>NC_139603.1:51081724-51681724 GCF_964270895.1 Podarcis filfolensis
GTAACACACTTTACCTAAACCTTTCTTGAAAAGGGTTTACTTTGGAATACTTGGTGAGTTTGGGATAAAAAAGTTCGGTGCAATTTCCAACCTCTGTCTTACTCAGAGCAGACCCATTGAAATCAATGACAGCAAAACTTTCTTTTTAAAAAACTTTTGGTACACATACCTGATGCCTGTGGAAAAGATTTGCTTCATTTCAGCGGAGCCACTGCTTATTTGTTTACTGTACTGTACTGTACTGTACCTTTGGAGGGTGTGAGGGTTTTGTTATCTATAGTGTAATCCTAAACTTATTTATTTAGAAGTCCTATTGAATTCAGTGAGGTTACTCGCAGGTATGTGTGGTTAAAATTGTGGACTAAGTACTTATTAGAATAGTTTGTTTCTGCTTTTTAAACCCAACCTCAGTGTTTTGTGGTTCCATTTTTGCTCTGCACATTTGAAAAAGTTTTGTTTCACCTTCACAGAACCCAGTAGAATTTTTCTTTTAAATGTTGGTTGTAACGTTGACTGTAATGCATAGATGCACTCCAGGTGAACAGACCTATAGATGCTTAAGAATTCAGGGTATAGATAGGCTGAAGCCATTTTGCTGACATTCTGGCATCTAACAGCTTTTGGTTCTATTCCAAAGTGTTACTGAACTTCCAGTAGGGGGAGACAAGAACCATCTTTTTGTTTCTTGCTTGCTTTTATTTGGGAATTAGTTAGAGAAGAGTACTTACATGTTGTTTGATGCACAGTGTGCCCTGTTTTTGCATTTAAGCAGCATAAGCAGGTTTAACTGACCTAGAGATCTGAGAGTGTTTAGGGTGTTTGCCTCATGATCCACTGAGATATAATAAAACAGGACGTTGGATTCATAGGGACTGACCTTTTCCAGTTTTTTATTAAGCTGTGAGAACATTTTAGAATTAATAAGCAGGTGGGGATCAAGGTTTCAAGAACAAGAAAAGTATTTACAGTGCACCTAAAAAGTTAATACTGTAAGCAATCATAGTTTCAATATAATTTAGGGAGGCATTTACTTATACTGTATATATCCATCCTGTATTTCACCCAATTGTTCTGCAAGATATAAGAGTTGAAGAAAACTGTTTGGTCTGTCCCCTTCTTGGTACTAGTATTCTTACAATCACAATTCTGAATTCTCAGCATTTCTTATGAAATGAGATTCACCTGTCACCTTGGAAGTTCCTCATTAATGGTCTGTCCTGTATGCATTCATGGGTTGTGCATATCCTTCCATAATTTTATACTTTCCCCCCTTAGAAGCTACTAATCATATTATGCAAGCTTTGTTGAATCACTTTGCTGGCTCGTTGAGTTATTCTTAGTGGAGGTGCTAAGAGCTTTGAGAAACCATATTTTCTGTTACAACCTTTTTGCCATATATTAAAACTATTCCCTGGTAGGATGAGAACTGATCATATTCATTTATTTTTGTAATAGAAATGTTGTTTCTCTGATATCAGTTGTTCAGGTTTCTTTGCTTAGTTATCTTATTGACGAGTTTGGCCTGTTAAATGCAGGGACTGGGCAATTTTATTCAGCCCTGCCAACTAACCAACATTTTGTAGAATAGAACAATACCATTTGAAAGAGAACCAGCTTTGAGGGGTTTTTACCTGATGGAGAGTGAATGTGTTGGGGAGTTGTATAGAAATTGGACAATAAATATACAGTGGTACCTCGGTTTTCAAACAGCTTAGTTCCCAAACAACTTGGAACTCGAACACTGCAAACCCGGAGTTTGCGAACTTTACTTTGGAATATGAACATGCTCCTGAGCTTCTGTTTTCACTGTTGCGCTGCTAATTTGCACCCCCCATTGTAATCAAAGCTTTCTTCCTTACATTTTCACTCTTGTGGTGCTAATTTGCGTCCCCTATTATAATCAAGGCCTTTCTCCTCCCGTTTTCACTGTTGCACTGCTAATTTGCGTCTGCCCCAGTTGTAATCAAAGCCTTTCATTTCTGATTGCAGTGTTCTGAGGTGATATTTGGAGCTTATATTTGGTGCTTTTGTTTTTGCTATTTTTTGTGTTTTTGTTTGTGTGGCTTTTTTGTTTTTGTGACAGTGGCTTGTTCTTCATTTTATGATTGATTGATTGATTGATTGATTGTGTGACTGCAGAAATGGATAAAAGTCCTCCATCCAAACAATGACTATCATCAGTGCAGGTAAGAAAAATACTGTCATCTACAATACAGTGGTACCTTGGTTTACAGCCATAATCCTTTCCGGAGGTCTGTTTGTAAACCAAAACACGTTGTAACCCAAGGCATGATTTGGCCGGGGGGGGCCTCCCCCCCCCCCAAATTGTTTGTAATCCAAAAAAAAAAAAGCATTGTAATCCAAAAAAAGGTTGCAAACCGGGACACGCACTTCCGGGTTTGATGTGTTTGTAATCCAGAATGAATGCAAACCAAGACGTATGCAGACCAAGGTACCACTGTACTGTCTTATTTATTTTATAGTACAGTACATTGATTATTGCTTTCATTTTATGGATCAATGGTCTCATTAGATAGTAAAATTCATGTTAAATTGCTGTTTTAGGGTTGTTTTTAAAAGTCTGGAATGGATTAATCCGTTTTGCATTACTTTCTATGGGAAAGCATGCCTTGGTTTTGGAACATTTTGGTTTTGGAACAGACTTCTGGAATGGATTAAGTTTGAGAACCAAGGTACCACTATATAGTTTCTACCAGGAGACTTTGCTTTGCTTAGTATTCTTGACTTCATGTCTTGTTACAAAATAACTGACATGAGTCCCTCCATGTGTGCTTAGTTTGTGTGTGTTATCTTTTTCCCTTTTTTAATTGCATGCAATTACAGTGGTACATTGGTTTGCGAACTTAATCCGTTCTGGAAGTCCGTTCTTAAACCAAAGTGTTCTTAAACCAAGGCGTGCTTTCCCATAGCAGCGGGGGACTCAATTTACAAATGGAACACACTCAACAGGAAGCGAAACATATTCTTACTCCAAGGCAAAGTTCACAAACCAAAACACCTACTTCCAGGTTTGCCGCATTCTTAATACAAGTTGTTCATAAACTAAGCTGTTCTTAAACCCAGGTTAACACTGTACTCTGTGTAATTCATGGTGAGCCCAAGGAGTCAGTCCCATTGTCGGCAAAGTACAGTAAGTTCATATATAATGGCCAGCCATGTTTTGGTACTATGGGAGCAAGCCTTGTGTTTCTATACTCCTACCTCCCTTTTCATTCTCTCCTTAAGGAGTAGCTTCCTGATCTATTGCAGACTGATTCTGTGCTGTTGAATCTGAATTGGCAAACTGGTTTGTATTTGCTGTCCAAACAAGGATGGTTCATCATGATTTGAAGCTGGTTTGCAATCCTGTTTTGGAGGGCAAGTGCAAACTATGTTGTGCTGCAAACCAGAAAGTTAACAAACCAGATGGAATGCAAGAGGGGGAGAAGGGAGTGTGTAAGCCTGAGGCTTAGTAACTTAATGCCAGACAATAATATGATATTGCACATTAACTGATCCACAAACTGTCCACTTTGAGGTGCATAGATTTCTTTTCCTAAGGAGAAGGGAGTGGCAGGCCTTTATGAACCTAAAAGAAACTATCAACTATGTGTCCGTTGAGATACGGCAACCTAGCACTAAATAGGTGGAACGATTTCCTCACATGGTCTGGAAAGGGAAAGAGATCTTTGCCAACAGTCATGATGTTGTGTTGTGCCATCGTTTACATTTCAGATTTTTGGAGAAGGGGGAAAAATGAGAAGAGGTTGTCTCTTTATGCCAGGCATGATGTCACTGATGTTTCAAAGTTCTCTTTCCATGGTGGATGCTCCAGTTCTCAAGTGCAATTTCTATGTGTTTCCTGCTCTTGTATCCAAATCATAGTAGTGTAATCCAAAATACAGTCTGCTTCCCAGATATCATCTTAGTGGTGTGTCCTTTTGTGGGAATTTCCAGGGCAGTGGCCTGTCTGGGTCATCAAACATGGCTTTGGGAGTTGACTCACGTTGCATGAGAGATCACTGCCATCATAATTACAGACTCCCTACATACTTTACATACTTTATTTCACTGTTTAGTACATGAGGTACGTCATAGTCCTAGGAATAATTTTTAGTTTAAGGAGAAAGACAGGATTGACTACTAGAAAGAATTATTGTATAAGATGAGTATGGAAAAAGTAGTTTTGGTGATGGATTTTACTTAGAAAACAAAGTATTTTTTTTTATTTTGCTGGTGAAAGTTTAACTGTGTCATACACCAACATTTGAAACTCATATTAGATTTTACATAAAATATGCAAGTAATGCCTCTCTGCAGAGCTGAAATCTTATATATCTACTTTCAGTCGGCAAGTACTTTATCAAAACTTTTTTTGTAAGTGATCTTTTTTAGATGTGAGAAGGGTGAGAGAATGTGCAGAATTTGTTTTTGTTACCCTCAAAATTGCAACAGAGTTCATTTGATATTAGAAGGTTAGTGATCAGAGGAACATTTAGCTTCATTTCTTAAATACAATAAAAAAAATTGACAGGGTAATCTAGTAACCAACATCTTTATTTGTTTGCCAGCTTATTTTGTTGAAAATACTGTGGTACCCATTGTGCAAAATAAAGAATCTTGAAATAGTAATGTAAGGCACATGCTGAAATGCCTAGGTGTGATTCAGCCACCACAGTACAGGTACTCAGTTTTTGTCAAACGTGTAAGAACAAATTTAGAAAAAAGTGTACGTTTTTTAAAAGCCCTTTTCATAGTTTCTTAACATTCCTGGTAAAATATTTTTTAAAGGTGTGGCAGAGGGGAAACAACCTTGACCACCATAATTTTCTTTTTTATTATTATTATGGGGCGATTTTTGCACAGCTTTCAAGATACAGGACTCTTTATTGCATTGTGTGTAATAATGACAGATCATCGCTATAATTAATTATTATGACTGGCTTAAAATCGCTAACCGTAGAAATCTCTTATACCCATCTCTTATGCCCGTGTAGTAGTATCATCACAGTTTTTACTAACACAGCGCATAGAGAATTATGGGTAAATAGGTGTGTGGGTTGCTGCTTAAAGCACATTATGAGCAATCTGTGGGAAGGGGCTGCTCTCATAGTTGTCATACTTTTAATTGCATTGCATTAGTGCAAATTGTAGAAAATAGGAAAATGTAGTGAAAGTTGCTGCACCAGCACACTTGTACCATGTGGAATCACCATGCCTTAAACTTTGAAGGATGCTTGGTTGATTTCTGGTCTTCTCTAAGATGATATTATCTGAGGGTCAGGAAAGGGAGAGAATAAGAGGGGCAAGGAAGCAGGTATAGGATTTACTTTGCAGGTTGTATGGCAGAGTGGCAGTTAGTGGGTTGCCAGAGCGGCCACATATTCTTATGGCTAAACCAGCTTACTGTAGCTAGATACAGATTTTAATTGGTAGCTGCTATTTTTTATTTTTTTATTGCACTAATATTCCACCTTTTCCTCCAAGGACCTCAAGGTGGTGTACATGGTTTCTCCCTCCTCATTTAATCCCCACAACAACCCTGTGAGGTAGGTTAGATCAAGAGGTAGTGACTGGTCCTAGTGACAGGAAGGAATTTCATCCAATGTTAAATGGTTGGTGACTTCTGTTGTTGCATACAGTGTGGCTCAGGGCCTGAGTCATCTCAATTTGTGTGTGTCAGACACTATCCTTGTCCTACAGGCATCTTTGTTGTGTTACAAAGTTGCTGATATCTGCAAGTAGTTTGAAGCCTATTAATAACTTGGATGTTGGTTGCTCTGTTACGGATGTTCATGGAGAAAAACTTCCATTAAAAAAAAAAACTTTGTACGGTGGATTTTGAGGGGGGTGGGGTGGGAACCGAAAAATAAAAATAACAGTAATAGTATTAAGTAACCCCTTAAAGCTGTTCACAGGCTTAGGGATAGGTGGTAAACTGTTTATTTTTCTACTGTGTGTGCATGCGTATCTATCTGTCTGTCTGTCTGTCTATCTATCTATCTATCTATCTATCTATCTATCTATCTATCTATCATCTATCATCTATCATCTATCTATATCTATCCAAAACACTTGGGTACATTAAAATACAATACTAGCATCAGGTTAACTAAGTTAAAGACTGTCCCTTTTCATAGTTAATGTACAAATAGCGGGGAAAACTTTCATGGTCTTTTGAAAGTGTTCAAGATAGGTAAAGGACGACGGGACAGTTAAGTCCGGTTAAAGGTGACTATGGGGTGTGGCGCTCATCTCGTTTTTCAGGCCAAGGGAGCCAGCATTTGTTCACAGACAGCTTTCTGGGTCATGTGGCCAGCATCACAAACTGCTACTGGTGCATGGAGGACTGTGATGAGTGTCAGAGCTCATGGAAATGTTGTTTACCTTTCCGCCACAGCAGTGCCTATTTATCTACTTGTACTGGTATGCTTTCGAACTGTTGGTTTGGCAAAAGCTGGTACAGAGCAACCAGAGCTCACCCTGTTGTGTTAATTCAAACTGCCAACATTCTGATCGACAAGTCCTGTAGTCTCAGTGGTTTAGACCACAGCGCCACCTGCGTCCCATAATTCTGAGTCTGAGAGCTGAGAACGGGTAATATATTTGAAAAGACATTGGCCAGGAACCAAAGAACTCTGAAACATCTGTGAGCTCTGGGATTTGGACTTATTTATTATTATATTTATATCTCACCTTTCCTCTAAGGAGCTCAAGGTGGTGTACATGGTTCTTCTCCTCCTCTCCATTTCATCTTCACAACAACTCTGTGAGGTAGGCTATCTGAAAGAGAGATTGGCTCAAGTTCACCCACTTAGCTTCATGGCTGACTTGGGGTGAAGCGTTTTTGTTTTGTTTTTTGAGCAGCAGGCTCAGCCCCATCCCTTTTGGTAAGCTGCTTTTGAAAGAGGGGAGCTTCAAAAGTAGATTGTGAGATATTAAGTATAGTAACTGGGTTACTTGCATAAGCCTAAGTAGCACTTTCAGCGCTGATCCTGCAGTACAATCTGTGTTCAACTGAAGTCAGTGGCAGTGTTTAGTGGAGCTGCTTGCATGCTGCTACCTGAATTGCCCACTGTCTTAGATAATTTTAAAAATAAAATAATATAAAAAATGAGATATATGTGTAATTCACACACATTGGGGTTTGTTTTCTTTGATACTTTCTGATAGTTTGGCTATGACTGTTCCCTTTGTTGTGTAATATGATGAGTTATTTTTGAAGACTATGAGTTTAGAACATTATAATGAGTTATCACTGTTACATGAAACAGAATCTGTGCCAGACTGATGACTTAATGCCTGATGAGAGGTTATATGTCTGTTTCTGTTGCAAGTGTTTTCTTCCGGTACCCATTGATGATGATGACATACCAAATGCCATGTTCCCTATATCCAGTTAGGAAGCTCAGTATGAATCTGTATGGAAAATGTACTTGCGTAGTGCTGTGCATTACACATTTAGGATTGGGATGCCAATTATTCAGCTCAGTTTATCTTTCTGATGGTGGTCTTATTTGCAGTAGAAACAAATTGCAACAACTGTAGCACTGTTATCAACCACCAAACAACAGGTCTTGCAAATATTTAAAAGTGTTTAAAATAATCAAACCATACCTGTAATTCCCACTGCTTCTCAGTTTTCAAGTCTTATTTTTGGATGAATGAAAGTACTCGTTTTTAATGCGTTTTAATTGAACTTCATTTAGCAGTAGTAAATTCTGATTTATTTTGAAAGTATTTCAAAAATTGCCCTTTTTAAAACCACCAAACCAGGTTTTATTTCAAATGCTTTGCCCTAATGTCCTGTGTTGATTTAATGGAGCAGGGCTGATTTAAATTGCATGGCTACCATATATAGACTGCTTAAAAAATGCTTCCTCATGGATTCCATGTGGTAGGTATAATGCTGAAAAGCTGCATATTAGTGCTATATATCCCTCACAAGTGCTCACCTTTGGGCTGAAGACGTTGCTTAAATTTGACCCCATGACTTCCTTGAGAGAGGAACACAACTAGTTCATTTATGGAAAGTGTGCTGTGCATAAGAGGCCTGTTCTGTTTCTTGCTTTCATTAGGATCTTCTTAATCTAGTGGAAGACTTCTACAGTGTTTGCTAGCTCTTGGCATTTTAGGAAGATTGGGATTCCAGAAACATGGTCACTTGAGGCCTGTGCATCTGTTTTCCTTCCATTTTTTAGATAGACGGAGTTCTTTTCTTAGATGCGTATCTGTATAATTTTACGCCTGTTTTATTTCACAAGGGAGAGGCTGGCTACATATTTGAGTTTTCTTTCATGCTGCTGCTGGCCATTGCTTAGAGGGGGAGTAGCCAAACAGCGTATGATAAAAAGTGGGCAGGGTGGTAAAAACTTCTGATATTACTGGTTACTGTGGGTGGAACAAGCTGAAGCAGGAGGAAGGAGACAAACAATTGTTTGCATTCCATTGATGGTATCTATGTCACTTGCATTGGGGGAGCTCATAGGTTGTCATAATAAATCTCTCCAATGTGAAGAATGTTTGAAACCCTTTAAGCCATAACAGCAACTACAAACCTTTCCCAGTTAGGATATCTAGAAAGCCAATCACAACAGTAGTGTCTGTGTACAGGCCACTACCCTCCAGAGTGACATGTGCGGCATAGCACCTCCCCTATCTCATGAGACCACAGTAGGATTGTAACTTGCACGCATTTAATCTGTGTGATCGCAGCTTTATGTGTTTGGTGGCCGGCCAGCTGATATAGCACAAATTAAATGCATGCAAGGCAGAGAGCACCAGGTTTTCCCGCCATGGAAAGAGCTTTTAATCTCACTGCTTTGCTTATTTGGGTCTGGGAAACTCTCTTGTGGGCTCTGGAGGCCTTTGTAAGATCTTGTGAGATCTCACATGGTCCCCCGAGATCTCATGCTGGCTGCAGAGGGTAAGATTAGTCATGTGCGGATAGCTCCAGGGGGATGCTTTGACTATAGCCAATTTTGGCTTTAGGCGCTAACACTGCCCCTCCCCCCCATATAACTCCCATTGCAAGACGCGGTCCTATTGACTTTGATTTGTTGCTTCACTGTCTTTCCCCGCCTTTTCATGTAACCTTTCACGTTGCATTGTTGAGGACATAATCTAATTTCTAGTGCATCCTAAAAGGGATTCATATGGATAATTGAGGTGACAAACGTACCGTGTAGTTATTTTCGGTGGGGGTGGAGGAGTGGGAAGCAGGATAACCATTCACATGTATGCTGTGACATGCTGCAAGATTGTGGCTCTGTATCTCCTACTTAAGTGCTGAAAATCTGGGTTGAGTCAAAAAGCAAGTGGACAGATTTCAAAGTGTTTTGTTGTTTTGAGTATTTTAACAAATTGGGTAGTATTCAACCAAGTCATACTTTGGGTAGACCCATTTAAATCAATACTTAAGTTAGTCATAACTAACTTAACTCCATTGATTTTTCAGTGGGTCTACTTTGAGTATGACTTGATTGACTACCACATGTGGTATCCCTAAAGGATATTGTCATCGTTTTTCAACAGTCAAGAGCTATAGTCAAGTCCTACTTGGAGCTGACCCACTGAAATTAATGGGCCAATGTTAGTTAAGTCCATCAACTGCAGTGTGTCTAAGTAGGACTTTGTAGGACGCCCCTTAGTTACCAACTGTTATTGATATGAACTTACCCTGTTGTTTGAGCTTAGGGCAAATCAAGTGAGAAGTTACCAATGTTTTCTTATGAAGACCCATTCAGGCTACAGTCTTGTATTATCTCTACAAAGATATAGGTGGGTCATAAAGCAAACATCTTCTCCATCAATAACCTGCCATTCATATTTACAATTCCTCTCTTATCAGGACATTCCGAGCAAATAGTTTATGTGAATAATGGGAGGTTTCTGAGTAGAGCTTGTGCGGACTTGTGCTTAAGAAGTATCTTGTGCATTGGGTTTACAGACTAGGCACATAAACCAGCTCAAGCTGGAATCTTAGATTATCTTTTTATGAAAGCCAGCACAAGCAAGCCCCATCTCTATTTACTTCACTGTGATTCTTTCAGATGTTCCTTTCTTTCAGTTCTGTACTCTGCTGCATAAATCAGTTCTCTTTTTGGGCTTCCACCCCTAACAGAATTATATATTCACAAGGTACCATTTTACATTTATCATAAGCTGGCAAAAGGTGTGTGCTTAACTATCTCTCACTGGGATTTAAATAAATTTAACTTTTTTGCTTTAAGTATAGGCTAGTCCTTCCCCCCACATCTGAACTGAATCCAATAGCTTGCGTTCTTGCATTGAACGACCCTCTTCTATTTCATTAATTTACTCACTTAGTCACTTAGTCTCCTAACTTTTAAATTATCCCCCCAGCAGCTAATTTATCATTCATCTCTTCTGACTAAGGGCTTAAAGTACTGTTTTGCTCCTATCAAGTTCACGATCTTTCTCTGCCCAAACACAGCAACGGCATAATGTTTTTGAAAGTTACTTTAGTTTCTTCTGTCTAAGTCATAGTTTTGTTATGGTGCCTCAGTTTTGATGATAGGAGCATTAGATCTTCTACAGAAACTGAAATGGCATAGAGATGTGAAACCTTTTTCAGTCCAGGAGCTTCATTTCCTTATAGGTAATCCATGTTCCATTCACACACATCCATCTGCAGGTGCCCTCCACGTTACATTCTCTTCTCACCTTCATCATCCATTTATCAATTCATTTTCTTTTTCAAACATTAATTCTCACATATCCCCTGTTTATCCTTTACCACTTCATTTTTTCACACCACACTCATTCACACTAAAAACAAACATACCCATAACCTTATGAAACTTACCTAGATTAGGGGCTCATGGGAAGTGGGCTGTTTAACAAGTGACACATAGATTCTTTGCACCAAATTCAGACTATGTAATTCTAGATATATGTACTTGCATACTGTGAGACAAGCACGTTATTCCCAAACCTATGCTTGGCTTCTAACACTGATGTGGGAGAGAAGGACAGCAGCAAGGCAGAACAGGGGAGAAGAACTGAATGTGCAATGCTTCCACTTCTCCCCTACTCTTTTTAATCTGTCACTCCCACCCTGCTCTAAAGGGGGAAATAAGATGAACTAGGAGAAAAACAAGCAAATTATCAGGGATGGGGCTTTTGCAAAAGAGAAGTGACAGGTGTGGGAAGGTTTGCTTGCCAGTTCTTTCCTACAAATATCGTCTCCTCCCCCTACATTATTGTAAGGCCCACAATATCTGAGTGAGTTCCGTGAACAAAAGTTAACTGAGGTAATGCATGATTTTGCCTTTCACATTTATTTTCAGTATTTGCATGATGATACTACACTTGACCTGTGTCATGCATCAACAATTGTTAGGATTGTTTTGATATTAGAAAGATTGTGTTTACAGTATTATAGTGCCAGAAAGCACACACAGCCAATATAAGAAACCAAATACTATTTCCTCGTTGCAGAAGTTTGGAGGGAATCCTTCATAAAAAAATGAGGATCCATAAGTAGCTGTACCTCTCTGTCAATACTGGAAAATGTTGTTTTCATGATTTTTGTAGTTCAGGCAGTGGAGACAGATGTGCTCTGTGATTTGATCCTGGTTTGCAGGAGGAAACTGAAGAAAATAATGCAATTCCCAGAACTCCCACTTTGCTGGTTATTTTGTATGTGTGTTCATGAACACACGTCTGTATTTTCTCTCTCAGGGACTTTCCTCCATCCCCTCTGTCTCCCTGATTACCCTGTGTTTCTACTGTCTTCTCATGCATTTCATTTCTGCTGAGCTGCTGATGGGACATTGAAAAACTGAAAGAGGAAATGGGAAAGAACATCACTCCTCCAACTTCCTTCCGCTTCATGTACTTTTCAAGAGGAGGCAAGGGTAGACACCCTCACTGCAGGGTGTAGCAAGCATAGGACCTTAGGGAAATCATCAAGGGCAACATGCATATGTGAGCACCATGTTCTACCTCCATTGTCAGAGGCAATGTGCCTCTGAATACCAGTTGCTGGGAATCACAAGTCATAAGAAAGCTATTGTGCTCATGTCCTGCTTGTAGTCTTCCCATCAGCAACTGGCCTTTTACTGGGACAACATAATGTGCCTTTGGTCTCGTCCAGCAAGGCACATTTTGTGTTAAAGTTTAGGATGTGGTTGAACTGTGATTAATGAGAATCAGTCTCACAGCCATGCCGAAGGGGGAAATGTGCAAGCTTTGTGGGGGTGAGCAGATAGGCACCTTCAAACTCTTGGCTGTGTATGGGTGTAGATCATCATCATGCAGAATAAACATTTTTAGGGAATTGGGTTTCAGAAAACAATTTCCCTATAGTGTAATTAAGGAGTAGCTGCAATTTTTTCTCAACAAATCCTAGCTATAAGCTCCACAGAGTTCAGAGCAACTTGCTTCTGAGTAAACATGCAAGTAAATCAAGCTGTAGCTGTCATAGTAATTGTATACAAAACTAGGTATCTGAGCCTATAATATGCAAATTTTGATAGCAGAACCTATAATTTATATCTATCTCAATCCTTCAAATACTAGCTGCTCAGAAATAACTAACATAACTCAAATTTATTGCTTTAATCAGAATCTGAGTCAGGAAGATCCATATCTTCTGATTTTGAGCTTTCACTTTGAGCTTCATAACTTGGAAGTAGAGAACTGAATCAGGCTTCAGCTCTTTCACAACGTAGCTTATTCCTTGACTTGCATGTGTATAGCAGCCTTCCCAATGTGGTGCACTCCAGATGTTGTGGACAACTACTTCCATCAGCCCCAGCCACCTCTGTAATGTTTGTTTGATAAGCTAACAGCATAGATATGTGTATTTTATTGTGATTTTCCCCCTGAAGCCTAATCACAGATCTAAATTGCATTTTCATTACAGAGGTTTTATTTCATGAAAGTGAGAAGCAAGAGGAGTTGTGCAAAAGTCTTGCTACTGTGTTGTAAGAGTACCAGATTGTACACTTGCACCAGATACCTGAAAGTACTTTTCTTAACACCAAGTGTTGCTTGTTTAGTATTTCAGCCAGATGTAGTAGCAATGCTATTTGTATTAATGTTACCACTTTTGAAACGATCCGAGAGATCTGCAGCAGCATTCACTGACTGTAGCAATTATTTATTTTTAGAGCTTTGTTTTAAAACAATTCACTCACCATTATGAAAGAGAAAATATTTTACAGGTTTTTGAGCTAAACGTCCTTTCCTATTTTTCTACTTTAGTTACTGGGGAATTCCCCTAGTCACAAAAATGTTTGTTTCTCTTTCCATCCCTGGGAGCATTAGCAGTGCTTGAAGCATTAGGATTTTATAATTGTTTTATATGCACCAGAGTAAAACTGAGATAATGACTCAGCAATAGTGGATCAGAATATCTGGAAATCTTGCATATTTTCATCCATGAAAACTGGTTTCAATCACACAGAAGCTGCTCATTTTGAAAGTCCCAACCGGTGGTGAAAATTTTATCAAACATATGTACCCACTTGGCTGGATTTACAGAAAACTGTCTTTCTTTGTGGTTATATAAACATCATAGTAGTGATTTCAGTAGTGAGGAATAAACATGAGAACATACCAAAAGCAACTGAGAATAAGCTTAGGTTACTGGGTTGGATTCGAACTCCCAGGGGATGTCCCTGCTGGCAGAAGGGAAGGGATGATTTTTGCAAATTCCTCTCTGCCTTCTCTGGAACAGTGTGGGAATGGTGCTGGGGGAAAGCCTTTCACTGGGAATCTTTGCTGGATCAGTAAACTTTCTACATATATTTTCGATATATTTCTTTCTATATATCAGGAACCTTATACAGTGGTACCTCGAGTTACAAATGCCTCAGGTTACAAACTCCGCTAACCTGGAAGAGTTACCTCGAGTTGAGAACTTTGCCCTGGAATGAGAACAGAAATTGTGTGCCGGCAGTGCAGCGGCAGCAAGAGGTCCCATTAGTGAAAGCACACCTCTAGTTAAGAGCAGTTTCAGGTTAAGAATGGACTTCCGGAACGAATTAAGTTCATAACTAGAGGTACCACTGTAGAGTGGTTTGGGCAGTTGGAGAGCCCAGTAGTATTTTGGCGAGAAGTTGGATGTCAATTTAAACACCCACTAAGCTCACCCTAAAGCTCACTCCAGCAAGCCCACTTGGTTTCTTCTCTGGGATCAAAGGAGGGATAAAGTACATTGTCCCCTCTCTGTCAGCTCTCTTACTGCAGGCAATCCCTTCTCCCCTGTGCTGAGCCGTAGCTAGGTGATCTTGCGCCCTTGACAGAACCCTCCAGATTGTGCCCCCTAGCCATGAACAAATTAGTTCTCCTTTCTGCCTCTCCTACAACTCTCCCTCCACCCATTCAATTCACCCTCTATTTAAAACCTTTTCTTATGAGGCAGCAATCAATATTTTTATTTACAGACATATTTATGGACATTTTTAAAGCCGATTTTGCGCCCCTCTCTCGTCTGCGCCTCTGGCGGGGGCCCACTTCACCATCCCTTAGCTACAGCTCTGCCCCTGTGACTACCAGGTAGTGTTTGAACAAAAGGCTGTGTTGCACTATAGGGTCAGATGGCTAGGGATTCAAAGACAGGAAAATTGGGTTGTGCAGAAACTGCCAATCCTACTACTGCTGATTTCACTTCTTTCTTTCCAGAGAAGCTACCAAATTCTGCCTTACTGGCTATATTTTGTGGTTCAGAATGCTTTATATTATCAGCTTTTAGAAAGGTCTATAAGGAACATTTATTACTAGACTGAATTGTTTGATAAGCTAACAGCATAGATATGTGTATTTCATTGTGATTTTCCCCCTGAAGCCTAATCACAGATCTAAATTGCATTTTCATTACAGAGGTCATGCAGTGCCTTTTCATGACAAAGATTGCTGCAAGTAAAGGAAGTGTCAGCAGAAGTGGATGCTGTGTGGCCTATTAGCTGATGATTGACTAGTGACTGTGTGATTAAGACTGGTGTCACTTCAGATTTCATGAGTGTCCTTTTTTCATCCTCATGGATCAGAAAAAAGTAATAAGGGTCACATAGTTCACCATTTTGTGGGTTAGAGAGAGGTGACTGTGACCATACAGAAACAATCCCTTCTCTTGTGAGATCTGCAAACTCTGTCATCCTTTTCATTAGAAGGGTAGCCACATATTTGGTGGCAGCAAAAATCTTTATAGTATTCTCTAGAGATATGTGGTGGTGAGTGTTGTACTGCATATACTTGAACAGAAGTGTGGGTTGCACAAAAGTACGGGTTGATGTAGATAAAACATGGCACTAATTTGTTCACTAGAAATTTTATTATAAAGGTAGGATGTTGTATGAAGCTTATGTAGTCATGTTAATAAATCCATTTACTATTATACAATATTTTTCTTATATTATCAAGAGCAGTAGAAGTGACAATTACTAGACCATCTTCAAAAACATAATATTTGTGAATTCCTGGGAAGAATGAGGCCAAGTAATTTGTTACTGTGCAGCTTCAGGTATGTATAAAGGCCCTGCTTTCAAGTTACTTTACTGTAAAGACAATAAAGCAGACAATTCATTAATATATAAAGTTAAAACATGTGAGTTGCAGAGAACTGAATATTTTCTATGTGGTAGTATCATCCTCTCCCTCATATATACATGCCACACATTAAGAGAAATCTGACTGGCTTTTTCCTCAGCACTTCAGCTCAAAAAATAGTTCTCTGTTCTAAATATGAACAAGAAAAAGCCCACTTCATTATATGATGTCACCTGCAGGAGCAGAAACAAATTATTCCAACTTGCACAATCTAATTCACAATGCAGTGGGGGCAGATAAAGCAATATTTGTATATTGATGCAGAAGGAGGAACAGAAGAGAAGTGCAATGCATGTCTGCTACACACTAGCCAAACTGTGCATCCCTGGGGCTGATTTTGAGACATGAGACAAGATGGTGAGTGGGTGGGTGGTTTTACCATGGAAAAGTGAAAAGTGACAAATCCACCGTTCGATAGCAAGATGGCAGTGTGTTTTGTTTATGTAGTACAGTGGTACCTCTAGTTACAAACTTAATTCGTTCCAGAGGTCCGTTCTTAACCTGAAACTGTTCTTAACTAGAGGTGTGCTTTCGCTAATGGGGCCTCTTGCTGCCGCTGAACTGCCGGCACACGATTTCCGTTCTCATCCTGGGGCAAAGTTCTCAACTCGAGGTAACTCTTCCAGGTTAGTGGAGTTTGTAACCTGAAGCATTTGTGACCTGAGGCGTTTGTAACTCGAGGTACCACTGTATTGTGAAGCAGACCCTAGAAACTTCCCTATTGCTAGGTCCAGCTTAGTGACAGGTATTCCACGTAATGTGTAGAGAGGTGTACAAGGGCTATAGAGATGTGTGTGAGAGAGAAGTATATGGTGTCACTACATGTTCTCTGCAACTGAAAAAGGTAGAAGCAGTGGAGACTTCCAGGCATTGGCAAACTTAATCTAACAGCACCATCTTATCCATGCTTGTTTATGTTTTGCCATAACCTGGAGGAAGGGCCGGACATGTATTTAATAGATAAAAACATCCACTGTGTTCAGTGGTACTTACTTCCAGGTAGCCATTCATATGATGGAGCATCTCTAACCAATTATGCCCTATCAGCAACCATTTTGCTCACTCTCCCTCTGTTGCAGAGTTGCGCCATAAAACCAGAGAGAGCTTTACTAGCTATGCTGCTTCTCTGCTGCATTTACTTGATGCTGATGGTTGGGATCATGAAGCAAAGAGAGAGACTGAACACATGGCCACCTAGAACTGTTGTTTAGCATTGTTTGGGTCTCCTGTTTGAGGCGAGGGAAACATGCTGCACAGACTTGGGAATGAACTCTCAACTCTGAAAGCATTTGAGAAACCAAATTGGCACTTTCACTTCACGAATTTTTGAAAAGTGTGCTTGCTCTGTTGGTGTGCATGTAAAGCACATCAGGGGCTTAATCTGACATATATATTTTTTCTTCCTGCCTCCAACCTTCTGATTTTGTGGCGGCAGCAGCAGCAGCAAGAAAAAGTAAAGAAAGTTGAAACTGCACACAGAGTGGGATGAGTGGGGAGAGGTGCCTAGTGTATTGATGGGGATGTAAATTGCCCCTTCCCTGGTGGTCAGGTTGATCATTTGTAAGTGTAGATGGGGTAATGACTTCCCTATTGAGCTGATCTAAGGAGGGAAGGCTGTCTGCACCTTTCTGTATGTGTACATGTGCGTGTGAATAATCATACCTGCTGCTGATACCTCTGGTGTAAAGGAGTAGTTTTGCATATCTTATCCAACTCTTCCAAATAATATTTTATAGACTCTTTAAGTGCACTCCTCTTATCATTTTCCAATACACTGAAAAATTAATCTCATCCTGCCTGAGCAACAGTCTGATCTATTTAAGTGATTACAAGCTGCAAGCACTTTATTACAAAGACCAGTTGCCTGTGGTAAATGTGTCACATCCTTCTCTTTTCAACTCTGCCCTCCTTAGAGGTGATGGTAGTTCTTTTTGGTTTCCCACTAACCAACAGGGAGTGGCTCTAGAAACCTCACCAACTTGTAGATCTGGTTCTCAAGCAAACTTTCCGACTCCACTGAGCCTGGCTGGGAAGGTTTTGATACTGCTAGCATATTGGCAGTAGAAATAATCTGAATTTCCATTTTTGTGGATTATTGTAACTGTTTGCTCAATAATAATAACATATTCCTGGTATTTTCCTTCACGCATGACTGGATATTTTTCTTATGCCACACGGAGTTTGCATTTTGGGGGTCAGGCTTTTGGAGCTGGAAAATAGTATATATTCTCTGAATCCCCTGTTGTCTTTCTCAAACTATAAAGTATAGTTGAAGAGAATTTAAAGAAAAAGCTTCAGTTTGGATGCTAGACCACCATATGAATTTTTTGCACTCTTACAGGGGAAGCTCTGAGGTTAGACTATCTAGACCAGTGATGTCTTCTCTGAATAGCAGTGGCTCTCCAGTGTCTCCAACAGGGGACTTACACATCACTGGCTACCTGATCCTTTTAGACTGGGGATGCAAGGGGTCAAACCTGGGACCTTTTGCCACCAAAGAATGTACCAGTGAGCTATGATGATAGAGGCTGCCTTGCAGTTTGTTACTTGCTTCTTCTGGGTAAGAAACTTAGTGGCAAAGTGTTCCTGCCAAGGCAATACAGCCATGCACACAGCTTCCATAGTGATGTACTCTGTTAAGCAAAAAATGGTGCAATGGACACTGAGCATTTTTCTCCTATCATCAGATAAGAAAAGCATTTAATGTTGCAGTTGGAGAGGTGGAATGGGAGAATACAACACTGTGGGCTTATATTCTGCCTTGTGCAGTAGCAAGGCTGTGGAGGCTTTATATAGCTTTGTCTGTCCATCACCTCATTCCAATTAATGTTAAAAACCCAGAAACATTGTACCACTGTGTATGTTTCTTTCCTCATGGCTCCATTATGCCAAACAAAGCCAAACTTAAAATTTAAAAACCATAATTCCTTCAGTGTTTGAAGATGGAGAGCCGGCAGTCTTAAGTGGTAAAAGGGGAGAAGGAATAATGGCTGTTAAAGTACATGATGATGAGTAATATATCTAGTAGTATTTATCATATACTATCTGGCTGATAATTACAGACCTGGGAAAATGATAGAAGCTACAGACTTGTCTAGATTATAATTATCTCCAGTCATACCCACCTTTACAACAACATATTAATATACACACCCTTACTTCTTTCATCCTCCACCCCCAATACATGCATATAGAATAGCTGGCTGATCACTTATGGAAGATAGTGCATGTTCTTTTAAGCAAATTGTTTGTATTTCCTTTAAAAATGAGGAATTAAAAATAGTAATAAACAGCATCAGCATCCAGACCAAATCTTTATTTTCAAGTGAATACAATATCCAGTGGAAATGAAACCTTGTCCCTGCCGTGCCATCTTTTCTTACCTATCATCAGAACCATATTGACAAGATCAGTTATTTTTCTTCTTAAGTTCTGCCCCATATTACAGTGCAATGACATTTCACCTTGGATGAAACTGGTTATCTTGACAAATTTCAGTCTGGGTTCAGGTCTGGTCTTGGGACTGAATCTTCCTTGGTCACCCTGATGGATGATCTTCATTGGCAGAGGGATAAGGAGAGTGTGGTCTTGCTTCTTCTGCTTGATTT
The DNA here is from genome assembly GCF_964270895.1 of Podarcis filfolensis. Classification (NCBI taxonomy): domain Eukaryota; kingdom Metazoa; phylum Chordata; class Lepidosauria; order Squamata; family Lacertidae; genus Podarcis; species Podarcis filfolensis. The sequence goes on from NC_139603.1 coordinate 51,100,912, forward strand.
GTCCATGGCTTTGATACCACCAAACCTGATATCCTTCTGGACTGTCTCTGTGGAATGAGTCTCTGGGACGTTGATTCATGGTGGTTCTTGCAGGGTCAGTTCTAGAGAGTAGTGAGGGGGGATTTTTATCTATTTTATTTAACAAAATTTATATACTGCTTGATTGTAAGAAAACTTCTAAGAATTTTTCAAAAATATAAATTAAAACATTTCAGTTCCTGATAAAAGCAGCTAAATATTTTAAAACACTGAAATGATATTTAAAATCAACAGTGGTTAAAAAGAAAAAGAAAAAACCACACATGTAACTTCTACATGTCTGTATAGGCTTGCCTAAATGAAAACGTTCCAAGCAGGTGCCAATAAAATATACCAGTAGTTGGGGAATTCCAAGGTATAGGCGTTGCCAAACTAAAATATTGATTTCTTACAAGTGTGGAGAGAGTCTTGTGTGGCACCTGTAATAGTGCCAGTTCTGCAAACTGAAGTGGTTGAGTGGGCATATATGGGTTAAGGCGATTCCACAAGTTTATTGGTCTCAAGCTATTAGGGGCTTTATACACTAATATTAACACCCTGAAGATGTGTTATATAGTGACAGGGTCTGCCTTCTGTCAGCAACTGTGCTGCAACATTCTGCACTAACTGCAGCTTCTGGATCAGGTCCAGGACCAAATGTAGCTGTCATACCATTTGTAAGGTGCTTCTATACACTAAGTCTACTGGGGTCTCCAGTCGTAGAGATGGATCCAGAAACACCCCCAAACTGAGTGCCTGCTCCTTCATGGGAGTGGACCTGTCCAGGGAAGGCAACTGACCAATTTCTCAGGAACAGTGCCTTAGTCTTGTCATGATTCAAGCTTAGCTTATTTTCTCTCATCTGTTCCACCACTGCATCCAGGCACGAGTCCAGTGCCCACACAGTCTCTCTTGATTCAGATGTTATGGAGAAATAGAGCTGAATGTCACCAGCATACTGATGGCACCTTGGCACCTGAAGGAGTTGAAGTCAGAATAATGTAGCTCCCCATTTAAGAAATAAGAGAAATAATGTGTTGAATTCAGTCTGGATTAATTTATGTTCCATTGATTTCAATGGGCCTGCCATATGCATGAATAAGTCTGGATTTAAACCCATGTGATTTGGCTTGTGGCTCAAAAGTGGAAATTACAGGAGACCCCAAAGGTAATGGAGTGGCACGCTAAATTTTTTGAGTATACAGAATTAGCTAAAATAACTTATAAAATTCGAGACCAAAAAGGGACAAAGTTTGAAGAAAAGTGGGGTAAATTTGTTGCAAACATAAGAACTAACTGTAGAAGTTTAAAAACTGCAGCAGGGCTAACATAAATCCTGTGATGTGTATAGAAGGTGAATAAGAATCTGCAAGAGAAGATATATATTAAGAAAACCGAAGCAGGGAAGGAAGGAAGTCTGGGCATGAATCTACGCAGTGTAAATAAGATGACATAAAATGATGACTGTAAAAGATTAAGTTTTATTTTTGTTTGTGAAAAACTCGTAAAAAGCATTAAAATTTTTTTAAAAAAACCATGTGATTTGGCAAAAGTGCACATTTCTGCTTCCATTTTGTAAGTAGCGTTTTATTTACATCCGATAAAGCACTCTATATTACTGTGAAACTGTGAAGATATACCGTAAATATCACCTATTTTATACTGTATCAGACCATTAGTCCATTTAGCTGTGTACAGTCTTCAATCATTGGCAGCGGCTTCCCAAGGAAAGTAGCATTATTTTGAATTTAACTAGATTTATTTTAATCAGATGAGGATGGCATACTGCATATTTTTCTCTGATATAAGTAGAACTTTTTTAATAGGAAGAAATCAACTGGGGGAGCTTAGCCTTGTGTGGAGCTCCAGCTTCTATTTGGTGCTGTTTTGTTTGTTAATTCAGAAACAGTTTGAGTTTAAATCTTGCAAATAGTGGGTGGTTGAGTAGAACAGGCTCTAGGCTTATTAAATGCCATTTGAGTGCTGTTTTCAAAAGAGCCTGAACTGGTTAGTACAGATCCAAACAAATTTGTATAAGTTTAAAATGAATTGATGAAAAATATATTTTTGTACATTGTACAGTTTATTTAAATAGATAATGAAATCTGAACTGTTTGTTGCTGTACTATGACACTTATATTCTGATCTCAAAATCTGGCAATATGTAGATCAATTTAGACATATTATATGTGTAAGGTAAAGGGACCCCTGACCATTAGGTCCAGTCGTGACCAACTCTGGGGTTGCGGCACTCATCTCGCTTTATTGGCCGAGGGAGCCGGCGTACAGCTTCCGGGTCATGTGGCCAGCATGACTAAGCATGACTGTTATATATAGATTTGCATAATTTTCAATGCATAATTTACATTCTCAAATTAAGAATCTTGGCCTGTGCAGTTTACTCAAAAGCTCCACCAAATCCAATGGGGTTACTCCTGTGTAATTGTGCATAGGATTCCAGGTCAAGATAAATTCCATGCTATTTATTCTAATTCTACTCCTTTTTTATCATTCTAGTTACGCAGCTCCTACCAACCTAGCAGTTCGAAAGCACATCAAAGTGCAAGCAGATAAATAGGTACCGCTCTGGCAGGAAGGTAAACGGCATTTCTGTGTGCTGCTCTGGTTTCACCAGAAGCTGCTTAGTCATGCTGGCCACATGATCCAGAAAACCTGTCTGCGGACAAATGTTGACTCCCTCAGCCAGTAAAGCGTGATGAGCGCCGCAACCCCAGAGTCATTCGCGACTGGACTTAACTGTCATGGATCCTTTACCTTTACTTTTTAGTTACGCTGAAGTAGGAAAAAAACCTATGTCAGAGTCCCAAATTCTATGCCAAGAATACATATTTGTTATTGTAAATTATGCGAATCTATATGATTGCCACCTTACTTATTTGAATATGTAAACAGTTTTCAAACAATTTTCAATTTTTTTGTTTACAGATACAGCAGAGGAAGATCTAAAAAATTTATCTGGCCCCTCACTACTAAAGGGGGAGGTAGGAAAAAGTAGGTCAGCTGTGATAGAAATTGAGTGCAAAAAGGAGAGAGGTGGAAGTTGGCACAGGGCACTGGGAAGAAAATGCGGGGAAATCCCAAATGAGGAAATGGGGGAGGTGGTAATATCAGCTTATTTGCATGCAGGAAGTGCACTGAGTTCATGATACATTAAATTGATTTTGGTAGCCTCCACTACTTGCTGTTTAATCTCATGACAGGATTAGCATATGCCATTTACAAATGACATAACTTATTCTAACAGAAGAATTGTGGGAAAAGCTTGCCATGTAGCATCTGCAGCAAGATTTTTACAGGAAGTGAATCATGGATTGTTGTTGGTTTAACAGGCTGTCCCTCCCTTCTCTTATAAGCTAAAAGGTGAATTGGAATTTTCCAGGTATAGCAGTGAGGGAAAGCAGGACAGGGAATGTGTGTGGGCTTGGATTTGAAGAGGAATTGAGGGTGTGGCGAGATAGGGGCTCAGTTCAGAGAACCTTGCCCGTAAATTTACTTTTCTGTTAAGTGGGGGTGAGGAAGGAGAAGCACTGAGGGCCATTAAAAACAACTTCCTTCAGCAAACAAACATTCAGATTACTACTTCTGGCGTTGTGTTTACTATCTCTTTATTACTTGTTCTTTTTATTAATGTGAAATGTTATACTTAGATTCTCTCCAGCATGGCTTTCAGCACATTTTTGTGTTTGTGCCAAGAACACTGTGTTCTGTTAAGTCATTGAGTGACGTTGCGTAGTGGCCTGCAGCCAAGGAGGGTCAAGTTCATTCAAATAAGTTTCAGCGTAGGCTCTCGCTGGGTGAGGAATGCCAGTCCTGTCTTTGCATGAAACGTACCTCTGTCACGGGAAACTCTGCAAAGAAATGAAAGGGGGTTTTAATGTAACTGAAATTGATTTAAATTGAGTTTTTGAGGGAACGCTTATGTTTTAAAACATAAAAGTGTGACTTGGCTGATATGGTTTAATGATATTCTTCCCCCCTTTTGCTTAAGAGAAATGCAAGGCATACATGCCTCTTTTTCTTGGCACTGAGAGTTCTGTTGATGTCTCCGTGTTCTGTCTCTGCTTGTGATAAAAATAGATCTGGTCCCAATCTTGGCTATTTGTTTATATGTGTTTTAATTACTGTCCACAAATCTGGGAGTTCTTCTGAGTGTCTGCAACGGCAACAGAAATGCAAGTCTGTTTGATAGGCTTCATTTTTATAGAAGTGAACTTTGATGGATCCTTCCTCAAGGCTGCACTATGTAATTGTGGAAAAAACCCCAACCAACTTTATTTATCTTGCTCCATCTTCCTGTTTAGTGGACTGCCGTTGCTTCTACTTTGCATAGCTTTTCCTTCCTGTAGCCCTGCCACAAATCACACTGCATCCCTGCCCCCCTCCGCTTTCCTCATTTCCAGTAACAGCACTGTTCGCAAGAATTTGGGAACCCCTGGCAAAAGAATCTGTTTGACAATGCCATAAAATAGCTAGCAGTATGATATTTGTTACAACAAATATAAAGTCTGGCTGCCACTAATCTGTCTTCAAAACGATTGTTGATATATAAAGCACAACTGGAAATAATCCACCGCCACCCTTTATCTTAGGATTTGTTTGTGTTTGGGGGTTTGTGCATTAATAAAGGAACTGGAACCAGTCCATTTTGGGTGGAGGGGGGAGTTCTTGCCTGAGAGAAGGAGGGAGAGAATTAAGTAGATAATTAACTGAAAATGTTGTTTCATCTGGTTTCATTACCAGCTTGTTTTTTGGAGTTATGTCTCAGCTCTGGGTCTTAGCTCACTTGATGTTTAGTTTTTAAGGGAGAGAAACAGAGTTGTACCAGGTTCCCATGGTTCAACACCCACTCCTGAACAGCTACCTGTCAGAGCTTGCTCCCTTATCTTAACTATGTGGGAGAGTTAAGTCTGATCAACTTGGTGCTCATCACTAGGTGTCACTCGGTTTCAATGATTTCCTGTATCTTGTGTAAAAGACCTTGTCTTGTTTTCTTTTTCCTGTGGGGAGAAAGAGAAGAAGGAATTTTTATTGTTCTTTTTCTGCCAATAAAAAGTTTTTTGGTATTTACTTGCTTGCCTTGTTTGCTTTAGTTTTACATCTAAAATGGTGCTTTGGTTTCAAAGTAGTTTATAAACCCTTACCTATTTTTGCAACTTTGTACATTGATATTGTATTAGTTCTCACAAACAGTTGAATTGATAAACCTATGTATCAGATTGCAGATGAAGGCTCCCACAGTGGAATGCCCTCCATGAAAAAAAATATTTCGACACGTAGAAAACTAGGAAATCAGGGAGAAAGGCTGGAACCCCACTATCTAAATCTGCAGGGATTTATTTATTTTTATTTTATTTTATTGCATGGAGGAACATTCAGTCATGTAAACCTGAATTGGTACAACCAGAAATAAAGTTGGGTCCAGAAGAGCTTCATCCAAAGAAAGGAGGAACTTCTCATGATCCAGCATTCAGCTTCCATCTCCCCTCCACCCCTGGTCCTTTTGTAGTGGGGGTTTTTAAATGAACCATGCCATTGTTTCTTTGGTTTTAGGCATCTCTTTATTTTAGTCCATCCACTAAGTAGCAAGTGTGCTGCTAAACATTTGGAGCTTAATCTAGATTTTAATTGGTTCCTTTCTGATTTGTGGTTGCGTTGACAATGTTCAGATAATAGTTTTTCAGAAACTTGGAGATAGCACTATAGAGCTATCATTGCTTGCTGTGTATACACTCCTTCTGGGGGTCTTGCCAGAGTCTCCAAGCCATTCAGCTTGCAGGTCTTTTTATAGTGTTCTAGTCTGTGCTGTGGAGAAAGTAAAACAGTCCCAGAAGCATGACCAGGACTTCTGCAATAGGCATTTTTACGTTTTGGTGTGACTAGCGGCAACTATGGATGGTGCTGATAACATGTAGAGCCAGCATTTTTAATGTGTTTTGAGGGTCTTTTACACTTTTAAAACTAATTTTTGCATGTTGAAGGATGAATGCCTATTTCACGCTGCAGCCAATTCGATCAAATAAAATTTGTTATGTGCTATGAAATAGGTGTTGTTTCTACAGAAAAGGAATTTAGAAAACCTTTACTTGCTCAGCCTTGCATACTGAATATGACTGTACTGAGAATATAGTATGTGTTCTAACTTGTAAGATTTTGTCAACAACTTTAGTGCCATGATAAACCTACAGAGGAGCAGGTAAAGGATGTGGGTGGGCAGGAGTGTAATGGCGCAGGTGGAGAAACCCAAGGGAGAGGATTTGCATTGATAAAAGACACTAAAGAAAAGATAAGGGTATCCAAGTCAAGGAAATATTGGTTCCCATGACTAAAGCATATCTCATTATATAAGACATTGTGAGAGGAGATAATACAGGTGCCGGAAACTCTGCAGTACAGAAACAGGTTGAAAGAGAGAATATACTGCTGTTCAGAAGGCTTCCTAAGAAGCACATAAGGTTTTTTGAGGCAACTAAAAGTGATCTATGAATGTTTTGATTTGAATTTGATATCCCACTTTATCACTACCCTAAGGAGTCTCAAAGCGGCTAACAATCTCCTTTCCCTTCCTCTCCCACAACAAACACTCTGTCTTCCACTGCCTCCCGCAGTTTGGTCAAACTCTTGCTGGTAGCTTCCAGAACATTGTCCAACCATCTCGTCCTCTGTCGTCCCCTTCTCCTTGTGCCCTCCATCTTTCCCAACATCAGGGTCTTTTCCATGGAGTCTTCTCTTCTCATGAGATGGCCAAAGTATTGGAGCCTCAGCTTCAGGATCTGTCCTTCCAGTGAGCACTCATGGCTGATTTCCTTAAGAATGGATAGGTTTGATCTTCTTGCAGTCCATGGGACTCTCAAGTGTCTCCTCCAGCACCATAATTCAAAAGCATCAATTCTTCGGCGATCAGCCTTCCTTATGGTCCAGCTCTCACTTCCATACATCACTACTGGGAAAACCACAGCTTTAACTATACGGACCTTGTTGGCAAGGTGATGTCTCTGCTTTTTAAGATGCTGTCTAGGTTTGTCGTTGCTTTTCTCCCAAGAAGCAGTTGTCTTTTAATTTTGTGACTGCTGTCACCATCTATAGTGATTAACCACTACACCACACTATAGTCTGTCTGTTCATCTAAAAGATCTGTAAGTGTTTTACAAAAACTAACAGTAAGTACTAAATACAGTGGTACCTTGGGTTACAAACACTTCGGGTTACAGACTCCACTAACCTGGAAGTAGTACCTCGGGTTTAGAACTTTGCCCCAGAATGAGAAGGGAAATCGCACGCTGGCACCAGTGGGAAGCCCCATTAGCGAAAGCGCGCCTCAGGTTAAGAACAGTTTCAGGTTAAGAACGGACCTCCGGAACAAATTAAGTTTATAACCCGAGGTACCACTGTACTAAAATGGGGGTCACAGCCCACCCACCCCCACTGAAATTAGCCTTGAAAGAAGCACTTTATTGTAGCAAATGGAACGTGTGTGTGTGATTGGTTGTGGTTTATGGGTGCCCAGCACTGTTTCATTGGCTTACAGATATGTTCACAGCCTTAAAAACTGAACAACCCTTGAATTAGAATAAATAACCAAAAAATTAAATAAAAATGAATCAAAGCAATACTCAGAACATTAATAGCCAGCTGCAAGTAGAAAACTCACAATTAAATTCTGGACAAATTTTTAAAAATTGGTCTGGCAGCTGCAGTTGATCACACCAGGAGACCAGTTCTTAGGGAGAGCATTCCAGAACTGAGGTCCCTCTAAAGAGAAAACCATTTCCCTGTTTCCCCTTTCCTTGCTTCATATGGGGGGAGCAACTGCAGAAGGGTCTCTGATAATAATCATAAATAAGGCAAATATAAAATACAATATATCTAAACAATCATAGCATAGAGAAAAAACACAATATACGTGCATACAAATTGTGCCTTTTAAAATAAGAGTTTAATCAAATCCACAAACAATTGGAAATAGTTAAAATATTTTTCCCCCCCCCAGAACTCAAGTGATGCAATTCTATAACAGCATACATCCCAATCTGAGATCTGCTACAGATACACCCGTTAGTTATCTGAGATCTTCCCTGCTACAGTGGAAATAAAACAAGAGATGGATGTCTTATTTTGACACTTAAATTGATGATAAAATTGATGAAGGTGATGATGTACCTCTGTTTTAGGTGGGGTAACCAACAAAGCAGTCCTATGCTCAAGTTATGTCGGGGGTTGGGGAGAGATGTTGCCGTTATGTCAGTGCAATATCCAGTATGCACTATATATGTCCAGCCCAGAACAGGAAATACAGTGGTACCTTGGGTTAAGTACTTAATTCGTTCTGGAGGTCTGTTCTTAACCTGAACTGTTCTTAACCTGAAGCACCACTTTAGCTAATGGGGCCTCCTGCTGCCGCCGCACCACCAGAGCACGATTTCTGTTCTCATCCTGAAGCAAAGTTCTTAACCCGAGGTACTATTTCTGGGTTAGCGGAGTCTGTAACCTGAAGCGTATGTAACCCAAGGTACCACTGTACAATATGCTCCACAAGATGGATCAGCAGCAGCAGCACTGATCCCATGCTTGTGGCACTATTGCTGGTGCCCATAATTCATGAGCTGTAATGGTGATGTTACAGAAGTGACATTACTGTATAGAGGACATGGTGTTACTCCCATTTTGACTACACTGTCCATTTTCTCAGTTCAGTTCCAGTCAGGCAGAGAACTTACACAGTATAGGAGTTGGAAGTTTCATCCCTTCCAGGTTCTCAGCTAGCCTGATCCAATCAACTGTTTACACATACTTCATTATCTTCCCAAGCAGCCTCACATTTAGATTGATGGGTATTTTGCAGGTAGCCCTGATGCCCCTGTCTCCTCAGACCTTGGGGTTGTAAGGTGGGAGGGGCGTCTAAGAGTTGGTCAGGAACCTTGCAACTCCTGTGTAGACTTCTGGTCTTGGGGCATGGATGTCTGGAGGCATGGATGTCTGGATGTCCGCACTGGAAGTGTGGAGATCTGTGAAGACGGGGGATCCTTCTCCCCCTGCTCATCTTTTGTGGGGACTCACAAGTTCTAGGAATGAGCAGGACGTGAATGTGGAAAGGACCCATGTACTTGCAGTGATGGAGCATGCCTCCAGAGCAGTTTCCCATTGCAGACAGCACACATAATGATGCCATGGCGCACACACCCATCTCCACTGCATGCAAGGCAGGGGTTTGAATCCCCTTATGCCATACACACTGCTTACAAGAACAGTGCACAACAGTGCAGGAAGAAACAAAAGAACTTGGTTCCAACACTGTTTTCAGTATCTTTGAGCAGTCTGTCAGATTTAAAGAGAGATTCCTGACCTATAGAGATCACAACTGAGGTCAGTAGGCTCTTTGAACTATAGATGTTCGTTTAAAAATACGTAAATCTATGACAGCTTTCTTAATTGTTGTCAAATGACCACATATTTGAGGTGGAAAATCCATGATGTCTTTCTCTTAAAATTCATGTGGATTACAAAATGTCTCTTCTGGTCAACCTGAATAGCTCAGCTGGTTAGAGCATGGTTCTGATAATGCCTAGGTTGCAGGTTTAATCCCCATATGGGATAGCTGCATGTTCCTGCATTGCAGGGGGTTGGACTAGATGATCCTCAGGGTCCCTTCCAGCTCTGTGATTCTGTGAATCCAATTTTTTAAATTAAATTAATTAAATTAAATCTTTTTTTATGGACTGTTGTCTCTCATCTATGGGCCACAATGTGTGTGTGTGTGTGTGTGTGTGTGTGTGTGTGTGTGTGTGTGTTTGATGTGGTCTAAAAGGATGTCTGAGGGAGGCATTAAGTAGATAGACTTTTGGTACATCCTGAGAGTAAGGAACAATTTTCAACTGGAATCAAAACCAGCCACAGCCCTACATCTGATCTGTGATATAAACCGTGGAATCCAGTGTAGGGCTGCTGTATGTTGCTCTCTCTAGCTGCTGCCCCACACCCTGCAATATGGGCATAAAAGCAAATTACATTGTAGGGTTGTTATAAGCTACTTTTTCAGTTCCATAACAACAACTCTGGAAATGCTACAGACCACTCTGGGTAATATTCAGTTTGAGCTAAATTACTTGGAAATTAAATGGTAGGACTGTCATAAGCTACTCTCGCAGCCATAGCCCCTAATAACCTTCATTATGGGGACATTGAACTGCACTTTCTTTGGATATTACATTAGCAGGGTCAATTTTAAAAACTCTTACACTAATAAGAATAATGTTAGAACAGAAACTCTCCTCCTTGCTGTTGACTTTTTTGGGGTGGCAGGGGGACACTGGTGCCTATTCCCAGCTACATAGTTATATTGGATTTCTCCATTGATTTATATGAGCAGCTCTATCCTTAGGCCCATTAAAAAAGATATTCTCAGTATGGATGAGGAAATGACCTATGCAGACAATGGGCTGGTTCGCAGAACACAGCAAGCCAAACTTAACCATGAGTTAGTTCAGCCCAGCAGTAAAAAGAAGAAGCAAAGTGACTGCAAGCTCCTTTCTGGAAGCCCACACATTTGTGTGGTCTTGCTAAGCCATAGCTTGGCTTACAGTATCATGAGAACCAGGTCTAAGAGACCGTCCTTTCTGCACTTTTAATATTTGTGTGTCTTCCATAATCTTTTGTTAATTTCTCTCGGAGGAAGAAAAAGGACAGAGCCAAACCCTCTGTTTCTACTCATCCTTATTCCCTCTGGGTTGCTTATCTACTGTCTCATTGCTTTATATCATCAGAAGCAGTATACTGCTCTTGTGCCAGTTTGGGGTATACAGTGGTACCTCAGGTTACATACACTTCAGGTTACAGACTCCGCTAACCCAGAAATAGTACCTCAGGTTAAGTACTTTGCTTCAGGATAAGAACAGAAATTGTGCTCTGGCGGTGCGGCGGCAACAGCAGGAGGCCCCATTAGCTAAAGTGGTGCTTCAGGTTAAGAACAGTTTCAGGTTAAGAACAGACCTCCGGAACGAATTAAGTACCGTACTTAACCTGAGGTACCACTGTAATTGTAACTATTTAGTACTTCTGAGTTAATATTGTGTCCAGGTTTGTGCTTAAAAAAATAACACAATGTACTGAAGAATTTTGAGTTGTCATTTCTCTTTTGCTACTTCTCTTTGCAAGCCAGTTTTGGATTAATGTCCTAACTGTTCCAAAGACTGAATTCTACAGTTGGAGAGAAATGTTATGTAAAAGATGGCAGTGAGAAATGAGGAATTTGAAGAATGAATAAATTGTTGTGCTATTTCTCTCCACACCTCTCATCTTTTGTGGAATAATTAATAATATACGAGCAATCTTGGATTACAAAACAACTACAGTTTCTCAGCCAGTTATTGGGTTTTTTTATTTTATAAAGTTGGCTAGAGGTTTTATTCCAAGGCTAGGAAGAGGAGAGGAAGCAGGGCCACTTGAGCGGGTGAGGAAGAAAGGGGTGGGACAGGTAAGGTTGCATTGCTGACTTGCTTGAGAATGGTGTTAAACTTATACAAATAGGATCATACTCAAAAGGGCTATTGCTAGTGTCTTATACAGTATCATGAGTAAGTATATTTTAAAGAGCAAGTGTTTTTTAAGTGTTCTATGCATATTGATGAGCTCTAGACTCTTCAATTAATGATTTTCTTTCTGGGTGTGACCTCGATACTTTGACGTCTGAATTGTTTAGAACATTTAATTCTGTTCCGCAACTTCCCCTTTGGGGTGAATTTGCAATTTCCCTTGGAGAAACAACTTCCTATATGAATTCAAAGTTTTTGACATTAACTTTACAGTCTGCCTTTTTGTCTAATTGTTGGAATCATTGCAACACAAAAGACATAAAGAACATATACAGTGGAAGATAAATGCCTTCATACCCTGATTGTGGACATCCCTGATGTATTTGCTTGCCCATTACTCAAAACAATGTAGTGGATATGATGGATCTACTTTCTAATCTGACAGGACTGCTCTTACGTTCAGTACAGTGCTGGAATTTCATCACTTGTAAAATTGAGGAACTGTAGAAGGAAATGACTTTGTCTTGTGTCCTAAATAATGAGAAGTAGATCAAGTTGTAATGTTCTGGTACATAATCCAAATATATCCAAAAGGTTTCTGTAGATTAATCAATGCCCAGAAGTGCCTGATAACAGAAAGTTTTCTATTGTCATTTTTTTAAATTTTATTTTTGCTTTTTGGGGTTGAAGGTGGAGGCTCAGAATGATTTTTTTTTTTTAGTTTATTTACGGAAAACATTACATAATGCTTACAGTAACTTGTGAGTTCAAAGCACATTCATACTTCAGTTAATCTTTGTGGTAAATTGCAGAGTGGATTCAGAGACACACATGCATGCACGCATGCATGGTTTTTTTAAAAAAATTGAAACCAAATTTGTAATAGGTTTTTTTAATTGTTAACACTAGGTTTCTAAAAAAAAACTTCTACGTTAATATAAATTATCTCACTATTAATGTGGTAACCTTATGATTATCTTTGAAACATAATCAATGCCTCTACTAGATATGCTGTATTAAAGAGAGCTATTCTATGTAAATGAAGAATAAATTTGATCATTTGTCAAATATTAATATTTCTACTCTACTTATGAGAAATCAACATTTCATTTTCACCTCATGGAAATATATTATTTTAGTCTGTCTCGTAGCTGTTGGATCTTGTTTTGACCTTTCTGTCATGGGAATTCTCTTTTGATTGCTACTTCAACTTTTTTGACTTTAAGGTCCGCATGTGTTGGTAGGTAATTAGGGGCTGCAAGCCAGTGGACATGGATTAAATCAGTGCTGGGTGGGGGCACACACATAAGTTATCAAAAAAAGAAATACGATTCATCAGGCATGACTTCCTTTTGAGAAACCCTTGTTGCATCTTAGTAATCACAGCATCGTTTGTTAAATGCTCACAGAATTACTGTTTAGTTATCTATTCTATAATCTTTCCTGGTTTCAATGTCAAGCTCACCAGTCAGTAGTTACCTGGGTCTTCTTTTTCCCCCTTTTTGAAGATTGGGACAGCAATCTGCTGGGACCTCACCTGTTCTCTATACATTTTCAAAGATTATAGACAAAGGCTCTGAGATTACACCTCCTTGGGGTAGTACCTTTAGTACCCTTGAGTGCAGCTCATCAGGCCCTGGATATTTGAGTTCATATAAAGTAACTAGGTGTTCCCTTACCACCTCTTCCTATCTTGAACTGCAGCTTCAACCTTGCATTGTTTGTTCTGTTATCACTAGGTTGGGCATTGCTTTCCTTTTGGGTGAAGACAGAGGCAAAGTAGGTGTCGAGCAGTTCTGCCTTCTCTCTGTCACCCAGTAGCATTTCTAACTCTTCGTGACACAAGGGACCTACTATTTGCTTGTTCTTCCTCTTGCTTCGGACATAGCCAAATAATTTTTTAAAAATTGCTTTTAACCTTTCTTGCAAGCCTGAGTTCGTTCTGAGCTTTGGCCTGCCTGACCTTTTCCCTTCAATTGTTGGCTACTCGTTTATACTCTTCCTTTGTGATTTCACTTTTCTTCAATTTCTTATATATCTCAGCTCATCTGTAAGCTCCTTATGCAGCCACATTGGTTTCTTTAGATGCCTCCCACTTTTCTTTATTGTTGGAATCATATATTCTTGTACCTTCAATATTTCATCTTTAAGAAACTCCCATCCACCTTGGACTTCCTTCCCTTTGAGTATTTCTGACCATAGGACTTCACACAGTAGTTCCTTAAGCTTTCGGAAATCAGACTTGTTAAAGACCATAGTGCATATCCGACTATACTCAGGTTTCCCTTGCCTGTGTATAATGAAACCCAAGACATGATCTCTTCCCTGACAACTTCCTCCCAAGTTCCCTATTCGGGTTAAGTACTTAATTCGTTCCAGAGGTCCGTTCTTAATCTGAAACTGTCCTTAACCTGAAGCACCACTTTAGCTAATGGGGTCTCCTGCTGCCGCCACGCTGCCGGAGCACGATTTCTGTTCTCATCCTGAAGCAAAGTTCTTAACCTGAAGCACTATTTCTGGGTTAGCGGAGTCTGTAACCTGAAGCGTGTGTAACCTGAAGCGTATGTAACCTGAGGTACCACTGTACTTTCATTTCATCAGTCAGTTCTTCCCTGTTGGTGAGGACCAGGTCCAAGAGAGATGATCCATTTGTTGTTTCTTCCGCCTTCTGGGAAATGAAGTTGTCAGCAAGACAATTGAGGAATTCGTTGGACCTTACATTATTGGCGGCGTTTGAGTTCCAACAGATACCAGGGTAGTTGAAATCTCCTGTGACTACTATACAGTATCTTTCATTTTTGAGTATTTGGTAGGCAGTTCTGGGATTCCAGCTTGGGAAATAACTGACCATTCCCATCTGATGTCCAAGTATAGTGAGACAATCTAACTTAGGCATTCTTGAAAGCATTCGAAACTACTAGCCATCTTCTGTGGGCTCCCTTGACAATACTATTGTTCTTCAGGCTCTGATGTGCTGCTCCAAAGTGATTCCCAAAAACCACTGTTGATTGATACTGATGTAAGTTAATCCTAAAGGCTTAGGAGATCACCTGCCAAATGTTTTGATTTTCTTTCTGTATTACAAGGATGCGCACATAGTATCTTTTTTTATCTCCTTGAAAATATTTACATTTATTTTTTTCAAAATGTTTCACATTCCTCTGTAATCAAGATTGTTATTTTTGGGTGCCTCAGAGTTGTCTGTCTTAATGCTTAAGAAGTATTAACTGCTTCTGTATTTTAAACTTTCAATTTTTCTAACTTCTCTAAACATAGTACTTAATATGTGAGAACTCCTTGTTCCATTTCATTTCTCTATAGTAGTTTCTGGAACTTTTACAAATAAAATGTTCTGTAATATTTTTGGTTTATTCTACAAACATCTTTAATTGTTGTCATCATGTCCCTCTTGTCCTTTTCATCTATATTCATATGGCTAGAATGAGTTTATAGTAAAAACATTTATTTTCCTCAGTACCCTTCTGGAGAACTCAAAAACTTGTCATGCTTTTGTGATGATCTGTATTGGTCCGAATACCTTTATTGTTCATCTGTGAATTTTGGAGTTTTTTTCCTACACGCGAATAAGGCTACTTTTAGATACATAGACAGGTAGTAAGTAGTGCTCAGGATGTTATAGAAAAGTTGTAATGAATGAATTGCGTCTCTTTAAAAAAGAAGGGCAAAATTGATGGTATAGAAAAGCACGTTGATCCATCATACTGGGAACTAAAAAGTGTTTCAAATCAAAGTAACATATTTTCTAAACTTTCTGTGTCTGTTTTTAAGAGGTCTTTGTTTTTTAAGAGATTTTTTGAGACTGACCAAACTTTGTTTTTCTCCACATAAATTCTCCTTTAAGAACAGCTGAAAAATTTACAGTTAGTAAAAGGTTTATAGAGATTTAGAGTTAGATTAGAAGCTATAATCCTTTTTTGTTCCACTAACTTTTCAAGACAACGCTAAACACGTAGTCCCACTCAGTTCAGTGGAACTTATTCCAGAGCATATGTGTTTGCAATTGCAGCCTTTGTTAAAGAACTTCATTGAGTATGATATTCAACCTTTTCTTGCCCCCCTTTTTGGGGGAGGGCAGTACAGGATGATTAACGGCAGTATGAGGAAAACAGGATAACAACTTCCACTTCTAAAATTCTCCATTCCCCTATGAAGATCAGACATAATGCAGACACAAATTGTTTGCATTTCTTTCTCACATTTTTCTCCTAAGAAGCAAAGTGTGTATTAAATATGGAAGATATTTCAAACAACACATATATTTAAGGAATTATAACTTTCTTTAAAGTCCCTAAAATACTTGGAATGTGGTTTGCTTTATTCATGACAAAAGTATATCCATAAGAAAAGTATGTCTCACTTAAACAAAAGAACTCTAGCTTTTCGCCACTTTTAGTTGTTAGGTTAGCTTCCTGCCATATGTAAGTGTAGACCAGAGCGGGGAATCTTTTTCATCCTGAGGCCACATTAACCTCATAGAGAATTATTTGAGGTGGATGTGGCCAGACACAGCCAGTCAATCAATAGAGAGGCCTGGATGACTGCATTGGCACTTGAGTATGAAAGTTTCCACCCTTGTTGTAGATGATGGTGTATTATTTTAGTATGGTGGGGTGTATAAGATTGTAGGGCCTGAGTGACCAAGGACTCTGAAATGCCCTTGGACTGTATGTTAGTTTAAGACTTCCCTTCCTTCTCACTTGAGTGTACTCTTTGTCAATAGTGATATGTACCCCTCCATGTATAAGGCCTGGCACAGTTCCCCTTTTTGTAAAGGACCTGCCAAGATTTGTCCCTTCACTGAATGAACCACTTGGAATGCTCCAACAGTGCAGTTAATTTGCAGAGAACTGTTGGGCTATACAGTGGGTTGGGTTATAGCAGTATCTTTTATCCCATGGGGGGAAAGAGCAGCTTTAGAGATGCAGGTTTTTAAGTTGATGTGCTGAGGGCACCTCACTAGCTGCCAGCCCGGTAACAGCCCATGTTCAAAGTCTTGTTGTTAAACATATAAATCCTTGAAAAACTCAGGACCATTCTGACCTTGTGTAAGATCATTTAGATCATCTGAGGAAATTGTACATGGGGCATCACATCCTACAGAATGACATAAGTGACCTGGAAATGGGCATTTTCCTCTATTGCCACTCTACTATGGCATACCTTTCCCTCTGCCATCTTGTAAGGACATACCTTTTTGTCCAGATTTTCCCTCATTCATAAGATCAGCCCCTGTTTTTATCTGTATGTTTTAGCTAAATCCTTGTTTATATTGATTTTGAATGCTTTTATACTACTGTTTAACTGGTTTTATGTTGTATTTTTTGTTTAATTATACAGTATACTGTTTTATGTCTATACCTATTCAACATTTTAAAAGTTTTTTTTTATAAGATATTTATTAGAATTTTACAAAAAGCAGAAATTTACAAAATAAAAAGAGAACAAGAGAAAACAATCCATTTTGTCCAAAATTTGCAATGATTGAAACAAAAATAACATTCTTGGCAATACATTCATCTTTATAACAGCAATTCGACCCAACAAGGAAAGCTTCAAATTCGACCATATTTCTAAGTCCCTTTTCACTTCTGACCAACATTTCTCATAGTTATCTTTAAATAAGTTTAAGTTCTTAGCAGTCATATTAACCCCCAGGTATTTTACTTTCTTAACCAATGTTAAGCCTGTCTCCTTCTGAAACCTCTCTTTCTCAAATGGTGTTAAGTTTTTTTCAAGAACTTTAGTTTTTAACTTGTTCAACTTAAATCCTGCCACATGACCAAATTCTTGAATCAATTCTAATACTCTTTTAGTACTAGATTCTGGCTCCTGTAACGTCAAAGCTAAGTCATCTGCAAAAGCTTTCAGTTTGTATTGTTTGGCTCCGACCTGTATACCTTTAATCAGACGGTCCCTTCTAATCATATTTAGCAGAACCTCCAGGACCAAAATAAAAAGCAATGGGGAAATTGGGCAGCCTTGTCGTGTACCTTTCTCTATCTTGAATTCCTCTGTCACCACATTGTTAACTATTAGTTTAGCCTTTTGTTCTGAGTAAATTGCACTTATACCATTTTCAAACCCTTGACCAACCCCCATCCCCTGAAGATTTTTCTTCATAAAACTCCAAGAAATATTATCAAAGGCTTTCTCCGCATCTACAAAGATTAAAACTGCTTTAGTATTGATGTTCACTTGCAACTTCTCCAAAATGTTAATTATATTCCTCGTGTTATCAGACAAGTGCCTACCTGGGAGAAAGCCAGCTTGGTCTTTATGTATCTCTTCCACTAATACTTTTTTTAATCTTTTAGCCAAAATATCAGCAAATATTTTGTAATCCACATTAAGCAGGGATATGGGGCGGTAGTTCTTAAGTTGTGTCTTTTCAGACTCAGTTTTCGGTATAAGCGTAATATAAGCTTCCTTCCACGACTCTGGCGCTTTTTTCCCCTCCAAAATTTCGTTACAGACCTCCTTTAGTGGTTGCATTATCCAATCCTTCAAGGATCTATAATATTTTGAGGTTAAGCCATCTGGCCCTGGAGATTTGCCCAACTGCATATTCTGGATGGCACCTTCCACCTCCTGATCTGTTATTTTATAGTTCAGCATTAACTTATTTTCTTGAGAGATTTTTTGTAGTCCATTTGTTTTTAGAAATTGGTCTATATCAAACTCTTTCTGTGGCCCTTGTGTATATAACTGTTTAAAGTACTTCTGGAAGCATTTTCTAATTTCCACTGGATTCTGAATGTTTTTTCCTTCCACTTCCAAATTGGTAATAGTATTGAGCTTTTGTCTTTTTTTCATTTGCCAGGCTAACAATTTTCCACATTTATTAGCCGATTCAAATGTCCTTTGTCCCATTTGTTTGATTTTCCATTCAATTTCCTGATTCATCATCTTCATATATTGCACTTGATATAACTTTATATCTCTCAGAATCTCTTGTGACTTTGGTTTCGCTCTCAGTTTCTTCTCACCCTCAACATTTTAAAAGTTTTAAGCAGTTTATAAATGGTTTAAATAAATAAAAATACTTAGAGGAAAAATAGGTGCTGAGTAATGCTTAAGTGCCATCTTTGTACAGCTGTCCTTTTTCCTTTCAGAGCTCCCAGCTCCTTTTTCTGCTGCCTTGCAGCTGCTTTTCATTATTCTCTTGGGGGGGGGGGTTAAAGAGATGTGACAGGAATGTTATTTAGAACTCCATGTAATATGTAGTTTGGTCCTTTAACTGATTCAATATGTATGTGTGTTGTGCTTGGAAATCTGTTTCCAAGTATAAGGTTTTTTGTATAAAACGTCTGTAAGACTGGTGCTGTGCCATGTATTGCTATGTTGGAGACTGAAAGTTTCCCTTTTAAACAGTACTACTGGAAATTCTTAATTATGCAGCCACCCTATTTCCACTTGTTAATTTTAGAGGGATTCAGATTTTTTGTTCTAGTGGCAGTCTCTGCATGGATGCTGAAATACCCAGGCTGACAATCCTCCACCACCATGTCAGAGACCACCTTGGCCAGGGATACCACTGTGTAAAAGGCTGGTCAATAGACCATCACTGTTCCCAGTCTGTTTCACTGGTCCATCACTAGTGCAGTCCCACTAAGTCCATGTCAGGAACTGGCAGGGTTCTGAAGAATGTGTGACAGAAATACGGGGGGGGGCAGGAGAGGGGAACAAGCGATATATAAGGTTTGGTACTACCCATGAGGCAGGAGCCAGGGCAAGAGGAAGAGAAAGGGTCTGAATAGTTGGAGGTGGAGGCTCAGGATGTGTCAGAAGCAGAGGGAGAAGTTATTAGTGTGAGGGGTGGTTTGGTCTAATCCCCACCATCCTCTGCCCCACTGTCTCTTAGAACCAGGAGGGGGTTCTGTGACTTCTGTGCAGCAGAAGTCTCAGGTTGCGTTTGCGTACTCCCGTCAAACAAGGGTACATAAGCCCAGGAGGATGTGGTCCCACTGTTGCTTCAACTAGTCCATGGGGCACAAGCATGGAAAAGTTAATGCCAGCTACGTAGACACTAGAAGTGTGTGTTTGTAAGGAGCTGCTGTAAGTGTGTAAATTATTTATTTATTTTCAATAAATAACTGATTATGGACCAGTTGCCTTCCTTGGCTGGGTGTGTGCAGGACAGCCCATCCCAAGAGCAAGAGGTTTTCCAGTAAAGGAGATTTATTTCTATGGGCAATAGCAACACCCCCACCCACCCCCCACACCAGCCCTTGGTCTAGTGCTGTACAGCTGAGTTATATCAAGGCCAGCCATCCAAGTCTCGGTAATATATCCCAGGTCAGCTCCATCATCCACAATCAAGTCACGAAAGGGCATGGTGTTATTATGGTCCGTTCTGCCATTCAGTAACAGTACCACCAAACTGGAGAGCTCAGCAGTATCAGTAACTTCTGGAGGAGTAGGAGGGCTGAAATGGGGGGCGGGTACCAATCATCTAGGTCTGTGTCCCAGTTGGTGGTCAGCCACTTTAATCCAACTATACCTCCTTTTGCCCACCACCACTGAAACTGGGGCAACATCTTTGCAACTCCCTGCTACCTGCCCAACCAGACACATCCTAGGATCATCATCAAGTTTCACACTAGACCAGTGAGAAATTAGGGTCACATAAACTTAGGCTAAGTGGTGGGCACATCCCACACTGTTGGGTGAAAAATAGTATAGCTCTCTTCCGTCTGTCTCTCACTCAGGTGGGACCCACCAAGTTCCCCACCCCCAAAACTCTCACCTCTGGGTAAAGGGCACAGACCTGTCTCCTGGCCTGCAAGCCTGTATCCTAATTGATCAGGTTGGTAGTGCACCTGCCCTACTACTACTACTACTACTACTACTACTACTACTACTGTTATTATTTATACCCCACCCATCTGGCTGTGTTTCTAAGGCAAGCTCTAGACTAAATCCTATCTATATTCATTTAGCCAGCAATCAAGCAAGCAGTACCATCACTGCAATCAGCACAAGCATGCTGTTACTTGCAGTCAGGTATCTAACAGGACAAACTGATACAGGCAACACACACACACACACACACACACACACACACACGTGTTGGCTGGGAGAGCAGAGCAGGCAGCTGCCAGGATGGTGCCAATCAGCCCCTCCCTGTTTCATTTTCCTGTACGTCTGCTTCCAACAGTATAACTTGTGAAACCTGCTTTGCTTCATAAAATAAGTTTCTGATCAGAGTTGGAGACTAAAACTTATTTAACTCTAAGAGGGCTGCAGCTTCTCTACTTCATACTTTCTGTATCACTTTTATTTTTCTTTACTTTGTTGTCTCTACTCCACTCTACTCTTTGGAATAATATGAATGTTGCCGCAAGATAAAAATGTTATTTGCCACTTAAACACTGCAAATTCCATCTCTTATAGAGGAGAAAAGGTTGAAGCAGGCGATAGGAATCAAAGCAACTGTGGGACCAGCCCCCCCCCCTGGATTATGTATTCTCATCTGACTGAGTGTGCACATGTAAACTGTATGGATAATTTCGCCAGGGTAGCTGTTGTTCAAATCTCTGGTTAATGATGTGCAATATAATGTTTCTTCATTTTTTCTGAAAAATAATTGTGATATATATATATATATTTACTGTATAGACCTTTATTAACAGATACCTTGAGATGCTTAAGAGCACCCAAGTGAGTCTTATTCCAGATTGGCACTAACTTAATGAGAATGTTACTTTACCTTCAGACAAACTGACTGATTTCCCCTTTTCTTAGTTGAAAAAAATGTAATTTAGGTTCTCTTGAACATTTGTTTTTCAAAACTTTAAATTATATTAATTTACCTTTTAATTATATTACTATTTTGTTATTCCTGCAAATCTATTGCTAGTGCAGAGCTAGCTTTTTTATTTTGAATTTATGGAATTCTGATTTGCTCCCCCCACCCCCTGCAAAGAAAGGATTGGTAAAATTTAATCCTGGTCTCAGTTCCCTGCCACACTGCTTTCATCAGAAGGAAATAGGTATAACAGAAGAGGCAAGAAGGCTGAGCAAAGTGTTTAAATCGTCCGTGTGAGAAATAATGAGAGACTGGACAAGGATTTGGATCTGTAGCCAAAGAGAGAAGGGCAAGTGTTAAAGATGAATTGAGTGAACATTGAGGAGGTAAAAGAAAAAGCTCAAGCAGAAGTTGCCTGGAGGTTTCAAATTTAAGAGAGAGAAGTTAGATGAGACAGCAGAACTTAGTATCAAAGGAAGAGGTAAGGGATGGCAGAGTAGAGGCAGAAGTTCAATTTTGAATTTCAATTTTAGCTGACTTGTTTTAGTAAATTAGATTGTACTGGAAATAATAGTGGAGCAAATACCAGAAATCTTGGTAAGGTAAATATGATACAGGCAAAGAAAGAATGGAAGATAACATAGAAATCATATGGAGATCCAAAAGTAAAACAACAAAGCCAAAATAGACTTGAGACCACCAATGGATAGTGGAAATGAGAAAAGAGAGAACTCTTAACAAAGAAACCTTGAGTGAACTGTGGAAATACAATATGACTAGAATCAGTGCGCAAAATTGAAAGAGCATGGAGATGAACGTGGTCAATGTTGTCAGAAGTGAAAGATTAATAGAATGATGACAGGAGGACAAAAACCTTGACACTGTACAGATTACTTTAAATATGCACTGGAAGTAAACAGTATACCTTTCTGAAATCATGGTGATGACTCTGTATACAATTTTTAAAAAAACATTTCACGTATGTTTGTTGACCACAGAATTCATATACACCATGGAACAATGTTCCTCAGGCTCCACTAATTCTTGGCAGGGAGGCACCAAGGATGATACTGTTGGCTCATCACCTTCCTGGGACTTTCCCTGAGTCTATTCAAATAGAAAGTTTATTCATACCTTCATAGTTGTGAAAGCTAGATTATTATAATATGTTGGTATACGGCTGTATGCATGGGTTTGGGGAAGAGCACTTCCATCTTGTGGTAGTTGCCAATTACAGGGAGCATATCGCAGCAGTTTTTAAGGGACTCCACTTGTGCTGAGAGATCTGGCAGATTATAGTAGATAAAATACTGGACTATGAATTGTGAAGTTCTTGATTTGAATCTTGCCTCTGCCATGAAATTATTAGATGGCCCCAGGCAAGCCTTTCCCCCTGCCAAGCAGCCACCTCTATGGTTTGGGGTTCATAATATTGGTATACTTCTACCTGGTTAACACCTTATGCTTAGTGTTATGGGTGAACCCAGGCCAGCAGCTTAACTATGGTTTATTAAGGTCACTCACTGACCAAGATTTGTACAGTGGTACCTCAGGTTACATACACTTCAGGTTACATACACTTCAGGTTACAGAGTCCACTAACCCAGAAATAGTGCTTCAGGTTAAGAACTTTGCTTCAGGGTGAGAACAGAAATCGTGCTATGGCAGTGTGGCGGCAGCAGAAGGCCCCATTAGCTAAAGTGGTGCTTCAGGTTAAGAACAGTTTCAGGTTAAGAACGGACCTCCGGAACGAATTAAGTACTTAACCCAAGGTACCACTGTAATTGGTTTATAATCCTTAGTTAAAATTAACCATGACTTAGTATGAGGTGTGAATCTAGATGTCCTCCTTAAGTACGGTTAAGGAGTTGGCACTGGCCGAAAGCTCCAGAGTGGCATGTGAAGTGTGACTATTTCTGGTGTCTCCTTTGACAGGAGAAAGCCAGGCCATGGGGTGGGGGTGCAGAATAAAGCAAGATTTAAATGGTTATTTGTCAGATACCTTACATATAACTATAGTAAGCATTAAACAAGGCTTGTGTTATGTGTGAACCAGGCCCTTATGGGAACAGTGCAAAAATTATAGCAAGATAATGCATGTGGAAGACTTTGAAAGCACTAGGTTGTTGTTTGTGGTTGTTTCAATGCGCTGACACTCACTTGTAAAATCTTGAAGGATCTGGATGCTGTTACAGCTGAGGGACTAGTCACTTTCTGCCAACCTAATTTATTTTGAATAGTTTAAGGTTAAATGTTATGATTAGAAAACGTATGTATATATATGATAAATAATTGTTATATTCTGTGTTAACTTGTATTAAAAGGTATTATTATTATCTTCCTTAGCTCATGAAGTATGTTGGAATAGAAAGTGTAAATATATGTTCTTATATGGCACTTGCCGTTGCTTAAAGAGGTATTGCTGGTCAGTTTTTCCTATAAATTTTACCTAAAAATGTTCTATGAATTTCCATTTTTAATAATGATTCTTAGGCTGGAGTCTTGTCAGAACGTACAGTTGGCAGATGCATACCTACAATATTTTTTAAAAAATGTGCAAAGAGCCTAGGAATTGATATTGATGGCCACTTTCACATAGAGATAATATGCCCCAATGTGATAAGGTGTTCAGCTTCTGGAAGTGAGATCTTCCCTGATAATGAGTCATAACATTAATGTTATAACCACATTTTAAAGATCGCTCTACCGCTGTTCTGAAGAGATGGGGTGGTGGCTCTAACTAAATTCTAATCTGATGAGTTGTGATCTGATGAAAGTTCTACTATGTATGTGTGTGTGTGTGTGTGTATATATATATATATATATATATATATATATATATATATATATTGTTTTTCTCCACTGCTTGTCCTAAATTGACATGTCAGTTTAGGGTACAGTGTAGTTGGCACTGGCCTAAAGATTCGTTTGTAGTAAGTAGTGTGACTTCGAAGATTGTAGCTTCCTGGTGTTGAGGTTTGCAGACAATGAATTGAGAGTTGCAGTTATAATACCCAACCTGCTTCAGATCTTTGCAGATGTGTGTTGGTAATTTTGGGCAAATCACTTTGTCTTTGTATTTTGTTGCGGTGACCTAGTATTACTAAGGCTGAAATCTTAAACATGGGGTGGTATTCAACTTAATTTAGCTCAGAGTAGACCTATTAAAATTAATAAACATGACAAAGCTTATTTCAGGGGGTCTACTGTGGGTAAAACTTAGTTGAACACCACTCATAGTATTAGTGGGGTTTGCTTTTGAGTAAATATTCTTGGAGCTGTCATGTTAGAGGCATGCTGGGAAAGACATAGCCATCCAGCTGTAGCTACCAGTAGCAATGAGTTCGACAGTTACAGAAAGGATCCGCATTGGGCAATATATGTGGTGAGTCAGGCTTCAACCAAGATATTCCCTCCCCCCCCCCCAACTCACGCTAAAAATGTTTAGTAGCTTACATGCAGCCCTTAGAAGACAAAAGCCATATATATCAGTGTTAGGCAACAAGCCTCTTTGTTTAAAACTGATTCTGCCCCAGCCATGTATAAAGTGGGAACTGAATCTAGTTTTAAGCAAAAAGAAAAAGGTTGCACGGGAAATGGGAGATGAGTGCTTCTCTTGTCTACTGTCTTATCACTGCATAGCCTTCCCCACCAAATGGTTTCCTGCCAACTATGCTTATTTCCATTAGCAAAACTCAGCTGAGGAGAGAAACACCTGGGTGAGCTGACTGCAGAGAGACTGCAGGCTGTGGTCTCAGTGAGAGATTAGCATCCCCCTCCACCTGTGTGTCCCCTTTCCTCTAAAACTCTTAAAACCTCCTCAACTTTAGATGCGATTGTGGTAGAACTAGGTTTGAATAGGTCTGCTAGTGTTACATTTCATGCAGAAATGTGGTTTGTATAGTATTTAAAATTTAGTTCTTTTACCTACTTGTGTCTTGGAAAGTTGCAATATTACATGCTAAGAAACAAAATGTCCTGCATGTATAAAGTGTAATTGTCAGTCCTGTGTGACTGATTATTTTACTCTGTTTGGGCTTGCCACTCTGTGGAAAAAAAATAAGAAGCCAGTGATTTATCAGTCTTGTTAGTTGTTGTTTGTCTTTTTTTTTTTTTTTTGTTAACTCTGCCTACGCATGGCAGTTTAATCTTTCACATTCTGACTGTTGCCTCTGTGGTTTTATGCTTTGAAGTGATGAGATGTCACCACAATACTGCACACACAAACAAGTAGGTAAGTGAAAACATGGGTGTGTATCTGATT
Organism: Podarcis filfolensis; assembly: GCF_964270895.1. Taxonomy (NCBI): domain Eukaryota; kingdom Metazoa; phylum Chordata; class Lepidosauria; order Squamata; family Lacertidae; genus Podarcis; species Podarcis filfolensis. Next base: position 51,126,509 of record NC_139603.1, read on the forward strand.
TTCCCTTTGCATACTACTATCAAAGGAACCCCACAGGTGGTATCCAAAAAGGGGGGCAAAAATGTTTCACAATTTTAAATGGAATGCTGCAAAATCAAAGTAATATGTATCGTGAGATCTTTGTTTGAAAGAGCAGCCTGCTGCTACTTTTCTTAATGTGCAAAGGAGAAACTGTAGCTTAATGTTACAGCAACTGTTTGCATGCTGAAGGTCCCATGTTCAGGGCTTTTCATCTCCAAGTAGGGCTGCAGGAAAACTCAAGAACTACGCCACAAGTTGTTTCAATGCTTTCCTGTGTTTTAAAAGATGTGACCAATGTAATAGTGTTACAATCTCAAAAAACAAACACAAAAAACACAAAAAGCAAACAAACTGTAACATGGATACATGTTTTCTCTAAAGTATGAATCAGTTTCCACACTGTCCGCTGCAATATTCATGAAGAGCTTGGGCAAGTGTCAAATCTATGGCAATGTTTATTGAAATCTGTGGAAAAGGGTTTTTCTGGCCAATGACTAATATAACATGCGGAAATACATTGATGGGCTTCCACAAACAAATGCCTCCAAAGCAAGACCTTGTGCGTGTGACTTTACTACGCAGTCACAAATTGCAGGACAGCATCAAAGTTAATGTCATGGCCAAAGGAATGTACACTTTGCTGTGGCAACACCCTAAAGATTTGTGCCTTTTCAATGCAACATTTATCATTTGCTGGGAAGACAAATGTCGCAGAAGTCTCTCTTTTTAAGAAGAGGATTTCATACTAATGAGTATCATATTGCATCACCTGGCTAACAGATTTTATTTTTTATTTCCCAGTCTCAATCTCAAAAATAACAAAGGTGGTCAGTTGACACCTGTATTTCAGAGGCTGCGTCTGCTTCTGCAATTTATTTCAGCATAATCACGTTTCCCTTAGAGACATTATTCCATTTTGGTGGTGGTTATTTTAAATTATGTCAAAATTCATTTACACTTTGTTTTCAGGACTGTTCCCTGAGGCAAGGCAAGAGACCTTCAGCTCTTGAGCTGAATTTTTATATCCCTAGGTCAGGATTGGGGAACTTCCAGATCCTGGGCTAGCCTTGGTCTACCAAACTTCACCATTTGGCCCATGAGGCCATTCTGAGCAAGCCACAACCACCTACCCTGTACCTGAGGTCAGATGGTGCTCTGATGGTGTTTCCTGCTTGGCAGGGGGTTGGACTCGATGGCCCTTGTGGTCTCTTCCGATTCTATGATTCTATGAGGTCATACAAGTAAGGGCAGGGCTTGACTGAAAGGGTGGGGCTTGCTCAAAGTTGCTCTGTGCAGCTCCCAAAGCACCCAGCAAACAGCTGATTGTTAGGAGCCTTTGAGGCGCTGCACAAAGCAGGAACCCAGCACTAAACAGAATTGCTCCCCTTTCACATTAGCTGATACAAAGGGAGAGTATTCTTGCTGAGTTTGAGCATACCAGAGAGCCCTCTCGCAAAAGCCTTTGGGAGTCACACCTCCCTGTTTAAGATTGCAGTGAGATTGGATTCAAAAGGGAATCCTAAAGGCTTCCCCTTTCTCTTTGAAACCTGATCTCACTTTGATGAGAGCAAAAGGGATTTTAGACATCACCTTTAGCCTGTGATGCAGATCCCAATAAGGACCTGGCTCACAGAGCTGTAAAGCTTCCTCAGCTATACTGTAGCCCGGGCACCCCCAAACTTGGCCCTCCAGCTGTTTTGGGACTACAGCTCCCATCATCCCTAGCTAACAGGACCAGTGTTCAGGGATGATGGGAGTTGTAGTCCCAAAACAGCTGGAGGGCCGAGTTTGGGGGTGCCTGCTGTAGACTAACCCACCTATTCAGTTTTGCTAGAGAGAGACAATCAGGATGAAAATTAACCCTACAAAGGTATCCGATTCAAAACATATTAACACATAATTATACTGTATTATCTTTCTTCTAAAAGCAATAACATATGTCCACTGCCACCCTGACTTTTCTTTCAGACAAGGGCAGACACCTGTCTCTTTTCTGTAAAACTTTAGGATGCCCTACACTGATGGCTTGGGTGGCAATCCTGTGGCAAGATCTGCTGGAATGAGCATCTTAAGTTCCATTGAATTTCCATCAGCATTAAACCCCAACCCTGGCTCAGCCAAAGATGCAGTGGTATAACTTGTTCAGCTCAGCTCAGCTCAGCGGGGTCTTAACTAGCTGAGAGGCTTTATCTCAAGCCTGTTCACCTCAGCCACTTAACAAAGCGACCTGATGTGGAACTCTTATTTTAAAGTCTTGTTTTCTCTCTGCCAGGCTTAGGCAGGGCAACAGCAGCAATCCTGCTGCGGAACACAGTTTGGATCTTGTGTAAATTTACTCTGGCTTACCTTACACCAGCTTCCTTTATGCGTTTCTTGTGCATAGGATTGCTTCTCTAATAATTATTAAATTATCAGGGGAATAATTATTATTATTATTATTATTATTAACTATTTATAACCCGCCCATCTGGCTGGGTTTCCCCCAGCCACTCTGGGCAACTTCCAACAAAAGATTAAAAATACGTTAATATGACAGTTCTAAAAGAAGGTTTAAATGACAGCACATTTATGCTATGCAGGTTTAACTTTTGTTGTGTTATGTTGGTCACAATAAATGTATGTAAAACACATTTTAGATCATATCACATTTTCTTAATGCTAAGAACCTCAAAGAAGAGAATAAAGTTCAAATATATGAATTTTTATTTTCAGTTGTTAAGGGGGTGGTGAAGAGTACCGTATTTCGCCCTATAGGATGCACTTTTTCCCCTCCAAAAATGAAGGGGAAATCGGGGTGCGTCCTATGGGGCGAATGCAGGCTTTCGCTGAAGCTTGGAGAGCGAGAGGGGTCGGTGCGCACCGACCCCTCTCGCTCTCCAGGCTACAGGAAGACATCCGCAGCCTAGGCAGCCCTGCGGGAGGTCCCGCAGGGATGTCTAGGCTGCGGGTAGCAGCCTGCTTCCCGGAGCGTCGGGCGCTCTGCTTTCAGGGCGCCCGGCGCTTCGGAAACACATCCACAGCCTAGGCAGCCCTGCGGGAAGTCCCACAGGGATGTCTAGGCTGCGGATAGCAGCCTGCTTCCCGGAGCATCGGGCGCCCTGAAAGCAGAGCGCCCGGCGCTTCGGGAACACATCCGCAGCCTAGGCAGCCCTGCGGGAGGTCCGCAGCGTGGGGAGTTCCCCACAGGGCTCCCCACGCTGCGGATAGCAGCCTGCCGCCCGGCGGACAGGGCGCCCTGAAGCAGAGCGCCCCTCACACCGGACAGACATCCACAGCGTGGGGAGCCCTGCAGGAGTTCCCCGCAGGGCTCCCCATGCTGCGGATAGCAGCCTGCCACCCGGCGCGCGGGGCGCCCTGAAGCAGAGTGTCCCTCGCGCCGGGCAGACATTGGCCAGCCCCACAAGCTCGGGGGACAGCAGGGAGGCGCAGCGCCGCCATCCCGCTGTTCCTCGACCTGGTTCGGTTTCCCTGACCTGCTTTTGGGGGGGAACTAAAGGAAAAAAAAATTTCCTTTATTTCCCCCCCAAAAAACTAGGTGCGTCCTATGGGACGAAAAATACGGTATATGCTTTTGTCACTAATGTAACATCTTCAACCAGTGTAACTTTTCTTGTCCTAAGGCCAAGCTCATCTGATTTTGTATATCAATGTGAGTGGAAAAAGTAGACACTGCCTTTTTTTCTTTGGGGGGGGGGAGGTTCAGAAAAGAGACAGATTGTAAAGAAAAGTCTTTTAAATAAAAAAATGTAGAATTCTGAAGAGAAAATGAAAAAATGAGGGAAGTAATGTGAAATATTATATACATAGAATGATAGAAAGGGGGAACTAGGAGGCTGTTTCATAAGCTGTTATTGCCTTCCCCATTTTGGAGATGGGAAGTGAAGTACAACTGGCTCCTCCTGTACTGTTGAACTTAAAAAGACCCTAGAACATTTAGAGGGGAATTTAAACATCAGTGTTAACAGCATAATATTGGGAAGGCGAACAGGCTGAATTACAAAATCTTACTCACTTCATATGCTTTCATGTGTCAAAAATGTCACTTCAAGTCTACTTAGAACTTGGCAAGTACTTACTACTGTTTAAAAGTGATTTAGAAAGAAATGTGAGAAGCTAAACAAACTTTTGATTTGGCACAGGTAGCATGTTGAAATACCAGATTAACTCAAAACGTTGTGTGCAATACGGAAAACTAAGTAGGTGCAAACATAAACTTAAATCAGCAGATGTAAATTGGGAAAGGTTTATATTGGCTTTTCTGAGTGTGTACTAATGGAACAAATAAAATACATTTTCAAGTATAAATATTTGGCATGCACTGCAAGTATTTAATGTAGACAATAAAGCACTATGGGGACACTGTCAAAGCAAGTAATAGACAAGAACAGCGAACAAAGGGAGATACTTTTTTGCTGCTAATTTTTACTTAAAGCAGTGTTGGAAGTACAGTGGTACCTCGGTTTACGAACTTAATCCGTTCTGGAAGTCCATTCTTAAACTGAAACCATTCTTAAACCGAGGTGCGCTTTCCCTAATGAGGCCTCCCGCCACCAGTGCCCTTCCACCATTTGGATTCCATTCTTGGACAGAGGTAAAGTTCGCAACCCTCGACACTACTTCCGATTTTGTGGAGTTCATAAACCAAATCGTTCGTAAACAGGGCTGTTCTTAAACTGAGGTACCACTGTATTATGTGCCAAACCCTTCTCTCAATTCTGCATGTATATATATACTTGTTCATCCACACTGTAAAGGCTAAATTGAGCAAATCTAAATGTGTTTTTCCTCCCAAATATCCTATTGAGCACATTATGTTTGTTCAGAATGTGTAATTGCAGAGATATATGTTCTTGGCTGAAATCTGTTACTGTATTTTGTTTGTTTGTTAATAGAGATAGGAAGGAGATAGGATAAGAGGTGTATAAAGTTAAGTAAAAGAGCAGAAAGCTGTGAGGGAGGGGCCCATTGTCATATGACCCCAGTCCTGAGATCCATGTACATGTAGATCAGGCATGCACAGATTTGAACTCTTCACTGGAATGAATGTGGAGCTGCATGTGCTCATTGCAAGCGTGCAGGTGCAAGTTTTTAAAATAGAAACCTTCTGGTTTAAATTAATAAAGGGGAAGAGCCAAGCTACATGTTACACAGACATAGCTTTAGCCTTCTTTTTGGCATGAACAGCCATCTCAGGAGAGGGCATTCAGGAGTTCCTTCAAAACTAAGCTTAGGGTGCCTAGGGTCAGAGCAGTTTAGAGTGGGGAAAGGGTTGTGCATCCCTTTAGTGTCTGGTTTTTTGCATCCCCAATTGCTCCCTTCTGAACTGTAATTTAGCCCTCATGTTGTTCAGATTTTCTCTTGTTTTGAACTTCTTTCATATTGTGCAGAACTTTGTGTGTGCCAAAGTATAGACCACATATATTTGTTACATGTGTAATTTATTAAGTACCTTCATAAATAAGCTCTTTTAGGAGAAGCCTGTTAGCATGAGAGGCTCTTGGGCATAACTTGATTTTCTCTACTTTGAAATTATGGGAGGAAATGGGAATTGTGAGTGTTTCCCAATGGGGTTGCACACTCATTAAAAGCAGGTTCACAGTTTAGGGGTACAAAATGCTGTACATTACCTTTAAAACACTAAATGGCTTGTGACCCGCTCTTCCCAAGTGAATCTGCCTATCCATTGTGATGGTGAGGGTGTGGCACCCATAACGTGGAACTCCCTGCTTTGGAAGCTTCATTTGGCTCTTTCTTTACCAGTGTTCTGCCAATGACTAAAAAAAAAATGCTTTCTGACAAGCTTTTGATTTATCAAATGCATACATCTATACTGTTATGACTTTCTGAATATATTGGACAAATTACTAGTACTGCTTGCCAAAGCAATACATTTTTGTGTTCCTATTAATTGATGTGACATTTGGTTTGCTTATCTTCTAATTATTGAATTATATATTTCTTTTATGCAGACAATTTCTTTAGAAATTTCAGAATATTCATCAGACAGTGAAAGTCTGGAAAAATGCCAAGCAGAAACTAAAGCTGCTGATTTAGAATTCCATAAAAAGCCCGAGTTCAATTTTGGAGCAGGGATTGAAACAGATACAGGAAGGTCAGCAAGTGACTGGTTAAAATCTGCTCAGATACTTCTACAGACACCACAGAAAAAGAGAGACAAGAACATGAAGACTCCAGAAGATTCTGCAAAGAAAAGAAAATTTCTGAGGTATATATGTTTTGTTTTGTTTTTCATTGTAGCATTCTGGTAATAATAACAAGAGTAGTTTCAACATGAGCAAAATCTAAGAGTTTTAACATTCAAAGGCTTTTTGAAAGGGTTGGCCATTTTAAATCATGAATCATGCCATTTTAAGTCACTGTAAGTCATAGGTTAATTCATTTTTAGCTCTCTAGTGATATATGTATACAGTTTTTCAAAGCATTCACACAGTCACTGCAGCAAATCATCTTATGATGAGTTTACTACAATAACCACCATCTTAACATTTCCTTCTACAGTGCTGATTCAAATATTTCTATCTTGCACAACTGTGTCATATCTGTTTTTCATATCAATAATTACTTATCTGAATTTTGAACACAATGTTTGTAGTTCATTTGAAAGTGCTAAGTTCCATTCACATTGTGCGCCACAATTATATTGTTTGGAAGTGTGGGTGGGGCTGTTGTCACTGGGTAAGTTTGAAGCAAAATTAGCAATAATGCACCACACCATCACATTAATATTTTCATAGATGTGAGTCATATATTTGAACAAATTACCGTAGATAATGATGATCAATTTTATAGCATTTTTTCCCCTGTAAAGTTACTCACATTTTAGTAGTGCTGGTCTTAGCTTTTCTCCACATTGTAATATTTGTGATAGAAAACAAAACAAAACTTTCATATTGTTATATAAACACGCTTTCTGCTGTTGAATAGTTAAACACTAATATCTGACCTATTTAATAGACTTAACCTTATCAAAGTTGTAGAAATACAGAATGTTCTAAAATACCACACAGTAAAACAAAGTCTTTTTCCTGTGAGATGAGCCATAACTTTGAAAGTAAAATGTATTCTACAGGAAAAGAGAGCACTGAAATTAAATGGGTTTTTAGTTGAATGGCACAAGTGCATATCTGTTAATTGAATAAGTTAACATTCTACCAGTCTCATAGATGCCCTTCTTTTTCTTCCTATTCCAGTCAGTTCATTTTGTGAGCATCTGCTTTGCATGCAAAAGGCTCTAGGTTCAGTCCCTGGCATCTCCAGATGGGATGAGATAAATGCTTACCTGAAACCCTGGAGAGCCACAGCTAAATGGAGTAATGCTCAGAGTGTGTATTAGGCCACAGCCTAGGCTTATGAGAGGGCAAATTAAGAAATGGCTCTGCAAACCTCTTTTGAGATGAAATTAAGAGGTAGATAAATGTCAGAAACTTCACTGTGCTCTACACAACACATTGTGCAGATATAGCACCGTAGTTTGGTGATTGAGTGCATCTGGTATGTTCCGACTCTCTTCCCCTCTCCCACCTATAGTTGGCATCAAACCAGGCTTCAAATCTGCTTTTAACTGTGGTTTCCAGCTTCAGTTGGTACTGTGGTTAGAATCATTTCTCTACCAACTATGGTTGCCTCCAAAACGGAAAGGGGGGTATAGAATGCTTGTACGAAAGGTGAGGAGGGACAAGTGCTTGATAACATGATGCAGCATTGCCTCTGTAGCAGGCCTACATGACATTAAATGCAAACTGCTCTGAACCCAAAAGTTCCATCTTATTTTAAGCTTCAAACAAATGATTCATATTCCAGCTTTAGTTGACCAAGCTTCTATGCGGTAGACTACTCCAAAATGTTAATAGACTGAATGTGAAAATAAATAACTCCTCCACTTCATGAGTTGCATTTAGTTTTGTTTTTCAATACACAATTAAAGATGTGCAAACACACATAACAGTTGAAGCACTTCAGCTATTTACCATACGTTTTATCTATCCCTGTTTCCATTTTCTGTATCTATATTTGTCCTTAGTCCGTTTGTTCAATCCCTATCCCCTCTGCATTTACTGTTTCAGTTTCCCCAGTAAGAGCAATTCTCGCTGTTATTGCTGATGGAACAGGAGGTGTTTGTGCATACACATTCATGCACAAGTGGGCACATACACTGACTTTAGAAGAGCCAGACATACTCTTCAGGAAGTGGTATATTGAAAAATTGCATGTTTCTCATAAGAAGAGCCCTGCTTGTTCAGACCAAATGCCTGTTTAGTTCAGCATTCTATTCCTATGAGAAGCCCCTGAGTAGGACATGCTCACAGTAGCACTCTCTCTTCTTATGTGAAAGAATTAACAGGCTGAGCTCATCTGTTACTCTCATTGTTGCTGTGATTGTCTCATTTTTTTATTGCTGTTGTGATCAGATTTGTCTTCAATGGAAACTAAGAAGACTGTCAAAGGTTTGAATGCAAGACTGAATATAGGGTCATTTGAGCCTGCATGCTGTCCTTGCATTCATGGGCAGTGGGCTTTTTTGATGCAATTAATTTTAAGAGTTTTGCCATTGTACACAAAAAGAAAAGGGCTAGGTAGCAGAGAGACAATGGCATTTATGCAGTATTTGCATATTTTCTTCTTTTTCCAATTCTCTCAATTTACTTTTTGTCCGGCAAATAATTGGTTAAGAGGTCCCAAGTGATTATAAAATACTCTGGACTCCTTGAGCTTTTTATTACTACCAAAGTACAAATCAATCATTTACCTTTATTTGCTTCTCAATTCTTGTGACTTTAGCTGTTTTCTTGAAAGCACAATTGGTAAAATTAGGATATTGGCTTTTAAAAATTACAGGATTCACGTTCCAAATAAATTACCAAGTAGCTCAGTTCAGCTGGAACTCTATAGGTACTATTTTGTTATTATATTGTGATTTTGTATACCGCTTAGAGAGTTTTTAAAGTAATAAGCAGTTTAGAAATACTAAAAAATTTATAACACTGGGTCCTAGGAGATTGGGCCTTGTTATGTTCTCCATCCTACCTTCACAACAAATTTAACCTCACAAAGAGGGGGATCCTAAGAGAGCTCACCTGAGTAGTTAAAGATAATTCACTGCATAATTCAGCCATTTACCTGACAGTCATTAGCAAAAAGGTAACTTCAGATAAAATGATATTTGCTTTTAACATAGGCTGTTTTTGATCTGAATTGTAGATAGGTTGCTACAATATTACCTTCAGTTTATTTGCTTTGCTTGCCACTTCCCCTTGTGAACACTGAACTGTTTCTGCCGTGGACAATTTTCAGACCACTGAAAGTACATACTTGACCCAGCTTATGATATGAATCATGGGGTCAAGTATGTGTGAGAAGTATTTTGGGATGCGTTCCTTGCCAGTGGTCACACATCTTCCAGTAATCTGCTCTAGGCTAATGGTCAAAAGTGCACTCAGTTGTGGCTGAAATTACACTCTTCAGCAGAAGAGCCGCTTTGACCCAAGGAGTGCTCTTGTGCCCCTTTCAGAATTGCTCTGGTTTTTATTCCTGGAAAAACTGTGTATGAAAACAACTTATACTAAATGTAGATTATATAACATGCTGATGTGCTTTACAAATATATGCAAGTGTTGATTTATAGCACCCCTTTGGCTCTAAATGAGGCATCATGTCTGTTCCTTGGTACTTTGGGGAACAAAGGTAAAATATTGGTATAACTGAATAATTCTTCATTCTCCGTAGGGGCGGGCTTGCAGAGAGACTGAACAGACTCCAGAACCGAAAGAGGGCCGCCATTAGCTTTTGGAAGCATCAGTGTATTTCTGATGATCACATTGGTAAGAAACATTTGATTACTATGAAAACTACTTGGGGCAGAGTGTACTGCTTTTGCTTTTGTTTTCAGTGAAGACACATCCTTATATTAGTGATGTTAAGTTGGACAGCCTGTGTTATTAATACAGTTGTACTTCTAAAATATATGCTGCCTATGTTTTTGAGCAGTTCTCTGTGCACCACTCTCAGGCTGTACCCCTGTACTTGCTAATACTACTTAGGATCTTCACTGCAAACAGGAAGAAGTTTGCAACAGCAATAGGGTGTCCTGATTGCAGTTGTGCTACAAAAACCTATTTGATATTTTCATAGTTCTTACCTCAAACTAAAGATTTCACTCTGTGACTGTGATACTATTAAGGCATTGATCAATTAATGCTAAAAGTCATTTTACACTAATGAGACACAAAACAACTATATTGTCTTAGAAGTAGACAACCTGTTCTGTATTGTGGCTATATCAGAAAAATACACGAGAAGGCTGAGGACTGTTGCTACTTAGTGGCAGGTTTTGTTGGCACCTGTCTGTCTTGGGAGACAGTGGAATAGTGCACCTTTGGGAGTGAAATCAAACTGTACCCATCATTTAATTCTGTTGTTCTTTGCACGTTGCACGTTGTGCAAAGAAATACTTAAAAGGCAGGGCCTCATTTTTTATTTTAAGCTTAACAGCCATTCCATTAGACCAGGGGTCGGCAAAGTTTTTGTGGCTTGGGCCGGTTCACGGTCGCGCAGACGCCGCAGTGGGCCGGAGTGCGCGCGCATGCACACATGCGCAAACACAATTTCCGGCACTCCGTCCAGCACGGAGGAGGCGTGTGCAGCTTCCCATTGGCTGCAGGAGCCAATGGGAAGCCAGCCAGCATCGCAGAAGACAGTTCCCACTCTGTTCCGCGCCGGTTTAGTGTGGCGCATGGGAGCCGACTGAGCGGGCAGCGGGGGTCCATGGGCCGGTTGAACGACCCCCATAGGCCGCTTGTGGCCCATAGGCCTTAGGTTGCTGACCCCTGCATTAGGCTGTAAGAGAGGAGAGATGCAGGGATACCATCAGCAAGAAGCCAGGCTCCTCTCTCTATGAACTGCTACCTGATGGCAGCTTTTACATCTGACTGCAGCAGAGGACGGAACAAATGGAGTGAGGGCCACTCCATCAACATAGTCAAGAGATCAGCAACTTCTGACACCTCCTCTCCTTAAGCTTTTCCATCGCATCTGGTCTTTAGAAGAACTTGCAATTAAGAACTTGTTCCTGAGTTTGCTTGTTTCCTTCTCCCCCCTAATACGTTTTTCTTTTTAAGGGCAGGAACTATCTTTTTAAGGGTAAGCTAAAGGGCAGGAACTATCTGTGTTTAGTGATTTACAGACCAGCCTAGGAGCCATTTTTGGCTTGAAGAGCAGAGTAATTTTTATTTTTTAACAAAAATATATATATGGAGCTGTAGCAAATTTGACAGCTGAAGAGGCTAACCACTTTGAAAAGTGAACTTTGATTTGGTTCTTCAAGCATGGTAGCTGTTGCAGTAAAAGCTTTTTCTAAGTTTGACTGCACATTTCATTGCTTACGCATGCATTTAGCTTCTTTTTATTGTGGGGTTTAACATATGTTAAAAGAAAGCTGTATTAGATAGTTGACCAATATATATCCACAGTGGCTGATAAGAGAAGTGGAATGTAGAAAAAAGTAGTGTCTTGCTGTGATACATTAAAGCAAATTATTATAAAAGTATCTTTACTGGAAATCTAGCAGCAATTCATCTGCTGTCTTGCTGCCATTTGAGGTTTTATTTGTTTTGTTTCCCTATTAATATTTCTTAAAATACAGCGGCTCACAGGATTTTTTGGGATATCTGTACTTTTCTTGCTTCTGTGTTGTTGCTCAAGGCAAACATGCAAGAGACAGATGAGCTCAGAGATCAATGAGATGAGATTGGATCATCTTAACTTTTGGAGTCTTGTTAAATCCCTTTAGAAACTCTATAACATACAGTCACATAGACCATAAGGTCAGTGATGAAAGAGAAGCGACTACTTTTCTGATGTAGGTAAATCCTAGGTTCTGGCTTTATTTTCGTCCCAGAATGAGTTATCTGGTATAGGATTTATATATTTCCCCTTGAAGTGCAAATAGGAGCTGGGAGAGTGTCATGGGGGCGGGGAGCATAAAGAAAGTGTGTAACCCTGCTTCCACCAGTGCTTCAGCTTCAACTGTAGTTGGGAGCCCATGCAACTCAATTAAACTTAAACAAAAACCTACTGGAGGTCCAACCATGCATTTCCAGATGTCACATGTAGTTGCTTCCACAAATACGTTTGGTTAACAGACCTGTTTGCAGAGGAAGGGGACTGGTATTGATGGGGTTCAGACCTCAATGTTAATTAGTTTGTTGCCTTGAGTTTCTTAGTATGCTGCTGTATCTGAACTATCAGCTGGTGGCAATGCCTACAAACACTTCCCACCCCCACCCGCCTTTACTTTATTCTTTCCCTCACATCTGGATATAGCAACCATCTAGTTGCTACTAGTCTTCAATGATTTGATTCTTGAAATGTCTGTGGGCAAAGCCTTGAGCATGATTGGAAGATTCAGCTGTCCCATACCTGACATCATGTGTAGGGCATATAGAGATGCAGCTGGACCACCTGTGTGATTCAGTTTCTCATGGGGAACCTGATCACACAGCTGCTGTAAGTCCTACTGAAATGAACTTTGCAAGCCCTGTGCTCAGAGCTTGAGATGAGATGAGCACATGGCTTCCAAATTGCTTCAGGAAGGCCTTTGACAGGTGGGTTGTCCTACCCACCCATCAAAGTTAACCTGTGGGGTGGGGACAGATAGGAATCTGGACTTCTGGGCCAAAATTCTTCCACACTTCCAAGTTATCCCTTCTTTCTCATTCCCATTAATCACTAGCCATTGAGATTTAAGTTCAAAAGGCTTTTAGGCTGCATACTTCTTGCTGAAATATACCAATGGAGGTGCTAAGGCACATTCCTAGAGCCAAACTAGATGTTACACGCAAATATATGTAACAGAGTCCTAATTTATTTATATTAATAAGCAACCTGGGGGAGGAAGGGGCACTTAACCCTTAACTTTATGGGGGTTTCCATGTTCATAATTTCGCTAGCTACTTGCCTGTCTGTAAGTTGCAGTTGGGGATGTTGGGAAGCTAGAAAACATAGTTAAAGGATTAAAATCTTCCATCTTCCCCACTCATTCAGCACTTGCCTGTTTTGAGCCTCCTGAGATTGTTTTTCTTCACAGGGAAATTTAAAGTTGAGTCTTCATTGTGCTCCTAGTTCCAACTTTAAATTGTGCATATTCATTGTTTGAAACTAATAAGGTGACTAGGCAATCTCCCTGCATCATGGCTATTGCTCCTGCTGTAAAGATTCTGTCCCACTCATCTATGGTTCAACGATACAGTATCAGTCCACATTGGGCTGGCACTCTTAGCAGTAACGTTTGTGTGAACAGTTTTTTGTGGCATTTTTCATCCTCCTAAGTGTTTCAGCTTTACTTCTTTGGCACTGTATTTGATGGTTTTCTTGTTGACAATTGTAATGAATGCTAGAAATTGTTGTTTTAGACCCACAGGGGAATGGCAAGTGGCCAATGTTCTCTTTGTGTCCTCCTATCACCTCATATTTTATGGTGTTGGAAACAAAGCACAGAAATAAAAGCTTCTATTTTTCTTTTTAACATAGGACTTCTTAGGGAAAGCAGAGAGAAGAAAGTAAGAGCATGTCAGTTAAAAAAAGAAGTTTGACTACGTTTTAGTTCCAAGCAGGATTAAGTGTTCATTGTTGTTCGCCTACATATTCCTATCCAAAGTGTTGCTTGGGTAAAAGTAAACATTTTCAAATATAAGATTTTATGATTAGGCATAAAGTAGCACTTACAGGAGTTTGTACAGTGTGTGTAAAGTTAACAACTCCCCTCTCTTTGGCTTGAGTCATTGGTTTTTATGTTCAAAAGCTTCCCTTGCCAGATGCCTTCTGGCTGAGTTGGGTACACCTGTGCTCAAGTATGTGGAACTGTCTTCAACAGAAAACAAGAACAATGGAAGAATGACGTTACGTAATTGACGTGCTTTGCAGACTTAACAGAATTATACTTGTGGAAACAACCCATCCTAAGTGTTCAGTATGGAAAAGTTCCCCAAAGAAACCCTTCTAGATCTTTGAAAATCTGCAGGGAAGCAGACTTGACAGCTTGGAAAGGCAACAACTTTCAAAAGAAGTATGGCTTTAAATAGCACTGTGGGCTTCTTTTAACAACAGTCAACATTATGATCATGCATTGGGGACAGTCAGACCAGTTGATTTCTAGTCTGTGCCAGTTTTGCAAATGTTTATTCGTAAGTCGGTTTCAATATGAAAATTTAAACACATAAGTATTATTTTATTACAAAATCTGTATTTAAATACAGATTTAATCTCAATTATATATTTAAATATGTGGTTTATTTTAATGTTCATATTTCTAAACTAGTTTTATCCTAAAATACACCTGTTACTGATGTTAACTATTTTTTTGAAATGAATCCTATATCACAAAAATTCAAAGAAGGGCTTGCGAAGTTCATTTCAGTAGGACTTCGCTTAACTAGTTCACTTAAAAATGCAGACCAAACAAAATTCTTCTCCATCCCTAACTTGCATGTCTTGCCCACTGCATAATATTTTAAAACACATTTATTGTGAATGTTTATTAACAGTTGTTATCCTATGAAGTAAGAATGACTAAGAAAATGTAACTTCTCTGGTTGTGAACGTCTTACCTGGTTAGGAATTAGAACAGAGTCTCCCATTTTCAGTGGCACTACACTATCCATTGCATGATTTTGTCCCCCATGTTGATATTCCATGTATTGGTGTGTTTGTGTAATCAGTATAAACACAGTATTTAGATCCCTGTTTGTACATCCAGTTGTCACACCATAATTCTTCTTTTGTTTGAGGTTTAGAGTTTAGAGCCAAGAGGTTAGAATTTTGAATCATTGGCTGTGGATTTCATATTATAGGTGGCATGTGTAAACATTTGTGTTTGTTAATATGTCTGACTCAAGGTTAATTAGATGGATTAGAAACAAAGGATTTATGCAATAGATCTGGAGGAGATAAACTCCAATTGTTTAAAAGGCAGATATGTTTTCATGATTGAAAAAAATCCACTTCAATTTCCACATAATTGACAGTGTGTTGACAACTTGAACAGGTAAACTAGTAAGACTCCAGTTTCAAACCAAAAGGTTTTGCGTAGACGTGTATTCATATGGTTACGGAACTCAGATCTGTAGTATGGCAAAAGGGTTTACATAATGATATTGCTTGCATAGCTCTGGTTACTCAGACTCCAGGCACCATACAGAAGAAATGTTTGCTGTTTTCTTTTTATGTACGTAGAGAAAGTGGGGATTAAAGAGATCAAGTCACTTGCACAAGAGCAGGCAGCAAACTAATGGCACAGCCAAACCTAAAACTCCACCTTCATGAGTCCAAGGTGCAGGCCTGTAATGACCCACCTAATGATTCCACCTAAACATTAGGAAGAACTTCCTGACAGTAAGAGCTGTTCGACAGTGGAATTTGCTGCCAAGGAGTGTGGTGGAGTCTCCTTCTTTGGAGGTCTTTAAGCAGAGGCTTGACAACCATATGTCAGGAGTGCTCTGATGGTGTTTCCTGCTTGGCAGGGGGTTGGACTCGATGGCCCTTGTGGTCTCTTCCAACTCTATGATTCTATGATTCTATGACCCAGTCTTAACATGTGGAAGGCTCAGGGTGTCTTTAGAGGGCAAGGTAGACTGACCCTCCGAAGTGCCTGCCAAGCCTGGAAGCCAAGAAGTTGTTATTACCATATCATCAGATTGAGTCATTGCAGACTGAAGAACAGTTCAGATCCTCTACAGATATCAGTTGATTTTTAAAACATCCAGCTACTGCAACAGGGAAACCCAACCCTGGATCTTTCTCTCTGCCTGATCTCCAGGCACAGCAAGCCAACCGAATCCAGATCTCACTCATGTGGCAGTGTCACAAGGACCAGTATTAATCTCCTCAACGGGGCCAAAGCACTTCTCTGGTTACAAGCTTTAGCTGCACATTAAGTATAATTGTGTGGGTGAGAGAAGAAAATTGGGGTCATCACTTGCCAGTGGGTGGAGCACAGTCATGTAACAGAACTTGTAGTACTATAAGTTCAGCAAGTATGAAACAGCAGTTTCTTATGAAATATTCTCTGTTTTCATTCGCTTCCAAATCTTAGTTGCGATTTATGCACTGCATCCTGCACTTAGCTGTTTGTTGCCAAATCCTTGGTAGATAGATAGATAGATATATTTGACAGTTGCTTAATCTGTGGACCTGATTTTTTTATGCCTCTACCATTTCATTAGTGTGTTAACAATAACAGCTTCTCATAGGAAACAGTCTAGAAATACAGGACCTCACTGCTGCAGTAATTTGGCAATAGTGTTCCCCACCCCAGGTCAAAAATAGAAACAAAGACAAATGTTCACTTCCTGCATTAGGAGGGAAGAAATGAACTTTCCAGTGCTATCACCATATTAGAGATAGATTACAGGAATCTGAAAGAAATTGTGTGAATAGTGTGATGAGGGGGAAGGTCCAAGCCTAAGAGAGGGTGTGGACAATGCTGTATGGTACTCTAGTTTTGCTATTATATTACATCTTATAGATAGCAAAGTAACTTAAGACAGCCCTGTAAAGTGCTGGTTATGACCTATAAAGCCCTAAATGGCTCACCTCCATCTGAAAGACCGTATTCCTTCATACAAACCTATCTGGGTTTTGAAATCTTCAGGAAAGGTCCTTCTCTTGGTCCTGCCACCCTCACAGGCACGATTGGTGGGGACACAGGAAAGGGCCTTCTTAGTGGCTGCTCCCAGAGCTACCTCCCTAGAGACACTAGACTGGCTTCATCCTTTTTGTCCTTCCACCAGCAGGTGAAGACCTTGTTCCAACAGACTTTGGGGATTTGAATGCTTTTAATAAAAGAGCTGTTGCCATGCTATTTTTATTGTAATTATTTCTATATTTTAAAAGGCTATTATACCCATATAAAGTTTTAATTCTATTAATTAAGAAGACATCTGAAGGCAGCCCTGTTTAGGGAAGCTTTTAATGTTTGATGTATTACTGTATTTTAATACTTGGTTGGAAGCCACCCAGAGTGGCTGGGGAAGCCCAGCCAGATGGGCGGGGTATTATTATTATTAATAATAAGGGTAATAATAATAATAATAATAATAATAATGTCCCCCTAATTATTTTCTCTATATTTTAGTGATTCTTGTTTCTTCTGTCTGGGGAAAAGGCAGGGTATAAATAAATGTATTATAATAATATTCCCATAATGCAGATTAAGGAGAGAAGCTAAGAGAGTCTGACTTATGGCAACCCTAGGAGCATAGGAAGCTACTTTATAGTGGGTCAGAGTCTGTCTAACCCAGTAAAGTCTGCTTTGACGAGCAGTGGCTTTCTAGGGTCTTCGGGTCTTTCTCATCAGCTGCTGGAGATGTAAGAGGTTGAACCTGTCCATCTGTATTCACAGCTTGTGTCCTATCTCTGTGCTATGATCCCTTTCCATGTGGTGTTCTTGTACCACTTCAACACTCTAAAATGGAAATTGTGATTAAAATAAATTGAGTGTCACTGCAAGGCAGACATGGGGGGAATTGTGGCTTTTCAGATAGTGCAGGACTCCAACTCCCATCAGCTCTACCCATCAGAGCCACTGTTCAGGGGATGATGGAAGTTGTAGTCCAGAAGCATCTGGAGAAACTCAAGTTTTTGACCCCTGTTCTATATTCCCCATTCCCAAATCCTTGTGCCCTGGACATAAATTTGTGTATGCTAATATCTATAGATATTCAGATGCCAGGTGGCTAGAGTCTAACTGGTACTGTATTTTGCCTTGTGCCCAACTACTCTATAAGCAAAGTAGTAAAATAATAAGTTTTGTGTTTTAAAAAAAAAGAAGCACAGGGGTGGGGGTAAGAGAAACTTGAGGACCTTTGTCGACTTCTAACAGTGCTCATGCACTCAACTGATGAGAAAAGATGTAATTTTCAATTGCTTGAACTAGTAACATATCTATACATATGTATTTGAAACGCCTTGCTGAAAGCTTTAAGGTGGTTCAAACTTTAAGGTGGTATGATTAGGAAGGCCTTCAGTCCCAAGTACCTTTGTGCAGGGCATAGAACTAGAGTTGCAGTAGTCGGTCTAACTTTGATCATTCAAAGTTTGCTATCTAACCCATTGTAAATCAAACCAGGACTCAGATAGCATATCTGTATTCAGGAAGTGAATGATGTATGTACTGGTACAATTAAGACGTCACAAATTGTATCACTTTATTCCAGTTTCTCTTTGATATCTACCCACTTACTCAGTGTGCTAGAACAAGAGTCACGTGATTTCTTCTTTAAACAAGGATCAGCATCTGAGGCACAAGGAGATCCAGCAGCCTGTGTACCTCTTAGTGCAGTTTGGGTAACTTGTGGCCATCCAGATGACATTGGACTTTGACTCACATTAGTCCTAGTTATCATGGCCAATAGCCAGGGATGATAGGAGTTGTTAGTCCTACAACATCTGGAAGGTCACAGGTTCCCTATTCCTGTCTTAATATAATGAATTACTGAAAAAAAGACCTTGAACTTTGTGTGCATTTAAAGCAAGAATAACTGGCAGTGTTTTTTGATTGAGTTAAGTCTGCTGACTTCAGCCTGAGTTCAGGAACATGTTGGAAAATGCTTAGATGTTTAAGTTTGGTTCAGGGGCATTACTGGGGGAAAATTATAGTCTTGCTTTCTTGGGGAAATATTTTGGCCCCTTAGTATAATTTATTTTATGAGTCTGAACTTTCTAAGAAAGCATAGCAGTCTTATTTTAAAACAATTTGAAATTGTCAAAGCAAATAGTATCTGCTTTTTTCTGAACGTATTTTTGAGATGTTACACTTTGACTAAAGGGCTGTACATTGGAGTTGGCATCTCTAAATTACTGTACCGAGTGGACTTTAAAAAGTTGCATCTAATAATTCCAGCTGTCCTGTACTCATCTGCCATGAAACTAATGAAGCTTAAGCTTCAGGGTCCCCAGAAAAGAATTTAGTCCACATTGTTTAAGAATTTTGGGTCTAGTAGATCTAATTTGATTTGCACGACTCAATTTTTTTGTGTGTGTGTTTGTGTGTTTATATATTTCAACATTCCCAAAGGTTGAGAGCCAGTAGCACAGATGTAAAGGTGTGGTGATCTGGAACAACTCCATTGAAGAAGCTAACAGTGGCTACTTAGACCTTGTTTCTGATTGTGAAAGGACCCCCATAACAGTTTAAGCTTCATTCAAAAATGAAGACCTACATTCAAAAATGTAGGTCTGCGACACTCTGCAGTAGTACATTTCTGGTTTTCTGATTATCTGTAGATTCTCTCTCCACCACCACCCTGCCGCCCTAATTTTCATGGAGTGCCTAATTTTCATGAAGTGATATTCTTTCTTTCTCTACTTCAGTACTGTATTTGAAAACAAATGAGAGCAAAAAGACCATAAAAGTAATACAAGCTTGTCATATGAATGTCATGTAAGACCTAATTGAAATGGCAGCTGCATGCACTACACTTAAGTATTACTGGAACATAACTCCTTTGATGTGGTGCTTTAAACCCCTTCTTGGCTGTACTTTCTAGCTGCTCAGAAGCCCTGGTACGCTATACTTAAGCATCTTTTCTGATACTTAAATATTTCAAGTGTCAAGTGTTTTTTCTCTAGCTACGCAGCTTTTAATCTATGTCCAAATTCATAGATTTGCTGCACACTGAAGCTATTGCCTGTTGTTGTTTGCATATTTAAGCAACAAATTTGTAGCTCACTATTAGCATATACATTGCTAAAATTTATGCGGCATGTCCTTACTCATTTTAAGCAATACTTTTTATAGGCAAATCTTTATTCTGTTTTGTAAACCTCTGGGATGACTGAGGATAACTTAAGTTCCCCAAAACCTTTAGGTAACCCACTTTTTGTCAAATGCAGTATTATCATTTGCTGTTTGCCTGCAGAGCAATATCTTTCAGATAGGAGCATAGGAAGCTTCCCTATAGGAGACCATACTATTAGCCTATGTAGCCCAAGCATCTCTGGTAGAGATCCTTCTTGCCATCTGCTACCTGACCATGTGCTACCTGACCATGTGCTCTACCAGTGAGCTATGGTTCATATGGATTCAGATATAATTTCAGTTTGCCTTGTGTATTTATTTAATGTTGCACAGTACTGAAATATTATTTAAAGTTGTCTTGGTAAATATTAATAGATTGTTTTTACAGATACAGTTAAATAAGATGGAATGCTTTTTATGTATTGAATATCTATACCAGAGGTGGGGAAATTGTGGACCTCCGTTTGATGGACTCCAACTCCCATCAGCTCCAGCCAGCAGAGCCAATGGTCAGGGGTGGTGGGAGTTGTAACATCTGACCTACACAACTATGAAAAAGTGCAACTAAGCTCATTATCTAAACACCTACTTGCACACATAGATGTCTGTAGAAGAAGTAGGGCTGTGTCCTCGTGTGTGTATTCTGCATCCCATGGAGTACTTATCTTAGCTGCTTTATTGCTTAATTTCCAGGTGTTAAATCTGGTGTACTAGCTGTGAAGATTGAAGAAATGCACGAAGAATGCAATCTCTGCATAACCGTCTGCCATCAGTTGCGACAAATTTGTGCTGGCAGTTCTTCCACAGAAAAAATTGCCGTCGTTGAGCCTAGGCTTAAAGTTCTTTTTGCAAAAGAAACAGCAGCTCACCTCAAGCTAGCTCTGCAGGATGTCTTATATATCCATCCTCCTTGGTAAGTATTTTTATTTTTAATTATTTATTAAAATATTCACAATCTGTTCTTGGCATGCTCGTGTATCTCCATAAATTTATTTATTTCACCTTATTGGGCCAGGCTGCATTTCAAGGTGTATGTAATGATATAACTGTGAAAAATATTTTAAATTCAAATGTGTGAAGCATCATGAAATGAGACACTGTATTGGTCTTTCAAGTGATGAACAAGAAGTTTTGGTTTTTTCCTAGCGGACATCAATCCTTTACCTGTCTGATGGGGAATGCATTGTACCTTGTTGAGTTCTCCAGCTACTATTGTGGAGGGAGAGCACCAAGCAAGAACAAATCAAATAAATGCTGCTATACTTCTGGAAGTTGTATATCTTTAGTTTCTCTATTTATCACATTGATAAACACAAGCTCCCTGGATCAATCATTCATCAGTCAGACCAGGACCAAAAGGGATATTGTTCCTCCAGAACCCTTTGATAGAATGTATGCATTTAAAAAGTTATAGATATTCAAGCAGACAATGTGGACCAAAAAACCCCCAAACAAATCCCTACCATCAAAAAGAGAGTTAGTTGTCTTTTAAATTCTTCCTTTGAAGTTTTTGCAAAAGCAGAAAGAGTAGAGCTCTGATAAGGAAAAGAAGCTCAGCCACTCCACAATAAAATTTAACAAAATTCAAAGTCACTGACTGCAAGAACACTGCAGGAAGAAAGATTTAATTATACAATCTGTTGATGATTACTCCTTCAAAGACTTTAGAGTTGGAGATTATAAGCTATCCAGAGAGAGAGAGAGAGAGAGGGAGAGATGTAGCAGCCTTGGCTAGCTTGTATCCCGTATAATAATTCCTAATACAGTATATTTTGAGATTCTGCAGCCTACATCTTAAAACAATCAGTTTCTTAAAGAAAGGCATTGTCATCGGCTAGTGTCTTAAACAACTTAAACTTTACTTATTCTTCTATATTATTGTACTAAGTGTTTGATAATAAAATCTTCATAAATGTAATGCTTTTAATGTGGACTTAGGCTCTTCAGAATGACTTTCTTCCTCTTTTAAACTATTCCCTAGGCAATGATAAGGATACTAAGTTGTATCTTTATTTTTTTTTAATGGATAACTTTTGTTTGTCATTTTTTGAGCTTTTCTCACACACTTTCATTTTTTTTTTAAAAGATTTTTATTAAAGTTTTCCAAAAAAAGAAAAATAGAAATTCACAGAATAAAAAACCATAAATTACAGAAAAAAGAAACACACAAAAAAGAAAAAAAGGAAAAAAATACAGAAAGAAAAGCACAACTAATTAAGAAAAAATACATTTAAACAAAGAAAAAATAAAACCATTCCATTTTTCCAATAGCCTCAATTTCATATGCTTATGTTCTTGACCTCCTCGCACCTTCCCCTTTTTGTATTCCCATTCAAATATTTAATTCAGCAAATTCTTACCCTTTGTCAAATGTTTAAACTTTGTACCATAACATATACTATATCCCTATTTTTCAACCAATTATCAATACCTTTTTTGCATAGTCTTAATAACTTTTATCACTAATTACCACTTATTACCCATCCAAGCACATTTTTAACACTCATTGATTTTATAATATTTCTGGAGATAGTCTTTGAATTTCTTCCAGTCTTCTTCCACCAACTCTTCTCCCAGGTCTCGGATTCTGTCAGTCATTTCCACCAATTCCATATAGTCTATCAGCTTCATCTGCCATTCTTCCAGGGTGGGTAGCTCTTGTGTCTTCCAATACTTTGCGATGAGAATTCTTGCTGCTGTTGTTGCGTACATAAAGAAATTTCTATCTTTCTTTGGCACCAATTGGCCCACCATGCCCAAGAGAAAGGCCTCTGGCTTCTTAAGGAATGTATATCTGAAGATTTTTTTCATTTCGTTATATATCATCTCCCAGAAAGCCTTAATCTTTGGGCATGTCCACCAAAGGTGAAAGAATGTTCCTTCACTTTCTTTACACTTCCAACATTTATTGTCAGGCAAATGGTAGATTTTTGCAAGCTTGACTGGTGTCATGTACCACCTGTATATCATTTTCATAATATTCTCTCTTAGGGCATTACATGCCGTAAATTTCATACCTGTGGTCCACAACCGTTCCCAGTCAGCAAACATGATGTTATGACCAACATCTTGTGCCCATTTAATCATAGCAGATTTAACTGTTTCATCCTGCGTATTCCATTTTAGCAGCAAGTTATACATTCTTGAAAGTATTTTAGTTTTGGGTTCTAACAACTCAGTTTCCAATTTTGATTTTTCCACCTGGAAGCCTATTTTTTTATCCATGTTATAGGCTTCTCTTATTTGAAAATAGTGCAGCCAATCTCGCACCTTATCTTTTAATTTCTCAAAACTCTGCAATTTCAATTTATCCCCTTCTTGTTCCAGTATTTCCCAATATTTCGGCCATTTGGCCTCCATATTGGACTTTTTAAGTGCCTTTGCCTCCATTGGTGACAGCCACCTTGGGGTTTTGTTCTCCAATAAGTCTTTATATCTTGACCAGACATTAAACAATGCTTTCCTGACAATATGATTTTTAAATGCTTTATGAGCTTTGACCTTGTCGTACCACAGATATGCATGCCACCCAAAGACATTATTAAAACCTTCTAAATCCAAAATGTCAGTGTTTTCAAGAAGCAGCCATTCTTTCAGCCAGCAAAATGCGGCCGATTCATAATAGAGTTTCAGGTCTGGCAGGGCGAAGCCACCTCTTTCTCTTACATCGGTTAGTATTTTAAATTTTATTCTAGGCTTCTTGCCCTGCCAGACAAATCTAGAAATATCCTTCTGCCACTTCTTGAAACAGTCCATCTTGTCCACAATTTGCAAAGATTGAAACAAAAATAACATCCTTGGCAATACATTCATCTTTATAGCCGCAATTCTTCCCAACAAGGAAAGCTTCAAGTTTGACCATATCTCTAGATCTTTCTTCACTTCTAGCCAACATTTCTCATAGTTATCTTTAAACAAGTTTAAATTCTTAGCAGTCATATTAACCCCCAAATATTTAACCTTCTTTACTATTGTTAGGCCTGTCTCCTTCTGAAACCTGTCTTTCTCAATCGGTGTTAAATTTTTCTCAAGAACTTTTGTTTTCTCACACACTTTCAGTGTGGATTTCGAATGCCAGTGGTGTTACTGTGGCTTGACTTGGTGTTTTTTTGTTTGTTTTTTGGCATTATGATATCTTGTGCCATGTGGAGCTGCAGAATTGATATGGCAAGATGGGGGAGGAGTGTCAAGGTACACATAATACATGTGAAGCTTAGGAATAGGGGAGTGTGGGATGATGGTGCTAAGTAAGTAAATTAATCTGCCTTAAACAATGGTTGTGCAGTCGTGTGCATCCAGTGTACATAAGAAATGTGGAATAATGCAAATCTTACAGATCTGAAGTATCCATCAGTGTATTTCCAATTTAAGACCTAGCTACAACCTAAATAAAACAAAATGTCAGCCACAATTACCTAATACACTGAGCCTGCAAAAGCAAGAGAGGCCATATTGATCTGTTGGCTCATTATTATGACAATGCATCAATATCTGTTTTGGCAATACTTATCCTCTGGGGGTGTTAAACATTTAAGAGAATGGGTGTGATTAAGAAGTGAAGTGGTTATGTAATCCGCTTACAGCAAATTAGGTAAGATCAGAGGTGAATGCACCAGCAAACAAATATTTGCTAATACTTCATGTTAGCTTTTTTAGTATATGGCAGGATCATACAGTTAGTAAATACATTTGAAATATAGTAGTAGCAACTTCAATATACATTTGCCCATTATTTATATGCAAAAATATTATACTTTTAAAAATCTAATTGTTGTCAAAGGATAAGTTTGTAAAAGTCAACTTTTGCCTTGAAGGGAGGAATATTTATTTTATTTTCTGTTCCTCTGACAAATGTGTGAACTGAGTCATACATTATGAACATACCTGTTTTAAAATAAGTTGTCATGTCTAAGATTATTTTTTTTAAATTGGGGGGGGGAATTGAAAATATTATAATGATCCATAAAGAAGAATATTCTAGACTTGGAAATCTCTAACTCATATGAAAGAGGAAATTCCAAAGATACTACAGTGACAGAAATTGCTATTGGGCTTTTGTCTACTGACGTCAATAAGGGATAGCAGACAGTTTTGTTAAAGTCAGTAAAAATGTATAGTAGGAATTAACTCTGGGCTAGATGCAGAACTTTAAATTATATATGACTCTTTTTAAGAGTATTCCCATGTGTGTTTAATCCCATTATAAATTCCACATTTTGTTTAAAGATGAAGTGGTAAAACTGAAATCTGGCCCTGTTAGAAGATAATAATTTTGCTTTTGACAGTTTTGGATAGAAAGCACACTAAAATATTTTCAAATGGCTTAGCCAAGTTAATGGCCCCCTGCCAGCAATGAATGACCTGTCTGCTACCTGAAACAGTTATTCATGGGGGGGGGATCATGTCTAATTTTCAGTCTTGATATAACTACTAAAAATAAATCTTATCACAATAAGATTTTAAGGATTAATCGACAGTGTTGCAGAGATAGGTGCGGTTTTTTTAGTAACAAGAATACAAAGCTGAAAATGAATGAACTGCAGCTAAAATATTATATTCATTTTTCACATGGTCTAGTCCTTCCCCTGTCCACTCCCTTAATATTCTTAAGAGGCTCTCTTCTCCAGTCTTCAAAGAGTAGCTGGAAGTGGGGAGGCAGAAAAAGGTCCTCCTTTCCTTCCACTCTGCAGTTTTAATTGCACCTAGACATTCCATTATTGAGCCCATAACCTAGGTTTCATATCTTCGTTTCTAACACTGATGGTGATTATCCTGGGTGGTCTGCAAGGAAACAGACAAAGGTCAGAGAAGTCTTCAAGGGGTAGACCGTGTCAGACTTGGCAGTGGGCCCTCCTGAAGCCCTGGGGCAATACTCTCCTGTAACACCAGGTCTGATGGGATCTTGCAACAGGGAAAAGATATTGTTCAGGTGTATCCTTAGAATGAGTGAGCTGATGGCTTTGGTCAGGTTCAGGTGCCAGCTGATCAGCATGTTTTGTGTTACAAAAGAATACTCGCCCACAAAGGTCTGATTTCCAGTGTCCTTGATGTATTTTGCCTTTTCTTAAAGCAGACTTGTATTACTTTGAAATATTTGCCTTAAGCATCTTTCTGCAGTTCAGTTTCTTTCTTCCCCCTAGCGCTCTGCAATCCATTCTGTGTAGTTATTGGTGAATGGAAGGACTTCCTTTGATCAGGGTTTGACTAAATGTTCTTTTGCTTTATTCCAGTTCCATGATTCTCAGTCCTATTCCATTTTGCCTACCCATGGAGTATTCTATTCCACTCCAGTGTGTCCAAGATAGAGAGTTCAGTATGGGACTGTGCAAATGAAGGGGCAGCATTAGTTCTAATTTGATTCTATAGAATAGAGTAAGCAGGCTACAGATTGGAATGCAAATGGTTTGGGGAACTGCTTCTTCCCCAGACAGTGGGGTCTTCATGGACAAGTGGAAAAGGTAGCCCCCAGTGTTTATCCCAGGTGTACCCTTTTACGTTTTCTTTGTAAAATGCTGTCATTCACTCTTCTAAGGGAAAGTGAAATGCTGTACTAGGTGATAGCTTTATTTTAGGGGCAAAACCGGTCTACCACACATGAGGCTGATTGAATCAGATTTCATTGATGGTCCAGTGGGAATACATGCACACTGCCTAAGGAATCACTTCAGAGTAGCATTTTCCTTCCACGCACATCCCAACTGGCATAATATCAGGCACTTTGCTTGTATCCAGGATGAATGTCATGTGGATGTGCTCTCTTTTTTGGTCAGGTATGAAAGATAGGTAGTTTAAGAAAGGGGAGCCCATTTGAAGTGCATGGTATTCCAAGCACAGCATGGTTCCAACACAAGGTCTGATTGCTGTTAATCCTGGAAATGTCATATTTCTGAGCCATTCATACCTTAAGGTTATTTTTTCCATTTCCTATTTTTATGATTCTATATTTTGTAATGAATATTGAGGTAGTGCTGCTATTTAATGTGACTGAAGTATTTAATCTCTATTTGATGTTGCCCTCCATACAGGGAAACTCTGAAAACAAGACAAAAATAACAAATGAGCAATTAATAACAAAATAAAGCATTGGGTGCAGAGAGAATACCAACCTGATTTAAGCCACATACTACTTTCTTTAGCTGTTGTGTAAGCTACAACATATGATTAGTTAAAAGGTTTATCGTTTGTTTAACAATGTAATAAATTATGGTAACAAATCTAACATCAGAATTCTATTATAACATAGTCTTAGAAGTGCACGTGTTTTTGTTTTTGGTTGCAAAAATACCATTTACCAAATAAATTTGATGACAGTTTTTAGTAAAAGTTGAAAGTTTCCAATAAAGTGTCATAAATGGAATGGCACACTTTCAGGTGAACACTTCTAACAGGGCATGCTTGTTTTAAAAGTTCACAACCATGTCATTTGCAAACATCTTTATTCTCATTAATTATGTTTCAGTTCTGTTAGTTTATCAGCATGGCTAGTAATTCTTTATATGTTAGGTTTGGGGTTCCAAGTGCTTACCCATGGTCCGTGTTTCCTTTGCAGCAAGATGTCCTTATGATACATGGTTTATTTACACATATATACAATCTGACAGAGGGGTTCACAGCATTAACACCCCAATAAGGTATTGATTCTTTCATAGCCACAGCCTTGCATTCCAGTAAAAATCAGGCATGGCTCTGACTCTGCCTTCCCAGCCTGCTGCCTTGCTTCCAGCTTGCATGCACACACAACTCCAGTCTCAACACTGCACTTTGTCTTTCAAACTACCAGCAAGTATACAAATTCACCCTTTATGTGAACATTATGAGAGCTTGCTGCTAGTCAATACATTGTAAAATATTTTGCTCACTAACAACTAAGTTAAAATTATGTCATGGCATGTTGCTAAATTATGTTTTCTCAGTTTAAGTGTATATGTTCCTGGGAATCTCTGAATTTACAGTTTCATGCCAAATGTTCCCTTTAGTGATTTAAAAGGAATCAAATCTCTTACCGAATTTGGGCCAGGGAAACTTGGATGTGACTGCATGACCACAAATCCCTGGAATGGGACTCAGGAGAGTCATGGGATTTTGAGGCATCTTTTTGAACAACCTTCTTCCCTGTAGTATACACATGGAAAAATTTGTTATGATGAATTGTTTAGCATAACTCCACATCCCTTTGCAACCCCTCCTTCCTGGATATTAACTTTTTTGGCCTTGTGAAAAGTTGTTGTTCTCAATAACTAAAACTGTTGTAGTAGACAGCACCCAATTTTATATACATATATAGTGGCAGAGTATATATTTTGCTGAAAATCTGCTCAAATGAAAATTTGTCTCTTTTGGAGTCTAATCTTGCTACATTGTATGAATGCGGCATAAATAAATAATGTGGTGTTTTGTTTTTTGAAAAACAAAAGATGTTAAAAGGTTTGTGTTATTTATTTCAAATCCAGAATACACCCCAAAACCATGTATGGTTTATAATCGAACTGTGTTTATATAAAAGTTATAATGTCATAATTAAGATAACCCAGGAAACATCCGGAATCATTTCAAATCATGTTTTAGGTGAGGGTTTCCCAAACTTGAGTCTCAAATTGTTTTTGGACTACAATTCCCATCAACCCTAGCTAGCAGGACCAGTGGTAAGGGATGATGGGAATTGGAGAAGATCCAAGTTTGAGAAACCTTGTTTTATGTTATTTATTTGGGCCTTGCCTGTGTTAAAACCATAGACCCGTCTAATTAAATTTAGGGTTGTGCATATTCCTTGATCATACTGTGGAATCAGTCAATTTTGTTACTTATTCTGTGAACACTTCGTCTATGGAACTCACAGCTACATTGCTTAACAAGTATGGTGAAAGCTTTATGTTTCATGGACAAAATACTAAACTGTAGTCTGAGAGTGAAGGAGTAATTCAGTGCTTCACATTCCTTCTTTTTTAAGCATTTTATGGGGGGGGGATATGGTCTAAGCTCTAGATATACCACTACTCACATTGTGCCTTCTTCCCTTCCCCTCCGTGCTCCCATAGCCAAAATGTTTAAAATAAAATAAAAACCTACCTTTGCAGCACTGTGGAAGTGGTGGATATAACATTCTATGGAAGTACAGAACTTTGTACCTGACATTTGGTATCTGTTACTTTGATGTTCTACTCTGGGGACTGTAGTTTTGCTTAAGGTACTACATGTGAAGAAATAAAATACAAGCATTTAATTGTCTGTAGGTTAGCAATAAGGTTCACTGCTGATTCTGACTAAAAATCAAAAGGGAATGTAAATATGCTGAGCTGGATAACTTCTAGTTTAGAAGTAGTTAATATCCTGAAGGCTGGATAGGATGACGTGAACAACCATGCATGGCATGAACCCACTTGAGGAATTTCTAGCTGAGTCATGTTTAACCCTCTGTTAGCATAGCTAAACCCTTCTTTGTTCCATCTCCCTTCCCACTCAGATGTATGAAAGAAGTAGAGAAATAATGCACAGTCCTTTTATGTATGTATTTAACTTTCTAAGGGCAACTGCTCAAGGTTCAAGGATATGATAAAAGTAACAACGAGCAAGGTAGACACAATCACAGTGTGCATTAGTTCAGTAGGAAAATAATCAGATTTGTGTTTGTTTTGAGCAGTTCATACCACCATCAATAATCTTAACATGAAGCAGTTTTTAATGTGATTCATTGCAGGCTACAGCTGCTATCGTATTCAATTAGTTCTACTAGAGACTGGAATTTCCAGACCGTTCTGAACATTGGGAGATGAAATGCTCTGCTGACGTCAGGAGCTGCTCCTGGGAATGTTTTGCATTCCTCTTCCTGGCAGTGGTCAGGTGGCTTCCAGCAAGAAGGAAGGAACAGCCTCTTCCAAAAAGGAGGGGGGAGGGAACAAGTAGGGAAAAGAACAGTTTATAATAAAAGTATTGTGGAGGAGGCACTTTCAATGCAAGCCAGATTTGAAATTGGAACCAGATGCTTCACATTTGAAAGCTGCATAAATGTTAAATGCATCTATTAGTGACTGCGATGGCTGAAGTATTTGGCTGTCTGCCACACTTTTAATCTCATTGCTCTGTACTGAAAAGAAAAATAAAAAGGTTGAGAAAAACAGATTTTTTTTTGTTTTGTTACTGAGCTTTAGACTAGTGTTTTTGGAGAATAATTTGAGGGCAGGAAGTCTCTTTTAGCAGAAAGCTGTGCAATATAAAAGGGCCAATGAGATACATACTTCTTAATTACGTTGTTGTTGCTGTAAAATAATATATTCAGTTCATCATGAAATGAGAAATGTAGTGATACTAAAGATTATAAATGGAAAAGTGAATATCTTTAGTTGTTCACATATATAACAACAGTATATTTGCAAAGTATTTAGCTTGGCATCTGCTGTCTATAGTATTACCAGTGAAACTGCATATTTAATTTGAGCAAAACATTAATGGAGCATCTGAAGTTAATGGCTACTCCTTACCTTATAACATAAAATGTGGAACCCTGCTGAGAATTCTCTGAGGATTCCTTACTCACTGAAATTCAAGCTAGATTGGGATTTAAGTTCCGTATTGGGAGGAATTGTGTCTGGACCAGAATGGATTCTAGGCAAAAATTTCTAGGGAGCACTAGAAATTGCCATAAATGTGGATGTGGCTTATGGATCTCATCACAATATTCTGGAGCAAATCTCTACTTGTCCATGTGTACTAAGACCTATTGTGACCTGGTGATGTCCCTAGGACATGCCAAATTTCACCATTCATCTTTAAAAGTATCTGATACACTTTGCAGGTCAGCTGTGTCATCAACTCTGCATTGTTGTGTGATGCTTCAGAGATCTCTGGAATGTTGTGATGACATTGTCGAATTGATGAAGTAGTATGTGATGTACCAGTGCATCTTTGAGTCAATTTTGTGATCAGTTTGGTGAAACTCTGGAGGTTTATGCAGTGTGCAGGTTGGTTGCTTTGAGTCTAGAGTTTTTGGTGGACTTCAGAAAATATTCTGGGCCCATCAATACTTTTTCAGAGTGTAAAGTGATTGGTTCTAGCATCCCTAGATAAAATATCAAAAGGTATTTAGACCATATCAGACAACTGCTTGTTTCTTGTCACACCACTATAGCAAACATTGGCTACTGTTTATTGAGGGAAATGACACATAAGTGTGCATTCTACGTTGTTCTTTCTGCTGTTTTTATCAAAGCTTCTTATATGGAGCCAGAGGTTTCCATGATCTTGGATGAGAATATTTTTCTTACGTTTGTTCTAACTGGGCTGGATTCAGGTACCAAGTTCCAGTTGTGGAGGCCTGTGTAAAGACTTCCGTTAGTGCAGTGTGGTTCCCCCCTCTCTTCCACTACACATTCCTCATGTCCCCCTGAATTTGGTTCAGGAGTTTGGAAGAGCCTCCAGAAAAGCACTTGGCATAGAGGAGTGGGGAATCATTCTGTCTGGCAAGCTGAAATTCTTGTGCCATAGCACTACACTGAATTCCACCCACATGAGTACACCAGTAATTAGTCTGACAGCACCGTCTAATTATTAGACTATAGAATTTGGACAAATAATATTGCTGGGATGAAGTTCCTCTGTGAACATTATTTATTAAAACTGAATTCCATGTGATCCTTTTGTGGTACGTGACATTCTGCACTGAAGAAGTGCATCTTATATGTAGTAGGCATGTCTTGCCAAATTAATATTGCAGGCAAGGAGGCATGGTAATGGCAATGGGATGACAAGACGGCATCAAAGGGTTCAAAATTTCAATATTATCTACCTATCACTTCCTACTTCTAAGTGCATTAATAGGCACTAGAACAAGACTGCAGAAAATGTCAACATACTTAGGTCCTGAAACGTTTCTGACTGGGAATCCAAAGCTGTTTGCATTGCTGTTGTTGTTTTAATCTTCTCAAGCTACAAAGCATTGGTATGAATCCTTCCCTTTACGTTATTTATTATAAAACAGGGGTCAGCAAACTTTCAGAAGGGGGCTGGTCCACTGTCCCTCAGACCTTGTGGGGGGCCAGACTAGATTTTGAAGAGGAAAAAAAAATGAACGAATTCCTATGCCCCACAAATAACCCAGAGATGCATTTTAAATAAAAGCACATGTTCTACTCATGTAAAAACACTAGGCAGGACCCACAAATAACCCAGATGTTCTACTCATGTAAAAACATGCTGATTCCTGGACCATCTGCAGGCCGGATTTAGAAGGTGATTGGGCAGGATCCGGCCCCCGGGCTTTGGTTTGCCTACCCATGTTATAAAACAAGCACTCTCCTGAATGATAGGATGACTCCGTGCAAAGGAAAACAAAGGTCCTGTACCTTAATAATTGTGTAGAAAAGGGATTTTTGGCCAGCGAATGCTTGTCATGCAGCAATGAGAAAGCTGTACTTGCTGGTGTTCTTTTTGTATAACATTTCAAAGAACCACTCTTATGTCCTGTTTTGTATCTGAACACCCTTATTTGGGGAGTAGTTGTACTACATAACAGCTTTACCAGTTTTGAAACCAGTATCTTGGGGTTAAGCTTCAGTAGAATATGAACATTTTATGCTTTGCTATTTAACATTGCTTTGAGGGTTAAATCACATAGGTAAGTCTAAAGAATAACTTACTCATAAGCTGAACAGTGCTTATGTTTCATATCTTTATATACGATGTTCACTGAAGAAGAAATATCCCCACTATTAAAATAACTGAGCATTATTTTTCTGCAACAAAGAGAATCACTGAAAGCAGCATGGTTGGTAACTGCCCAAAAATGTAATCTAATGCTTATGTGGCTCCAGTGAAATGTGCAAATCTTTGTGTGTTTCCTGGTATACACTGAATTGGATCTGCAGTTTCCTGCTATATGGGAGGAGTTAACACTGAGGAATTTCCAGAAATGTTGAGAACTGCTGACTCATAGTACACAAGCAAGTTATCCAGCTGAGGTTAGTTTCAGGGAGGTTTTGGAGTTCTTGGCTGAAGCAACTGAAAAGTATTGCAGTAACATACAATTTTATTTTTAGCAAGGTGGG
This sequence comes from Podarcis filfolensis, assembly GCF_964270895.1. Taxonomy (NCBI): domain Eukaryota; kingdom Metazoa; phylum Chordata; class Lepidosauria; order Squamata; family Lacertidae; genus Podarcis; species Podarcis filfolensis. The sequence continues at coordinate 51,159,377 of NC_139603.1, forward strand.
GGGTGTGTGTTTTGCTTAGCATAAAATGCTTGCTGACCGACATTTCACAGTTTGAGTTATTTCTTTTTCTATTTTTAGTATTTGGAAAGCAAATTGTTTTTCTGACATTACTGCCCTTTGCTGTCTGTCCCCTCCCCCCAAAAAAACATTGTTAAGGCCTTGTAAAAGGCACTTCAGCTGTTAACAGTATATCATAGTGGCTTTAAAGATGTAAATAAGAAGGTGATTTCCCAATTAAGTCAGAGTAAAGTCAATAGAATCAATGGACAAGTTACTAAAGTCCGTTAATTTCAATATGTGATTTAGTTGGATATCACCCATAGATCCAAAAAACTTGTTGGAATTGTATAGTCTACCAATATTTGATTCACGTTTTAGGAACCCGTTTTGAACCTCATGGATCATATGTTGGATTTATGCAAAAATTAAAATAGAGAATTTGTAATATGAATGGTAGTAGTCACTTTCACTTCAAAGGAAAAATTCCAAACGCACAAAGATTCTAAAGCAGAAATATATGTTTTATCTAATGTTGACCAAATACTATAGAGGCAGAGGGGGTCTTCCTGAACTTTACCTCAGGAACTAGTTCTGAATCACACTTGATAGCTTTTTAAAGCCAAATTAAACTTATTAGTTGATGTTTTTATTGGCTGCATATTAAACAATAGTTTATTGTTTATTGTGAATGTGGAGATTACTCATACTTCTTCTAGTTTGTGTGTGAGCAACAAACGGTAATCCGTGGCTTAATGTTGCATCCAAACCGAGAATCGTGTTGCGTGTTGCTCAGACAAGCCACATTTGGGAAGGAGGAAAGTATATACATATCCATAGTAAATCGTTGTGCGCGAACACAGCCAGTGGTATTTGCCTAGTAGTACATGGTCATCATGTATGCACATATATGAACATATGCTCCATCTAGGAGTTCCCAATTAATGTTTGTATCGCATTGTGTGTTATGCATTGTTACAAACTCTGCTTCCATATGAACAGCAATTTGTAAATAAATATTAATACTAATCATTTCTAAGATTTTCTTCAATGAGTTAAAATGTGTCGTTGAGTAGAATTACATTTTAGCCTTCAGTCAAATTTCAGGTAATAGTTTATTTGTAGTGAAATGATTTGATCTCTGTTCTTAGGTAACAGAAAGAAATCATTATTGTCCACACAAAGTGAAGCTTTTCAAGCAGTGAGTAGTTTTTAGTGTAGGAAAGCCCTTGGTTCAAAGCGTTTTCTGTTAAGGCATTTAGCATTCTTTACAAGACTATGGAATGTTTTTAATATAGAAAGAACATGCTGTCTTGTCAATGTCAGTGCGGTGTTTGGAATTTGTTCCACGGTTCATTGAGGAGGAGCGTAAGTCATAAGCCAAATGTCAGAAATGATATTTAGATGTTTCATCCTATGATGGGTACAGTCTGTATTCAAAGAACATCCAAGTTTGTATGTAAATAGAAGTCAAATAACTACTTTTTAATTAATGTAGTGAACAGCCACAATAAAGTCACTTTTATCTGAACTGTGCTTGCAGGCATAGTTTTGAAATGCATAACATTTTTGTTGAGTTTAGAAGTGAAAAGCCAGGATGAGCAGGAACATTCCAGTGTTAGCAAATCTTTCATTTGGAAAGCTGTTGCTGCACGTGATTTGTTTTGCAAAAAGAGGTTCAAATTGTTATAGCAGGAACGGGAAATAATGTGTGGATGTGTGCTGGTAGTTGTATTCTTGTGGTTGTACTTGGAATACTTGATCTAAATGTCTGTGACGAAAGTGTTTGTTCAGTCTTAACATGCGTACATTGAAAATATTGCAGATTTTCACATTCTGAAGCTGGATTGTACAAGCACAGTTTAAAATTGTGTCAAGGAGAAATACATTCCTTCCAAATGTGTTTATTTAGTTAGAATATTGGAATAGTTAATCAGCAAATCCCTCACCCCTAATCATACGTGTTATAGTCCTTGTGGGATATTTGAGAATGGAGAGTTTGAAATATAAATTGTTAACTATAGTTGAACTCCCTCGCAGATAAACAAATGAAATAAATGCCCGTACTCACTCACTCACTCACTCTCTCTCTCTCTCTCTCTCTCTCTCTCTGTGTGTGTGTGTGTATATATATATATATTCTCTACCAGGGGCAGCAAAGACATGCTGAAAGGATTGGGAAGTCCCCTTCTCTGGGTCAACAGAAGGCAGAAAAAGGACACTAACTTCCTGGGTGAGGGTGGACTTTCTCATCTAACAAGTATGTTTGCTGCCTTGGAGCATGCAGGTCTCAGTGAGACCTCTTCCAAAGCCATTTGTTAGCAACATTATTATTTGAAAAGCAAACTAAAAACTTTAACATAGAGGAATGAGAAAGAAGACTGTTGTTTTCTTCTTCTCCCCACCCCCATCACTGTTTTTAGTCTAATTAGGAAACCTAAACCAGCGAAGCATTCACCTAGGAATTTCCAGGAGGACTTCTGTAATTCCTTATTCCTGAGCTGAGGGACAATGAATAGGGCCAGGAAGCGCTTGATCAATCCTCCCCCAGCCTACCTCTGATTTCTCCAGACTCTCTGAGCTCCCGAGCCCCCCTTTTTCCCCAGTGGGTCCCCTGAAGCGTGTCCTCCATTTAGGGGTGATATGCCCATCACTCACTCCCCTCACAGAGGTTTCATAATCCGTTTCTCAGGGTGGGATTGGAGTTGTGAATGGAGGCTTTCACCATATGCACCAAGAAATTGAAGTCAAGTTTCTGAAGTCTCAAAATGTGCATATTTTGTGTGTGTGTGTGTGTGTGTGTGTGTGTGCACGCGCGCTTCAGAAGGGGAGAATATTTCAATTTACCGTAGCTCAAGATAGGCTTGGCGCCCCCCACCCTATTCTATTTAGTGTAAATAAAGTGTCGTTTATGTGCACTGCCATACTAAGTAGTGGTTTAACAAATCCCTACACCAAGGTGTTTACAATCAAAATAAAGACATGGGGGAGCAAAGAGTACAGGAAGAGACGAATAGAGGCAATGGTAAATTGCTTTAGATCATCTCATCCACCTGTCTAGCCTGCTTGAATTCAGATTTCTATTTTGTAAGGAGGTGGGAATCACAGGGTTGTTGTTCTGCTGGTGGTGACTAGTGGACTTTAGAAGTGTATTCTGCTATTGACAAGAAATCCCAGAACTTTGAGAATCCTAGGTATTGTCAGCAACTAATATTGCAGTAGGAGGCTTCTGCAGCTATAGCTATTTTAAAAAACCTTTTTGGGGGGTGGGAGGACGTTCCCTGAGGACTCTTCCTCAGGACAACTGCTTTTATAAGTCGAAGCTTTTAGAATGTCCTGATCCTCTGTGAGTAATTTTATCTGTTTTCTGTAAGTCTCCATTATAACTTATTTTATTATACTTTTATTTTGCTTTTCAGATGAATACTTCTCCCATCAAATTAAAAATAAGAGACCCTTCCCTCAGGCTTACAAACTAAAAAAAGCAACAAAACACACCAGAGTAGTAGGGTGGAGAATGAAAGGAATCCTGATCAGTTTTTCCCCTTATTTGTTAAGCGTAGAATCTGCTTTGGGTGTAGGGTGCTGTTGTTGTCAATATTAGGTGAGTTCTTATACAGCCTCCCTAATGTAATTTTCTCCACTATTACCTTTGGCTCTGCCTCGGCCCATTCTTTGACGCTAGCCTGTTCGCAACCATTTAACAGATAAATTTGCTGGCTCCTGCTCCACTTACTTGCTGTGAGATAAATGTTTGTGGTTTTTAGAGGTCTTCTGCTTTGCTCTTTTGGGTTATCATTAGATGAAAGTTTTCTCCTAAAAAACAAAATATCTGTTTTAAGGGATGACCTACCCTTGCTTTAGACCAGGTTTCTTGTTACACTTATGATGAAAATTATTCCTCTTGTAAGAGATTGAATGCCATTCTTGTGTATTTGCTTAAGAACTCAATCCAGTCATTGTGTTTGCAGTTTGGCTGTCTGCCTTCTTCCAAGTACCTTAACTGACTAAAATGAGCAACTCCCTGGGAGAACAGAATTCTGGGGGGAAAGAGGGGGAAACCCACAGAGGTGAAGGAGTTCATTTATGTTTTGTGCCAGAGGTCAACTCATAGTCCATTGTATGATACTCTCATAAAATTTCAACTTTTCTTCATAAGCTCTGTTTGAGTAGCATGTCAAAATACATTAAAACAAATTTCAACATGGCTGCTTTTTAGTTTATCAGGTTAGCTTATTAAAAGTGCTAGTATGAGTATCATGTTCATGTGTAAAGGCTTAGAGATAAAGGTTTTCAGCTTCTGAAATCTAAAAGACTATTATTTTTACTAATTTTATTTATTAGATTTATATACCACCCTTCATCAAAAGATCTCAGGGCGGTGCGCAAGTGCTCTTTATTCGTGGTAGCTGACTCCTTTGAAATATTGTGTTTTACTATGTTGCAACTCAAAATGTGAGCAAAGAAAGACTGCTGTTTCCCCATTTTTATATTCAGTTTTGTATATTTAAATATTCAAAAAACCGAAAGAATAATGAACAATTACAGCACACATCCAAAAAAAGGCGTGTTACTTTTAACCTTGTGCCTGCACTATTCTTCTGTTATTCTTCTAAAATGACCCTGGGAAAACACATGATTGTTAGGTAAAGCTCTTGGATAACAATTCATACAAGGTGTAAAGAACTTTTTTGTATATCCTGTTCTCACAGAGGCCAGCCAGATGCCTGTGGGACACTGGCAAGTAGAACTTGAACTCAAGAGCACTGTCCATTTCTGTGGCTTCCATCAACTGGTTTTTAGAAATATTATTGCTTGTGACTGTAGAGGCAGAACATAACCATCATGACTAGTAGCCATTGATAGCCTTATCCTCCATGAATTTATTCATCCAGTCCTCTTTTAAAGCCATCCAAGTTGGTGGCCATCACTTCTTCCTGTGGCAGCAAGTTCTATATTTAATTATGGACCGTGTGAAGCACTGAAAACCTAAAAAAGGTGGCAGAGCATCTTTTAAACTGATTGTGGCAGGAAAGCCAAACAGAGCTGAATAGTTTTCAGTTTGGAACAAATCATCCTTGGAATCCGTTGATTTGGAACAAATCAACGAGGTTGAAAATGTTTATGATTGTTCACATAGTGGAAGAACAGAAAATGCATTGAGAGTCCAGGGCACCTAATCGCAACTCAGAGAGGCCATAGAGCATGGTTAAACAAATCAGTCTGTCCATGAGCTGCATGCAACTTGTGCTCTGCTGCTTTTGCTCCTCTCTTCCTCCAGTTGGAGAAACAAATAATGGAGCATCTAGCTTAGTGTTGCATCTGAACTAGCAAACAAACAACCAAGATTTGTTTTAAGCTTCCGGGTTTGTTCAGGAGAAACATACATGCACTGGTTTGTATGAAACAGCAAAGCAGCCACTCTGGTTAGATTGCAGCTTGTGTGCAGTTTAATTTGCCTAGTCGTGTTCAGTCCCTGGTGTTTCTGGGTAGGGCTGGGAAAAACCTTTTCCTGAAACTCTGGAGAGCTGCCTGTCTGTGTAGATAATGCTGAGCAAGATAAAACTGGCATTCTGCCCCCTCCCTCCAATTGATATAACAGAGTGGCTAATCTTTTGCCCCAAGGGCTCTAGAAGTGGATGTGCATCACATTGACAAAACTCAGGCATACACATGCAGAATAGGGGGTTATCATCTGTTCCCACTCATCAAATTATTGATGGTGGGGGCATGATTTCATTCCCATCAGGGTTTAGACCTCTCCTTCCATACTGGTAGTGTGCCTACTTTAATTTTCTTTCTTTTTGCCATTGCTGCCAAAATGTGGGTTTTTGGAGGGGCTGGAAAAATTTGTTCGGAGGTCTGGGTAAAACCCCTGAACTTCTAGCCGCCTCTGGTTTATCACTTTAGTGTTGCATCCAAGCATAGCTAATGAGAGAGAGAAAAAAATCTGGATATTTTACCTATGTTGAGATTGAAATAAGAATATAGGACGTGTACATGTGTGTAATATATGCAGAATTAAGTAACAGTTTTTAATCTAAAATGTGATTTTGACTATCACTGAAAATATTTTAACAATACTTTCTTTTCATGTAATTGTAAGGTTAACCTTCATCTTGTTGTTATAGCACCAAATAATTATGCACAATTCCTTTGTAGTAGAATGTGTGATTGAAAGCATGCTGTTCCATTGCGTCATTTGTTTGAAATAATAATACGAGCTCTGGTGTTTGACTGATGGTTTAAGACACTATCTTTATGTAATATCCAAAGATCACAAATTGAACATATATAGACAATAGAAGAACAAATCTGTTCACATACTGATATCCAATCTTGCATTTCTATGAAATCTGATCTGGGGCACATCCGCATTTACTTTTTTTATTCCTAGTATCACATGAAAAGTTGTAAAGCCTGAGAAGGAGGCAAAATGGTTTCCATTCTTTTGGAACCACTTTTATCTGCTATTCTAGAAACTGAAAATTAAGCTACTGTTGTAATTGCCATGGATTTGAATAATATTGTAGGGGTTATTTTGTTTTCAGTCAATATAAATACAGCAACAGAGTCATCTATGCTTGGGATAGGGAACTGGTGATCCTCTAGAGCAGCAGTTCTGAACCTGTGGGTCCCCAGATGTTGTTGAACTACAACTCCCATCACCCCTAGCTAGCATGGCCAGAGCTCAGGGATGATGGGAGTTGTAGTCCAACAACATCTGCGGACCCACAGGTTGAGAACTTCTGCTCTAGATGTTGTTGTATTCCATCTCCCTTCATCCTTGGCCACTGATCCCTGATCCAAACCTTCCCAGAATTACTGGTTTAGTGCACTGCTCTGTGCTGTACTGCTGTATGTGTACATTTATGGTTGGGACATAAATGTTTTGGACATAAATGTTGATTGTGGATTATGAAAACATATATATGATGTGAAGAAAAGCTTCCTCTTTAGAGTTAAGACTTTATTCCTTAACTGAGTTTTGTTGTTGTTTAGTCATGTCCGACTCTTCGTGACCCCATGGACCAGAGCACGCCAGGCACTCCTGTCTTCCCCTGCTTCCCGCAGCTTCACCAAACTCATGTTCATAGCTTCGAGAACACTGTCCAACCATCTCGTCCTCTGTCGTCCCTTTCTCCTCAATCTTTCCCAACATCAGGGTCTTTTCCAGGGAGTCTTCTTTTCTCATGAGGTGGCCAAAGTATTGGAGCCTCAGCTTCAGGATCTGTCCTTCAAGTGAGCACTCAGGGCTGATTTGCAATTTGGTCTCTGATTCCTCTGCTCCTTCGAAATCTAGCTTGTACTATACAATGCAGTCGTAACCATGTCTACTCAGAATTAAGTCCTTCTTAGTTCAGGTGGCTTACTCACAGGTAAATGGATGGTAGTTGCCTTCATATTAAATTACCTTTCAGCCCCTATAAGTAACTGGTCTGCTGCCAGGTAAACAGAAGCTGTGAGTTTTGTAAAGCCAAAACTGTCTCTGTAAATCTATCCTGTCTGATATAGGGGCCGGAACATCCTTCCCCGTGATAGTGGAATCAAGCAGCTTAGAAGGTAAAGGATTATGATGGTGTCTTTCTCTACTGGGTCAAGAGGTGTCACCAGGCCAGAGGCAGAGGAGGAAAAGAGAATTCGGTATGGCCTTCCACCCCAAGGAAAAAGGGGATACAGAAGCAAATTTCTGGCTTAGTTGCAGGATTAACATTAATTACTCTATTTGTAGGTTAACTATAGTGACTATGGAATTGTTCTCTTAATTCTAGAACTTTGAGAGCAGTGAATTTATCTACATCAAAATGTCTCTTTCTCCTCCATATATGAATGCAAGTATCACTGAAAATTCTATGCATCTATTTGGTTTCTGATTTTGTTCTCTCACGTCAGTAGACTCTTATCTCAATGTCTCTGAATCTTCATGGCCTGAGGAAGTTGACCTTCTCTCCAGTTGCATTTTATTGAAGCAGTGAATACGTTGTTGAGTGTACAGGCGAGGCTCATACCCTGAGAGACAGAACTTACTAGTGTAGGAATTTACTATGCAGTGAATAAAAATAATTGCAGAACTATATATTTATTTACTAAAAGCAAAGCTTGTTTTTCTACTTGATTTCTTTTCTATTTTCTCATCCATCATTTCTGTTATCCAACACAGGCACATAAAACTTTAAAGTGCAGAAGAGAACTCATTGCATTCTGGAAAGATTAAGATTTTAATATTTAGCTTCAAGGGTGACAATTCTGCATTAAGGCATTCAGTACACCAGTAGCATGAAGCAAGTTGTAAATCTACACTTGTGAGTGGGAAAATGTTGTAGGCTGGTGTTGTTTTTAGTACTTCTCCCTTCCATAAAAACATTTGTTTTGAGGCTACCACTAGGTATTGTGTGGAAGAAAACTTGGGAAGCCTACATTACACAAACACTCAAAATAGTTTATTTCTGCTCTCCTGTTGGTGTTCTGCAATTACTAAACTTCATTCCACATAAAATAATACTGGTAAGCTCACTACCTTATGAACCAGAAGCAGAGTTCCACTCACAGAATGGGTGTTGTTGTTGTTTGCCTTGAAGTTCCAACTGCCAGCCTGTTGTATCATCCCCACCCCTTCACCATTCCTAAGGGTTGAGGGATCTTCTGGAATGGCATGAGATGTAGTGAAGAGACTATAGCTCACTATAGCTGAATGGGGGAATAGGAAATTGGGGGCCAAATTGTGCGATTGGATGTGTCTTTCCTTTCATGCTAGTCACTCTTGGATTGAAGCGTAGTAATAAAGTCGTATTATTGACTTTATTCAATAAATTTACTCATATCCCCTCTCCTCCCCCGTATGCTTTTCTCCATAGCCAGTTTAGCAGGACACATTGCACTGGCTGCCACTAGCGCCAACTAGTTGTATCTGGCCCTAGATTTTATGTTTACTTCTATTAATTGCAGTGGGTTTTAGAAGAGGGGTGGTACTTTTGTTGGGGGACATGTCATGTTCCTTCTGGAGAAGTTTGTCCAGCTTTGGTCCCGTTGCACGTCAAGACCCCGAGGCCTCCCCCCATGATGAATAAAGACACTAGGACACAGCATATTAGGCTAATGGTTAATGGGCAAAATTTAGGCCACAACCTTATTGGTTACAGAATGTGAGCGGTATTGGCTTAGGCATTGGAATTGAACCGACTATATCTGACTCCTGCCCGCCTGCAGGAAGTCTCACAAGGGTTAACCACCAGTAGGGGGAACTTGTTGATGCACATCAACTGGAAGCTCCCCCTAGAGTCACTGGAAGGTGGTGCCATGGCCCTAGCTAGCACCCAGGCTTCGGACAGGAACCACTACCACCGGATTCCTTTAACAGAATACCCTTTAGTATGGAGGGGCAGGTGATGGCCACACCTCACCTCCCCCAAAAAGGGTTTTACCAATGCCTAACGCCAAACCTTAAGAAGTTCTGACGATAACTATGAGGTAGGCAAAAACCAAATGGCCAGTGCCAATTTGCCAAGTGGAAAAATTCCTACCAGGCCCCTCAGCGGTGACCAACCGAGGTCCATAGCAAGGCCAATTTCCAAGACCTGAAAAGAGGGCGGGAGGGCGGGAAATCCTCAAAGCTGGAACCCAAAAGGACATTCCCCTGCCACACGGCTGGTTAAATTGCCTAAGCCACCCCCACCCCCCAGCTGACCAGATTGGTCGGCTGGGGGCCGTGACATGGCAGGGGCTCTCCTGATGATGCGGCGGCAACATCCAGCCCCCTTTGTGAGCAAGAGACCGTGTGGTCTGCTCGCAGCACCGGCCCACCCACCCGGAAGTGGACTGGCCTTGCGGAATATCTTCAGAAGAAGAAAATTCTAAGAAGTAAACCCTACATAAATCTGGAGTGGAGTCCCTAAGGCAGCTGGATGGCGCCTTGTACACTGCCTTCTGGCAACTCCTGCAGCCATTTTGGTGCAAAATGTCTTGCTCTGCTTTCCTTTGGACTACATGAGCGAGGCTGAGAAGGGAATCTTGTCATCTGGACAGCCCAGGGCCCTTATGCATACACTGCCCGGGCTTGCATCACGGGGAGGTCACTGTTGCTAACTTCATCCCAGAGGTGCTCTCCACCGTCTCTTGAGACAGACAGATGCCAACAACAACAGTTAATTGTAGTTGTTGTTTTTAAATGAATTATAGGAGTCCATACTTCTGCTAAAAATACCTAGTCACTGGTTCAGTAATAGGCCAGATGTGTCAAAAACTGAGCTCAAATAAAGAGTTCTGTGTGGGTTCAGTGTGACATAAATGAAAAACTAAAATCAGTTCATGTTAAGAGTTTTTCTTTCATTCATCTTGTTTTCCTTTCAGTCCTAACATACCCCTTTCCTTTTCATCAGCATCTGTAGTATATTTCAAAATTAGCCCTAAGGCGAAGGGAGCCTACAGTCTCCACCAAGGCTGTAATATTGCTCTTCTGGCAAGCGTCCAGCAGGAATTGGATACTGATATGGTCTGCACAGGATCTCTCATCTTTGCCCAGAGCCTGTCATGGTCATCATGTTAGAACTGCTTTGAGCAGACAAACAGATAATGTTTTTAAGAAGTGTTGTATATAGTGATTAGGATGTTAATAATGCAAGAAAGGAGCAGTTGCTTATGTCCTAGGGGTTGGTACTGTAGTGCTCAAACCAATCTTTATTCTGCACCCTCTAACATTTCCTAGGAAGGCAAGAAATCTTCTCTTGATGAAATATGGTGCTAAGTACCCTTCACATTTTTTTCAGCTTTCTTACTTACTTACTTACCACCCTCCTCCCTAAGGTCCCAGGGCAGGTTACAACCTTAAAAACAATTTCAAACAACTTGCAATCATAGAATTAATGTGGATCCTTTTTTTAAAAAAAAATTGCCCCTCAAGTGTCAGAAAACAGGGTAAAGAGGTGCATTCTCTGGAAGCCATATAATGAAGGTGCTATAAGCTTCAAGTCTGCTCTTGTAAAGCTATTTCATGCAAATAGTTATGCCCATATGATTTTTTCTCTCTCGAAATGCAGCTGGATAGGAAGATTGCTTAATTGGTTTTGTTGGAAAGATTTAAAAGAAGATTAGACAAATTCATGGAAAATTAAGGCAGCCAGTGACTATTAGTCCTACTGGTTATAATACCATCAGTATTGGAGGCAATATGCCTCTGAATACTACTTTCTTGGGAACGTGAGGAGGAGAGTGTTGTGCTGCTTGTGGACTTTCCATAGGCATCTGGTTGGCCACTGGGAACAAAATCCTGGCGTAGATGGGCCATTGGCGTGATGCAGCAGGACTTTTCTCATGTTCTTACCTCTGCTTGATTATTTAAGTACTCTTTTTCAAGGGAAGGTCAAATCAGGGGCCAGAGCCAATGGTGGATGGAGCCACCTCTTTTCTCTCTTCCCTTGCTTCACCCCAATAATATCTGAACAATTTTTTTGTAATGTGTTAAAAGCTAATTTATGTAACTTTTTGATACTCTGGGAATATTCTCATGGAATATTTATAATGAACCTGTTCCTAATTGCTATATTTTGACTGTCTACACTTTATCCTCTAAATAAAATTGGATTTTTTTAGGGAGGTCATAAAAAAATTATGGATTTTTTAAGGGAGGTCATTAATCAAAGTTCATTGTCACCATACTCAATCAGGAACTTGGCTGTGAGCTGGATGTGGATCATAGGTTCCCATCCTCTGATTAAGCATGTAAAACACGTAGATAATATTCTTTACTTACAAGAGTATAACTAATTGCATGAAAATGAGAGATCTTTTTTGTTTTTAGTTCTCCTCCAACTAGAATTGAGCTTAGTTTCCAATTGCTAAATGTGCTTGAATTAATGGTTGACCTGATCACAGCCTTTGCCTTCTTCTCTGTTTCCTGTGTGTAATAAAAAACCCAAGTCTTGGGGCATTCTGAAGTGGTAGTCCATTTCTGTTTTGGAGTTAAACAGTAATACAAAGTATATGAACAATGAAGCTTCTGGGAATTTGAAATAACTGCAGTACTGAAGGACTGGTTAAACCTGCCAATATTTTCATTATGAGCTCCTAATAATTCTCAAGTGATTAAAGTTGGCAATAAAGTTTTCTTTGTGCAGGAACCTGGCAAAGAGTGCTACAGCTTGGCAGGAAGATTTAAAATAAAAATTCAGAAAATAATGCACACTGAAATGTATTTGAGATATATCTTGAACTCCACAGAACTGGGAGAAAAGTAAACATGGCAAATTAGTCTTTACTTTGTAGTGTGCAATGGCTGTTCTTGCTCTTAGCAAAGAAAAAAAGGAGGGGGGCTTGCTAAACTCAGTGGGGTTATATGAGGACAGAATTTCAGTCTTAGTTTTGCCTTTACTTTGTGTTGTGGAATTTGCCAACACTTGAGAATAACTTCTTGCTTTCGGAGCACCGAGTGGTCGCTTTTTGTGGAGAATAATGTGGACACATACGCTTCAACAGTACTGTTCTACGTTAAAAGCTGCATTGATGTTGTCACTACCACCAAACAAATACGGGTGTTCCCTAACAACAAGCCCTGGCTAAACAGGGATGTGTATCTTCTGTTAAAGGCAAGAAATGCTGCTTTTCACTCTGGTGATGCGCAACAGTATAGAGAAGCCAGAGCCAAATTGAAAAAGGGCATTAGGAACGCCAAAGCTATGTACTGCCGGAGGATTGAAAAACATTTTGAGAGCTCCGACCCTCGTCGAGTATGGCAAGGCCTGCGACAAATTACAGGGCAAAATATTAAAAACGAATTGGCCAGTAGCAGTGCGCACCTGGCTGATCAACTGAATCAATTTTTTAGTCGCTTTGAGGTGGGAACTGGAACTACCGTCACTACAGCATTGGCTACCAGCACATCATCAGAAACTACTACTGATAGACAACCATTTTTATTACAGACCTCTGACGTGCAACGTGCCTTTCGGAGCATTAACATTAGGAAGGCAGCTGGACCGGATGGAATTATGGGACGGGTTATTAGGGACTGCGCTGCAGAATTAGCTGGGGTATTTACGGACATTTTTAACCTATCCCTGTTGCAGGGTTCTGTCCCTACCTGCCTGAAGACATCGATTATAGTGCCAGTCCCCAAGCAGTCAGTGGTGGTATCTCTCAATGACTATAGACCAATAGCTCTAACATCTGTCGTTATGAAATGTTTTGAGAGATTGGTGCTAGATCATATTAAGGCTGCTCTTCCATCCACTCTAGACCCGTTCCAGTTTGCATACAGAAGAAACAGATCTACTGATGATGCTATTTCCATCGCTGTCCATACTGTACTGAGTCATCTAGAACGACAGGGAACCTACGCAAGGCTGTTGTTTGTGGACTACAGTTCTGCCTTCAATACAATTCTGCCAGACAGGTTATTTCTTAAAATGACCAATTTGGGTATACATCAGAAGATCTGTCTGTGGGTAAGGAATTTCCTGACTGATAGGCCGCAGACAGTGAGAATGGGACCTTACTATTCTTCTACTCTAGTATTAAGCACAGGAGCCCCTCAGGGATGTGTGCTAAGTCCCTTTCTCTATTCCCTGTACACATTTGATTGCACCCCACTGTATAAGTCCAACACAATCATCAAATTTGCGGATGATACAACAGTGGTGGGGCTCATTAGTGAGAACAATGAGACTGCTTATAGGAAAGAAGTACAGGGGTTAATTCAATGGTGTAAAGAAAACAATCTTATGCTTAACACCAAAAAAACCAAAGAACTCATAATTGACTTTAGGAGAAAGAAAAGTGTATTTTTACCATTGTACATAAATGGCGAGGAGGTGGAGAGGGTTGGTAGTTTTAAATACCTGGGCATTTATATCTCTGAGGACCTCTCATGGACTGCAAATATTAATATGGTTGTGAGGAAGGTGCAGGGGAGGTTGTATTTCCTGAGAATGCTCAGGGGACTGAATCTATCTCAGCACCTACTTCTGTCCTATTATCACAGTACCATCGAGAGTGTCTTAACCTATAGTGTATTATCGTGGTATGGGAGCAGCTCCGAAACGGATAAAAAAGCTTTACAGAGAATAATTAAAATTGCCCAGAATGTTATTGGGCTCCAACTACCAACCCTGGATGAGATCTTCGCGTCTCGCACTTTGAAGAAGTCACACAATATCCTGAGAGATCCCACCCATCCTGCTCACAACTTCTTTGAACTGTTGCCTTCGGGCAGAAGATATAGGACAATGAAAACACGAACCACACGCCTTCTGAATAGTTTCTATCCAAGAGCTCTGATTGCACTAAATAATGATCTCAGGGCCAGTTGCAAGAAATAGCAAGCAGGGAGTAGGAAGGAATGAGATAGGTTTTAGGTTATGTTATGCCTTTAAATAGGTTATGTTATATTCTGGATTATGTTATGTTTTATAGATTATGTCTGAATAGGATGAGAGTGTTGGAGATACGTGTAAATGTGTATGTGAACCCGGTCTTTGGGGGGGGTGTTTGATTTTCGTTGTTGTGTATACTGTGTATATACGGACAATGACAATAAATTTATCTTAATCTTAATCTTAATCTTCAGCTTGATTGTTTATCTTGCCAAATCTGTCTGCCTCAGTGAGCACCATCTTACTTCAGATCTCAATGAAATTACAATTGCTTTATTTTCTTTACTTTTTTGTATTTCAAAGTGTATTGTTGTTCATTTCTTATCTGATATGGGGAATTAGAGAGTTACGAAGGACCCAAATTTTGTAATTATATTATGCAGGCTAACCATATCATATCCCTTTGTGAAATCCCAATAGTGTGCAAACAGCTCCTCATGCTATGGGGGATGGAGCTGTCCAGAAAACCAATGGCTTTATTGATAGCAGATACAAGAACTCAGCTATATAGGCAGTATATAAATTTAATAAAATACTTTATTTAAAATGCATTTAAAATTTAAAAGGTACTTTGTGTATGTGTATTACTTTGTGTATTACTTATAAAGTCGTCTGTGTATGTGTTAGAAAGTAAACCACAATTTCCAGCAGTTCACAACTAGCACATACATGCTACCTTCAAGACCATTAAGTCTGAGCATGCTCTAGCCCTGGAACATTTTGGGAGAATGCATAGATCACGGAACAAGGTCTGATTTCTGCTAATAACTGTTGTAGCAACTGTTTACATAAGCACTCCTGATAAAAATAATGTCAAACAACAGGCAGTTGTTTCTTAAAGGTGGCTTATGTGTTCTAGTTGTATCCAAGTTTTTTTCTGCTCTAGAGAGCACTGGATTAATGCCATAGTGGAGAACAATAAGTGTAATTGTAAATGATAATCAGGAAAAATATGTGTCTGTTTTATATTGGCCTCTACTTCTTGGCATTGCATGTCATTTAGTTGAGAGCAGGCACCTGTACAAAAGATATAATGTTAATACACAGCTTGGCAGTTCTCTGCCAGTAGCTAAAGAGCATTGGTTCCCTGGTAAGTGTGTGTCATGTTGAAAATGATGCGCTTGTCGCTTTCTGATTTACATTTCACTAATATTTGTTTATGAATAATTGGATCTTGGTATGCTGGCAATCTGAAATGAGTGCCTAATTCATGCCCTGCCCCCCCATTCACACATCCTGGGTCTTTTGCTGTAATTCTAAAATCCTTCTTTTGTGATCACATGGCTTATCATATCCTGTCCCCCTATGCTGTGGGCCACCACAAATTGCCATAATATTTTCACCTGCCCAGTCAATATATTGCTGGTTTGTGTGTCCTGTAATTTTCTGGTAGAACAGCCAGCCATTCTTTTAAGTAGTTAGGTCTCAAACAACTTAGGGTTTTAGAAACTAGCAAGTTGAATTGTGCATAGAAATGGCCCAGGAGTAAGTGTAGTTGTGTTAAAACTTACATTATGGTCCCTTCACTCAGTCCCAGTTGGCAATCTAGCTGCAGTATTTTGAACCAAATGTAGTTTCTGAATAGTTATGAAAGGCAGCCCTTCATATAATGCATTGCAGCACTCCGGGTGAGATGGATTTCTGAGATTAGAACATCTCTAGCCAAGAAAGGTTGCAGCTGGGTCACCAGCCTGAATTAAAGGTGCTTCATGTCATGGGTGCCAGCTGGATCTCTACAGACAATTCTGGAGTTAAGAGCATTTCCAGCCTTCAAGAGTTATCCTTCAGAGGAAGTACAGCGCTCTCCAGCATAGGCTGACCATCAGCTCCTAGGTCAGACAAACCATCAACAACACTTCTGTCTTCTCTAGAGCGGCCTTCATATCACCCCAAATCCTTCAGTGACCTAAGCAGTTTCATTTGGATGGTATATAGGAGCACTCAGTCGCACAGCTTAGGGCAAAGCAATAGATGCCATGTAACACCTTCTGGAACAACCATCCAGACAGGATCAGAACTGCTAGAACATGTGTAGGCAAACTAAGGCCCAGGGGCCAGATCTGGCCCAATTGCCTTCTAAATCTGGCCTGTGGATGGTCCGGGAATCAGCGTGTTTTTACATGAGTAGAATGTGTGCTTTTATTTAAAATGCATCTCTGGGTTATTTGTGGGGCATAGGAATTTGTTCATTTCCCCCCAAAATATAGTCCGGCCTTCCACAAGGTCTGAGGGATGGTGGACCAGCCCCCTGCTGAAAAAGTTTGCTGACCCCTGTGCTAGAACATGGCATTTCCCATTTTGGACAGTCAATCCAGTAGTATACCATGGTATCAAAAGACTCTTTGAGGTCCAAGAGAAATAATAGGGCAACACTCAAAGTATATATATTTCCTTGTATTAGGTCATTCGCTGGGGCTACCAGAACTGTTTCAATGCTGAACAGTAAATTGAAATTGATCCAGATAATCAGTGTCATTCAGTGTCTGTAGTTGTCTGGCTACAGTGTCATTCAGTTGTCTGGCTACAAATTTGCCTATGAAGGATACATTTGAAACTGGTCAACACCACCTTCAGGATCCATAGGAAGACTGCTACCTTGCATGAACACGATAGGCAGCAGATGGGGCAGCTCTAGTGCTACGTCTACTCAAAGTAGACCTATTTAAATTAGTGGGCATGATTAATCTAGGTGCATTAATTTCAGCAGGCTTACTCTTTATAGAACAGGGTTGGATGCAACCCCTTCTTATCACTTGTCTATTTCAGTTTGGTTCAGAATTGTTCTACTAATGTACAAGTGGCTTTACATTAAAAAATACCTCCTATAATTTCCCAGTGCATTTATGGAATGTTAGCCACTCTGATCTGCAGACACCATTACTGTGCTGTGAACTGAGGTTTCGACAGAACCCAAAAAGAAAGTGTGCCCTGTTATGACAAACCTGGAGTGATGTTCCCATCATTGTTTCATTTACCGTAGTCAGGCAGTTTTTGTATGACTGAGCGTCACAATTTTCCACACACCCCAGGTAATGAATAGGAGGAACTAATTAAAAACCCTGGAAAGTAAATGCAGTAACAGAATGTAAATATAGTTCAGCAATGTCTCAACCTGTTTGATTTTGCTACTGCTGCACTACATAGTTAACTATTTGAAAACTTTGCCATGCCTTTTCCCATCATATGCCTGTAGTTTTAGCAATCTTTGCAAACAGAGTTCTATGTTTATTCAAACAAGTGAATAGTCACCATCTGTAACACAGACACTCACCAACCTAACTCGAGCAGAGAGGGAAGCAATTGGCTGCCAATTAGTTTCTGGACCCAATTCAAAGTGCCGGTTTTGACCTATAAAGCCTTAAACATCTCAGGACCACAAAACCTCAGGGACTACCTCTCCCTATATAAACTGACCTGCACCATTTGATCACCATCTGAACCCCTTCTTCATGTGCCTCCTCCATGAGAGGTCAAGAGGGTGGCAACATAAGAGTGGGCCTCTTTTGCAGTGGCTCCCTGTCTGTGGAATGCTGTCCCCAGGAAGGCTTGCTTGGCGTCTGCATAACATATCTTGCCAGGCAAAAACATTCCTCTTCCAGGCATTTGGCTAATTAAACAATCTATGGCCTATTAAACTGTGCTGGGATAGTGGTGATATTGTTTTTCTTTGTTACTATATTATGTACTTTTGTGTTTTTATATTGTAAACTGCCCTGTAATCCTCAGAATAAGGGTGCTAAGGAAATTTAATAAATCAAACTAAATAAACTTATGAATGCGTAAGCAGCATTGTCATACATTGGATGACTTCTTACTCCCTTTTTTCTCAGCATAGTAGGCATGTCGTGTCTGTTTCCTTAGGCTTGCATCCTAATATCTCTTGTCATTTTGTGCAAGACAAAGAGGATAAAGGGAAAAGCCAATTGTAAATAATAAGCTATGCTGGTTGCTATGAGTTCACTCTTAAACTTTTATTATTTATTATAAAGGTTTATACTGTGCCTTTCCAATACAGTGGAACCTCGTGTTGCGAACGTGATCCATGCAGGAGGGACGTTCGCAACCTGCAGTGCCGCATCTGCACACGCACGGGTCGTGATTTGGCGCTTCTGCGCATGCGCAAAGTGTGAGTTAGTGTTTTTGCGCGAGCACTGAAACCCGGAGGTAACCCGTTCCAGTACTTCCAGGTTTGGTGCGGTGCGCAACCCAAAAAGCATAACATGAAGTGTCTGTAACCCAAGCGTAACCAGACAAGCATAGCAGATAAAACAGTCTTCAATGAAATAATGTCAACCTCATAAGTTAAAAGCCTGTGGGATGTGGGGGATGGCTACACAAGCTAGTAGAAACAATCAGAAAGGAAGTTATATAAACTTCAAGGGGCAAGCTGTTTCTCAATACTGGTGCAGCTAGTGCAGCCAAACCAAATGTGTTTTCACCATGAATGGGACACAGCCATCTTAACTATGAGTACAAATACATTATCCTTTAGAGAGGGATGAAGCATTTACTACACTCTTGACTTACTTGGCTACACCTGTGCAGCTGACATAATCAGGGATCAAGTATACAGTGATAGATCTCATACTTCCAGGGATCTTGTCCACATTCTTTACTTGGAAGTAAGGAAACCAGTGATGGCCCCTCCCCTTCAACAAAGCAGGTGTATTATAACATATTCTTCTCTACATCAAAGCGGCTGTGCTGATTTATTGTTTAGCAAAGCAGGCAGAGCCGCCTTCCAGCATCAGAATGGGAGGAATGTTTCTGTTGTACCAATATTGGGAGCTCTGGGTGTTGTGCTATGTTGCACTGCTTCTTCATAGCCAAGTATAGGAATAGACTCGTTGTTGTTGTTGTTGTTGTTCAAAAGCACATGATACACATCAAACTGCTCAGTTGTACCAGATTTTACAAAAGCTTGTAATGGACAATTAATGAGGCTAAATCATATATTGGTCCAGATTAATACACAAATCTGCCCTTTTAAAAAATTGACTATTAAACCAATACATCAAACGCTTCCAACACATAACCTAATATTTTTTGTAAACCCATAATGTATGGCTGGTGGTAACTAATATTTCTTACAATAGTCAATAAACTTAATCTAATTAGCCACAAAATTATTGTGTATTAGTTTTCATTTAGTCTATAGCAATGTATTAGTATGGCCATTTCAGCAAAAATAATAATCGTCATCTTCAAACTGTATGTTAAAATTAATTTATTAGTAAAAAATATTTTAAAAGACTGCAGGAAAGTAATCTACATATACTTCTGAAGCAGATTCTAATTCATGATTATAGGTTTGCTTACTAGTCTACAGCTCTAACTTGTTAAAGTAAATGAGATAACCATGATTCTGTTTTTCAGGCAAAGACTTCTTCTTCCAAATGATAGCATTCCAGTTATCATGAATACTTACTTCAGTCAGAAAGTTATTAAAGAACCAACAGAGATGGAAAGGCAACATCTTCAAGAACCATCGCTTATTAAAAGAAAGATATCTTTGGCTTGGGTATTCAATTTTTCCACCATAAAAGACAATAGGCCTCAAACATCTGCAGTTAACCAGGTAATGTTTAATTTTACAGCTTAACACTTTGTAGCGAGTTGATGAACAGATATTTGGAAACAGTGCATGCAAGAACGCTCATGTGCGCTCTGTATCCTTCATTTAAGCAAGATTTAGAATTTGCTAGTGAATAATATTAATATTTTACAATCAAGATTTTTCCCTACATGTTGACACACTGAACTGATGTGATACTTTACTTTAGCCTCACTACTGTCTTGAGTAGTATTGCTGTCATATATTTAGCAGATTACTTTTCATCTGATTTGCTGCTCAGTTACTTAAAATTACCAGCCTTTCTAAAGGGATAGCTACATGTTGTCAAACAGCAAGCCAGTGGTGTTCCCACTCTCCCTGTCCATAAGCTCTAGGGATGTGTTCTGATGTCATTGTGCAGCATTTTCCATCTTACCTTTAGTGGCAGGAAACGCACAGTGTACAACACATGGAGAAGTCCACAGCATTCCTATATGAAACTTGAACTGGGTGGTCATGGCTCTAATCTGTCCTTTTGAACTCTTAGTTAATGTTTCCTGACCTGAACCTCCTCTTAAGAAGGTTCTGTTAGTGAGCTTCGCTTACCCTTGGAGAATCTCTGAGCTGCTTCACACATACAGCAGGCATTATAAAGTGGATCTTCTGCCCAAAGGTCCTGCCTTTGGATGTGGAGGGTCAAATTGAAGACATACTCAAATGAGATTACTTCTAGAATATAAGCATTGGCCTCTGTTCTCCCAAGAGCAAAATATATTTTTATTTACCAGTATCTCCTGTTCCTTTCAGAGTAAAGACGAGGCAGTCTGTTCACTCGTGGTTAAGGTTTAGGCTGATCTGCACCTATAGACACATGTTGAAAAGGAATGGGGGGGGCAAATAAGGATTCACTGTCTCCATATTATCAGTTATTTGTGTTTGTTATAGATCTCAAAGTTCAATCTATTCATGTTTACTGAAAAGTAAGACCCACTGTGGTCAGGAGTCTGCTTCCTAGTGTTTGTATAGGATTGTAGCCTTAATGTTTTGTGACTGCGGTTCTGTTTTTTCTGTTACCATATTTGTTCCCAAGGGAATGCAGCCCTAGACAGAAAAAGGAAAGTTGCCCTGCCGCTGTTATAGGAGTACAAAGGCTGGAACATCCAGTTTATCTCCTCTTGGTTGGTAGATTCAGTCTTCAGCCTCATCAGAGGGAGATTATCCATGCTTTCCTAGGCAAGAACTGGCCAAGCAGAAAATGCTCACCTTCACATGGCTTTATTAAGAGACAAAAGAACAAATTGCTTTGAGAAAGCTACTGCCATTTCTTTCACCAGTTTGTCATCTAGACGAACTAATTCAGAATAAAGATTGTCCTGCTTCGGGTTTCACCATATCTACCTCACACACATTTTTTTACTCAAACACAGAGATGTTTATATGGAAGACCCCTGCCAATTTGTTCTCAGTTATTGTTGCTGGGGGAACGACTTCTTTTCCTCAAGTCATACAACCAGGAAAAACATTCTTTATTCCCCCTCCCCCCAAAATCAATTACTATTCCTTCCAATTGCTCCCAAAAAAACATAGAAAGAGGAAACATGTTTAATGCCAGGAACAATAAGGAGGAAACAAACAGAAAGAAAGGAGCTCTGATGAGATGAAATATTAGGGTAGCTTCATGAGATGTTGAGGAGTGGGAGCATAAAAAATGAGGTGGGTCTCTGGACCACACATTGCCCACCTCTGTGCTAGAAGGATGGGAATTTGTGGTAAGCAAAACCTTTCTTTCCGGTATGTTTTCCTGCAGTCTGTACAATGATTTGGTTTGTGCCTTTTTTGCCAGATCCCCAGTCTCAATATGAAGACTTTGAAGACTGTGAATACCAATAGCAACAATGAGCCCAAATTATCTCCCTTTGCAGTTACTCCCTTAAGCGACTCTCTTCTTGATATTGTGGAGACACAAGGAAGAGCTGGAGGGAGAGGAATCCAGGTCCAAGTGGTTGTTCAAAGGGTGTATTATTTGCCTGCTAAAGACGGTTTAAGGTGTCACCTTCAGAAAAACAACACTTCCGAGAACACTGCACCATTGTTAAATTCAGACCTGCCAAATGTTAGGTGAGTATTAGAAATTGGCCTAGTGTGAATCTCAGCATTGATGGGAACAGTCAAATTACAAGACGAGCTAGACCGAACATGTTGATCAGGCGGTCCTGAGTTTTTTATGAAGCCTAGAACAATCCTACCTTTTAGCTAAAAACAAGGTGCTCCTTTCCTTTTTTTTTTTAAGTAAAAGAGCAGGACTAGATAACTTATTCATCATTTGCAGCCCATATCCAAAATCTGTCATGAGTTTGAATTGCCTAACTAATTTTCTTGTAGTGAGCCATGTAATTACCCAGTTATTTGAATCATTATAATAATGTTGGTGATGCCAAACTACAGCTTGGAACATAGGGGGCTGTTTCAGGTCATTGGTCCATTTAGCTTAATATTGACTATTCACTGGCTAGCAGCAGCTAATCTCACCCAATCCTGCCTGGAGACTCCAAGTACTTAAGAAACCAGGACATTTTAATCACCAAGTAGCTGTATTAAATTTGCAGTCTCATTATGTTTCCCATGTTATTCTCAAATTGTTGTTCTCATCTGAAATTAGTTTTTACCCTATTAATGCTCTCAGTTTTTTCTTAATCTTCATATAGTTTTTTGTAGAGCAATTTTTTTGTGCATAGGAAACTGATATTGAGAGAACTTGGCTCATCCAAGGTCTCCCTATAACAGAACTCTTCTTTTTTTAAATTGTTTTTTAAAATGATTTTTGGGTTACAAAAGTACATACATCATCTCTGTTTTCAGATCATAAAGTCCTTTCTACAGATCAGTTATATTTGATGTGAGACATTAATGTTGTAGTCAGTATAAAGTTGGGGGCGGAGAGAAGTGATGCTTAATCAAAGCATCTTTTCTCACTCTCACCTCCTCCTCTGTCAGATACCAGTGAGCTTAATTTCTGTTTACCCAAAAGGAATTGGACACAGCTTGTGAAAAGTACCTTGAAAGAAGAAATCCACCAGCTTGCAGTGGCGCATAGATCTTGTTGATGGAAATATTGGGAAAGAAATGTAGATTGTTGACAGTTGAAGGGTGGAAAATCTAATTCACTGTTTCAGTTTTTGTACTGTTGGCACCATACATACTTTGGTTTTCTAATATTTTCTTGCTCTGAGTGAGATGTCTGTTTTCATAGTCCCCGGCAAAGTCAAATACCAGTCTATCTCAGTTTATTTCAGTTGGGATGAAAGGGTTAATTTGTAGTTAGTCTGCCATATTTGCAAGAAAATCAGAGTGCTTCCAGATTATTGTTGTAGTTTGCAGATCTGCCTGTCTCAAGCAGGGGTATAGCAAGGGGGTGCGGTAGGTGCGGTCCGCCCCGGGTGTCCCCACTGAGGGGGATGACATAATGCCAGGCAGCACTCACTCTGGGGCCTGCAGCACGCCTGAGCCACGTGTCTCTCCTGGGAGTGTTGCGGTGGCTTGAGTGCCTGCAGGCTCCGCGCTGCCCCAAACAGCCTGTTGCCTTCCCCCTCACCAAAGGGCAGTTGAGTGGGAGGAGGCAGGCAGACTCCTTGGAGGCCCTGCGGTGCCTCTGCGGGCGGCTGGCCCTGCCCCTGGGCGCGTGGCCCGCGTGCCGCCCCAGGTGCCTGATTGGCTTACTCTGCCGCCGGTCTCAAGAGACAGTGGAGTGCACCCCCTGGGATTGAAGTCATACCTTTGTGTTAGCAGGAACGTAGTAACCTCCCTGGGGTACAAGCCTGGGCAGTGTTGATGGAGGTCCTGCAGATGGCAAGATACGACTATTCAAATTACCTTTATTGTCTAGGGCACAGGTGGCTAATCTTTTTCTTGGCCTTAAGGTTATGTTACTCTCTGGGAATCCCTCCAGTGGTCACATGCCAACAGCCCTGTTACCCGGCACTCTTACACATGCTCACATGTTTGGCACTGATTCTTTTTTACATTTCAATGCCAAGTTAAGATACAGGTTTTTCAAGTTTTTATGAGTTGTGAATTGTCAACCCAGATTGATATCAATTTTCACTCTTCAGTTTCATGTGGCTGAATGTATTTACTGTTTTAACTGCTTTATTAATTTTTATATTGTTGCACTTTGCAATTAATTTTACTGTACCCCATCCTGATATCATTGTAGTGAAGGTTGGATTATGCATATTTGTGCTTTCGATTTTCCATCTAATCTGAAATGGTAGTTCATTAGGTATTCTGTTGTTTCAATTCACAGGGGCGCAGCATAGAAATAATTTTTTTTAAAACGGTTGTAAAGATTACTCTTGAACCTAGGTACCATAAAAGGGGGAAATCTCCCTAAGATGTTTCAGGACAGGTTAATACAGTAGACTCAGATTTGTACTTATTTCACAAATACAGTCTCTATTGGCAAACAAAAAATTAATTTTGGTGATTAAGAAGGAAAGCCCCCAGTAAATTCTGCCACTTGAATGGCACATTTGACAAAAGCCACCAGCAATACAGAGATGCAGAGTATGCTAGCTTGAAAAGGGTGTCCGTGTCATGTGCTGAAATGCAGCCTCAGTGGCATGGCTTGGGGTGGGTTCTTATAACCATACATACAGACACAAAGCAACAAGGATATACTTTTCTCCAGTGGAGTGAGAAATTAGAAAACTGATCTTCGCAGCTACTAGAAACAATGACTAACATTCACACCCAGCCAAGAGTTGTGCACCCTTGCTTTAGAAATAGCCTTGGGAAATCCAAGCCTTCTTCCCTAGTGTTCAGAGGAATGGCTCAGTAGGTAGAACATGAGACTTTTAACTTAGGGTTGTGGGTTTCAGCCCCATGTTGGGCAAAAGATTTCTGCCTCGCAGGGGGTTGGACTAGATGACCCTTGTGATCCCTTCCAAGTATATGATTTCTTAATGTGTTGTGTGTGTTCTGGCTTAACTTGGTGGGTGTAAGAAGCACCCATGTTGTTTTGCAGGGATTAAGAAAAAGCTGCATCCTGCTTTAAACACAACATTGTGCCCACCTGTGCCTGTCAGTAATTAATAAAATAGTGTGAAGTGCTTAGTTGTTTAGATTAGATCTAAAAGATGTAGGTAATGAGCAAAATATAATTTTTTAATTTGAATTATGCAATGTATGGCCTTTCAGTGGGAGTGATTATGCTCCAGCAACTTTTAATGAGTTTCTGTAAAGCATTTTTGTTTGTACAGTGGTACATAGACTACATCAGACTTAGCTGATTCAGATGTGAATTATTCATAAGCTTCTTTACAGTTTTTGCTTTTCCGTGCTGATCTTATATGTATCTACTTATACCTATCTTAACACAAACACCATTGAATTTATTGCAAGTTCTTTATCTGAGTAAAGATAATGGGTCCAATGCTATTGCTAACGTTTCAAGGTAGGCAAATTTGAATTGAGGTCACCATTGTGTTTACCTTAAGGAAAACCCAAGCCTGTGTTACACAAGACATTTTAAATTAGTGTTTATTGCAGCTCAAGAGGGAAAGGACATTTGTAGAAAATCCATGTTCACAGATGTTAGCATCTGTCAAATCGTTTTCTTTTGTGGGCAACTTCCATTCTGTTTACGACATACCATTCATTTTTTTTCAAGTAAATGTTTCTAAACAAAGCATTCATGAGCATGATTTTTAAGAACTTTAATACTTATGGGACTTTTTTTTCAAGTACAAGATAAACAGGAAGGAGACAACCTAAATGTGCCTCACTGAACTCCATATGATAGAAATGTTTCAGTATCTCGTAAATAAGAGAGTCCAATTTGTATTATTTTCATAAAGATGTCTCATTGCTATTTAACGGCTCTTACATTATTTCCCTTAGTTTTTTCCTTAGTTGAGCAAGATGAATCCCATGGCAGATTAAAGTGTGATAATCAAATTGTACTGTAAAGTTTCATCCTAAGGAACTGTAGCGGTGGAATCTGTAATTCACATATTGAAAGCATGGGTGCCATCCCCAAATGATTACGTTTTATTATTTCCCTTAAAATCTTTCTCTTCCTTTTGAGAAGCCTAGAGAGGTTTATATGAAGCTCCTATTCCTTGGGAAATAATAATGAATGAATGAATGAATGAATGAATGAATGAACGAACGAACGAATCTTCACCTGCTTAATGATACTGTGTAATGTCCATCTCCTTTCCCCTGATTGCTGCATTGGATCCTCACCCCTGCTTGGTATTCATGCATCCACACCATACTTTTAAAGCACATTTACACAGCTTCAGTAGTCATAGCTTTTTCCAAGAATCCAAGGAACCATACATACCCATCACAGAGCTACAATTCCCAACACCCTTAATAAACCACAGTTCTTAGGATTATTAGGAGAAGTAGATGTTTTAAATTTGTTTTAAATGTATGGTGTGGATGTTACCTATGTACCTTCCTTTGGGCCCTGTTATCATAGTTTAGTGCTCTGAAATTCAATCTCTACCTATTTTGAATAACACACTTGCTTCTCATCAGCGTGGTCTGACAGGAAGCTCCCCTGTATTCTGGAACCTAACTTTCTGGAACCTAACCTGAGTGCTGATGGTATCTTGTATTCCCTTCCACACATCTGCAGTATGGGAATAATAATGCTAACCTACCTGGTAGGGTTGTAGATTACTAAGAACTTACATGGGTGATACTCTAAGATGCTGTATAAATGCTGCTTATTCGTTTGAGTACTCTGTTCTTTCTCTTATTTTATTTTTTTGCAATATATTCAGGATCCAATTTGCCACGGAGCAAATTAGAAGGTGTACTGTTTCTGTGTGAGTTATCTAGTGGTTTAAAGTGTAAGGAGCCTGTCATAGGCAACTTGTAAAGGTAACTTTCCTGCCCTAGAGCAGTGATCCAGTATGTGCGATACTAGTTATTAGTCAGTAGTTTCACCTGAGAATAGTAATTTTCCAGCACCTGGTATATGTCAAGTATTCTGAGATGGTGTACATCAAAAGTGTGGAATTTTCCTTTTCTTTCTGACATTTCTTCATTTTGAATATTTGTGCCTTTTAAATGTTGTGCTGAAAAGCAGAAGTCCAAGTACGTATACAACATAACCCTACCTCCCACTTCAGTTCTGGCCTGGCTAATAGTTGTGCTATAATCATGTTAGAGCAGCTAATCAGAAGTCTTATGAAATCTAGGCAAGTGAAGCTATGTATAGTACTATAAAGAGAATAGCTCTTGGCACCCCAGTACAATGTTGCTGGGTGTGCTGTATATAGAGTTAATATTAATAGATATAGGATTAGATGGCCCAACTTTGTGAAATATTTACTTATGAATTCAGGTTTAATTTTTTTTAAAGAAACCATCATATGGGGTGTACTATTTCTTTTAACAGACAATAAGAGGGATACAGCAGAATACAGGTATTGAGAAGAACAATGTTAATTATTTCCATTTAAAGACATTTCTTATGGGCTGTCTCATTGGAGATCTACTAATATCAGCACCTAAACCCCCTCCCCCCAAATTCACTGTTCGTCTCAGAAAGCCCATCATGTCTCAGATGTAGAGTGCATCACAACATTTTTGACAGAAATGTTCCTCATTCATTGGACCCAACTCACTTTTTGTAGTCTAGACAAATTTAGGTTGCCTTCCAAATGGAATATAGTTTTGGCTTCTCATAAACTTTCTTTTCATGCCTTATGGCAGGGGTCGGCAACCTAAGGCCCATGGGTCACAAGCAGCCCACAGGGGTCTTTTAACCGGCCCACAAGCCGCCCCTGAACTGAGCCGCCCACTTGGCGAGTCCCCGCCTGCTGCGCTAAACCAGCACAATGCGGTGTGGGGACTCACTTCTGCAGCACCGGAAATCGCGTCTGCGCATGTGCAGGTACCGGAAATCGTGTCTGTGTAGATGCAGACACTGGAAATCGCGTCTGCGCAGATGCAGATGCCGGAAATTGTGGGCGTGCGTGTGATCTGGCCCACGGAGGGATCTCCACTGGAATGAACCGGCCCAGGCAAGGTAAACCTTGCTGACCCCTGCCTTATGGCAACATTTTTGTGAGATATTATTTTTGTCCATTGTTGAAATCCACCCCAAGCAGGCTACTGCATGCTTCAGGGCTCAATGCAGGATGAGTTGCACTTTTAATTATACATGGTGAGATTGTGCTGTAGATGTTGTATTTTAGTATAGGCTGAAATATTATAGCCATTATTTTTCTTTATGTCACTATGGCAACACATATATTTATTCTATATCATATCTTCTGAGGTTATAATCACACACTGCAAAAAGGTGATCGAGAACACACCTAGATAGAAGTATTGGGTGGACAAGCACTAAAAAATTAATAAGTTTGGTAACATCATCCAAGCAAAAAATGCTAATGTGCTGCTGCTCAGAGAAACCAATCAGAGATATGCTAGCACTCCTACTTGTCACGATACCCCTACTTAAAATATCATATGGGGTCATATAGTACTATGATACTCTCCAGCCAGTTTTGGTATTCATTTTTAGTAGAGTGTGGTATAATTCATCCTTTTATACTATTGCAGGATACACACAGGATACACATAGTATTAGCTATGGTCAAGGTTGGTGCCAGTGTAAGCCTTAATCATAGTTAAGATTGAAGACAGGGATTTGTGTTGGAGAACAGAAAAGCTCAGGGAATGCAGCATGCTGCCTCTCAGCCAGTTCGTGATCCCTTAACAATAGTTCAGGACAGGCTGCATTACATCTGTAAATTATATTTTGATGATTCAGAATATTCAGCATAATAGCTGTGCAGCTCTATTATACATAGTGCTGTCATATTAAAACTAGCTTTGTCTATATTGTAAGTGTTACTCATTTTGTAACAAGTCATTCCTCAGCCCATTAAGTAAAAGTGGTTTTAAGCTAATTTGGTTTCACTAATTTTACTTTACTGTGGTATTTAATAATCTGCAAGTAGTGCAGAGTCTATGAAATAATCAGGAGTATTTCTTTATGTATAGGAAACACTTAAAGCTTCTCAAGCATTTGTGTCCACATTTTATTCTATTTTAAAAATGACAATGCAACCCCACATTTCTAGGGATATTCATGTTACATTTGACACACTAAATGTTTTGTAATATAGGAGAACAAAGAAATAATGTTCTGCTTTCCCAAAGTCAAATACATTCCACTTTGTATTTTCTACATTCACTTAAGTGTACTGTATTAATGCACGTTCATTCACTCCTGTATTGGGATTTGTACTTTTCATTATTAGAACCTCCTCCCATCCACTTCCTGTTCTTATTTGCTCTAAAAAAGCACATATTTCAAGGCCATCAGTAATACCCATTGTATGAGCCAAGCAATCATGTGATTTGTTTCTCCCCCCATTTCCCCCATGATCAGTGTCTCTGCACATGCTGTTCAGTAAACAAACTTCAGGGAACCAGACCAAGCTAGTTCAGAGCAGGGAGTTCATTCACACAGAGCCCTTGGAAAGTGATGCCTGTGCACAGCCTTGACGTAGGAACTAAGAAGAAGTAGAGAGGGGGTGGCAAAAGTTAGTATTTGTGTTTTCATTAATGCTTTTTATAGCTTGTAGCCAGCTGTAGCTGGTTAACATTTGCCTCTGACATCTATTAGCGTGCAGACTTCTTACGTAGGATTAACGGCTTCTGATGGAAATGGAGTTGTTAGTCATCGTATCATTCATTTACAAGAAGGCTCTCCAACTTGTCATAGATTATATATTAGAACAGTACACATCTGTTTTAAACGCAAGAGTTTAGATTGCTCCTGCACCCAAGGAGGCACTTTGTACAGAACAGATAGCAAGACTTGTGGTTTTATTTTTAATCAGATTTAAGTTTTAAGGAAATATGGCTACGGGAGACTTAAAAAAAAAATCCTTTAGGTAGTTGTAAATCATACCTCACAAGCAAATTTATTGGCCTAAGATCTTTGAACCTAGTATGTATTGTACATTTATGCAGCTAAAAGGCACAGATCTAAAGCAAAGAAATGTTGGAGTGATTAACTAGCAACTGAGATTTCATATCTGTTTGGGATCTTAACAACTGATTTTCAGAGACACTTCAGTTTAATGAACCCTTATTTAATGCTGACTCCTGTTCTTAGTTGGTGGAAGAGTAGATTACTTGGCTTAGAGTCTGTATGTGGCCCTTGCTATTCTATGCAGAGTGAGCGAAAGGCATATATTGTGGCCATTCCTTCTGGACCTGCTGTTTGCGCCTGAGAACTGGCATCTGGAGAAATTTAGCTAAGGCATTTAAATACTGCTCTTCTGAAACATTTGAAGTGACATTTGAGCATTTGCTGTTGGACTGGAGAGCAGAAGGGATGCACACTCTGGCATTTGTCATCAGCCAGGGAATCTAGGGCCACCAGGAGGCTACAGCCCATGCCTTCCAGAAAGAACATTGACCTGGGAGAGACCACGCTGTCCCCATCCATCGATCAGGGAAGAAGCAGATGCTGGAACTTGCTTCTCTCCTCCCTGCCTGAAAGAACATTGAGCTCCCAGCTGTGTGTTGTCCTGGGATTTTAGCAAGAAAGGAAAATAACAGTCTGGCCCCATCCCTTGACCAAAGGAAGAAGAGCCACCAATTGCTATAAAATCAAGAATACTTGCAAGGGGGAAATAAGCCTGGCCTGAAATTGATATATACAGGCACCCTCCCACATACATACATTCTACTCGTGGATGATAACAGCACCTTGTGCGTAGCACCGGGAAATAAGTAAATAAATAAACAAACTCATACCAGGAAATGGCAGGAAAGAGCTAGAGAGTTCTCATGGCCCATGAGAAGACCCTTCCTGGAGCCCAAAGAGGATGTCAGTGAGGGCAGAGGATGTCCCAGAGAGGCACAGCAGGGCTTCGTTTAGGCTGCTCAGCCTCCCTGCCTAACAGCTGATCTGCTGGGTAGCACAGCTGCCACCGCAGCTTTCCCACAGTCCCCCCTAGCCAGCCAAAGAGCTTCAACTCTAGTTGAAGAGACAGTTGTGGGGAGAGAGAGTGGGAGAGCAGGGGAAAATAGGCATTTAGAGGGTGCTCCTTGCTTTATGGCATTTCACTTATGGTGGAACGTAACCCCGAGGTAAGGGGGGGGGGCGCTTGTACAGGGTGAGTCCTTTAAAAGAGGCCCCGTGGATACAGAGTACACATGTTCCACGGGGCCTCTTTTAAAAGACTCACCCTGTATGTAGTAGCAGTTTTTGTAAAACTTGTAAAAGACCAGTTCAGCCAGATTCACAGTGCCCTTCACAAGTCTTACCTCAGTGCAAGCTTGTAGAAGTAGTGCCTGATTATTTAAACGTCTTGGAAGTCTACCAGCTTTTTGGAGTATAGTTTTTCAGTCCTTTTAAATATTTTTATATTGTTTGTTATATTAGATGGAGGGCCATAGAGCAATGTTAGAGGTCATGCTTTGCATGCATACAGAAGATTCCAGGTTCAATAGCCAGCATCCTGAAGAGGAGCCTGTTAGACAATCCTGACTATGGTCTGACTTCCTATAAGGCAGCTTCTTATTTTAATGTGCCTAATGCAGCTACTCAGCTTTCTGATGTTTAACTGAGATACAATGGATACTAATAAGTTTTTCTCAACACTTCTTTGGGAACACCAACAACCAGATAGCAGCAAGGGTTTTGGCACAGATTTTTCACTGAATTCTGACATCTTCAAAGTGTTATAAAGCTATGAACTAATTAATCTTCCCAAGAGTGCTTTGAAATAAACTGAAAATAACAGAACATAAATAGTATCTCAACATTTCCCTTGAGGCTTTTAATGCACTTCATTGTGTTTCCCACTCAATTTTTCTCTCAAGTTCTAAGTGTTACAGCATGATCCTATCTCCTGACTTACACTCAACAGTATATCAGGTGCAGTTCTACCCTATCCAGCATGGCAATTTAGCAATGGGGAAAGCTTGTATCTGCTGCTACTTTTATCACACAGCTTTGTCATGTGCAGGCACACTGCAAGGACAAGGAAATGACTACCCCAGTCCTCTCTGATGCTTTCAGAAAGTACCCAGTTTCATAATGGGAAGCACACAATGAGAAGAAGTGGGCACCCTACCATGTCACTCTGTTTGAGATTGGGGTATGCGTCTTGCCCATGGCTTTGCCACAGCGATAGTAGTACAATAACGAAGAGGTCCTGCTCCTCCCTGTTACTGTTTGCACTGTTCCTTGTTTTAAGTATAGCTCTCCCACCCCTTTTTTGTCAGTCCCCATTACCATGGATGGGACCTAAGACTTTCTGTATTCTAAGCTTGTGGTTTTCCACATGGCTGCAGGTTCACATGGGGGCCCTGAGCTATATGGATATGAGCCACCCTAGAATATTGTGTGAATTACTGTGGTTGATCATACAATAGGTGGTAGATTGACTGGTTAGTATTTACTGGTCAGTTGACTTCTGTCTCTTTCATTTGTCTCTGTAACTCAGGGGTCAGCAAACTTTTTCAGCAGGGGGCCGGTCCACTGTCCCTCAGACCTTGTGGGGGGGCCGGACTATATTTTTTTGGGGGGGTGAACGAATTCCTATGCCCCACAAATAACCCAGAGATGCATTTTAAATAAAAGGACACATCCACCACATGCTGATTCCTGGACCGTCTGCAGGATGGATCCGGCCCCCAGGCCTTAGTTTGCCTACCCATGCTGTAACTAAATTTGCCTTCCTGTGTTGTGCATATGAAGGAGACGGGCCTTGCCTGCCCCCATGTTGCACAGCTGCCCTGTAGAGAAGCCTACACACAGTTTTCAAGGGAATCAGGGTTCTGGTTTACATTGGCTTCCCTACTTAGGTATCCACACAGTGTGTGGATCTTGGAGACAGGGAGCTACAAAACATTGGGGGCAGGACCAGTGACATGTCCCACTGCCCTTTTGATTATGGAACCTTCTCCATATATATAATGGATGAAGAAGGCTTAAGAGTTAATTTCTAAAAATTGTGGGATACATAGGATTGCCTTTTTCTTGAGGAACTGTGTATAGAATAAAAAAAATGCAATGTTCTAAAATTTAGTCTCTTTCAACCCATAAACGTCATTTGGTGGCAGCTGATTAGTTTAAAAAGTGAGGCTGTGAAAGGACATTTGACAGGAGGCATTTGGCTGGCTAATTTACATGGCAAAAAAAAAAATTGTATTTCTGAACTCTATAGTACAGTTTGCAACCTTATGGGGGAAAGAATAAAATGTTAAATTGATAATTACATGGCATTTTTACAGATAGCACAGTATCTGATGTTGAAATATAAATGTGCAAGATAGAGCTGAAATATTTCTCTTATCTTGCAGATGGGTGGAAGGCTGAACTTCAAACTTTCTGAAAACACATGTCCCTGTGGTACCACAGATAAAACAAAATAAAACCATAGGCCCTACTTCTATTTTATTTTATTTGCAGCATCACAGTTCAATATTGCAAACAAAAGCTTGGCCTGTGGAGGCTTAAAGCTCCTTTCTCCCAAACACTGGTTGCATCTGTGTTTTTTGTAAAGAAAAAAAAAGGTGTAAAATCCCTATCATGATAAAAAACATGTCATTTCAACTAGATTGATCTCAGTGGGATCATCCCCCCCCCCATCATATCATTCCTGTCTTTAAATCCAGTACAATGATAGATCCCTCCTGCTTTCTTCCCCTTTCTGATATGTTGGAGCAGCATGTGGTATGAAATTATCTAAGTAAGTAATGCCAGTGGGGGAACAGCTAAGTGAGCCTGTTTTACTTTAACCCCTGGATTTTACTTATTCATTGGTCTGATATTTTGTTTTCTTTTTTGGTCCAGCAGCTTTAATATCAGTGAGCAGTAGGCTGTAAGAACTATGTCCTGTGATATGATTTAGAAAGTAAATAAAGATTCCATTTACACCTGAGAATGTTATGGGTGCCTTGGAGCCATTGCAGTGCTTAACCATTTTCACTTTGTAGATTATCATTCCCTAGGTCGATATGACTTATGAACAGAACAGTTACAATACCCACAATTTAATAAGCACAATATATTTGCATATAGAAAGCAAAATTATCCACTGGCTAATAAATTACATGTTTGAAGCTACAAACATGAGTCTGACCAAACTACGGTAGGCAGTGGAAGACAGGAGTGCCTGCCGTTCTCTGGTCCATGGGGTCACGAAGAGTCGGACACGACTAAACGACTAAACAACAAATAAATTACATAACAGCCACCTTTTGATAAAATTCTTATTTTCTGTTGTAGTAGGATAAGCACTCTAAAAGTATGGTGTATAACTAGTTTTAGCTGAACCATTTTGCGTTAATAAACTCGCAGGTGTTTCAGATTCACCCAGTTATGAAAAAAATAAATGATGAGATCCAGCAGACGTGACAGGGCTTTGTGTTTCTCTCCTTCCCCTCAAGCACCCTGTTATCAACTGTCTGTGGCATGTTTTGGAGGCACACAACAGTGTTCAGGAAGGGGGAGAGGATGGGAAAATCCTGTTTGCATGAACAGTCGTGCAAATGGGACAAAGTGTAGGGTGGGTCAGTGTAGTTTCCCAAAAATGGCTTTGCAGGCCAAATGGATGGCCAAATTTGGCATGCTAGCTAGAGTCTCCCCATGACTGTAGTACATCAAGAAGCATTGTTGCAGTAAAGTATAGTAGACCATGGAGTCTTGCCTCAATAAATGAGAGAGTTCACCTAGTTAAGATAAATGTATATCTTTGCAACAACTTGCACTGATGAAAGATCATGCTGGTGTGCCCTCTCTACCACATCATATATCCCTAATGAAGAGCTGGTTTGAAATAAAATAAAATAAAAGTAAATAAAAGTAAAGTAAAGTATTGGCCGGTGATCTAGAAAGCAGAGTAAGAGATGAGCATGCATTTTGTTGAACCATAAAGAGTACTTTAAATACGGAATTTTAAAACTGAATTTTTATCTGAGATAGCTTCTAGAGTGAAAATGAAACAAACCTCTATCTGTGAGCATGAGAACAACCATGTTTGTAAGAGACATGAGAGAATCTCCCCCCCCCCCCCCGAGAGAAGATGTTTGACAAGCCAAAAATCTACTTGGTTTTGTGTGTCTACTCTTGTAATTTACAGCAGTTGGCGTTTTAGCAAGAGCAAGACTTAATGTTAAATAACTCTATAGTTCCACAAACTCATTAGTTCAGCAGTTCATATGGTTTCATAGCAATCAGAAAGAGTTTCATTGAGAGGAAGGGGTTTAAGACTTTTGTGCACACACCTACAAACCAGCTGGCTCTTGTGCAGCAAGTCTTCTGACTGAAAACGCTCAGAATCTAGCAATATATTGTTTTATGTTACAAATTAGAGAAGATGTGGCAGAAGGGCCAAGGAGATGCTGTTAGTTGGACAAATTCATATTCAGAACCAGTTAAATTTCAGATTTCTGTGACATTCAAAAATATGATATGGCTGGTTCTTTACAATACTCCCCTTCCTTCCCCACCCCCAATCAGTACTGAGCTACTGTCGCAGTAAGTTTGTATCATAGTGTTCTGCTATCTATATTTTCATTCACATGAGGGATAAAATCAAAGTCTAAGCTACTCATATCCAAACTGCATGAGTAATTTTGAATGCGTTAGCTGATGATGTTAACAAAATGCCCTTGTCCAATCCTAAATTGTGTGATTACCTTCAGTCTCCCTCAATTCCCTCTGTAGTTTAGATTAGATAATAGCATTCTTTGCTTTTGTGTTAAGCCTATGGCTAGTAGTAAATAGACCTGTTTTTCAGTGCTGATAAAGAAAATCTCATCCCTTTCAGGGAAATACTGCTTATGTGGGTGGAGCAGAAAAGAAGAACCAAGATCCATCCTGAAGATAGTTTGTCAAGCTCTTTGAGGTCTTTTGTGATGAAAAGTCATATATAAGTGCGAGACGGCTGTTGATTAACTTTGATTGCCATTCTTCATGTGTTCACAGCAGTTTAACTATGTCTCTTTCTAAACCATTTTTAAAGAGATGTTAAAAATAGAAACAGTTCTTCTCGCACAAAATTATACCAGCTAAATGCTGGTATATCTTTATCACATTTTAATGTTTTAAAATTCATGTGTGTGTCCTTCAGCAGCTGGAAGACTGGCTGACAAACAAAAAAAACCCATCAAACCATTTGGTGACAAATCTGCATGTGATAATAAAGGGCCAGACGTCATCCTGTTCTATCTAGTTGTACCTTTCATCTCAATGCAGAGCTATACAACTTCATTAAAAGATAGGACTTTGTACCAAGGGAATACTAGATCCTGTTCTCTGCCCGTTAAGTAGCATCACTGATTTGCCTTCTGTTGATTTACATATACCTGGTGCACTTTCCAAAATTAAGTTTCAGATAATAAGAAACTATTTTGAACTCCTGTTTTCTGCCTTAAGGCATCAGAAATTCTGATCAGTGCTAGAGTCAAGTGTGGTAATGACTTGTTCTATTTTTCAAATGCTTTTCTTTCCTGCGTGCCTCCTCTGCTGAATGTTCTGTTTTGCACAAGGCACAGCACTAATCCAGTCAAGTCTGCTAAGGTTTCCTGCATTACCATCCTAAAACAGAATTGCAGGGTAGGGCTTAACACCCAATACTTTTATTCAGAACCATGTTTCCCCCTGCAAAATGGATGTTATATGGGTGCAATTAAATATACCATTTGGCACTATAGTGGCTGCATCTGCATCACTTGCAGCTTCCAGACAGTCTTGTTTGTTTGTTTGTTTGTTTGTTTGTTTGTTTGTTTGTTTCTTACATTTATATCCCACCTTTTTCTCCAAGGAGGCCAAGATGGTGTACGTGGTTCTCCTCCTCATGTAATCCCTACAACCAGTCCTTTTTTTAAGGTACTGACCACCACCACCCAAACCCAAGAACCAAATACCCAGAGTGGTTGCTGGCATTCAGTCTTCACCCACCCCATTACTACTTCCAGCACGTATATGGCCTCAACTAATTCAAATGTTATAGAGAAAAAACTGTATCATAGAATTGTAGAGTTGGAAGGTACCTCAAGGGTTATCTAGTCCAACCGCCTTCAAGGCAGGAATCTCAGCTAAAGCATTCATGCAGGAGCAAAGCG
This sequence comes from Podarcis filfolensis, assembly GCF_964270895.1. Taxonomy (NCBI): domain Eukaryota; kingdom Metazoa; phylum Chordata; class Lepidosauria; order Squamata; family Lacertidae; genus Podarcis; species Podarcis filfolensis. The sequence goes on from NC_139603.1 coordinate 51,196,415, forward strand.
CAAGAGTGAGGGAGGAAGCTAAGCCAGTGCACTTGCTCTTGCCTGTCCACATGGGCTGGCAGCAGCAGCCCTCATGGGGTCCAGGCACTCATTCACATATTGATGACACCATGCTCATTATGTAATGATAACTTCTTCCAGTGGCTATGTATAGATGTTGAACACCAAGGAGAGAAAGCACAGTTGCCAGTGAATCAGGCATTTGCTTTTTTTTTACAAATTATTTTTATTCATTTTTTCCAATACAAATTTATACAAATCATACATCTTTTTTATATCCATTCTCTTTTTGATTTCCTTCAACTTGCCTGATACTCCTTCCCTTCTTAATTTCTTACACATTTCTAAAGCCTTTCTTCAATTATTTTTATAAATTAATTCTTAGTTTTACTCATATTCTAACATTTCTTCTTACAGAGCTTCATTAAAGCTTACAAACGTTATTTGATTATCACTTAATTTATGCATATATTCTGTAAACTGTGAATCAGGCATTTGCAACCCACTGGACCCAACCAGTCAACACCTTCTGTTTAGCTGTAACAAGCCAAGATGGGCAAGGCTTGATAGTACCTGTGGTAGCCAAACTCCTTGTGCATAACCTCAGAATATCCACAACCCCTGAATCTGATCCCATACCATTTTACTTAAGATTACTGCTGGATCATGCCAGAGGCTCAGCTAGGCCAGCAGCCTGTTCTCATAGTGGCCAACCAGAAATACTGGGAGACCTGAAACAAGACTGGAGTACAATAGCACTGGTGCACTGAACACCACCTTTACAACCAATGGTGTCTCATTCAGTTGTAGTATGAGTGACTGTGCATTGCAAATTTGTCACAGCAGACCACTGAGAGGCTCCATTTTACCAGTCCATACAAGTCCAAAGAGTTGTGCTGGATGGCTACTTGAGGACTTAATTTCCTTGCCACCATCACTGCCATGGGCCTGTCCTTTCATCTGTGCTCATTCACTTTGAGAGATACATCACCTGTAGTCAAGGCTATCACCCTGCCTATTTCAGCATTTTGAGCTGCCCAGAAACCCAGGGAGCCAATCAGGCACCACAGCACTGGAGAGGACACTTAGAAGCAGTTGTGCCAGTGTCCTTCCCCTTCTCACCATTCCATAGTGAGGCCAGGCCTTGACAGGAGCGCTAAGCATATCAGAGCAATCAGAAGTTCCTCAGGTTCCCTAAGTCTTTAGGGAAATGCCATCTTAATAGGTCCTTTGCTAGTCCAGACTACAAGGAAATGGGCTGTCTGTGACAGTAGAATGAAGTAACCAGCACAGAACCAATTCCAAGCTGTTTTATGGGAAGCACTAGATGAAGGGTCCTTGTGCGGCAAATACCCAATGTAGTAAGACAGCTCCATGAAGTCCTGAGCTGGTTTAAACAAGTTAGCCGTAGCATGAATGTTGAAATGTGTAGGCACTCCACACCACCCCAAGACCACTTTTTGCAGCTCAGTTAGGGAGGCTGATGGGCAGTACGCCAACACTAGTCCTGTTCTGTGTCTCAGACCCAGCATGAGGAACTGCCCCTCAAATCCAGTACCCAGGAAGAATGGTTTCCTGGTGAAGAAGATTGCATTTTTATGGATGATAGCAATTCTGTCTCCTCTCCAAGCTGGATTGGTTTATACCTGAAAACTTTGGCAGATAGATCTGGTCCACCTGGTTCATCCACCTCAATAATACATTCCAGGTCAGCCATCTCATCCATGATCAAATCTTGAATGAGAGGTGCTTTCCTGTGGACTGATGTGGCGCATAATAACAGTACCACCAGGTTTGAGGGCAAGCTAACATGGCAACCCAAATATTGTCAGCTGAGAGATGACCTTGGAGGGTCTACAACACTTAAGATATCTGCCACTTCTTTGCATTAACTGGCAGAATCATCTCCCAGCGCTATGCCTCCTTCTGCCTGTGACCCTTGTTCTGTGCACCCTCACTTTGTGCATTGCAGGCACAGCACAGCAGAGAAACAAATGTGAATGGCCACATGCTGTTTGAATAGCTTCAGAGTGTCCCTTTGCTGTGGGCACTGCTTGTATGTACATGGGGGGACCCTCTAAATATTGTCCATTGCCTATTACAAGGTACAAGCTGAAAGAGTAATTGCAGGGTGGAGGGTAGCTAGTATGATTGCTATTAATAAATATTTTTACTCTGCTCTTTGACTCTCAGATATGGAGAAGAAGGGTAGTTGGAGAAGGAAGATTTGACTGGGCTGAGTTGTACAAATACAGTGCTGCAGACAGCTGTGACTGACTGCCCTCTTAATCATGTGACTGAAAGAATCATAGATGCAAGGAAATTTGGGCACCTAGAAGTTACAGCCTGTTATCAAATCCTCAGCCTCAGATTAAAAAAAGTGGACATAATTTAATACCAAAGAGTTTTTAATACATTATCAATTAATAATAATAAGCATTATAATCTATGTGATTTTAAAAATGTTTTATGCAAAACCTCATTGAGTTAAATCCTAAAAGGAGTGCTTAGTAATACATATTACATTGTTAAATCAGTTTCTTACCTTTCAGTGATAAATATTCAAAATTCCCTTTCAGTATTTCTTATTTCCCAGAAGATAGAATTATCCCACAGAGAGAAGCTACCATTAGCTAATAAAGAGATACAAAGTGGCACTTTATCTTGTTGCTACAAGTTCTTAAAATCCAAAGTTAGAATGGGCATATACTTGTTTGCCTCACAACACAAAAATAAACCTTTTATGTTTGGTAACTACAGATAATTTTTCATTATTCAAAATATGTATCAGTAACTAACATACTTTAACACTGCATGCTGTCGTATTCCTAAATCGTACCTTATTACCATATATGATAATATATGAGGCATAGATAATAAACCAGTATTTTAAGTAAATATGTTACAATAAGCAATTTCAACTTTTTCTTTAGTTTGTATTGGTGGATAATTACTGATCTTAGTTCTGTTGAGAATAGACTACAAGCATCCCAAGGTGCACATTTTTTCCTCCAGGTGTTTAGAGCGGTAGCCTAGGACGTGGTCTCCATTGCTTGACTGTTGTTTTCCCAGCAGCACTTGATTAATTAATCATTTATTTATATTTCTGTTACAAACTTTTGAAGAAGCAAAGCACTCTAATTATTTCAACATCTCTTTTTTAAAAAAAATAATAATTTTTATTAACTGGCCAATCACATCAAATTAAATCACATCACATAAATTCCAAATTACAAAGCCAAATTTTTAAATTTTGTTGGGGGAACCCATACTTCAAGATCCAAAGGGGGATTCAGATCATCTTCTTATTACTGCGTTAGTGTCCAAATCAGTCCCAATCAGTCCAAACAAAATTCATAATTCTATCCAGTCTTATCTTGGTGTTTCCACATCATATCTTGTTCATATAATTTCTATTTTTCCTTTACGATCTCTTCTGTTAGTCTCCTTAAGCCGATAAGCAAAATAATAATCCTGTGTGGATTTCCCGTTCCTCCACTTAGTCCAGATGGTTTCCATATATCTCCTTCGTAGATAACATCGCTCTTTCCATCATAAATTTGGCATTTGTCGCTCTTAAGTCCCACCGAGAAGTTGATCCACGATATGTAAACAACTCTATTTCTCTCTTTCTCCTCCCAGACCCAAGAGCTCCAACAATGCCTCCCAAAATGGCGACGGCATTTTTAACTGCGTCATTCCAAAACTCTTAGCTTTCCAGCTTCATCTTGAAACATTGCTTTGGTTCGAAAGTTTATCTCCACACAGCCTTAAATCCACAGCTTAAGTCCTTAGTTTCTGACTCATTAGGGGAGGGGATTCTTGTTAAATCACATAAGAAAAAGGAAGGCAGGTTTTTCCCCCCTCCCCCCTCAGTCATACCGTATCTTGACGTATCTTCTCATATTTTATTCTTGTCATGTTATCAGAAATCTCTTCTGTCAGCAGTCTTTACTCCCCTTTTTCCTTGAAGCATGTGCAATTTATCTCGTCCAAATTGTTTCTTTTGAAGATGCTTGCAACTAGCGGCGCGAATCAGGGACGGCGTCCAGGAGTGCCGGAATCCCACAAGAGGGCTTTGTGCCTAGTGCCCCCACCCCCACAAATTCGGGGGTGGTATAGGGCACAGCAGGCAAGGGCCGTCCCCCCCACAATCCTGGGGGGGTTAAGGAGGCTAATTACCCCCATCATAGCCTCCAAATTACCTCGTGTGGGTCGGAGAGATGTTATTGTCAGCCATCTTCCGATGCGCCACCTAGTGGCCCCCAATTATTTCAACATCTCATCTGCTTGCAAGAAACATTGTTTTGGCACCATGCTAAGTCAAACTGAGTAAGTAAGTAAATAAATAAAAAAATAAAAAATATATAAAAAGCAATAAAAAGGGAGGAGGGGGAAATCTATGGTGCATGCAGATAATAAGAACTTAGCATATTGGACTAATTTGTGGCAGGGTATTGCTGAGAGCAAAGCAAACACAAAAGTTGAATTGTATAGAGGGGGAAAAACCTCTTGTTTCATCTGCACGCTTGATTGTTCAGTTAACATCTCATCAAATTTTTAAAAAAGGTAAACAAGATTAACTGTTTACTTGAAGTGAACTGAAGTCTGGATGTTTTTCTGAAGAACACAATGTACTGTTGTATCTTGTTTCCAGAGTGGTGTTTATCATAATTCCTTGTGCTGTGGTTGGTAGAGTGCTGGGAAGGCACTCCGCCCACTCATGGCTCATTCCTGCTCTCGCTCTCGCTCTCCCTCCGATTGAGGCCTCGCTGCAGGACTGTAAAGCAGAGGGAGATGTCCTGTGTCAGCTTTGCTGCTTGTCATGAGCCGACATTTACCTAGAATGAAATAACAGAGGCCATTTCCTGGAATTCTCGATGGGCTGCTGAGAAGCACTACCATAACTTTTGTAAACAGTCTGCTCACATACACACAAGACTCTCTCTCTCTCTCTCTCAGAGGCATGCACATATGAAACAGAGCCAGCAAAAGCACTCAGAACCGAAAACAATTGCAAAGTCTCTGCGTGTGTTTTAGAGAGGAGGAGGGGGAAGAGAACCAAGATTAGTAACCTGAAGCAGGAATTGTCTTTTGCCAAACAAGGATCTCCAGCGGATCCCTTTCCTGCTATTTCCCCTCTTTGTTGTGTAGTTTATTTTGTTGGTGTAGGATATATTTTTAGTTCAGTGTCAGTTCAACAGAAAGAATATCCCAAATGTAGGCACCATTCCACAATCAACTATGTTTTATTTCGCTTGCTTTGTGCATCCATTGAAGCTGTGATGTTTATATTTGCTTCATGTTACTAAGATAATTTTGGAACGGTCCTACAGTTTTCTGGGTTTTTTTCTTTCTTTTTTTAAGTTCTAGTTCTGTGGTGTATTTACAAATTATCTTAGCATCCCATTCAGAGGGCAGCTGTAGAGAAATGCTTCCAAATCCATTCTCATCTCTGCATACAAATTACTTCCGATTGTTCGAAGGTTAAATCATTCCATTAGAGATTATCTGTCTCTGAACCAGTACAATTTTGTTTGCATTTTTTAAATGTAATTTTTGAGAATTTGTGTTTGCATAGTCTTTGAAAGATCTGATCTCTTTTTAACTTTTTCACAAACTAGTTGTCAAAAATATACATGGTCGGGACTTTCCCACCGGAAGGTGCTTTCTGATGCTACTTGTCCAGCTTCTTCAGTTGGGAGAATTGGACCCTCTCTTTAACCAACCCACATGGGTTTCTCACGTTTAGAGACTAGAGCACCTCTCCTTCCTCTGCCATGGAATCATTCTCCTCTCTCCCCAGCTCTCTTTGAATGATGTTTTTGGCCTATCAGGTAAAAAGCAGGAGCTCTCACATCCACTGCAGATCAGGCTAGGGTTGTGGGGACATCTTGTAGTATGTGGCATTTGATCACCAGTGATCCAGATAACCATTATCTATCTCCAGTTGACATATCAAATCAACTGACTCTTACAATCTTCTGTGGTGATACCCAGCTGCTGTAGGCAACAACCAGCTCTAAATTTACTTTAACTCTTGAGTGAAGGAATTGTAAGAATTACAGCTTTAATTTCATTCTAAGAGGGGGCAACCGCCACCTAATTACTGAGTTGCAGCTGAGCTAGTTCAGCCTTTCTTTCCCTTTGGTCAAAGCATGCTGCGTGTGATCTGGCATGCAGGGGTAAGATTCCCCTGAGTTGTCAAGAAATACGCAGATTCTAAGTTTAGAAGATTTATTAAGATTAGGGATGGAAATATCAAGGGGATGGGAAGCAGATAGGTAACTTTAAAAAGAAACAACAGTTAACTCTCGAAACAACCTAACCAGTTCACAGGCCTACATTTCATAATGCCAGTTTGCTTGTGCTTCTATTCCTCAAGGCATAGATGCATCAAAAAGACTAAAAAACATTTTTTTAAAGACTTGCCTTCACAAGTTTTGTAAGTAGATTAATTAACCCATGTTTTAGGGGTGAGAATTTAATGCTGCTTAATTACATGCACGTAAGATCCCACATATGTCCTTTTATTTAGTTTGATTAGCTTTACCTTAAGCTCTCTCTTAACTCACAGTCTCAACATCAATTCCTGGATCTTCAGGGAAGGTAGCCCCATAATCTGATGGAGGTTGGGTTTGCAACAGAATTCTCTTATGCTGCTTCTGCTTTTTATATGGTATTTCATACGAAGTGAGCGTGGTACCACCGTCCAACTTTCCTTCCTCTCCCTGACTCTCTCTCGTGTATCTCCCTAATTTTTGCCTTATTCAGTTGCTTCAGATCAACCTGAGGGGCATGCTTCCAGTCATAAGATCTTCTGGTCATGCTGATTTATTGTGACCATAGGAATATAAGAGAAGCCCTGTTGGATCAGATCTAGCACCCATCTAGTGCAGCATCCTATTCTCACATTGGTCAACCATATACATTTTGAAAACTCTCATCAATTTCCCCACTTGCGCTCACCAGCAATTATTGTGCAGAGACATACAGAGAGCAGCACTGAGGCTGCTGGTGTGTGCCTTTAGCTAGATGCATATTGTGCCAGCCTTGAAAGACTTGCACTGGTTGCCACTTCACTCCCAAGCCCAATTTAAACTGTTAAAATGGCAAAGATATAGAGATAAGCAAATTTTGGAGTAACTCAATGCCTGTAATATTGGAGATACGATTGGCAATCGTGCCATAGTTTTTAAAAAACTACCAGGAAAGTTGGGGTGTTATTGGCACCACAGCACACTAGGTGGAGAGGTTTAAGTCTTCCCTTCTCAATCACACTCAATAAAAATCTCTCCTACTTATGCAGCAATTAGCATTATGAAAAGAATATTCCATTGCTGAAAATGGGAGTTCCCCCTTTAATTCTAATTGCAGAGTATGTGTGGGATTATTACGATGATCACAACTGGATCTACGCTACTGTTCTACTGATGGCATCTTCCGCCCTGGTTCCTGGTATTTAATGTTTTAAAAACCCATGACATAATGGTTAATCATATCATTAGCATAATGTGTACTTAGGCCCTAATTGGCAATCACTCTGAAACCAGACAATCCTTCTCCAGACAGGAACTATTCCTCTTGCTGCTACCACTTCTTGGGGTGGAAGGAGAAATGGGACATGGATTTCTCCATTGTTTCATATTGGCAACTTCTGCTCTGAGGAAGAAAAGAAATTGGTTTAAATGAATTAAGTCTGTGGTTGAAGGCAGTTGAGCCACAAAAATGTTGGAAATGGCCTTATAGAACATGAGAGCCGGGGGTTGTGAACCATGAAATTAAAACACTTTCTTCCTCCTGGTATACTCCCTAAACCCTTTGTATAATGGGTGTTTCCCTATCTTCAAAAAGGGGGGGGGAGATCCAGGTAACTACTGACCTGTGAGCTTGATATTGATACTATGAAAGGTCCTAGAACAGATAATTAAACTGTCAGTCTGTGAGCATTTATAAAAGGATGCTGAGATTACTAAGACCCAGCATTGGTTTCTCAGAAACAAGTCATGCCAGGATGAGAGCAAGCATGTTTTCTGCTGCTCCAGAGACTAGGACCCGAACCAATGGCTTCAAGTTATTTAGTCGAGATTCCTGCATTGCAATAGGTTGGGATAGATGACCATTTTGGTCCCTTCCAGCTCTACAATTCTATGAACCTATGGTAGTCAAAGTGGTGCCCTCTAGATGTTGTTGAGTTGCAACTCCTATCAACCCTGACCATCACCCATGCTGGCTGGGGCTAATGGGAGTTGGAAATCCAACAATATATGTCGGCTACTCTTCCTCTCTAGAGAGCTGAAGTTCAGAGCTGGCAGCCATTGATCATCCCTGAGACCTTTTGCTGTGTATAGCACAGAAGAGGAAGGTTTCAGAGGGTGAAAAGGGGGGAGGAGATGTCCTTAGCAAATACTGAAGAATGCTGAGGCATTTTGTACCTGTCTGTATGCCACAAGACATAATAATGCAGGTGGCCTTCTATTTACATTTCAGGAAATATGTACATTTTTAACAGTATCTTGAGGGAAGACTGTGGCCCTAAGCATAAATCCCATTGAGGTCATCATGAGTATAGCTAGGACAGGGCTGTAATGTAGCATATAAGGATGTTTCTGCATGTTTCCTTTAATGCTACATAGTTAATGCTCTAGTGCAGGGGTTCCCAAACCATGTGCCATGGACCACCAGTTGCCCATGAGCTTCGTTCTGGCTTATCTGTAAAAATACAATTAAAAATCACACAATATCTGGCATAGCACATTACAGTTACTACAGTGGGGCAGAAAACTCAATAAGTGGTCAACCAAGACCCGTAGCAATTTACAGGTGGCATGTAGGGAAAAACATTGGACAAACCACTGCTCTAGTGCAATCTGCTAGAGTTGGAATTTCAGCTGTGGTTGCACACTTCAAACTGTTTTTCCTGCTAACATTCCCTGACCCCATGCATACTACAAATGCATAAGAGGTTGGCACATATGGCACATTACAAGTGGGCAGTCACCCAGGTTCTGTTTATTTTATTGGCTGTAAAAGACATTTGTAAACCTGTCAGTGTTAACAAAATGTGGTTTATGCTCAACTGTGCCTAGTGGTACGGTTCACAGCGATTGTTTCCAACCTTGCCATTCAAAAGAAAATAAAACTACTGAGGTTGGTTATATGCAATCATATGTTAGTGCATCAATTACAAAACAAATTGTTTTTGTGTTATTGTGCTTCTGTGAAGAAGAAGAAGTAGTAAACAGGAATTTCAAAAGGTGAACACCAGGAAGTGTTGAATGGGAAAGGTGCAGGCAAGTAATGCAGCTTAAAAGAGAAAAGTGTAGAAAAGGGGATATTAACATAAAGACACCACCATCAAAGGCCAAGACAATAGCACTATTCTACTGATTGTATGAAGGTGGTGTACTATAATCCTGTTTGAAGAAAAATAAAATGATCACAAATAAGGACTTAAAGCATTGAAAGGTACCAGGGAAAATATTAAAATGCAATAATTGGGGAGCAATACTGTCTAGAGATTGCAGAATAATGTAACAGTGCAATTCTAAACATGTCTATTCAGAACTAAACCCCATTGAGTTTAATCTGGCAGGCTCTTGGGTGTGTACAAGATTGCACCTTGAGAGCATGGGTGTAGCGGGGGGGCAGGGAGTGGCAGCTGCCCCCCCAAATCAACGAAAATCCATGAAAATCCATAGCAAACTGAGGTTTTGTCCTCCCCCAAGAAAAGGCCTGGCCCCTTCCCCCAATAAAAATCCTGGCTACGCCCATGCCTGAGTGAACTAATCTTATCAATTCTGGACACAATAGCTTTTATGGAACCATCCTTCATTATACACCTTTAGGCACCAGGCAAAAATGTTCTTCTTTAACCAGGCCTTTGACTGATTGACATTCAGCGCCCTTTTAAAATGTGTTGGGGAGGAGGGGTTATTGGATTGTTCTAGTTTTTGATTTTATTATGTGTTTTGTGTTTTTATTGTGATTTTATGCTGTGAACCACTCTGAGACCTGCAGGTATACTACTACTACTACTACTACTACTACTACTACTACTAATACTAATAATAATAAATCTGCTAAACATGGAAATAGTCATATGTGCTTCTCTGTAGATATGAAAAGATTTCTAGCATAGATTTTCAAGTTAGCTGTCATGATGTGGAAAATTTTCCATTTCATAAGTTCATTAGTATGAATGAATGGATGTCATGTCACTAGCAAATAAATATTAGCAAGCGCGACAGTTTCAAAGTTTTTAGCTTAGTTTACTAAATACCCCCTACCCCCCAAAAAGCTAAAGAAGATACCTGTAGGGGAACAGAAATTTTATGATTGCTAATTTGTACAGAAACATTTTCCAATTCAATTTTTTCTGCAAAAACCACATCACTGCTTAGATGTAATTCTGATTAGTGCCATTCAGGTTCTAGTTATTCTGGCTTTTATTTTTTTGGGATGTATTTCAAGGAGGATGCAATAGCCAGCATCTGCTGTGGGGGTGTGAGAATATTGTACATCTGATAAAAGTGATGCGGAGCACTTTAAAAGTGATATGGAACACGTTAAATTGCTACAAGTAAGATGTACAGAAGAGCCCCTCTAGGGTTACAGACAAAAATAGGTTGTGTTTTGTGTCCTTTTGTTCCTACACATGTGTCTCTGATTCTGATTGCACTGGAGATAACATTTGCAGTGGGTGGAGGGATTTTGTTTGTGTTTGAGAGATTCAGATAAATTAAATCCCGTTTGGGTGGAGTTTCAAAGGTTGCTGTTGATTGTAAGCCACATCAGGAGAAGTTAAGGAGCTCCACCTCAAGACTTGACCAGACAAGTTGGTGCATTGGAACTCTGTAGGCACAGTTTTGTGCCTGGTTTTTTGTTTTTTGTTTTACAAAGCAGCACAGAAATCTTATTTTGTGTGCGTGCACCTCCTCATGCTTTAGTAGCTTCTGGGAGGGCACATACACAAAGAGATAAGAGTCTCCTGTCAGGGAGCAGGCATAATCAGCAGCACCCTATCTTGGATGAGCAAATGTTGCCATATATATCAGGAGGATGGGCTGTACACTTTTTTATAGCGTCTCCTTTTTTCCTCCCTCCTCATCTGAGCTTTGAAGAAATAAATACATCAACAAAAGCCTGAGGGGTCAATCTCCTGTTGCAAAGCATATAATTGTTCCCACTATTTTTTGTGTGTCTTCTTTACTCCTTTCTGCAACAGCAATTGCAGACCCCATGTTCTCACTACATTCTTCTTGTGCTAATGCCTTTCTTTTGAGCTGCACCTGTCTGTCTTATGGAGCGCTATTCAGTCTTACTCCTTTGGGGGAGCAAAATGTATACAAGGAAACACAAGCCTCTAACCATGTTGTGGGGTTTACATGTATAATTACTGAATAGAAATCCCTTTTCCACCTTTTCCAAGAAGGATGACTAACTAGGAGGGGGCATGATGACATAATACCATAATCATTTCCAAATATCCACTTGGAAGTGAATAAATCTAAGCATTACCACCACACTCATAAAAATGCAAAATAATTGGCCTCGCCTTCCCTCTCCCCTGCCTCCAGCTCTTTTAGGAAATTAACAGAATATTCCCAAGCTTTGAAATGAGATTCACCGTGGCCTAGTTCACAGATTGGTAAATCTGTGTCTGGCCTGTGCCATTGCAGATATATGCCCCCCAATACAAAAATTAAAATAAATAGTTGCTCAGTAGAGAAAACTCACTGTTATGAAGGACAGGCCTACTTTAGCCTTAAAAACCTGACATGCCAGTTTTTTGTGTGTAGGAGTTTTAAAAATATGTATTTATATTTGGTGTGGAGGAATGTTAAATCTTCCTGGTTGTCATCTGTCTGTCTTGAGAGACAGTGGTGTGCGCCTCTTAGGGTGAAGTGAAACTGCTGTGTTAGCAGCACCCGAGGGACCTCCCCGGCATCAGGCACACCAGGTTCTGCCCAACATTGCAGGTGCCCAGTGCATGCATGTGACATCAAATGGTGGGAGGAGGGCTGACAGGGCCGTTGTACCCTCCCAAAGGCCTGAGGTGACTTGGTTGCAGCCGCAGGAGGGCCCACTGCAGCTTGGCGCAGTCACAGGAGGGCCCAATGGAGCCCACCCGGCTGCGGATATTGAGGGGGCCCGGCCCCCTCAGTGAAATGGGGGGGGGGAACATGGGCCCTCATGGCCCTGCATAGATGGCATGCCTGCCCAGTGCACAAGCCTGGGTAGTGTGTATGGAGGTCCTGATCTGCCCAGCCAACAATACTCCCCTCTTGCTCTTGCTGATGTGCCCCAAAGGAAAGCAGAGCAATATATCTGGCACCAGCTTGGCTGCAGGACTTGCCAGAAGGAGGCATACAAGGCACCATCCAACCATATTAGGGATTCCACTCAAGATTTGTTTAGGGTTCATCCTTAGCCTTTTCTTTTCCTGAAGATATCCCACAAGGCAGCAGAGGTTTAGGAAAAGAGTTTTCCTTCTCCTATTAGATAGGCTACCTTCCCAGGTTGACAAGCTCCATCTGCCTCTCATTTCCCTCTACAGCATGTGCCCAAACTGCCTTCTTGACCGTTGAACCCACTGCTGGTCTCGTTCGCTCATTCTGCCAGAGCCTATCTTCTCATGCAGGAGAAGACCCTAGTTCACTGAGGGTTTGAGACCCATTGGCTACCCTCACCTGGTTTAGCTGGCCAATCAAAGCCATTCCCATGGTGTGGCTGCTGATAGCTTCTAAGAGCCACAAGCGAGAGCTGAGTGCAGGCGAGGGACCAAAGGTGGAAAAAACACTCTATCAGAGGTACTATCCCTCCCCTAACACCCCATACACCCCTAAATCATGCTAACCTCCACTATACATGTCAAGCACATTGTTAACATTTTAAGGAGAAGTAGGTGAAGCTCATTGTTGTTGTTTAGTCGTTTAGTCGTGTCCGACTCTTCGTGACCCCATGGACCAGAGCACGCCAGGCACTTCTGTCCTCCACTGCCTCCCGCAGTTTGATCAAACTCATGCTGGTAGCTTCAAGAACACCAGCATGAGTTTGATCAAACTGCGGGAGGCAGTGGAGGACAGAAGTGCCTGGCGTGCTCTGGTCCATGGGGTCACGAAGAGTCGGACACGACTAAACGACTAAACAACAACAATGAGCTTCACCTACTTCTCCTTAAAATGTTAACAATGTGCTCATAGTGGGAAGCTCATAGTGGTGAAGCTCATAGTGGTGAAGCTCATAGTGGGAGGAAATAAAAATCCTAATCTTTGCCTCCCTTCTTATCGCGTCTTGCCTTTGTTTCTTTGCTCTTCCCACTGAATCACATGTGCATTTTTCATCCATCTGTTCTCACACTCCCGAGTTAACCACACACCTAATGATATCTTTTTGTCTTGGGGCATCTGCACATGTTGTTGCAGCGTTAACTGCAGGGAAAATCATTTTTACCCCAGGATGGTTTCCACCTGTTTTGATGTTGAGCTAGAAGTAGGCATCTCTTTCCCTGAAGGTTATTTCCTTACCGCTAATGAATTGACTCTAACCACGCTTAACTTTTTTATTTATTTAAAATTTCTGCCCCACCTTTTTGCAAAAAGAAGAAAAGGAGAAGTCCTGTTGTGCCTGCAAGGCACCTAGGTACAGTTGTAACGATTATTTGGAGACAATAAGAGAGAACCATGAATGCAACTGTAGACTTGGAGAAAGGAGGGATAAAATGGCAACCAATGATTACTGACTTTTTTCATTACTGACTGCTTTTCATGAAAAGGTTCATAACAAGTTTCCGTAACAAAAATGCAGTTTGAAAATCAACAATAGTTCCATGACAACAGCAAACAGTATTCATATCAGTTAGATGGGGATGTATTTGTTTGCTGGGTTAGCAAGGTGGTGGTGATTGCTAGTTTTAGAGCTCGTTTTCAACAAAGTAACAACATCCCTAGTTGTACTTTCTTGGCACAAAGTCAAAGTGAAACTATATTGGAGTCACATTGGATGGCTGCCTAGCTTAATTCTACCTTTCTGACTGTAGCAGCTTTACTTATTCATTAAACTTATTTGTATATTGCATTTCATTATACATGTCTTTCCACGGAAGCTCACAATAAGAATATTAGTGTAATAATTCATAAGGATGCCTCCTGTAGGGCACTTACTGGAAGGCCTGGGAGGGAAGGACAAGAAATTCTAGCCTTGAATATGTTTAAATATGCCTCTTCTCCTCTCTTGTAATCCTTCCCACAGAACAGTTGCTAGTAGATGGCCATGTCTTTACGAGACATGGATTCACACAAAACTCCAAGTCATGGTTTGTTTAAGATAGGGTCAGCCTGCTCATGAGGCTTGGTGAGGCAGTTGCCTCAGGTGGCAGACTGGGGACAGCTGGGAGGGTTGGCAGATGGGGGGAGCAGAAGTGCACTGCATGCTGCCACCACTTTTCACCCACCACTGCCTCCTGCTGCTTCCACTGCTGCCTGCTCCTCCCCAGCCTCCTTTTCCGTCCTCCACCACCTTCAGCATGCCGGGGCTTCCTTGGGCCTCCTTCAGTTGCCTCAGGCAGCAGCAGAGGAGGATGTAATGGTGACAGAAGGAGGTGATGGATAAGGGCAGGGTGGCATTTTTTGTTTTGCCTCAAGCGGCTAAACATCCTGGGCCCGGCACTGGCTTAAAAAATCACATGTTAACCACAAGGGGTCCCACAGACTATCAAACAAACCATGGCTTGTTTCTCCGACATTCCTGCCCACCCCCCCAGCTATTCTTGCCTCTCATGCCTTTTTAGTTTGGTGAATCTAGTCCAATTTCCAGTTCTCACAGTTGCCTGTGGAAGGACTGAAAGCAGGATCTGAGAGCAGCACTTGCAATTCTTAGCAGTTGGTATACAGAAATTTACTGCCTCTGATAGTAAAAAGTACTAGGAATCATTGCCTTGTAGGGTGGAGGAGATTAATTTTTTGTTACATCCTTATATTTTAAAGCACCATGTGAAATTTCTTCATGGGTACATATAAAGATAATGAAACTGCCTTCTCTAGAGTCAGAGGCTACATATTGTCTTCCTTGATTGGCGGCTGCTCTCCAAGGCCACAGGCAGAGGACGTCCCATCATTTGGATCTTTTTAACTTGTGTAGCTACAGTAAATCAGTTTTGCTACCAGTTGTGATGCATTAAGATTTCATCAGAATTTAATAAGCCTTTACGAAAACCCAAGGCTTCTGTCCTTTGAACAAATGTTTAATTCTGAGATGTTAGAGAGCTCCTTTGGGCATGCCACTAACAGACTAAATTTTATACACCTTTTTGCAGGTTGTGCCTCCTCGTTCAGGATGCCTATGGAATATTCAGTGAGGTACAATTTCATGCCCTGTTTTCTTCAGAACAGATAGAAGAATGTATCCAAAAATGGGAAGGAAAATACTGTCGTTTATCAGGAATTAAAATTTTGCAGAGACTTACTAGAGGGAGGTAAGAATAACACCATAAGTTTATCTTCCAGAACAGTATCTGTGTTTGAGCCCTACATTGGGCAAAAGAGTCCTGCCATGCAGGGGATTGGACTACATGTCCCTCAGGATCCCTTCCAACTCTACAATTCTGTCCTTGTGTGATACAGCAAAAACACCAGCACCTTAAACACTAACAGTTTTATTAAGGCATAATAACTCCCATGGTCTTTGAAGTGTCACAAGATTCATTGTCGTCTGTGCTTTAAGATTATGCTTTTATGGTGTTTCTGGACTACAACTCTCATCATTCCTGACCCTCAGCCATGCTAGCTAAGCTGGTAGGAGTTGGAACAATATTTGGAAGGCCACAGGTCCCCACCATCCCTGATATAAACAATGGGTGACAAACCTGCATTATGAATGCTATAAGTGGCACTGACAGGATTTGAGGCAGAGAGAGCAAGAATCTGACTAATACAGAAACTCAGGCTTCACATACCTGCACTGTGCTGCTTTCCAGACACAAAGCCACAGCAGAGCATTGGGGGAATGCTGCATATGGTACTATGGTGCATGGCAGTGTGCCACTCTATTGTGACTCTTGGCAGAAAGGTTGGCCAGGGTCCTCTAGATTGTTCAGTAGTCACACAATTTGGAACCTGTAAAAAAAGGGAGGGGGAGAGTTGCATTCAAGCAATCTCGCTCTTATTATTTAAAAATTAGAAAATAGTTTACATTTAGAAAATTAAAAATGTCAATGTAACAAACCAATTATCCTGCTTTCAAGTAAGATTTGATGCTTGGGTAAAAATGATCGATCCTTTGAAACCTTTTAGTTCTTCTCTCCACTCAGATGATGGGAGTTGTAGTCCATAGGGCTTACCCCCTGTTCTAAAGCATGATGCTTAAGCAGGTGAGTTAAGAGCACAGTGCCATGACCACAGTTTTGTTTGGGTTTCTCTTTAAGAAGAGAGAGAAAAGGGGAAGGTAGGTACCCTGCATGAGTGGCTATTGCTTTTTCACTCCACCATCGCAAGCTGCACTTTACGAAATGCTGTGTTTTGTACAAATATTTTAAAATTGAGCCTTTCCTACTCTCCACATTAAAGAGAGAAGGCTCATAATGGGCGTATACTGTATTGTAATAACAAGTTGAAGTGGGTCCCATGTTGCAGTTTGGGAATGCATAAAGGTCCTGGGCCTGAAAGGCTGGAAGACTACTCTTCTAAAGCACTCTTGTCCATGGTGCTTTACCATTAAACATACTTTATAAATATATTGCTGCTCTGCCCCACTTCATGCTAGCATTTCTCCAGGGCATTCTGTTCTCATGGACTTGACAGTGTAACCTAAAGGGTGACTATCGCTTCAGCTTTTCCTCATAAAGAAGACATTTGTTATCCCTGACCTTTTTTTATTGCTCTTCTGAGTTTTTGAGAGGGGGGACTAGAACTGCATGCGGTTGTTACTAAATCCGATGCGTTATCAGCATGTAGGGCAGTATCTTTGTTTCCTGCCATCCTTGCATGCTATTGCTCTTACTCACATGACTACCAGCATTCCCTGAGCTCTGCTACCTTAACCTGAATACTTTGTCGCTGCCTAACAGAGGGTGACTAATGAGAGATGGTGATAAAACTAGGAAAAGAGAGCAATGTGCTGAATTCTATATTTGTCAGAATTTGTCAGGTTTCTGTCATTCTGTGTAGGAAAAGAACTAGAACCAGTCCTCAGTGATTCCTAGCAATTTAGGTAAAATCTTCCACTGAATAGAGGCTCTGTCATTAAAACCTTATGTCTTAAAAACAATTGAAACCCATCTTTCCCTTGATTTGTCATCTTTATCCCAGACTTTTTTATTTGTTGTGTAGTGCCCAAGAGTTGTAAGCCCATAAGCAATATGAGCACAATAGTATTGTGTTTTCCTGATGATACATACTTTGAATCAGCAGTAATCCACAGAGATTAAATACTAGCTCGCCAGAGGTGTGCCCCTTCCAATTCCACTGATCACATTATTTACTTTATTTATTAACTGAATTTATAAGCCGTCCATTCATGGATCACAGGGGAGTTGTAACAACATTAGGGCTCCAACTCCACTTGAGTGGAGTTTAGCCCTGGAACTTCCCAATTAACTCTTGTGTTGCCAGGAAGATAGCACTACTTGCCATCATTGTGTTTCCATGGAATTATTCTGTTTTGGTGGCCTTTCCATCTCTCCTCTGTCTCTTTTGCAACATACTTATCTTCATCTTTCATTAGTCCCATACCTCTTGACATTTCCTCCTGAGTCAATGTCTCTAGCTGTACACTGTAAATGTGGAGCTCTTCCCCCTTTCCCATTTCTCAGTCAATTTGGGAAAACCTTTATCTGCTTTTTCACAGACATACCACCACCTTTCCCTTTTTTTCTCCTCCCAAAGTTGGTGACTCTTAAGAACTACTGCTTTCATCTTTGTATCTACTGATAAACCTCTTTTTAAAAAGGCTAGTAATCTCTCGTTAGGTTTTCGCATCAGTTTGCTAGCCTTCCATCCTGCCTTTTTTTACCACTTCAGTTATTTCAGCAGGGGGATTCTGAATTATGCTTCCTTTTGCTATGCTAATGCAATTATCCTGACCTTTAATCTCTGCATTGGCACACTGTTGTTTTCTGCTGTATATCTACTTCAAACACTTTTTACATTTAACATGCTCTACCTCTTTGCCAAGGCCTGTTCTCCTAGACATTCTGCTTCCCTACAGCCAGCGTTGGTAGATTGGATGAATTCTATTATCCTTCCCATGTTATCATTGCTCCGCTCTGTAGTTGGTGGTGCTGGCATGGGAAAGAATCACATAAGTTGCCTGACTGGCATTGTTCTTCTTTATAGACATTGCAAAAAATGAATCTGGTTAGCTATGTATTTGGTTCTTATACTTCTCCTTATTCTTCTGTTTACTTCACACACTTTGGGGCCGGCTTCTCTGTCAACTATTCCCTTGGTTTTCTTCTCCCATTCCTTTTTAGTCTACCACCTCCCAATGCCCAAGATATCTCTAGCAAGATTCAGCTTCTGATATTAGCAAAAAGAGCACCTAGCACAACTCATCAGACCTGTAAGATTGTATTTTCCAGCATACATATAATTTTAATTTTATGAAAGTGCATGACAACTGGTTTGGGGTTTTACTTCCTTAAAAAAACGGGTATGATGAGAGAATGCTTTGTGTACTGTGGGCTCAGATCATATCATTGTGTAACAAGTTGTTGTATCATACACAAGCTCATTCTGAAACTTGGGCAGTTCCAACACAGTTTGTTCGTAGATATGTTCCTCTTCTATATTGTAAATAGTTAGTGTCTACAAATGGAGACAATTTCTTAACCCTAGGTAGTAGATATTATTTCTTTGCCTAATAAATAATATCCAATAATAATATTAGAAATATGTAGAGAGCACTTCCATAGAATTAAATTAGCTTATTCAACTTTTTTAAAAGCAGTAGTCAATTCCTCCCTCCCCCTTGTAACAGCAAAATGGAATTCCATTAGGGAAATTAAAATCTAGAATGCAATGTTCAATATGGCAGGAATTTGGTTTTGTGGTGTTTCAAATTATTGAAATTATCTGAATATAGCATTTTAAAGCATCGTAATACAGCATTGTAAAGCTAAATTTCACCATGTTTGTGTGTTGTCTGTTTTGTTTTGTTTTGTTCTTTGTTTTGTTCTTTTCTTCAAAGAGTGCCGGGACTTTTTAGCCTAATAGACAGTTTATGGCCACCATTATTGCCTGTAAAAGTTCATGGTCAAAGTCAAGAGAGTGAAATGGTAAGCTGCTGTTTCAAACTCCTCCTTTCCTTTTCATTTGTTCTTCGTTTCAAATAGTGCTTTCAAAAGGCAGTAACTTTTAATTACCCATTTATCTATTATTTATTTATTTATTTATTTATTTATTTATTTATTTCTAGTATCACTCCTCCCCATCCCCCTTTTCATCCAAAAAGGCTTCCAAAGTAGTTTCCATATCAGCAAAAACTCAGACAGTCCCTGCCCTCATGCTTATAATCTAAAGACATGACACAGAAGGAAAAAGGAATGAGGATGGAAGAGGAAAACAACAAACTCAAGCATCAGTTACAAAGAACTGACTGGCACTGAAATGGTTTAGGGCTAGTGAGAGCCAAATGGAGCCATTAGAGTAGATCTTCCTTCCTCTCCCTCTGCTACAGCTGTGTTTACATTATCATAATGCCTAGCATTTGTGTAGCACATTTCAAGTGTTTGACACGTAGGCCAGTACTACTGTTTAGCCTGCGTTACAGAAAAAGGTAGAGAGCTGAAGCTGAAACAAGATTTAGAATTTGGGTCTTCCCATATTGTAGATAGTGTTCTCCAACACTTGGTTAGCTCTTCTTTGAGCCAGGGATGTCATAAGCAATCTTAGGAGCTGCCAGTTTCTATATATATTTGTTCATGTCCATCATTTTTAGCAACACAAATGTGTCCGTACAGTACACATTCTTCTCCTTCTAAATTTAAATCTTTATGTTAATTTATTGTTTCTTCCTGGAAGGATCTGTGAGTCATCAGAACCCAGCGTATCAACGAGAAATGGGAAGAAATCCAGTCCCGGGCTGACATTTTGTGAGCAAGTCAGGGACGGGGATTAATAGCTAAACAGCTGTTTTCATTAATCCTAATTTATTTATGTTTTTAGTAACTCTCAGGCGATGACTCCCAAAATGAATAATATATTACTTCTATAGCACTAAACGAGAGATAAACACATTGATCTATAATCTGTATAAATAGTGGATATTCTCCTGAAACAAAAAAGATTTGTTCTCATCATAACAAGGGGAGAGAGTCACGTTGCTTCATGTTCCCTATTATTCTCTCGCTGCTTAAGATTTAATTTGGCAGCATTCATGTTTCTCAGTGACGCGACTTCATCTGTTTATTGTCAAATTCACCCACGTGCTAAAATTCTCAAATGTCATAGAAATCATCGAAAGGCATGAAAATAATGGAATCCGTTTCATCCGTGACTACCATGACAAAAAAAAAAGATTTTTTGATTGTTGATTGTGCTTAGCTATGTTTTCTTGTGACATAGATTCATGGGTGTAGCCACTCAGGAATGTATAAATGATATATTGTTCCAGATTATGCCAAAAGGGTCAGCCTTCTGACATTTGGAAGACAAGCTACGATTAACCATGCCTTAAGAAAAAGTTTCCCTATGTCAAATGTGCCATTCCCAATCATTTTCACCAATTTACTCCACCAAGTAAATAAGTTTAATATAGAGCATTCACATTTTATGACCATGCCTATTTTGATTGCTTAATTTTCAGCAGATTACTGCTAACCTGCCTGCTCCTAGTTTCTGTTACATTATTGCTGCTCAACCGGACCAAAGACAAATTGATATAGATGACAGCGAAGAACAAATTTCAGATTTGTATTTCCCCCCAGCCGTGCACAATCTTGAGGAAATTCTTCAGGTATTCTTGTTGTCATCACAGGTTTTGCAAGTGGCATATTTATTAGCATATTAACATGTTTGAAATTATGCATTTTGCTTACATTTTTATTGCATTTCAGATGGTTGGCTCACATCAGTGTTGCAGCTTTTGGGCACATGTTGTACATCGAAGACTGCAGGTAATTCTTTGAGTGGGCTGGTTAGTTGGTTTTAGAGGTCTGTGTCTTTGCAAACTAACAAAACATTTCTCTTTAAACATAGCTGGTCCAAACAATATATACAGTGGTACCTCAGGCTAAGAACCTAATTCGTTCTGGAGGTCCGTTCTTAACCTGAAACTGTTCTTAACCTGAGGTACCACTTTAGCTAATGGGGCCTCCTGCTGCCGCCGCGCTGCTGGAGCACGATTTCTGTTCTCATCCTGAAGCAAAGTTCTTAACCCGAGGTACTGTTTCTGGGTTAGCAGAGTCTGTAACCTGAAGCATCTGTAACCTGAGGTACCACTGTATATGTAGATGGCTCCTCTCTCTCTTTTTAGTCTTTTTTGGATATCATTTCCCAACCTTGGGGACGCAGGTGGCGCTGTGGGTAAAACCTCAGTGCCTAGGACTTGCCGATCGTATGGTCGGCAGTTCGAATCCCCACGGCGGGGTGAGCTCCCGTCGTTCGGTCCCAGCTCCTGCCCACCTAGCAGTTCGAAAGCACTCTTAAGTGCAAGTAGATAAATAGGGACCGCTTTATAGCGGGAAGGTAAACGGTGTTTCCGTGTGCTGCGCTGGTGCAGGCTCGCCAGCTGCAGCTTCGTCACGCTGGCCACGTGACCCGGAAGTGTCTTCGGACGGCGCCGGCTCACGGCCTCTAGAGCGAGATGAGCACGCAACCCCAGAGTCGGACACGACTGGCCCGGACGGGCAGGGGTACCTTTACCTTTTACCTTTCCCAACCTTGAGCAGGAGGATACTGTTTCCGGTTAGTGGAAAGGAGACAGAATTTATCCAAATTCTTTGAGAGCGCATACATTTGCACTGTTTAAAGCAAGCAACAGGTAACTGATGCCATTTGATAACAATCAGAATAACAGGTATCTACAGCTCCTATCAGTACCACCCAGCGTAAGAGATGCTGAGTGTTGCAGTTCAACAACATCTGGACGCACCACATTGGCTGTCCCTGATTACCTATGATGTGATTCTGCCTAATGGGATTTGGTCTGACTGCCGGCTGTCTATAGAGCAGAAATGGGAAACCCATGGACATCTGGTTAACCACAGAACAGAGTACTGGAGCAGGTGGACTTTTGGCCTCTTCCAACAGGCCCTTCTTACATTCTTATACAGTGGTACCTTGGCTTGGCTCCTGGACACCACTAACCCAGAAGTAAGTGTTCTGCTTTATGAACATTTTTCGGAAGGCGAACATCTGACACGGCTTCCACTTGAGTGCAGGAAGCTCCTGCAGCCACTCGGAAGCTGCACCTTGGTTTTCAAATAGTTTCGGGAGTTGAACAGACTCCTGGAATGGGTTAAGTTTGACAAGGTACCACTGTATTAACCTTTGCCCCTTCAGCTGTTAATTAGATTCCAGCCGCTTTCTGCCCTAGTCAGCAAGGTCAAGTAATATCAGGAGGGCCACAGTATCGTGCTCCTGATATAAAGAAAGAAGTTTACCAAAGCATTTGCAATTCAGCTAATAGTATATATACGGGTTGTAGGGATTAAAAGATAGATGGAAGGTGGGTGTACCTGCAGGGACCCTAACTTGTATTGAAAAAGATTGGGGAAGCATTGGCAAAAGGTGGATGAGGAGTTCTGCGGGTGGGAGGTTAAGGCACTTTTCCCAACAGTCCCAGCATGCACTTGAGGAGTGCATGCAGGCCAGGAGTTGTCGACCTGTGATTTGGACAGTTGAGGCTATAGCATTGCAAATGGGCCAATTACAAAAAGATTGGCAGATTGGAGAGAAATTTTTACTATGGTATGAATTGGGGCATTTGCTATTGCCGTAACCAGAAACCACCCTGAGATGCATAAATCTGACATCAGATTTATATTTGGGGAACAAAACAAGCACTCTTATATAATTATAGGAGCGATGACTAAAGTTCCTACACCTAAAAATTGCATTACAAAAACTGCATACGACTGAGCCATATTTCACCTGCCCCTCCCTCTGTCTCTTAACAATCCAGGCGTGTTGTTGTTTTTCTCTTCTTCTGCAATAGTCCTACAGGTCCTGGTGTTTTCCCCTCACTTAACATTTCTATATTAGATAGTGGGCACTTGCTGGGGGGTGGGTGGGAGGTTTTGTAGCTGCAGTACAGAGCAACCCTGCCAATGGATGTAGTTTTTCAATGCTAGCAAAACATATTTGATGTCTCTTATTGGGTGGCTGACAACACATAAAAATATATGTAAAATGGCCCATTAAATTAAAATCCATTTAAACATGAACAAAATCCGAAACTTGTCATTTTGGATGTAACTCTAGAAAGTTCAGGTAAATGATTAGAAATAGTCCACTTCATAAAGATAGCCAAACTTAGGCTGAGTCCCTTTCTTTTAACTTAAGCGATGCATGATTAATTGTCTTAAAGCCATTATATGTTGTTGAAGGGCTAACTCCAAAGATTGAATTGGTCTTTTTCATAATAGAAAATTCTTTTTTAAAAAAATAAATCTTGTGTGTTACCCAACAAATTAATTGTTGGCAAGTCGCATGCCCCAACATTGCTTCAAGCTGGTTGTGCTCTGCTCTCACATAAATTTGTATGCCTTCTGGATACATGGGCCTCACATTTGGAGGGAGTTAACATCCAGAGACTCAAGACACCAGCAAGCTCTGTTTAAATCGCTTTCTACTTCTAATTTCAGCTCAGTGTTTACTGGATGCTTCCTTATCCCTGGGCAGATATGTTGAAAAGATATCATAGCTACTCAAGTAATTCACCTCAGCTGTCTTTAATAAGTGATAATTCTAGATATAAGTGTTTTATAGCCACAATCCAGTGTTTAAATCTTCAAGAATGATTTGAAAGAACTAAAAGCGTTTGATTTTGCAGCTGTGAAGATAAAAAAGGAACTTACCTTTTGTAAACATTTTGGAAACAAAATGCCATGGCTGAAACTTGTTTACTGCTTCAGTCTTTGCCAGTAAAGATTTGTCCTTCGCACAAGTCTAGTGCATCATAAAATATGAAGGTGAAGACCTTGGCTTAGTTTGGTTTTCTCTTGTTGACTAACTTTTTCAGAACACACACAGAGAAAGAGAGAGAAACCCCTGTATGAACCCTGTATGAATTTATGCATTTTATTTATAAAATAAGTTTTGTGCTTAACAATGATAAGATTTTTTTTATCACCAGTGTTGTTCAGTATAGCTCTTTGAACTAGAACTCTTCAGGACTTCACTTAATGTGAAGTGAGAAATGGAAACATGGCCATTTTTATTATTACTATTCAAAATAAGTATTATGGTACAAAAGGAAAATAAGGAAATATATTCCATCTGTGCTTGGGGGAGCTGTACTGTCGCATAACTCAATCCTGCTGCTGTTTTGTCTGTTTTGTCCTTTCTGTTCAGAACAAATTGACACAGAAACAGAAAGATGATGGTATTAAAATGATTTATTGTTATTTACTTTTTGGCTGACTGTCCCATTGGTCAGAATCTAAAGGTTAGAGTTTCAGATTTCTAATGTTTCTCCATGTGAGTCTTCTTTAAAAAAAACACCCTGAGTCTTTCAATTAACTTTTAAAATCTGTAGTTATGGAAAGTAAGTCCTGGGTATGAAATATAAAAGTTTTTTTTAAAGAACAATAGCAAAACTGAATTTAATAAATTGCCAAATATAAATTGCCAAATTGCCAAATATTTTGTCACTCATATTTTCCAACCTCTCTGCTATGCAGCTATTAAATAAATCATTAGATGGGTATATTTTTTTTTAAAATAAATATTTATATAAGTGGTGACATCCGAATGAAACCTTAACTCTACAACTTCCAGAAGGGTAGGAATATCAACAAAAAAGGAAGCAAAATGATATTATTGTGTCACTTTAAAGACTAATCAACTTATTATGGCCACCAAAGCATTTGCCACAATATTTTTTTAGCCTTTTAGAGTGCTGCAAATCTGTTTGTTGTTTCCCAGACAATACTGTTTTATTCTTTAAAAGTATAAATACTTCATTGTAACAAGCTGCAAATAAGAGAGAAAAATAAAACAACATTGTATGCTTTTACCTAAGCATACTCACTTCAATAACCTTTGCTTATATATTTATATATAACACCATATTTCTAGTAAACTACTTGGGTCCTAAAGGAGCCCAAAGACAGCTATAAGGTTTCTGTGAATAGTATGAGACTAGTATTGTGGAGGCCTGGGTTCAAATCCCCACTCAATCATGAAGCTCATTGGGTAGCCTGTCTCTCAGCCTAACCTGTCCCATGGAGAATGGAGGAGCTGGAGAACCATGTTTTTCTTATAGGAAATATAGGGTATAAATTCAGGGAATAGTATGACTGTTTTTGCCATTAGCACTGATGGCATAGGACCAAAGAGCTCATCAAGTGTTCATTTATATTTTGGGTTAAAATAAATAAATCAGTAACTGCATTGATATTTTCAGTCTGTAACATTACGTAAACACTTTCGGTAGTATTATGTAGATGCTTACAAGACGCCATTTTGCAGAAACAGTGAAGACATTTGGGGTTATGTGACTCCTCCCAGAGGGCTTTTTGTTCTAGTGGAGGTTTCTCTCAACAGAAGTGGGGAAAGGCAAAGTTCACTGATTCCCCCTTTCTCCCGAATCTCCTGTACAACTTCTAACACTGCTCCAAAGGGCTTCCAAGGGCAGATTAGATTTATTTTTTATAGTGGGTGGGGTGGGGGGATTTGGGGAACTACAAAAGGAAGATAGAATCAGTGAAAATCTTCTCCCCATGCCTTCTATTCATGGAAGCAGCTGCTAGAGATAGGAGCCTTCCTTCCATGATTGGATTCAGCCCCTAGGCAGTTTAGTGATAAACATGAAAAAGTTATAAAAACTACAGACAAATTTAATCAAATTGCATTAGCTATATATTTTTCCAGTAAAATAATTAAATGTCCTAATTTTGAGCTGGAACTACTTCCAGTGTCAACCCAAAAGGTAGGCACTTTTACTATGAGTTCATTTGTTTTTGTATCCTTTACCTTTAGCTTGTTTTCCCCTCTGTTCTGAGCAGGACATTTATGTTGTTTGGGTAGATGTATTTGTTTCTCCCATTATCTTTCATGAATCATCTGGTTTAAATGCATCCTTGAAAAATGTTGACATTTATCCAAGAGGAAAGATTCTAGGTTCATACCAACTGCAGTTTTTACCAAGGGAGTGGAGCATATTACGCAGCTTAATAATAATGCTTCTGGTGTTTTTCTTATTCAGAGGGAAAAAATGTAAATTTGTAGATTTCTTTAAATGAACTAGGTCAGAAGTCATAATCTGACATCATGAATAAGAAGTGCTTTTTTTAGTTGATTAGTAAAGAAATGTTCAGGTAATATGTTTGAAAACCCTAGTGCAGGCAAGGAAAACATTACAAGGAAACATTTACTTATTTCATTTAGGAGCTGCTTCCTATGAAGCATCTTGAAGTGATTTCACACTGTGTGGACTATTGTGGCACCCTCAAGAATAAAAAATGTATTATTATGTAAGCTTTTATGGGATACAGCCCACTTTATCAGAAGTTTTGCCTTGAGTTTTAGGTATGCTGTGCAGGGGGAAATTGCAGACAATGAGGTCAAAAGATAATGAAAAGCAGGAAAATACAGTTGGTGATAATTATGTTAACAGTGGTCATGCACATTGATAACATTGACATCCTGAAATTCCAAAGCCAATCAATACATGTAGCGTGCTTTTCTAAAAAGAAAAACCATTTGTCCCAATTCATTCTATAAGTGACGGCACTGAACTTCTTCATGGATTGTAATTCACTGGTTTCAAGCTGCAGGCTACCCCTCTGGAAAAGGAAAATGTTTATCCTTCCATCTTATTTGCCAGTTTAACTGCTAAGATTTATGCTACAACAGTTAAGCAGCAATCTGTGGCAAGGCAAGATTCATGCAGTTCTGTTCCATAGGCAGGGCCAGATTTAGGTTTGATGAGGCCCTAAGCTACTGAAGGTAATGGGGCCCTTTATATAGCAGGCGGGGCCCATTACTTACATCATAGGAGCCTACGCAACACAAAACACTGTTGCTGTATGTAGGTTTTATTTTATTTGTTTTTTATCTTTTATTTTGGAAATGTACATCCAGTTGTTTTTTTCCTATAATTTTTTTGGGGCCCCCAAGAGAGTGGGGCCCTAAGCTATAGCTTGTTTAGCTTATACGTAAATCTGGCACTGTCCATAGGACTTCAAACAACTACAGTTTATTGCAATCATTTACTGGTTCAAGGTTGTATAATAGCTTCGGGTGTGAAAGCAAATGCAGTCCTTTTGTTAGTACAGTGGTACCTCTGGCTACTTACAGTGGTACCTCAGGTTACATACGCTTCAGGTTACATATGCTTCAGGTTACAGACTCTGCTAACCCAGAAATAGTGCTTCACGTTAAGAACTTTGCTTCAGGATGAGAACAGAAATCGTGCTCTGGCGGCGCAGCAGCGGGAGGCCCCATTAGCTAAAGTGGTGCTTCAGGTTAAGAACAGTTTCAGGTTAAGAACAGACCTCCGGAACGAATTAAGTACTTAACCCGAGGTACCACTGTATAGTAATGCCAC
Organism: Podarcis filfolensis; assembly: GCF_964270895.1. NCBI lineage: Eukaryota > Metazoa > Chordata > Lepidosauria > Squamata > Lacertidae > Podarcis > Podarcis filfolensis. The sequence goes on from NC_139603.1 coordinate 51,224,126, forward strand.
ATAAGGACTTCCCTGCAGGCTGAAGGCAGTAGTGGTGATAATTGATGCTGTCCCTATGCATACAGTGATACTTTGAGTCTTAAAAATAAAATTTAAAAAAATTGGTTTTCATAATAGAGAATTACAGACATACTGTGAGTCTTATACTCAGTCCTTTGCTATACTATTGTGACACAGCAAAACATAGAACCAAGATCTATATCACGTTAAGTATTATAAAATTCAGCCTTCAGAATTAAAGGTTTAAATGCTACCTGCTAAACTGTGGATTATATCCACTGAACTGATTAATAGTTTTGATCTAATCCTGGAGAGAAAAAGTAATGCTTTGTTAAATTTTAATGAATTACTTATGCTTTTTCTTTCAAATTCTAGGTAACAGGCAGCACTCCTTCAAACCAAAGGCAATTTTGGCTGTTTGTGACTACTTTCTCCCTGCAAAGTGGGGCTGGAACTCCAAAAACTCTGCCAGTTTCTATTGCTTCATCATGTGTGATCAGTGTAGAAGTAATGGAGGCACTGAAGAGCACATCCCCATGTGCAGTTTTCTTCAAAGATGCTCTATGTGGAAATGGTAAGCTCCAGCAGAAGTGGAGACAGATAAATCTTAAATAAGATTCATAAGCTTCCTCGTGCCATTGCAAATTACAGCCTAATGAGTCTCTAGGGTGGCTCCTACTGCTGTCTGCAATTGACTTTCCACAAGGGTGGTATACAAATTTAATAAATAAATATGATCTGTCCACACCAGTGAGCATGGCACAATGCTGTGAATGGGGCCATTTGTAGCCATTCACTGTAATTCTTGGGTGCCATTTTTACGTTGTTTTTTAATTATTGCTAAAATGCTTTTCTTGCTCTCTTTTTTAACAATCCCAAAAACAATCACCCCACTGCACCAGTAATTCCTGAAAGAAAAACTAGCAATGTAGCTGCATACTGCACCTTAAACCTAGTGTGTAATTTGGCCTTAAAAGATGCGGTGCAAAAGGAAAAAGGGATGAGAAGGAAAGAGACAAAATAAGTGAACTTGGGCACAAGTTCACAAAACAGCAGAGTACAGTAGTTATAATGACCAGCTGGAATGGACAGAAAACGAAACTGGTCTCACAGCAGATTCAGTGGAGTGTTCTTGATTCCTTTCTCTCTCCCTCTGCCACATCCTGATGGAATGGATGCTGGCATGTGAAGGAGGGGGGGATTTGCTCAGTGGAATTGGTATATCAATAGAATCCGTGGAGTATTCCTGTTTCTCATTCCTGCCTCTAGCCTCTTCAGGTAGCATTGTTGTACATAGCAAGTTGTTGTTGGGATACATTTATTTATATGTAATCAAGATACATTTGCCAAAGTGAGAGTTATGTCTTGCACACCACATTAGTGTAACTATTGAGAAGGCAGTTGAAAGAAAGATGCACTGGTGTGAGATCTCCTGTCTACTTTGATAACTACTTATGTTGCTGCACACATAATGTTGGTTTCATTTTTGTTATATCCCACCTTTCATTCAAGCAGCCTAAAGTGGTATACCTGGTTCTCCCCCTCCCCATTTAATCCCCACAACAACACTGTGAAGAAGGTTAGGACGAGAGGCAGTGACTGGCTCAAGGTCACCCAGCCAACTTTGTGGCCAAGTGGGGATTTGAACCCTGATCTCCCAGGTCCTAGTCCACCCCTCTAACCACTACTGTGCTCCCTCCTGCAGTCCTCTTAATACAGTGTCCAATAATGACCACTGTCCCTTTCTTCCCACCTGAAATGGCTAACATAGTATATCAATGGTTGTGCTGGAAAAAAATAGAATTGGATTGTGCTCATGCTTAGGGTAAGTTTTTCATTAGATGATTATGACCTTTGGTCATTGTGAACCTCTGTTGCATTTGAGCCACTGACCTACTTACAAAAGACTCCTTTCATGCATCCAAACCCATTGAATCATCCACGTGACACTCTGCTGAGCAAAGGTTTGGCCCTCCTGTCTCCTGCTTTTGAGAGCAAAGTGCAACATGTCTAGCCTCAGAACAGCTTGGCACCACGAGAGAGACAGAGAGACAGAGAGACAGATCCCACAAGCAATCTCAAGCCAGTTAGATTTTCTCCCCTTTAAATAATTGACACATAAGATAGTTTGGACTGGAAGCTGCTTTAGCAAGAGCATAGCATGTGCTTCATTTCAGAGTTTGTGAGTAAAGTGGACCAAATCAAGCTCTGTGAAAGACTGGCTGGGAATGTTGTCTTTATTGGCCCAGACAATTAACATGGTCACCTTTTTCCTTGTTACTGTAACATATCAAAATGTCTTTGTTGGCAGGTAGGATTATTTGCATTGAACGTACCGTTCTCTTGTTACAAAGGCCCCTTTTGTATAAGGCTGTTGGTGCTGACATCACTGAACTGACTGGTCCTGTCAAACTAGATGAGCTGGATTCTGCAACCCAAGTCAATTCCATTTGTACTGTAAGAGGTTAGTAAGCTTTTCCCAAAGCAAAAGTTGATCAGTCTTTCTTGCGTACTGGAAACCTTAATTTCATTGTGTTCCTCCAAAAAGCTTAGGGCAGTTTGCATGGCTTCTCCCCATCTTAAATGCCCCATAGTAGACGTTAAGCACTACTTGCAAGCAGAGTCACAGTGCAGTGACGGATGCTCCTCTTCACCCACGTGTTCAAGGGGACAGGGCAGAGATGGAAGAATTTCATTTCCCACATTCTTCCCCATCTCTTAACAGGTATGGGAAGAGCAGAGGGAGGGGAAAATAATATATTTCTCTCCTTTGCCTTTCTTTTTTCACTTCAAACCCATCTTTCACTGCTAAATCCTTAGACAGCGCAGCGCAGTAGAGGGAGGAATAATTATGTTTTCCCCTCCTTGCATCCCTTCACCATGAAGGAAGTTTACAGAGGTAGTGATGCTGTTGCTGCTCACCCTTAAGCTCTGGAACATTTGGGTCAAATAGGGAATAGATAGTGACTCCTGCTAGGCTCTTCCACCAGGTATAGGCCTAAAATGGGCAGAGAGTCACAAAAGCCTTTTCTCCTGCTACCATTTCAAATCGGGAGCAGGCCTGCCCCATATACAGTACAGGACAAATACAGTAAAACAATCAAGTAAATCAAGTAAAACAATATAAATACTTAACTGACCAATCATGTCGGTTCTGCCCCCCCCCCCAAATATCCTGGTGATGCCCATGAAAGGAGGCCTATAACATCAGCAGTTGTTAATCATTGAATGTCTGTTTGGGAGCTATGTCACTTTTGAGTACAACCCTCTGCAGCATCACCTAGCTGGTTGGATGTAAGTAAAGCTACAGTAAATGGCTGCAGTTACAGTATAGCACTTGCTTTCAGTTGATGTTTTTCCCTCTTCTGTACAGCAAAAGCTCCCATTTCAGAATGTTTTATTACATTCACTTAATATTGATGTGTGTATGAAACAGTGGCCTCTGCCCCTCATATTTCTGAATAATGATAATTGATTCACTTGTTTAGGTAGCTTTGCACCCTATTTCAAACTTACTGCCTGTATTACCTAATTTAAACATTGGCTTAGTCACCAGTCTGATGGAGCAGCTAGAGTGCTTGGCTTGGGCCGGAATTCAAATCCATGCTCAGGAATTCAGCTTAATTAGGGAGTGGGATTTGGTGACCTCATTATGTCACCAGACATAATTGTGTTATCTCATAATGTCATCTCAGAGGTATTACTTATTTGACAGGATCAATGCAAGGATAAGTTTGGGAAAACCAATATTTACCAGCTTGAGTTCCCTAGAGGGAAAGTGAGATGCAAATGTGACCAGTCAATCTGCTGCACTCAATCTATTGATGCTTCTCACTGTGCTTCAGGCTTTCCTTGAGAATTACTACTTTTTTTTTTACATACAGTTGGAAATAGCTGTCAATCCTAAAATGTTTCGGAAGCTCCTAAGATTGGATATGAAGCAACAAAAAGTCTTACATGGATGCTTTCCTTTTTTTCACTTTAAATAAAGTGCTCCAGCCTTGCTACTCCAGTATACATGACTTTGCCAGTTTTGATTCTCCAACATTTTAGTTTACCATAGAATTAAGTGCCTCTTACTCAACATAACAAGGATTACTAGGTGATTGGCCTTTGACATAAACACTGTAGGCTTGGCAACTGTAATCCCTTTACTTGCAGGTGTCCCAAGATTATCCATTTGTATGTTTTGCTCACAAACAGTGCTACATCCTTAATGTTTACTGCTTGGATCAACAAATCGCCATTGTTCTAAATCTTTTTACTAGCCTTCCCATAAAATGCCCCATTTATTTGCTTTATAATACTTGGCAACAATGCTTCGCGATCCAGAATATCTCTCTGACCTTCGGTTCCCTAATGTTTCTAGTCACGTATGTCAGGGTTTTTTAGCGGTTTCAGTTTCCAATTATGTGGATATAAATAAAAAGTAAGTCCCTGTTTTAGACCATTGTAAATGTTTTAAGAAAGCTATCTTATCTGTTGATATTCCACACCCATCCCTCTGGCATTTTCCAGATATAGGATTGAAACCATTGTGACTAAGAACATTTGCTCTCTAATGCGGAAATGTAGAATAGTGACAGAATTTTTAAAAGCTGTTGGGTGAGAACATAGTAAGAGCCCTGCTGAAGCAGGCCAAAGGCCCATCTATTCTAGCATACTGTTCTCACAGTGGACAGCCTAATGCTTATGAGAAGCCCGCAAGCAGGACACGAACACAACAGTTGTCTATCATTACTAGTATTCAGAAACATACTGTTTCAGATTTGGGGTACTAGATTCTATTAGTTTATAGTAGAAATTAATGAATGTCAGGATTTAGCTAATATTTGGAGCAATGAAGGGAAGATTCCAGCCCAATGGAAAATCCAGGCTAAACTTCCTTTCCAATCCTCGCCTGGGATCGAGATGTTAACATGACAAAAGGTGGTGATGGCCCATATTGGAGAGAGGAATCCTTGGGCCTGGGCCTGGGCGGACAGAGGTTGCCAAGATGTGTGTGTGAGGTGACAGGAAAAGAGTGTATTTAGCAAGGTGTTCTGGGAACAAGAAGGAAGAACAAAAACAGAACCATTCTGTCAGGCTAGCTGGGAGCAATGCGTTGGACTCCAGTGCTGCACTGCCGTGGGGAACAAGCCCCTCTTGAGATGACTGTGCTGTAAGAGCAGGACTCCCTCCAGCCAAACTCAAATGTTAAATATGTGAATTTCTTAAAGCTATGACAGTCTCCGCCTCATCTTGATTCTAAGAGGAACAGAGACCCTGGGTGAGCACCTGGAAATTCCCTGGATTCCCTCTACCACTCAACAGGGATAGGAGTGGCACAGAACCTCTGTAACAATTTTGTCTCTGATATTGGAAGTAGTACACAGCCATAATGAATCGTAGCCAATGGAAGCTTTATTCTCTATAAATTTGCCTACTCCCCTTTTAAAGCTGCCCAAGTTGGTGGCCATCGCTTCATCTTCTGGTAGTGCATCCCCAAGTTGTGTTGTGTATGAAAACATGTGAATTGCCTTTGATGGGGCTTTTAAATAAATGGCATTAGAAGAATGGTTTCTAGATGTTGTGAAGCTAATCTAAAGATATTTTCAAAAATGAACAGGTTGTCATATACCTGAAATCCCCCCTGCCCCCGCTTTATGAAAAAAAATGCTTAATTTTGGCAGAGAAAAAGGAGCCATCCTATAACAAGCCAAGAGCTTTGGTCATCTCTGATGCTTGTGTCAATGGCTATTAAGCCAGTAGAAACATTTCCTTTCTTTTTTCCAGGCACTGTTGTTGGTGTTAATGAAAGAACTGCTTTCTCATGGCCTGCGTGTAACAGATGTGGCAATGGGAAAGTAGAGAAGCGTCCACAAGACAGGTAAGAACAAGCTTGTGCCAACTGACATACAGATAAGGGCAGTCCTATTGGGCACTGTATATTTGGAGTCTCAGCCTTTTGACAGAGTGCATTCCCAAAGGCTGTAAGGAAATTTAGAAGTAAAGGGATAAGAGAAAAGTTCCCTTAATGTAGTGTTGGGCAATTTGTGGCCTTACCAAATTTTGATCAAGATGTTACAAAGGTTTTTCTATTTAATTTCATCTAGTGGATTAAAAGTTGTGGTACAGAGATATATCTCATATTTTAATGTTACACCCCTCTGGGTTTTTTAAAATATAATTACCCAGCCAATTGTTTCTCAAAGAAGCATCAGAATACTTGGATGTGAGTCTTCTCCATATGGGCAGTGTGCCCAGATATAGAGGACTTCCCACTATGCTTTCTTTCCTCCTTCCCACATGCAAGCAGCACGACTGGACATTACAGAGTGGGAGTTATGTGTATGTCTCCTATAATTTCTGTCCATCTCCTTTTCTCTGCTTGATCAAATAACACAAGCTCTGGACCTCAGGAAGAGAGGAATGGATGGGGAATGTGAAGGGGGCAAAGCATGGCTCTATTAAACCCTCTGCATATGGACACTGACTGGGCTCACTTGGAGCTGTGTCGGTTTATAAAACTGAATAGCATGAAGAAAGTGAAAAGGAAATATTTTATCTCCTAAGACATTTTGTTCTCTTCGCCATCCAATAAAAATGATTGGCAGTATATTTGGGAGAAACAAAAAGTACTATTTCGTGCATGCAGCACGTAACATTTGTAATTCAGTGCCACAGGATGCCATTTTATAGGGTTAGACAGAACCAGAGGGAATGGATCTGTCAATTGTTGCTGTAACTAAGAAGAAAACCTGTATCTCTATGAATATTGCTGGGAACAAACAACACAGGATGGATTTCTCATAATCTCCTCTTTGTTCACAATGCATTCCATCAGGCTGTAGCATAAGGAGGCATGGAAAGTAAGGCTCCTTCATCAGCTCTGCTGAGAGACCAGGTCCACTGAGTTTCTCCTTTTGGAGTTGTTTCCGTTTCAGCTGGATATAAGAAGAATTGGTTACCTGAAGAATTGGTGTCTGCGTTGTTTGCCTCTTTCTTCTTCATTCTCCCCTCCCCCCCCCCCACGTGTCTTTTAGATTGTAAGCCTGTGGGCAGGGAACAGCTTGTTTTTAGTAATCTTATGTAAGCCACTCTGGGAGCTTTTTTGGCAAAAGAGCATGTTAAAAAAAAGATATAAAAACAAATAACCCCTGAACAAAACTTTCTAAGGACATTACTGCTGGAATATTGGAATAAAATAGCAGGGTAGGATTGAGGGGTACTTAACTCTGCTGCTTTTCTTACAGGCATGTGCCTTCCTAATTAGTTTTTCCTTAAACTGGGTTAATTTTAGTCTTCGAGCCTTACTGGGGGGGGAGCATGGGGGGGATAATTGGTGAGGATGGAAAGGTTAAGCTCCCCTCTTACCCCTGTTCTCGCTTTCAGATTCCTTCTTCCCTGGCATTAGCATTATGAAGAGAACATGGGGGAAAGATAGCTTTTCCTTCTCCCAGCTAATGATCAAAATTCACATCAAGAAGACTGATTTTGGTCACCTTCAAACTGTCAAAGGAATAAAGAAAAATGAGGTGCTGGATGCATATATAACATGAACCTTTCCCTGTATTTCAGAGGCTTGCTGTACTGCAACCAATGTTGCGATGCCATAGCTTCCCCACTTCTCAAGATGCACCTGGAAGTCTTTCTGCACTGCCAGTCCAGACCACAATGCATAGTAAAAGTAAAGGTATGAGAAGAACAAAGTACAGGTTATAAGACTTATGTCCTTTATAAAAAATACAGCTTAATATAATAAAAAATATATAAGCTGTTTAACATAAAAGTAATAGCAATCTGACATTCAGTAAAATTTGACATATCAAACCAAGTTGGTAATGGGCACTCAAAGAAGCCACTGAGGTCACCTTGATCTGTTTTCACAGTGATGGATCTAGGAGCACTCCCAAACTACTGTATGTACCTGCTCTTTCAGAGGGAGTGCAGCCCAGTTCCTGGGTACCACCTATCCACAGGGTCTCTGTCTCGACAGGACTGAGTTGCAGTTGATGAGCTGTCATCTGACCCATGACTGCATCCAAGCACTGGCTGGGGACACGCACAAACTCTACCAGTTCATATGTTACAGAGAAATAGGATTGTTCTGAGACGTGTGCCAATTTCTGGAATGAACAACCTTACCTGAACAAAGATATTCTTTAATTGCAATGCTCAGAACCCTTTTTTATGGGACATTTATAATGTAGATGAACTTGGTTGATCTGTAAAGAGTTAGGGGTGGATTGCCATGTGGAGTGATCTGCCTTATAATTTGGACTACAGGGCCTTCAGAAACAAATGGAACAGATGCTCCTTTGTTAGTTCCAATTTCTAGAGAAATACTTCCAAGTATATATGGACCAAGGACTAGTAATATTTCTAATGGCAAGGTTTGGTAACCTTCAACCCACCACATGTTGTTTGTCTCCAACTCCTGGCTAGCATGGGCCAATGGTCAGGGTTAATGGAAGTTGTGTTCCAACATCTGGAGCCTCACACATTAGCTACCCTTGCCCAGAGGGAGAAGGGACAAGAATTTAAAGCTCTGCTCCAATGTTATTATTCATTTGTATCATGATGACTCAGGGCAGGCTACAATGTGTCTTTATCTTTCACTCTGACTTCACAAGGCTGTTTAGGAGGCTAAGATGAGATAGAGCTGCTTCCCCAAGGCCACCTATTGAATTTCAAGATTTAACAAAGTTTTGAGTCTGTCAGCTATGTCCTGTTGAATTATAAATCCACGGTGCAACTCTTTTCTAAAATGATATTTCTGCAATAATTTCTAAGGACTTATATGTGGGGAAATTTCTTTGAGGGGTTTTACTGGGATCATGATCATGTTACGTAGCATACAACAACTTGTTGGGAACTTAGACCTTAAGGGACATAAGTTGATTTCTGTTTGGCTTTATCATAATCAAGAGGACAGATCATTATAGGCATACAATTTTAACTTTTACTAAATACTGTTGTTGTTTTATGTAGCCAAATAAAATTTAAACATGATTCTTTTCTTTATCTCCATTTGTTATATTAGCTGCTGCAAAATACAATTTCTTCACTCCTGGAGTCCTCTCCCTCTGAGAATGGGGTATGTATACTTAAAAACACATTGATTAAAGAAATTGAAATGTCATCATTCTAGCTGTAAAAGGGTGACATTTAAAAGTGGGCTGAGTCACATGAAGGTGCAGTGAACATGGGCAATTGATAATGGTTTAAGTTTATTGAAGCATCAATAAAAACAACTGTCTCTGTAGAAAACACAAATATTAATTGATTCACCTTTTGGTCTAAAGATCCTTTCTATTGGATGCTTGGAATGTTCCCTAGAGGCAGTTTGGTTCTCACTTAAATTGAACACAGACAGAACAATTCTGTACATGTCTACTCAGAATTAAGTCCCATTGCATTCAGTGGGACTTACTCCCAGGGAAGTGTATATATGATTAGCAAGCCTGATTAAGCAATTTTTGTGATACTGTATCACATTTTAATTCACATTTGTTTATCAAAGTGATTGTTTTTCAAACTCATTAGGAATATAATAACAACAACAACAACAACAACAACAACAACATCCACCTGCCCTTCACACTTGACCAAGGCTAGTTACAACAATTAAAACATGATCATAAAAGCAGTTGAAAACTACTTGCAGTTGCAGAAATGAGGTGTATGCATGCTACTTTTCTTTTTGAGCAAGAAAAAACAAGAAATTTTACTTTGGATATCACCTTGCACTGGGTATATTTCAGCTGTTTGGTGACTGGGACAAAATGTACAAGATTGTTTGTTTTAATGAATGTGCTTTATCATTACAGAGTTATGAAGTGAAGAGTGTGCTGGGAAAAGAGGTGGGGTTTTTATATTGTTATGTTCAGTCTGTAACCAGCCACCCAACTAGCTATGTTGGATTGGAAGAAATTGCTCTCCCAGATGCAGGAAGAAACTAAAGGAAATACCGTCTGCTACTCTGTCTATGAACTTTGTAATATAGTTATTTATGGACTATTCTTGTATATAATGTGTAATGCAGACATGATAAATACTGCATTTTAAAAAGAGATTACTCTGAAAAGAAACTGCTATTTTTTTGAACGTGGACATTGGGCATGTGCCAGGCAATATTAAGCATGTTCAGCTTCCATTGATTTTCATGAGATAAGGTAAATGGATGTGCTTCTACATCTGCCATTGAAACCAGTGGAACTTGCAAATGCTTAACTGTGATGGCACTTTTTCTACTGTGTATGTTTTTCTTGTAATCCATAAGTAGTTTTTGGAGCACTGAAGCGAAATGTATTTTTGTAACAATTGTCTTGATCTATCTGTAAGGTATTTTTTGTAACGGGTTTCCCAAGCTATCCTCCTCACCTCCCCCAGTAGATGTAAAAATCAATTATGCATGTTTGAAGAGGTATTTTAAAATAATTTATCTATACGTTTTAACATAAACTGTGGCTGTTACTCCAGTAACATATGTTCTAATGAAGCTTTCCTGAATGGTATGCATTGAAACAGTGTGTCTAATATTACATGGAGTAATGCTAATTTATATTTGTTACAAAAATTGATTAAATATTACAAAGAGTTAAATAAGTCTTTTTTTCCTGCTGAAGTGATGAAGGGTGTCGGGGGCATGTGTGCAGCATTAACCATCATCTAAATATAAATACTGAACTGTTGTATCTTTAAAACAAATTCACATAAATGGGCTATATAGTTCATAAAAACTAAAGAACAGTGGCTTCAGAATAGTTTCTAACCATATCAGATATATTGTGATTTTAAACATATTGTCATTTTAACTACACACTTATTTCTCTAAGGAATCATAATAATTTTTTGCACCAAACAAAATAAAATAAGTTTGCTTTAAACTGTTTTTAATTGGACTTGAAATGTTTTAACCCAACCTAGGTAAAGGGCAGGTGCTGGTGATAATAATATATGTTAATAATACCACAATCCTACAAATATCAGGTGAAATCCTGGGAACAGCTAGACTTTCTTGTGATAGTTGTGATACAAAGTCTTGTACGTGTATGAACTGCTTTTGCAGAGAACAGGGAACTCCCTGCATACATTCGCATACTCAGGTGTTGAATTTCTGTATTGGAGGTGGAGAGAGATAGAGATAATATATTGGGATCTTGAATCCTAAGCATGCATACTTCAGGTTGGTTTGTTTGTGAATCATCAAATTCCAAAATTTTCAGAACAGTGCCTAGAGACTTCAAGTTTGTGCCTACCTATTTGTAATTCTAAAATGAGTAATAGTTCTGCCTTATTTGGGGCTTTTAGCCAAGAAGCAGTATGAAATCTAGGTCGTGCATATTTTCTGTGGGCAACAAAAAGAAAGTGGCTCACGTTTTTATTGTTTTTAGCAGTGGAAAGGGGGGTTTCCTTGATGGACAGAAAGGTTGGATGTAAATGTTTTAAATGCTACCCTCTTGTGATGAAGCTACAGCTATGCACGTTGCTGTGCACTTGGAAGCCATCACTAGGACTTCCCAACACACACACACACACGGAACGAAATACATGCGTGTGGTCATTGTGTATGACTATTTGGATGCAGATTGTACAGCAGTTCCTAAAAGTGTTTTGTGTGCCGGAATGCTGTCAACATTTGAAGTAACCCAGTAGCATGGCCCTGTAGCAACCCAATTAAGGCCAAACCCCCTTTCCTCCCCCCCCCCCAATGATTTGTGTTAAGAGGTAATGAAAGTTCAAGATTTTGAAACCAAGCCAAGGTTATGTTTAGAGCTGGAAAAGTCCTACTAACACTACTCATATTTGTGTTCTTGTTTACAGGTTCAATCTTTCTGTGGCTTCATTTGCCTTCACAAGCGTCATTACAATCACTGCTTAAAATTACTTCTGCTAGCTATTCAATCTCCTAACCAAACCACCTTCTGTTTGCACTGAGATTTTACCACTTTGCAATGCTGCCCTCTGATGTAAAGATGGCATTTTCAGGAAACATGGTGTACATGTATCTGTTTGAAAACTGACATGTGGATCCAATGCTAGTCTTGCTCATGGTAGACCAAACAAAAATTAATGAACAGAAACAATTTAGGTGCATTAATTTAAAGAGGTGTAATCTGAGTAAAACTTAATTGGCTACAACCCTTTATGTATTCCCCCCAAATATATGTGTGTGTGCAGTTGCACTGAGTGTGTGCTTAAAGTTCAGCTTCTCTCTTAGAGGCTAGAGCAGGATTTCCCAAACCTGGGTCTCCAGCTGTTTTTGGACTGCAACTCCCATCATTCCTAGCTAGCAGAGTCAATGGTCAGGGATGATGGGAACTGTAGTCCAAAAACAGCTGGAGACCCAAGTTTAGGAAACCCTGGGTTAGGAGCATACAGTTGGTTCTTACACAGGGTTAACCTCCCACCCTGACTGCAGAAATCTGCAGCTAGTGTGTTTTTGCAATTAAAGAGCAGAGTACAATATGGATACCTTCCCTTTAACTCCCGTTTTATTAGCATCTGTCCACCATAAAACTGGCATTTAAATGTCATTTAACACAGCATTAATCATGGTGCCTTTTTTTACATGCTTAAAGTCAAGAAACCGCACACTTAACTCTTGCATGGAGCACTATTTCTTGCTGCATCCCCTCAGCAGCTGCCCCCAGCATAATAAATACAAAGTCAAAAGTAAAATTCAAAAGTTTTTTTTTATTTTTAGAAATGCTGTAAAAATTTATATAAAAGTTTTGAGCATGCTCAGTCTGTTTCCCCCCTCTTGCTGTTTACAATAAAAAGTATTTGCAAATCATGTGCTTCTTACAAAGTACCGTAGCTGCATCCGTATAAGATAGATGTAGAAAAACGAAAACTATCATTACAAAAATAATTTAGGAAGATAAAAGGAGACATTTAGCTTTTTCTTTCACCCTTTTTTTTTTGGCAAGTTTTGTGGTTAAAAGACCCAAGCTTAGCCCATATTCGAAGAAAGAAACGCGAAAGGCAACACATTTTCACGAGGCGTTTCTTTCCGGCCTTGTAGCTTAGGCTGCTTCTTCCTCAGCAGGGAAGAAGTCCGGAGAGGGGAAAGGCGCCCTTTGGCCCAGTCCGGGGCGCCGCCGCAGGCCTCTCCTCCCCGCAACCCCCTCCCTCCCGCGCAGCCCCCGCTGCAGTCCTGTGCGGCTCGCTCTGAGGTATTCTGGAAGAAGTTCAAAGTCTGTGGCAGAGCCAGCCCGGGGGGGCGGCTCCCTCTGCAGCCGGTTACCGGCAGTCCGTGGCCGCGGCCGCCTGCAGGAAAGGGTTGCCGGGCAGCTGCTTGAAGAAGTGCCTGAGGCTGGTGAGGTCCCTGGTGAGCTGCTCGCACTTCTTGTGCAGCCGCTCGTTCTCGGCCGACAGCTCCACCACCTTCTGCTGCATCTCCTGGTTGCGGCGCTTGGCCTTGTCGCGGCTCTTGCGCACGGCGATGTTGTTGCGCTCCCGCCGCTGCCGGTACTCCGGGCTGAACCTGTCCACGCACTTCTTGGCGGCGCGCTCTTTGCCGCCGCCCGACGACGACGACCCGGACGAGCGGCTGCTGTAGCTGGACGGCGAGGCGCTGCCCGGAGGCTCCGGGGAGGTGGGCGGCGTGGGCTGCCCGCTCAGGTTGACGATGGTCTGGGCGCAGGTGGCGATCTGAGAGGGCAGCAGCGAGCCCGAGCCCGACGCCTCGTCGCCCCAGTCGGGCTCCTGCTTGACCGCGCCGCGCAGTGGGCCCGGCGGGACGCTGGCGTGCAGCAGGCTGGCCAAGGCGCCGCCCGCGGGCGCGTGCTGAGCCGGAGGAGGCGGCGGCGGCGGCAGGTAGTCCCCGTAGGCGCCGCTGCTTCCTCCGCGCTCGCTGCCCTTGTGGTTGCTGTTGAAGAGGTCGGCGAACAGCTCGTCGTTGCACAGCTCCAGGTTGGGCACGGCCGCCATCGAGTCGATGTAGGAGCTAAAGTCGATGGCGCTCTCGTCCTCGTACATGGCCGGCGCGGCGGCGCTCAGCTCGGCCAGGTCGCGGCTGCCTCCGCCGGGCGCTGCTGACGAGACCTCCTCGGCGCTGGCGCTCATGCCGCCCGCCTTGCACGAAGGACTCAGCGCGCCGCCCGCCTTGGCGTCGTAGAAATTGGCGGGCTCCAGGGAGGACCAGCTCCTGTAGCACGACAGCGAGTCCAGGCAGTCCAGGGTGGCGGCGCTCATGGAGGGCCCGGGGGCCGCGAGGTGAGTGAGCAGCGGGCGGAGAGCCCTTTTTCTCCCCGCTCGCAGGTGGAGGCGGCGCGCGCGCGTGTGTGAGCGGCGGCGGCGGCGCACCTGGCTGGGCGTGGACTTTGCCTCAGAGTCAGGCACCTTGCTTTCGGCCTCCCCCGCCCGTCGGCTCCTCTTTGGGACGCGGCTTCACGCCGGACTTCGCCTCCTGTCCGGAGCTGCACGTGTGCGTGTGGGGCAGGGTGAACCTGGCAGCGAGGTGCCGCCTCGGCCCTTTATAGAGGAACCTCGGACCCCACCTCCTGGCCCTTGTGACTGCGGGAGGGTGTTGCTGGAGAAGCCCCGCGGGGCGGGAAGGGAGGGCGGGGAGAGCCCTGCGCGCTCTCGGGCCTCGCTGCCAAGGGGGCGGCGGGAGCGGCAGCAGCCGCAGCCGTCAGGGATTGGTCTGGGCGGGATGTGCTTCAACCCCCCCCCCCCCCGCCTTGCCACCTTTGATCCGGAGGGCAGCGACCGGGGACTGCCGTTTCCTCCTCCCGCCCCCCCCCCACTGCCGTACATCGAGGGCGCCCCCTGGAGGGAGGAAAAGCCCGAACCCACCCGGGTTGGTGTCTTGCCGCGTCTGGGGAGCCGCGAGCAGCGAGAGTGTCGTCTCTCCGGCCCAGGGGCTTTGAAGCGGATTCCCTCCCCAGGTCAAATTCCTCAAGCCCTCCGCGCAGGAGAAAGTGGGGCGACACGCCGTCCTGCCAGGTGTAGCGAGGGCAGTTGGAGCAGGGAGACCTGGGGCGCACGAAGCTTAAACCCCCGCACCCCAAGTTGCACGGGGCAGCACTTTCCGCTGGGAGCCGTGGTGGGATTTCCAATAATGTGCAGCGGGGGGGGGGAGGGTTGGGATGGCGCAGGAGCCTTCCTGGCTTATTTCCTGGGTGCTCTCCCCCTTTTGTTTTCTTTTCTGTGCTTGCGTCCGGATTTGAAGGAACGGATCTGTTCCTAACAACCGCTCACCTCCCCTCTTGGCTGTTGGGTTAGGCAGCGCAGCTACTGATGTCAGTGAGACGTCAAGAGAACCGACGGCAGCGTTTGAGAGAAGGGGAGCCCTGGGGCTTTGCTTCTGGCAGCCACATGTGGTTGCAGCTATTCCCGTTGGCGACTTCGCCTGACTTTGCCTCCCTTCCTGGAATCGTCGTAGATCGTTGCGACTCGCTGAAGGCTAGTTGAACCCAGTAGTGACATTTGAACCCAGGCTTTGGACGTTAGTTTAGCAAGGCAGGCTAGAGGCACATTTATAATAACGTCAGAAGGGTCGGGGGTACGCTGATTAGAATAGCAGGAGGTGCCTTGAAAAGATCCCGAAAGTCAGCTTATCTTGCGTTTACCAACGTTGCCCTTAAAGCTGGATATCTGAGTCCATCGGATTTTTTTTAAAAGTTAACTTCCCTTGTTATAGACTTGAGTGACATTTTGCTCCCATGTCATTGCTAGAAAAAATGGCCAAAATATGGACTGGCCTCCTCGTCAGCCCTTGACGTAAAACTGTTCCATCTTTTAAAAACACAAAGTAATTGGACACAAAGTAATATTTCTCTTTTGCTTTGCCATGCCAGTTTCCCCCTCTGTAGCTGCTTTTATGTTTACTTGCCACAGAAAATACCCGCTGATTTATCTCCTTAGTATAACCGTCAAAGCATTGCCCCCTTGTGGCTGAATATCGCAATAATACTGTACAGTAGTAATATTCTGGATGATAAAAGTATGTGCAAACTGCAGAGTAACAACAGGTGATTCTGTTTCCATATGACCATTAGAAATAGGCATGCATGAAGTAGAGGACAAAGAAATCATAAATTTAATGCTGAAAATGAACATCAGAAAGGGAGGAATATCTATAAAAACATTTAGTAAGCTTTTCCACAATTATTCCTCCAAGGAGGAAACATTTAAGGCCAGAAATAGCACAGACTGAAGTTTAAGTAGGAGGTATTTTTCAGGTAAAGTACCACAAATGATTTAGAGAATCACAACAACAAAGCATATTGAGCTTAGCACAGTTGGTTTATTAAAAAATGCAAGCTTCACAGCACTTTTGCCTCGTATGTTTTTTTTTAGAGCAAGTTGACAGCTGTTGCAAACAAATGAAAATGTTCAGCAACAAAACTCTAAAGTTGCACTGCAAGTCTCACAGCTTGCCTTGGGACACTTAATGACAACCTAGTATACTAACAGTGCGACTAACAATTTATTTATGAATATGGGTAGAACAACAACAAGAAGAAGAACAACAACAAGAAGAAGAACAACAACAAGAAGTGAGCCTAGTGGCAACTGGTAAAATGTCTCAGTTAAGGGCAAGGATTAAAAAAATCCAGGCACCTTCCTAGCAGGTAACCACTGATGAATAAAATCCTTGGTTTGCCATCTTGCACTTGGGCATCCACAGAGCTCAGCCTCCTGTTTAGCTCCTAGAAAAACATCACAGGTTCTCCACTTCTCCTTCTGCTTAAGGGTATGATCAATAGGGAAATAATTTCGTGGCATTCAGGAGAGATGTGCATTCAACTGCCAGTGTGATGTAGAAGGTGCTTGGTATTTTGCTGAAATCTGTCTGATCAGTTATTCCCTCTCCTTGAGGAATACTGAGAATTGCAGTTTTACGAGACAGGTTAGAACTCTCCGGCAGATGTGTCTCAGCACCCTCACCAAGGTACAAGTCCCACTTTTCTTAATACCATGTCAATGTCATTCACGAAACTTAAGTTTAAAATGTAGATAGGTTCTCAGACTATTTACTGGGTCAGCAAAGGTTTGTATTGTAGGTAAGAGCACAAGCTTTGCATCCAAAAGGTCATAGGTTCAATCCCTGGCATCTCCAGTCTGGACTGGGAATGGCTTCTGCCT
The DNA here is from genome assembly GCF_964270895.1 of Podarcis filfolensis. Lineage (NCBI taxonomy): Eukaryota > Metazoa > Chordata > Lepidosauria > Squamata > Lacertidae > Podarcis > Podarcis filfolensis. Next base: position 51,241,208 of record NC_139603.1, read on the forward strand.
GAAACCCTGGTGAGCCACTGCTAGGCAGTACTGTCTAGCCCATACTGGGCACCATGGATGAACAGTCTGACTTGGTACAAGGCATCTTTCCATGTCCCTCTTAGGCTTTCAGTTACATCATAAAACTGCATTTATTTCTTTTTTTTTTAATTAATTAAAAATTTATAACATACTAATAATAGCGGGACAAGGGCAGCACAACCAGTGAAATCCACAGATAAAAAAAAAATTCATTGGCCCTTATCCAGCAGAGGCCAAACTACCGTATTTTTCGCCCTATAGGACGCACCGGCCCATAGGATGCACCTAGTGTTTTTTTTGGGGGGGGGGAATAAAATATTTTTTATTCCCCTCCCCAGCCGCGGCTTCAGCGCGCCCCGCGCTCCGTGCAGCTGGCTGCTATCCGCAGCCTAGGGAGCCCTGCAGGAGTTCCTGCATTCGCGAAAGCCTGCATTCGCCCCATAGGACGCACACAGATTTCCCCTTCATTTTTGGAAGGGAAAAAGTGCGTCCCATAGGCCGAAAAATACGGTATGTATAGGAAATGGGTTTTTGGATGTGGATGCTGTCTGCCACATATGCTGTAAGGTTAATCCTCTGTACTTAGCAGGTGTGCTTGTGTAGGGTTTTTTAAATAAAAAAACCATTTTGTTTAATTGAAATATTTTCATGGATAACAAAGGTACATGTGTCTCTGTTTTCAGTTCATAAAGTCCTTTCTACAGGTCAGTTACATTTGCTGTAAGCCACTGCTATCATTGTGAAGTGCGGGGGGGGGTGAGTGGGAGGGAGACGTGGGAGAAAGAAGTGGGGTAATGATGGTTTATTTGTGGAGATTTGTGTCAGCGTCATGTGGTTAGTTAGTTTATTCATTTATTTGTTTTTGTTGGTGTGAGATAAAGGAGATCCCAGGGCCTGGTTGGTTGCAGTCGGTTGATTGTTGCGAGTTTTTGTTGCGTGCATGGGGGGTGGGTTGTTGGGTCAGGTTAGCCCAGGCACCCCCAACCTACGGCCCTCCAGATGTTTTGGCCTACAATTCCCATGATCCCTAACAGGACCAGTGGTCTGGGATTATGGGAATTGTAGTCCAAAACATCTGGAGGGCTGAAGGTTGGGGATGCCTGGGTTAGCCATATAAATTTATTTGCTGTTGGGGAGTTTAGCTTATTGTCTTGAAGGGAAGCCACACCAGGGTGAAGGCCTCCTCTTTTGTTTGTCCCAGTGTTAATTTCAGTTTGTTGCTTAGCTTTTCTAAGAGGCCTGAGGTATCCCTGACCATCATTCAAGGCACCTGAGGGTGCCATGGCACACTGGTTGAAAACCACTGGTTTACACCATTGGTGTATTGGTGTATTTCATATCCTATCTCATTCTCTCATTGGTCTTTATTGTGAGGAGTCATGGACTACTATTTTGTATATTGTGAATACCATCCCCCTGCTGTGTCCCTCAGTTATTAGGAGGAGTTTTTCAAAGGCAGTTAGGCCTAGTGGCTGCTGCTTTTATTGCTGGATTATTTAAGAAGGTGTGTAGTTGGTTGTGAGTCAGCCAGGATATCTGAGTGTCTCTGTCATGGGCCAGGAGTCAGCTTTGCCTGCTGAACCGCAGCCCAAAGGCGGAGTGACTCCACCTGCAGCTGATCAGCCCATCAAGGACTCAGAGGAGAAAGCTGATGAGAACCAGCTGGCTTCAGCCTTCTTAAGCAGAGCTTCCAGCAGCAGTCAGGTGCTGGTAACAAGACTTGTAGTTCCTAGCCTGACCTTGCTGCTTCCTGCTTGTCTTTACCCTTGACCATCCGATTCCCTAAGCCCCTGGACTGCTTGACCACATGGATTGCTGTTTGCCTGACCCTAGGACTGGACCTGACTTTGGCTACCGACTCTGCCTCCAGGCAAGTACACCTCAGAGACTCTTTTGGTTGGCTGGCCTCCCACTCCCCTTAGCTCTGCTCATTGTTGCTCAGCAGTCTCCTAGTTTGTCTTGTTATGCAGTCTCCTAGTTTGTCTCCTAGTTTGTCTTGTTATGCAGTGTACGCCTTTGGTGTGCCATGTTTTTATTTGGAAGCTTTGGGCTGCATGGTAGAATATTGGGTGGTGAGCCAGGGGGATTCATGGGGATGGGGTTTGAGTAGGAGTAGGAGTAGTTTTCCTACTTTTTATTTCCTGTGTGAACCTGTTTTGTGTTGTGGGAATTTTCCTTAGTTTGTGGGAGGAATGGGTACACTGTGGGAATTGTATCCATATGCACCTATTGTTTTGTTTCGTCTACTAGGTTGTATGGGATTGTGTGGCACACTTGGTTGGCGATGTAATACAGTTCTGTGTTGGGAATTCATCCTCCTCCTCCTGAGGAGAGGAGAGGAGATGCAGGTATTTGGGTATTATTCATGGCTTGTTGTGTAAGATCAATGAATGTAGCTTTTTTTCTGCCATTTACGGAGTTGGGTTGGGGAAATTCACATTGGGAGTTTGGAATAGGTAGGTTACTTTTGGTTGCGTTATAAAATTTGATCATGGGTATTCTGAGAGGGTGAAGTTGGCTTTATTCCATTTCTTCAAGTCTTTGTTAATTTCCCCCCATATGGGGTTGTAGTTGTGGAGGTACAGTTAGGGGTACAAATAACCAAGAACCTTAACTAACTATCTGGATTTGGTGCAGCAAGGTTGTGTTTTTTGTGTGTGGTGTCAGTGAATTCTTTTTGGATATGAGGGGTCATGGTGTTGAAACACATGGCATCAGATTTTGTAAAGTTCACCTGTAGGCCCGACGCCATTGCGAATGTGTTGAGTTCTTTGGTTAAGGTGGCTGTTCATGGGGTCTGGTGTTGTGACCATTAGGTTATCTGTGAAGAGCGCTAGTTTATAGGTTTTGCCTTTTATTTCTACTCCTTTCATGTTGGGGGTGGGGGATGCTTGTGTAGTTGAAAATGCCCTTGCCAGCTCAGAAATCCGCAAGTGGTACAGTAGCTACCATAGCCAGAGTTTTGGGGGAGTGCAGAGGAAAGAAAGGGTAGGGCTGAGTTTGGAAACATCAAACTGATAATCAGCTTGGTACAACTCTCATGGCTCACTGGCTTAGGATTGTGGAGGGCCTATTAATCAGTATGTATGAAAATGTTCCCCCACCCCATCCACCTACTATCTCATTATGAGTATTAGTTTCATTTTGGTTGTTATTGGAATTTCATGTGTTTCTGCTAATGTTGCTGCAGCCACTTAATACCAAAGCTTTGGTCTGACTGTCTTTGTGAACACTAAAGAATCAGTATCCTCACTGGAAAGGCCCCAAAGGTTTGTCACTTTACATAGCAGAAGGGATGAAATAGTGGAGTGTATGTTAGCAGCAGAGAATGTTTAGCTAGGTAGGTAGTTAAACTTTAATCATTTGCTCTGCCTGGAAAATGCATTGTCCTGTTAGAAAGAAGTGTGATTAATACTGGCTTGACATGCAGCAAATGTTATTTTTTGCTGTCTTCAAAGAACTGACCAACTGTATGAAGTAACAGTGCAAGACAATAATAATTAAAATGGATTACCGTATTTTTCGTCCCATAGGACGCTCAGTCCCATAGGACGCACCTAGTTTTTTGGGGGGGAAACAAAGGAAATCCCCCCCTTTATTTTCCCCCCAAAACCAGATTGGGGAAACTGAACCAGGTCGAGGAACAGTGGGATGGCGGCGCTGCGCCTCCCTGCTGTCCCCCGAGCGGGACGCTCTGCTTAAGGGCGGCTCTCGCGCCGGGCGGCAGGCTGCTATCCGCAGCGTGGGGAGCCCTGCGGGGAACTCCTGCAGGGCTCCCCACGCTGTGGATGTTTGCCCGGCGCGAGGGGTGCTCTGCTTTAGGGCGTCCTTCGCGCCGGGCGGCATGCTGCTATCCGCAGCCTAGACAGCGCTGCGGGACCTCCCGCAGGGTTGCCTAGGCTGCGGATGCGTTCACCAAGCGCCGGGCGCTCTGCTTTCAGCGCGCCCGGCGCTCCGGGAATCAGGCTGCTATCTGCAGCCTAGACAGCCCTGCGGGACCTCCCGCAGGGCTGCCTAGGCTGCGGATGTCTTCCTGAAGCCTGGAGAGTGAGAGGGGTCGGTGCGCACCGACCCCTCTCGCTCTCCAAGCTTCAGCGAAAGCCTGCATTCGCCCCATAGGACGCACCCAGATTTCCCCTTCATTTTTGGAGGGGGAAAAGTGCGTCCTATAGGACGAAAAATATGGTAAATTCTAACAGAATAAACTGCCAATTTGCACTGGGTCTCTTATTCTCCAGAACATCACTATGATATATGCTGCCTTGTGTGGACATACTTCCACTGTTCCCTTTTTGAGGAGAGTTTGCAAATAGTCAGAACCATTGCTTGGCCATGGAGGCAGAAACATTGACAGAAAGGGCCCATTAAGGTAGCCTGAGCCATGGTCCTAGTGACTAACATTTCAGCATGGTTTTGCTGCATTTAAAGCTACCCCGAGCTCCACCTGTTTGGATCCTGCACACACGGATCTCCAGACCACCCTCCCTCTAATGTCATGCATTCAACACCTGACCTTGCTATGGACCTCGGTTGGTCGCCTGTTGAAGGGTTCTGGTAGGAATTTTTTCCACTTGGCAGATTGGCTAAAGCCACTTAGTTTTTCACATACCTCGTTAGGTTTGGCGGTTAGGCATTGGAAAGTGCGTTGTGTGTTGGAGGGGAGGTTGTGGCCATCACCTACCCCTCCCCTTGAAGGGTATTCCATTAAAGGAATCTGGCTGTGTGGTTCCTGTCCGATGCCCAGGTGGTGGGATGACTCCTAGGGGAAAGCTTCCAGTTTATTTGCATCTGCAAGCTCCCCCTACAGATTGTTAACCCTTGTGTGACTTCCTGCAGAGGCCTTTTTTAGCCCATTAACCTAAAATACTTGTGTCCATGTCTCTTATTTCACCATAAAGCGGGGGTGGGGCCTTGACTAGATTTCCCCTAACCTTGCAGATTTGGCCCTTGTGTGTGGATGGTGCTGTTTTGGCTGCATAACCACTAGCACTCAAGAGAATGAGTTTGAAATTTGTATACAGCATGATAGGCAGTGCTGGGGAGGCTGGAACCGGGAGCAACCTAGTAATACTGAGCAGGGGAGGCAAAGGGTGGGGGAACTAAACTGTAGCCTTGGACATTTAAACCTTTTGACAACCAGATCTTCCACCTTTGAAATCTTAATTATTGCTGGCTATGTCATTTCCACCAGACTGCCTGATTGAAAACGCTGCTATGCATACATGACTATCAATTAAGGACTTGGTTAAATTATAAACTTGGAACTTTGATCTGTAAGCTTGGAGGGTAAAGTGCTCTGTAAGATGAGGGAATGAACAAAAGGATATCTGAGGCAGATATCTGATTTGTGAGTGGTTGCATCTTATCACATACCTGTGTGTTATCAAATTGTATTTGCAATAATGCATTTATTTTACTTTATAAGAATTTTTAGTCCACCCTTAACCATGCAATCCCAGTAAATCATATAGTACAGGGTTGTCCAATAGGTCATTCTGGTCCCCTAAAAAAAGCTCAAGAACTTTTACCTGAACTACTCCCAAATGGGACTTTCCTCCCTAAAAAAAGCCCAACAAAAAGGGGTAGGTCACTGCCAGTTTTTTTATTCCGTGAGTAGATCGCAGTCTCTTGGGAGTTGGATGCCCCTGGTATAGTACAATAAAACCATAACGGTTAAATCAGACAGATGTGCTGATTCCATCTTCTACTCCTAAAGGCCTGTGCAAAAAGGTGTCTTGCTCAGACTCTGAAATGCACATAATGACACAGACATGCAAGCACACTTGTTTGAAGTCATATTGAAAACACTTTCACATCACTTTCCAATCTTGACACTTTTATTGATAACAAATATATAAAAGGTGAACTGTTCTATTACTGTGGAGATTTCTCTGTAAGTGGAGAGACTTTTTTTAAAAAGTGGCTTTAGGACATATCTAATTAATGTATTCTAAACTGTTTTTGCATTCTTATGTTTTTAAAATACAAAATGAAGCTACAGAAGTATTAGCTGCATCGTAACATTTTCTGAAATGAAGGTAATTTAAATAGGTTTGTCAAATAATGCCCATTCATTCAAAATATTGCACTAATCACAGAATATTTGTTCCAAGGTTTTCACCTTGCTTTTCCTTTGCTAATGAACTATTGAAGAAAACCTCAGTGCAAAACCAAGTAAATGTATATCTTTTAAGAGAGAAATGTTTTGTTTTTTTTTGCTGTGCTTCACAATGCACAGAAGTCATGAGAAGGTAAACAGAAGACTTAGTTTAGTAACATTTTACCAACATGCCTCAGTATCAAATATTCCCTAATCTTCCAAAAGCAGAGTTTGCCCTTCTCCAAGTTTGGGAGCAATAGAAGTTGTAACTTTGCTTGTTTCATTATTAGAATTACAGCCAAGTTGGCAACAGAAAGAAAACATCTTCATGAGATACCGAATTTGCTGATAGTTCTTTATTGCCTAAGGACTACTGGCATGACTACTGCTGCTTATTTGGGGTATCACATATTCAAATGTCAGCTTAAGGTTAGCTGTTATAGAACCACACATCTGGTGCAGACAAAGTTGCACTAATTAACACAAATAATTGTGCAAGTCGCCTACTTACATCAATAGCAAATCACTAGAGAACGTAAGATTGTGATTCCTCTTCTGTCTATAGCAAAGTCACAACTTTAATTTTTCCTTTGGCTTTTCCTAAGTTTTGGGGAAGCACCGTTTGTTTTTTATTTTCCTTCATTAGCAACAGCAATTAAATGTGTAATTACTGAGCTGTAAACATAATGGTTTAAGTTTCCCTAATTTAATACCTCAAACAATGTGACATTAACAAATTGTCAGCATATATCATTGAAATTCTTCTGCTACATCACAACTTCGACTCATGTGCATTAAATGCCATCTTCTTTGTTACTAGTACACAATTAGATCAGTCTTCACTTCCAAGATAAACTGAAATATTCTGGTAATCTTAGCAGACAGGCACTGATGAGGATTCAGTTTTTCACATCCAGGGCTCCCATCCTTCCCAAACTCTGCCAAGGACATTTGGATCTCTGGCTTGGTCTATAAGGCACTTCACCTGCGTTTCTTCTGAAAGTCCATCCTCTGGTTCTCTGGCTCGTATGTTACATTCTTTACTTCCTCGTGCCACAGAAACATAATCCCTGTAGGCAGCTGATTTCTCATGGCCCAGCCGTAATTCATCACTTTAAAAAATGATATTAAATCACTGATATTAAAATCAAGCAGTGTACCCAAGTTTCCCTATTCGGATGCAATACCGTATTGGCCTGAATATAAGCCTCACTTGTCCCCCAAATTCTGACAGTGAAAAGTTAAAGTGTGGTTTAAATTCGTGACCTTACAAAAATTGGCTTTTACGATATCGCTGCTGAAACAGACATACGGTAAAATGGAATGGGTGTGAGTGTTTACGGAATTTTAAGGGAGCGGCTTTTACAGTGGTACCTCAGCTTACAAACATTTCAGGTTACAGACTCCGCTAACCTAGAAGTAGTACCTCGGGTTAAGAACTTTGCCCCAGGATGAGAGCAGAAATCACGCGGTGGCGGTGGGATGCCCCATTAGCTAAAGTGGTACATCAGGTTAAGAACGGTTTCAGGTTAAGAACGGACCTCCAGAACGAATTAAGTTCATAACCAGAGTTACCACAGTATTTGGGTATTGTCTCCCCCTCCCTTGAATTTTAATGGTGTGGCTTATATTTGGGGCAATATGGTATTTTTCTCTCTCTCTTTAGCTCAAGAGCTGTATGCACAGGTCAGCTTTTCCCTTACTCAGTATTTATTGTTCAACTTCTGGTTTATCCATTGTTGTTTTTAAAAAAGCCTGGCTTCTGGCAGCCCTGCCTTCAGACAATGGGGCTGCAGCATTGACCCTACTTGCTAAGTGTGCTTTATTTTTCAATTTTTAAAATGTGGGCTTCCTTTCTGCAAATGCACCAAGGTGCTCAACTTCCAAATTTACCTAGATAATTACTGCAGGTCCCCAGCAATTATTCATTTTTGTTTCTATTCAATCACACACTTTATGAGTTCTGTGCTTGCACACAGCCTCATTTAGGAAAGCAAATCAACACGCTGAACATTTCAAAGCGCTTGAGAGAAACATATACCTGGTAATCACTGCTGGATTAGCACCTGCTAATTTTCTTCTTGCAAAATTTACTTTTTGAATGGGGTACCAATTAATCTCCTCTGTGTTTATTTCCTTAGTCCATGTGCCTCCTTTTTTCAGCTGCTTCAATTCAAAATTCTGGAAAGAAATGGCACATAGCCAATCATGAAAAACAATACTGCAGTCTTCACAGTATACATCACAGCATAAGGCATGATAGACATGCCTGATATTTAGATATTTGAGGGGGCGTGAATATGGTAAAAATGATAGGAAAATGGCATTATGGTTCTTTAGTATTGCTTAGATTTTCAATACAGAAAGTGCACACTTTTCTAATAACTGACTGGAAGAGTAATGATGTAAAGATAACTATAGTAGTCGATCTTATTTTAAAATTTTGTTATAAGCTCCTTCAAAGGACTGTCATGCAATTCCTCCCTTCTGAAGGCCTTTTGATTGTTCACAGTGGGAACCCTGCAGTGTGTGCCCTTGCCATGCTGCTATAGTAGGTCATGGATGTATGGGAGTAGTCCTTATGGGGTGGCTCCTTCCCATGTTAGTTTTGTTCCAGATTATGGTAAAGATGCTGCTGCTGTCAAAAGGAACTGTGGGTGAGTGCCTGGATTTCTTACTTTATCAGGCTGGCATGGAATGAGAACTAACTTCATGAGTTCCAGCAGTACTAAGGTGGTATTGGAAGGCTGAACACTCTTGAATGAAGTGTTTTCTAAAAATGACTAAAGTGCTACAAACTACTTTGTGTAACGAATCCTTTAAAAACATGAATTTTCATCCAACGTTTGGGCTAATACTTAAGCGTGTACCATATTTTTCGCTCTATAGGACGCACTTTTTCACCTCCAAAAATTAAGGGGAAATGTGTGTGCATCCTGTGGAGCGAATGCAGGCTCCTTGGCTTCAGCGAAAGCAACGCGAAGCCTCCAAAGCGCTACGGAGGCTATGCGTTGCTTTTGCTGAAGCCTGGAGCACCGACCCCCTCTCGCTCTCCAGGCTTCAGGGATAGCCGCCTGAAGCCTTTGGAGCACAGCAGGACCTTGCGCTGCGTTCCAAAGGCTTTGGGGTTAGCTGCGCAAAGCCTCCACAGGGCAGCGGGGTGCCTTCATCCCGCTGCCCTCCGGAAGCTTCGCGGGCTGTCCCAGAAGCCTCCACAGGGCACGGGGATGAAGGCTCCCCGTGCCCTGCGGAGGATTCACGCAATGCTAGACCAGCTACCCCAGCAGCTATCCCAGAAGCCAGATCCCTCTTGATGTTATGGCTTCTGAGATTCAGAATTTTATTTTTTCTTGTTTCCTCCCCGCCAAACTATAGAGCAAAAAATACGGTAATTGTCCTCCTGACCTACCTCAAAGCAATAGACTGTGGGGCAATCTTCGTTACATTCTGTCTCTGTTGATCAACAACTCACTTCTTAAACCATCCCCTACCTCTTCTAAGCCAGATCTTTCTTTCTTCCTCCCTCCATTATCCGACTCCTCCCTCCCTAAATCCCTGCTCTCATGAATGGTATTCCCACCCATATTTTCTTTCCTCTCTTTCCCATCTCAATCCTCCTGGCATATGCACTGTTTGTGACAAGCCTTCCCTGCCACAAACACAACAATGCAACCTAACATTGGGAAACTGCAACTTATCACTGTGTACTAAATAGGAAGTTTTACAAATCACTCTTTTCCTTACAGCAGAGGTAGCCAATGTTGCCAGACTCTAGTTCCCATCAGCCCCAGCTAGCATGGCCTGTAGCCAAGAATGATGGGAGTTTGTAGTCCAACTATGTCTGGTGGTCACAACAACGGCTACCCCCTACGTTACAGCAGTCACATAACCATTCCTCTTCACTTTGTTTAGACAAACCAGGATGAAAAAAAGAACCTACTTTCCAATCTAAGGAAGGCTCCTTCACAAACACATCCATAGTATTAATGAGAAAATCTTGATCTGCACGGTAGGCTCTTAAGGAATGCACCATCACATTGTAAAGAAGACCCGATTCCTTCATGGGCAACATCAAATTAATGAACTGGCGAGTCAAACGGAAAGGCATCAACTCTGGCACTGGCAGAAACTGCATACAAGAAAAATTAAAAGTTTATGTATTATTTATGGATTTTTCAACCACTAACAATTGCTCTTTTCCTTCATACACCAGGATTCATAATTCTTTCATACAGGTCATTTATGGAGAGGCAGAATTCAGTATAATATTTAAGGGAAATTGCTTTTAATGAAACCAGCATATGTTTATCTTGCCTTTTCTTCAGGGAGCTTACAGCAGCTTTCAGCTTGCCATCTCTGTTTTTGGCCCATGTAAATCTTGCTCTCCTTTCTGCCTTTTTACTCAACAATTTAAGGTGATCCATTCTGTAACCACCATGAATTGGAGACCCAGATCCTCACCATCTTGGTTTTACTAATACTGTATTATAGTGATAGAGGTGGTTTTGTTTGTTTTTTGTTTTAAAAAGATTGTCATGCTTCAACATGGGGGGGGTGTTAGGGGGGGGTGTTAGGGCCATTAACTTCAGTGGGTCTTCCTTGAATAAAACTTAGTTGAATACCATGTTTTGATTTTTCCAGTCTTCTGCTATGACAACAAGCTCCTGCTTAAAAATGGCTGGACTATTCCCTGAATGTTCCAGGTGAGTATGGATACTTTTAAAATACTACACTGAAGAAAAAGACAATTGAAACCTATCCTCATCAGTGATAATAAGGTTGCATCATCCGCATACAGTAAAAGTGGGACTGGGTTTTGGTTAATTTGGGGGGCATGTGATTCTGTTTTTTGGATGTGCTATGGAAGATCTGATAAAGAGGAAAGGGGCAGGAAGACAACCTTATTTTACATCTTTCGTGTTAGGGATATCTGAGGAGAGGTAACCTTTGATATTGAGTTTTATTTGGCAGATGTTACAATAAAATTCTGTATTAAGATCAACAAACTTGAAATTAATGTATAATTCTAGTGAACTATATATTTATAATATCTAAATTAGATTAAGGGATATTGAAAAACAAAACATTGAGTCAGCTGTAAAGAAAATCTGCTCCCCCAAGTTCTATGGGTTAAATACAACCAATAACAGGATCACTTACCGTATTTTTCGCTCTATAGGACACACTTTTTCCCCTCCAAAAATTAAGGGGAAATGTGTGTGCATCCTATGGAGCGAATGCAGGCTCCTTGGCTTCAGCGATAGCAACGCTAAGCCTCTGAAGCCTGCGCTCCGGAGGCTTCGCGTTGCTTTCACTGAAGCCAGGAGAGTCTGGTCTTTGAGGCTGGCGGTGGGGGAAAGCAGCGCTTCCGCCCAGCGCCAGCCCCACAAGCTGGGTCAAAAAGCCCGCAGGAGCCGTGCGCTCTTTAAAGGGTGCGCGGCTTCTGTGGGCGTTTCTATGAGGTGGGCGAATTCCCCCACCTCGTAGAAAAGCCCGCAGGAGCCGCGCCGCTCTTGGGGGCTTTTCCCCAAGGAGGGAGAAGGGACCGACTGGCCGTGTAAGTCCCTTCTCCCTCCTGGTCGAAAAGCCGGCAGGAGTCGCGTGCGGCTTGTGTGCGCTTTTGCGGGAGGTGGGGGAATTCCCCCACCTCCCGCAATAGCAGGGAGAAGGTCTGGGAGAAGCGCACAGGCTGCATGCAGCCTGTCTGCTTCTCCCAGAGCTTTGGGGGGGGGATCATATTTCTTTCCTTGATTTCCCCCTCTGAAAACTAGGTGCGCCCTATAGAGCGAAAAACACGGTATATCTCAAAGCTAGTACCGTATTTTTCGCTCTATAGGACGCACCCGACTATAGGACGGGGAGAACAGGGGAAAAAAATTCTCCCCCTCTCTGCTCAGCGCCCCTTCAGCGAAGCGGCAGGAGAAACAGAGCCCCTTCCATTTCTCCTCCCGCTTCGCTGTAGGGGCGCTGCGCAGAGAGGGAAAACTGTGCAGTGCCTCTCCAGCAAAGTGAAGCCTGGAGAGCGAGAGGGATCGGTGTGCACCGACCCCTCCCACTCTTCAGGCGGCTATCCGTGAGCCTTCTGAGCACAGCGAGAACTCCCGCTGCTCTCCGAAGGCTTGCGGATAGCTGCCTGAAACCCCTGGAGCACAGCGTGGACTGCCTTGCCTCCGCTCCCGGACCTGGGGGCGGGGGAAGCCCGAGCTTCCCCCGTCCCCAGCCCCCAGGACAGGTTGGGGAGCAGCGGTCCCTTCTCCCTCCAGGGGAAAAGAGCCGCGCGAAGCTTGTGTGCGGCTCTTGGGGGCTTTTCCTGCCTGCCTCCCCCCGGCATTCGCTCCATAGGACGCACAGACGCACAGACTTTCCCCCTTAGTTTTTAAGAGGGAAAAAGTGCATCCTATGGAGCGAAAAATATGGTAATTCCAACCCAACACAGTGCATTTATGTTAGCCCAACTGAATGTTTTCCCCTCAGCCTTTGTTAAGGGCAGGTATTTAAACATCCCTAGAAATGATAGACATTGCGGATGTAGAACATATTCTTTTCTACTGTCCACTGTACAACCAGCTACGGTACTTAAACTATCCAAAAAGAGGGAAAATACATATTTAACATTATGGCACAATGAAAATAGCAGATTCTACCTGTCTGATATTAACTTGGAGGTGCAAGGGTGGCTGAGTTTCTGTCAACAGTAACTTGGAATGATGAATGGCATGATTTAACAGGAAGACACTCAAAAAGTTCTATTACTATATATCTTCTGTGGCTGCTTCTTTGTATATATTTTTAAAATTTTGCATAGGGATGTTTTAAGATGGTCTATATCTGTAACGCCTAATAAAGACTTTGAAGAAAACCAGAAAGTGTCATTAAGTAGTGTGCAAGGTTCAAAAAGTGGGGCGGGGGGGGGGGACAGGCAGTATCATGCAAGATCCTGCTCCACCTGACTAACAAGCAAAATAAATAAATACCCCAAAGAGGAAGCAAGAGTGATTTTGAACCTTTACAATCCCACTGAACTATTAGCATTCCATTCAATTTAATATTCCAAAAAGCAGTTTGAAAAGGAGAATACCTGTGTGGCTGAACCGAACGCATGTCCAAAGTCTATTCCCACCATGCCACCTGTCTCCATGCTGATCATGAAGTTGGATAAGTGTCTGTCTCCAATACCAAGAATCCAGTGGCTGATGCACATCAACGCATGGGAGCTGGCGAAATGGGATCGCAGAGATAGCAAGGCCTCCGGTGTTGTACTCATCTTAACAAAGGCCCTCCTTAAGAAAAGCAATATATTTATACATATTAAGGTTGGCTTCAGCTGTTTCTAAGAAGGGGAAACATTATGAATTCAGACAAAGAGCTGCCCATCTTCCTCACTGTTCCACCCACATGCTAATAATCGGAAACTGGAGAAGGGGCTAGATGATTATCAGTGTGGCACAGGCTGAAGTTTGAAGGGCCCAAAGAGAGGGTTGGTGTTTTGTTTTGTTTTTAATAGGAATTGCGGGCCAGCAGCCTGCATGTGGAAAAATGAGGAAAAAGGAGAAGGCCATATGAGGATTACTGGAAGCAACTCTTCATTCAGCAACATTAATCCTCGGTACTATTTTGAAACCCATATTACACAAGAACACACCTTAACAGGTCTTCAGGAACACGGTTCTCTCGGCGATGGAAAGACATCACTGTTTCTTTACGATCAGCTCTCCTAGAAGCGAGCAAAACAATGACAATTATAACCATATAATTAGAAAATGGGAATCAAGCAGAGACAACTGATTTCACCCACCCACCCACACACCCTTAGGTTGAATTGAACATTTTGGACCGGCAATATGCTCTCTTATATGGGCAAGGCATGGTAGCAGCAGACCTGGCAGAGTTCCTTTGGTGGGTTCCACAACCTCTAGAGTAGGTTGGGTGGAGGGAGACTGCAGAAAGGAACTTCCTGTTTGTGCAAGCAGATATGTTATGCAAGCAGGACAGCACCATTTGATATTGCCCTTTATCGTTGGTGCCCTGAGAAACGTTTTCTGTAAGAATCGGCTTCTTCAAGCCAATGCAGGAATCGGGAAGGGGCACCAATATGTGCATGCAATCACTGCAGATTACTTTTTTTTAAAAAAAGGAAGAAGTGGGTTTCTAACTCCCAATTTTTCTGTGGACATGAGCCAGTAGCCAGCAGCACAACCAGAAAATCTCTGCCACATTAGTAAGGGAAGAAACTTAATGATCATCATCATTTGAATTTCTATACCACCCTTACCCAAGGAACACAGGGTGGGGTTACAATATAAAAGCACAAAAATACAAACCTTTGTGACAAACGAAAACAAAATAATCTGCCCACACACAGTTTAAAAAGCCATGGATTGTTTAGTTGGCCAAAGGGCCTGGGAGAAGAAGAATAATGTTTTTGCCTGGTAGCTAAAGATATGTAACAAAGGGGCCAGGCAAGCTTCCCTGGGGAGAGGATTCCACAAGCAGGGAGCCACTGCAGAAAAGGCTTGCTCTAGTGTTGCCACCCTCCAGACCTCTCGTGGAGGAGGCACATGAAGAAGGGCCTCACATGATCACAGAATTGGTGGAAGTGGTGCCACCCACCCCTGACTTGGATAGCTGTTGAAGGATAGCATGGTTGATATCACAAGCCACTGAGAGATAAATGGGTAACAATTATTTCTAAGACTCACTTGTACATGTATGTGTAGCGTGCAACAGGGTTTGTATTCTTCTCTGCCATCTTGGACAGCCAGTCAGTATAATCAGCACGAGGACCCTTGTAGCTGAATAAAAAGGGGGGAAAGCAAGTAATTTACTTCTATATTACCTGAAAGGAACACCAAGCATTGGGGTACTGTGCTGTTAAAGAGCAATTAATGAATCAAACCATTTCTGAGAGTGCACTCAGGGAGATGCTGTTTTCCAAGCATCATTGAAGAACGAGCTCCTAGGAAGTACTGAGTCTACTATATTTTGTCCTTAATGTTTGTTTATAGCAAATTTCTATTTCAATAGGCACACTAGTATTACACAAGTTCCTGACTTGCAGAACACATTCGTGACCACATTAAGCAAGCTTTGTCATTTCCTTCTGTCTTCTTCCAAGTAACATACAGCTGGTACAGCTTTATGAACCGATTCTTCAGCATTGAACACACTGGCAGTTTCTTCCTCAGTGAAAAACACTCCAAACGAGGCACAATACATTTAAAGCATTGTTAATTCAATTCATTCCACAACTACCACCTTAAAAGTGTAAACTTGTAAAGAATAACTTATCATTTGCTTCGCTAGCTAAGAAATAGTTTCTGAATATTAGTACTTTCTACATGATTGTTATGTTTATCAGCAAGCAAATTCTCTTTGAATACTGAGTGGTATTTAACTCACGTACTCAGAGCAGACTCACTGAAATATAATGGAACTCACTTAACTATGCTCCTTACTTTCAACACAGTGGTACTTTGGTTTATGAACTTAATCTGTTCCGGAAGTCCATTCTTAAACCAAAACATTTAAACTGCTTTCCCATACCAGCAGGGGACTCAATTTTACAAATGAAACACACTCAACAGGAAGCGAAACATGTTCTGCTTCCAAGGCAAAGTTCACTTCTAGAATCTAGTGTTCACACAAAGATAAACTTTCATCTTCTCCCATTCTTACTGCTATTGCACTATCTAGAGCTAAGCTGTGGTTTGTCTCACTCTCAACAAACCATGATCTGTAAAAACCAAAGCTTGTTCTTGATTTGACAGCTCATGATTTGTTTGGAGAAGACAAACCACAAGCCTGGGTGCACACATAATGTTAAGTCAAACCATGGTTTAGTTCTGGAGCAGCGTAGCAACAGCAGGACAGAGGAAGAATAAAACAGCCACAATTCCCCCTCTGAAGTCACTGCCTGTCACTACACTTACTGGTTTGTTTTCAACATTATAGGGTTTGCTCATGTGAGTACAAGTTAGTCCCAAGATCAGAACAGGCTTTGGATATGGTTTCTGGTCACAATGGCAAGTTAAGAGTTGTGGCTCTCCAGATTCTCCTTATTCTCCATCACAGGAATTATAATCCATTTCCATTGATTTCAATGCTGAACATGCATTTATACTACTCTCCATTCTGACTGAAGTTCACTTCCTAATTCAAACTAACATTTTAAAAAATCCTTTGCTTGTAAAAAGCAATCTGTTGATAAGAAAATGATGAAGAAGCCATGGGTGATACATGCTGTTTGTTTAAAGAAGCAGACAGAAAATGTAGGTCAGAGGTGAAGTGTCACCCGTTAAACAAATAGCTGCCAATTATTAATCTAAGATAGGAAGTACTTTGACATCTGATGATTAATGCCAATTGTTCCTATGGATATTATCACAATTCTTCAGCTATCTCCAAAGAATGCCATTAACATCCAAGAAACAGATTTATGCACCTTCATTACCTGTTATAATCGTTTTTTTCCTGTTCAGACATGTTCTTCAGAAGGAACTCCTTTAAAGTGCAGGTATTCTCAAGCCACTCAATCAGCCCTAGTCTGAAAGAAAATATAGCCAAGGTAACAACAAACACAGAAAATTATTCTTTAATAAAGGGGTAAAAATGTAGAGGATGCAAACTAGTGGACACTTTTCTTTTGTTTTTAGCTTCACTACTTAAAGTGTATTAAAATGTAATTCACACAAGAATTAAAAAGGTAAGCAAGAGTTTGGGGGGGAAATCTGCTTCACTCAAGCAAATTATATGCATCCATTTGTAAAGCGGTATAAAGCACCAGCTAAACATTATGATAGGCATCTAATGCTGCTTCTTCCTTTATTGCTCTGATGCATGGATTTACCTGGTTGTTACTGTTTCTCTATAGATAAATCTTCCCTATGTTCTGACCATAGGTTCAGACAAACCATGCATGGGAAACGGTCAAGGAAGATGGTTGGGTAGTGCAAAGATGCACAGCCTGCTCTTCGGGATATCTCACATGTTTAAAATTATGAGTTCACGGGAAGACACAGAAAACTTTGCAGTTAAACAAGCAACACAGAAAAATTTTGCCGAAAAATTGCCAGTTTGCAATTACTGGTGTTGAGCAACCCTACAAAAGATGTTCCAAGGTTCTCCTTATATGGTGGGCCTGCTGTAAAGACATTTCTCCTCCTAATTCATGCAACAAAGACTGGAGCACATATACAGTGGTACCTCGGGTTAAGTACTTAATTCGTTCCGGAGGTCCGTACTTAACCTGAAACTGTTCTTAACCTGAAGCACCACTTTAGCTAATGGGGCCTCCTGCTGCTGCCGCACCACCGAAGCACGATTTCTGTTCTCATCCTGAAGCAAAGTTCTTAACCTGAAGCACTATTTCTGGGTTAGCAGAGTCTGTAACCTGAAGCGTATGTAACCCGAGGTACCACTGTACTATATGTGAAGGAGGTCAGGAAGCGCCTACCTGGTAGTCATTGGTATAACTTGGTAAGTTTTTAATTTCATGTTTCTTTGGCTGCAGGCAGCATCTCTTGAAAGGATGGTGTTCATAACATCAAAGAGCTGCTCAATGCGCTGGTCTTGCCGGAGATCCTCTCCTCCCTTCACAAGAAAGGGATATTCCCGCTCATCGCTACCTCTGATAATAATACGCTTTGGTTTCCGGATGGACTCCATAACTTTTATCTTGGACAAAATGGGGTGGGGAAAGGTTTTCACTCAAGAAAGGGTGAGAAAACATTGCAATATATAAATTACATTATAGGAGAAAGTCCATCTGCATCTCTGCAGTGTGAGAATGCAGAAAAAAGTTACTATAGATATAAAATTTCACCAGATGTGGATGATATCTGTTTATATGCACAATGCACACTTATTAATATATCCGTAAGTGTACCTTTACCTTTCAATAGACACATGAAAAAATATGCACATTAATATAGTAACATACCCTCTCATCAAATCCAGAAATTTGTGCATGATATTCTGGCAATGGTTTTCCTTTACCGTCATATTGACCTGAATAAATAAAATGTAATGCTTTAGTTGAGCTTTCAAACATTTATGTGATTAACAGTGCATTCCTAGCCTACTGATCCAGTGGATGGAGGGGAAAGTGCCCCTTTACCACTGAGAGGGGGGGAAATCAGCTGCAGAGAGTTCCATGGGTGTAAAGCTGGTGGTGTTTTTGACATCTGTATCCTGTAGAATGGGGCATTCTGGAGCCAGGTTACAGGAAGTCTTGGATGCAAGGCCCCTTTAAGAGGCCCCAGGCTGTGGTAGGCATGGTTAATTCCCCCCCGCACTGGTTCCAACTGAGGGAAGGATTAAAAAAAGCAAAAATCTGTCCCTTGACCTCCTGTCCTGGTCAGCATGCCCTCCACCCTATCCACAATTGCTGAGTAAGGTAGAAACATTATACTGGCAGAAAATTCCTGTGGCTGAGAGACTCTTCTCATGATCTTGTTTGTGCTGGGTGTGATCCCAACATTATTCTAACAATCCTGATCATGACAGCAAAACTGCCCTCAAAATAAGTTGCTGGTTATCAGCCTTGCTAACCATGTTAGACTCCGAGGAGGCAGGACAAAGACTGGTTTCAGGGAACAACCCCCAGCTCAGTTTCCTTTCTTTTAGAAAAGACTGTGGCTGCTAAGGATACATGGTGGCACTTGGTCCTGAACAGTGGCAAATAAGGAGCAAAAGTGTCTCGCACAGGAGTCCACATATTCTGTGCTTCAGACGTGTCACCAGCAAGACATATTAACTTTGTGGCTCTTAGATCCACTACAGGTTTTAAAATAAATTCCAACCACAATCATTCATTGCAATTGGTACCATATTTTTCGCTCTATAGGACACACTTTTTCCCCTCCAAAAATTAAGGGGAAATGTGTGTGCGTCCTTTGGAGCGAATGCAGGCGCCTTGGCGTCAGTGATAGCAATGTGAAGCCTCCGAAGCGCAGAGGGAGCGCTCCCTCCGCGCTTCGGAGGCTTCGCATTGCTCCAGGCTTCAGGGATAGATTCCCCTGGCTTCAGCAAAAGGAACGTGAAGCCTCTGGAGCACAGCGGGAACTCGCGCTGCGCTCTGGAGGCTTCGGGTTCCTTTTGCTGAAGCCAGGAGAGCAAGACTCTCCTGGCTTCAGCAGAGAAGGAGAGCTGCACAGCGCCCCTTCAGCGAAGCGGGAGGAGAAATGGAAGGGGCTCCGTTTCTCCTGCTGCTTCGCTGAAGGGGCGCTGAGCAGAGAGGGGGAGAATTTTTTTTTGTTCTCCCCCTCTAAAACAAGGTGCGTCCTATAGAGCGAAAAATACGGTATGTGTTTATTTTAACGTGAGCTATTAGATTTTGGTAATACATTTGGGCGGAACTCCTAAATAAATGTTACATCCTGCAAAAGTTGCTTAGAAGAAAGTCATAATGGTCAGAAAGTATCTGCCAAAGAATAAAAGTTTATCTACTTTTTAGATAGTCAGTCAGTCACTCTGTAGGTCTTAACTATGCAGTGTATTAAACGAAAATGAACTTTAATAACCATTATTTCATTTAGCAATGGAATAATATTCTCCAGATTACCAACCGAAACCATAGCTTACCAGGAACTTCCAGCTCAGTCCTCAAGAATTCTGGTTTGAAGTCACTCATCCAAGTTGAGCACTCCTTCAGATTTCCAGGTTCTTTTTGACAATCTCT
This sequence comes from Podarcis filfolensis, assembly GCF_964270895.1. Lineage (NCBI taxonomy): Eukaryota > Metazoa > Chordata > Lepidosauria > Squamata > Lacertidae > Podarcis > Podarcis filfolensis. The sequence continues at coordinate 51,261,007 of NC_139603.1, forward strand.
CATCTTTAATAAAAGAGGCTCCACAATACTGTTGAAGTCCCTGTCTGTCATATTTAGCAGCTTGGAACCTCCTTTTCCAAAGTGTTTGTCAAATTCCTTCCCAAATTTCTGAAGCAGAAATTTAATCAGACAGTAATTTTTCACTCTTGTTAACAGCCAAAGTACTTAAACTAGTTTATCACTTGATATAGCTGAATGAGGAGGAAATACCACTTGGTGAAATGCCAGAACTTATTAAATTTCTCTTCCACCCTATCACAGGCAGGTGTTTGACATACTCCTATGCAATGCCTATAACATAGCAGCCAGCTACTAGTATCTCAAATTGGTAGAACCACAATTCTTACTAAGCTCTGGTCAGCACTGACTTACATATGCCTCAGCTGTTCCTATAGATAAACCCAGAAAACCTACAGAAGTTGTGAATGCAGATGAAGGACAACTCCTCTCCACTCAGTAGTACCAGTTACATCTCTGTAGTAGAACAAAAGTACCAGTGGCTATACTTGGGCTAGAACTGGAAATCATATTCCTGATCTTACGAACCACAGATTGCACTCCTTTAGAACTGTTTTAATTCTTGCTAATGTTCCATGACACAAAGGGTCAAGGACTGTGGTGGCAAATAATACACTTAACTACAACATCCATTTCTGAAGCCTATACAGATGTGCAAGGCATGTTCAGGGCCATAATAAAATGCAATTATTTAGTTCAGGTTTTCCATATTATATTTTAACTTTCCTGCTATACATGTAAAACATTCAACCAAAGGTGCTATAATTAATACATGCCTGAATGAACTTCTTTCTGTACAACCCGAGACCTGGAGCCTGTAAATTTCCCAGATTCTGGAACATTCCATCATACAACTCCTGGATGTTATTTTTACTCTTCTTAGTTTTCCCCAGCTCATTTCTAACATCTTCAGTCCAATCCTGTGAATCCAGAATAACACCACTTTACCACGTTTCCCATCCAACCAAAGGACAAAAGTTAAAACATAGCAGCTACTAATGGAAACCAGGCTGCTTTGATAATTATTCAGGTGTGCCCTCAACACTCAAAAAGCACATGCATGCATTTAAACATCACAGATCCCCTCACAGTATGAAGAATTCAGTCACTGTACCTTGAAGAGCATTGCAGGGTTGGACAGCTGCTCGAGGGCATGGACAAAACCTTGCACCACTCCTCCTCTGTCCAATTTGTTCTTCAACCTAAAAGAATAAATCACAAAGGGAAGAGGAAATATAACCACAGAAGCATTCTCTTCTGCTTTGTGGATAGATAATATAGCTCAATTCCTCCATAAAACACCAAAGAAGCTTTCTTAAACTGCAATACTAAAACAGAATATTTATTACTTAATGGTGAGTGTGCTTGAGGTATTTAGGTAAAAAGGACCCCTCCAGTCACGAACGACTCTGGGGTTGCAGTGCTCATCTTGTGTTATTGGCTGAGGGAGCTGATGTTTGTCCACAGACAGTTTTTCCGGGTCATGTGGCCAGAATGACTAAGCCGCTTCTGGAGAAACCAGAACAGCACACAGAAACGCCGTTTACCTTCCCGCCAGAGCGGTACCTATTTCTCTACTTGCACTTTGGTGTGCTTTCGAACTGCTCGGTTGGCAGGAACTGGGATCAAACAACAGGAGCTCACCCTGTCATAGGGATTCGAACCGCGGACCTTCCGATCGGCAAGCCCTAGGCTCAGAGGTTTAGACCACAGCGCCACCTGCGTCCTGCCTGGTAATTTAGGTAAAAATGGATTAAATGTCCCCCACCCCCCGGCCTAGGCAGTGAGGATATGTGATCCAGACTTTTATTGGCTAGGCAAGGTTCCTTCCCATTTCCATCGTGCTGCTAAGCAGAAGAGAAGCAAAAGCAAGCATGCTCCTCTGAGCAAGCATGAAACAAAACATGTGAATCTAATTTACAGATTCCTGCAATAACTTAGAACAGCTCTCTCGGCAAATTAGGTGGGGCTGGGTGCCTCCTGCACAAGCACCAGAAGTAAGCTTCACAATAAGTGACCAAGTGGTATCTACTGACAGAAAACACACCAACTGGTGGAATAGGGGCAGGAAGCAATTTATAGCAATTCCTGCTCTGCCTTGCCACCTACCCCTCTCAAAATTTGCTCCGGAGGGTGGAGGGCAATATGTCTAGAACATATTGGAGGGAGTGGGGGGCTGCAGGGGAAAAGAAGCATCGCTGAAAATTGCCTCCCTCTACCATTCCACAGACGGAGGCTTTCTCTCAGTAGAAGGCAAGCATTGAACACCACCCAACAGAAGAGAAGGAAAATAAAAACAGTTGTTACTTTTAATTTTGCTGAGAAGTATGTTACAAAATTGGAACTCTTTAACAGCTAAGGAAGTGCAGAAAAGGGAAACGCCTATATTTCTTAAGATACAATGCCTACCTCCAACGCTTCAATTTAAAATGTACTATACTGTAAACTTGTGACTGATATATGTGCTTTTTGGAATGTATAATTTCTTGTTACCAGCAATAAAGATTATTTGCTTCCAAAAATGTATCGCTCAACATCCTCACCTTGCTACAAACTCCTTATTCCTATGGCCCACGACAGTTTCCTGGAAAGAGAAGCTCTCACTGCTGATCATGAAAGGATACACTAAGGCCTGTGGGTAGTTGTTGGCAATTTCTTCCACTGCATGTTGTACGGCAATTGCTTCCTCCTTGTCAAGCATCGCCATCAACTGGCTGATCCAGCCAATGAACTGCCAACAGGGTACTGAGGAAATCTGTTTAAAAAACATGTAATGTATGTGAAGGTGGCGAAAAGCAAACAATACACATTTCTTCTACCCATCTCAGCTGAGCCAACAGAATAAAATGCAGCATTTACCCTCTTGTAACTTTCATCTGGTAGTGTGCATGGATGATATCAAAATTGCATCAAGTGTTGACTTTGCCAAAGCACATTACAGCACATTTCCAAGAACGTTAACACAGAAATAAACAAGAATTCTTAACTAAACTGGGAATAAAAAAAGTAAATCTTGTGTTCAGCTGCTAAAGCAGTTTTACACTTCCTTACACTGAACTGCATTTGCACCATTTTACTGCCCACTCACCCAGTTTGGAGAGATCTTTTCAAAGCTCTTTGCAATCCCTTCTTATTTTTACTACCCTGAATAATTTTATGTCATATCAAAACCAACCTTATATTTTTGTTTGCCCACAGGGAAGGGAAGGCTCACCTCTTGTGCCATGAGGCCCAAAGTCTCTGTTGGGTACTTTTCTACAATTTGCAACAGCCTGGGAAATTTCAACCTGGCTTCTTCAGAATTCAGTTTTAGAGCTTTGATGACTTTCTCCACCACAATGGCTGGAAATACCTGCAAATCCACAGCATTTATATCTGACAAGACACAAGACGACAAACAGAAAGCCATAGTTTGCAAAGTTCAATGAAAAACTATATTTCAATGAAGTACCTTGTCAAAGCCTATATATTTAAAAACAACAGCTAACTCTGTTTGGCCTCTTTCAGACATTTAGTCTGTGATAATGCAGCTCACTGCTCTAAGCATTTTGCATATGTGGGTATTATAACATTCTCTCCATGAGACAATAACCTCGGGACTCATCAATATTGATGGTTGGCCAGAATGAAGTTTACAAAATGATGGTTTGGGGGCATCTAGCACTTTGGAGCACAGTGTATGCTAAATCCATTTCTTTAATTGTAACCTGTTGTTTTTGTAACCATCTCAGGACTCAACTGGCAGTATCTCATTGTTGTTTTTTAAATAACTATTTTATCAGTTTTTACTTGTTTTAGTTGTATTGTTTTATTGTTGTATACCACTATGGTTTTTATAATGTTTAGTGGTTTATAAATATTCCAAATAAAATTTTTTATATAAGATTGAATAGCATGTGAATGAATGAATGAATCTTTATTTGCATCAGCCATCGGCCATAGCAATAAAACAACAATATGATATACAAAGAATAGAAATAAAAAGTCAATTATATAAAATACATTTTAGGGTTTTGAATCAGTAGTCAAATAGTAGATCTTATTCTAATTGCCCCAGCATCAAAACCTTGCAACCTTTGCTATCACCTGCTCATCTTGATCTGCCAAGAGAAAGGACACTGTGGCAGTGGCTGGGCGACCCGGAATGGACAATAAAAGAGGGGTGATAACCTCATTCCTCAAGTCTTTATAAAGAGTGCAAGCCAGAAGGGCATGTGCCACCGATTCAGTACTGCCATTTCCACAGGGACATAAGCATTTTTCGTTTGGAATCGTCTCTCAAGTACAGTGGAGGGCAATACATTCAATCTTGCAAGAGTAAAAGTGTCTATATTTTAGAATTGATAGGTGAATAACGTGTTATTTTCTGATGATGTAAAACCACCATGAGTTGATTTTACTTCTTCAGTTTTGGTTAGGGAAAACATTTGTAGGAACAGATCATTGTGGTAAGGGATGATATGTACCTTACCAGAACAAACATGAAAACTAAAATCCAACCTGATGTTAGATATAGTAGCTGTCATCATTATCAAAACGTTCAACTGGGGTAGATTTAACTGTCCAAGAAGAATGCATCACTGTGGCCTTAAATATATACCCACCCACCAATCTATCTTTGTCATAGCTGCATAACTGGCATGAACAACCCCTCTTTTATCTCACCTGCTGAGCTTTCTTCTTCCTTCCGGAGATGACTGTCACAGAAATTAGCCAACGTCATATAAGCATCTATGACACCCTTTGTATCTATGTGTTCAGATGAGATGGACTGTACCTCTTCTTCAGCTTTCCTTGCAGCCTTGCTGAAGCATTGGAACGCCCTCTTATTCAAACCTGCTATAACCTGAAATTACAACAAATCAGAAATCCCAGAACCAAGCTCAAGAGTCACGGAAGTGGGCACTTAAATTTAGAATCTAAATAAAAGCATGTTAAGGCAACAAGATTATAAATGATTTCTTAAAACAAGACTACAAAGTGCCTTTAAGGCAGACAGATACTAAGGCACAGGCACAGAAATAGGAGGCAGGAGGAAAGAAAAGATTCAAAGAAGGAAAGCAGGAACAGCTTAAAAAGTGTGATACAGAACTGTTCATGGACAGAGCACATTCCTCAAGCTCCCCCCCCCCAAAAAAAACCCCTTGGGCTGTGGAAGTGTGCCCTCCTGCTGCTGCCAGCACCTAGAACTTGGGCCAGTAAATAAAATCAGTTGATAGAAATTAAAGTATGTACAACTGGAAAATACCATTTCATGCAATGCAAAAATTAACCTATGGAGATTCATTGCTACAAGATGTGATGGCAACCACTGTGCTGCATTTGTGAGATTCTTAATGGCATCTGGCTACTGCTAGGAACAGCAAGGAGGAGGAAGATGGAGAGCACAGGAGAAAGGTCATCCCTGCAAGTCCCTGCCTATTCCCGCTACAGGTATTGTGAGGCAGAAGGCTTAAGATGAACCAGTGCAACACAAAATTCACTGGTGCAGAGAGTGCCATCCAGAAACCAGTAAGAAGATTTCATGGCATGGAATTAGTAAGTTCCACTGAAATCACTATAACATTTTATTATTATATAATAGATATGATATAATCCAGTGGTTTTCAACCAGTGTGCTGTGGCACCCTGGGGTGCCTTGAATGATGTTCAGGGGTGCTGCGGGCAAGACTGGCCTCTGTCCCTCTTTCATTCCCTCCATTCCTCTGATGCCCTCTCGCGTCTCTGCCTGTTAAAGACTTGCACAGCTGTTTGTTGCAACAGCTCTGGCGACAAGCTCCCCAGCTGAATGGTGCCTCTGGGGCTGGCCAAGAGGTGCTTCCCATGCTCCTGGGGGAGGGGGGCAGCTCAGAGACCAGAGGCGGCAGCTGCAGCTGCCCAGAGGACTCCTAAGGAGAGGGGAGAGGAGAGGAGGCTGAGGGAAGACTTCACAAGGGAGGGTGTTTGAAAAAGGGTGAGAGGCTGCCGGCTCTGCAGGCAAGGGGTGCCATAACTGGGCTCCTGAGCCTCACAGGGCTGCCGCAGAAATAATGTAGTTGGTCAAGGGAGCCGTGGACCCAAAAAGGTTGAAAACCTCTGATATAATTGATTAGGGCAAGAAAGAAGAACATCAAGTTGTACCTTCAGTCACTTGTTTAGCAATTCTGAGAGAAAAAGAACTTACCTTTTCAATATTATCAGGCTTTTCTCCTGAAAGCACTAAGACCTTTTTAGCTTTCTCTTCCTCGATTTGGTCAAGACACCCTGGATCCTTGCAAAGGGCACTGGCCATGATGTGGAAAGTGGTACCCAGGAGGTGGTTTTGGTTGCGGAAGGTTAAGGCACTGCTGCTCAAGCTGCCCAATTTATCCTCATCTGTTGGACCAAACATTGTAAAACTGACACTGTTACAAATATGATATATGCAGAAAGCGCAGTTAAGATCCTCTCTTAACCAAGCACGGTTGCATTATGCATAGTAGACCGCTTCATGAAACACATACCTAGAAGGGAGGTGGTTTTGAGTACTGTAAGTATTTGTTCAGGACTACTCTGGCTTTGGCTGCGACTGTGGCTGAAGCGGCAATAGCTGTGGTTCCATCTCACAAGCCAGTCTTCTCTTGTCTTAGAATCTGCATGCAGGTCCTTCAGAAGTTTCATGGCTACTGAGAAGCTGTTCTGCATTAACATTTCAGGGGGGCGGGGGCGTGTGGAGAGAAACATCAGTAAAAAACAGCAAAGGATATGGAAGAAAGGCAAATCTATTCAATATGAAGGTAAGAAAAGGGTAACAGAAGCATGTGTTATCCAGATCTACTTCTTATGTTTTTATAATGGATTAAGGGCTGCTAAACAGGACATAGGCACCTGTTTCCTGGCACTCTCTATCATTTTCATTTTCATGGTAAATTTGCAGTTTCTAATCAGTGAGTGTATATCTTCATCCTCGTGGTCCACTTCCATTTTGAAACTAGCATCTCCCCCTCCATCCACTTCTATACTGTCTTCCAGACTCGTTTTAGGAAGTCTCTCCTCAATTTTGTCAAGAAAGAAACATCTGCAGAAACATAAGGAAAATAATATAACGTTGACAGAAACAGAACTGGAACCACAGAAGACATTTCAGTCCTTACTCTTCTTCTTCTATATGAAAAGTTGGAAGAGAAGGAATATGCATTAAATAAACAACTGAATGTTGTGGGTATATAACATGCAAAACCAGTCCTTGAACTGTCATGACTGTCTATCAATAGAAATGATTAATTACAGAAATAGTTGTAGACAGTGCAAGAACAATTTCACTGGGAAGATATTAAATGACTGAATGTTTAATAGATATATGCAATCACAAATAATCAAGATCAACCTTTATTTACCGATTTGTAATGATATCATCCCAAATGTTCATAGGATCCATTTTGGTATCTGGATATCTGTTTGTCCAAATACTAAGAAGTCTCTTAAGTGATGCCTGAGAACCTATATTACCTAAGAACCATTTGTTGGAGGAAAGAATACAAAGTTTAAAAATTACACCTGCGACCTGATAATGCAGCATAAGAAACACATGTCAAAATCCTAAATAACTAGCATGGCCAGTTACTGATGTTGAATTGTTTGTATGCATATTTGTTTTATAAACAGGAGTTCACTGGAAGCTGGTTCTGTCAGCTTCCGGAATGTCAAAACAGGTCATTATGTGGCATAGAAGAACAGTAGTTTAAAACAGAAGAGTAGCTTAAATACAGAAATACACTTGCATCAGAACAAAGTGATAAAAAACCTGTAGTAGTAGCCACTATCAAGAAAAGGTGACATCCAATATCATTATAGCTATTCTGTACATTCTTGTAGCTGCAAAATGAAAGATACATACCTCCGAGTTGGGATTAATTTCCCCCCAGATTTACAAGTCTACTACAACAATGTGAAAGCACCGCATGAAGTTGAAAAAACTTACCTGGCTTGCTTATAAAGTTGACAAAATCCTGTATTTCTGTTAAAGCCTGAACGGACTGCAGCTTGGTAAGTCGACTCTGGTGCAACAGTGAATCGATATTGGAATAGTTCTGTGGAGCAGACAACATTTCCATTTGAATTCCTGTACAACAATTAGTGGATTTTCCTTTATGCTATGCTTTTCCTTACACATTCTGCAGTTAGCAAGCCCTGATCATCTCAGGGAATCAAGACTTTAAACCTGAACCTATTTTATCCCCTTTTAACTCCCAAGGAGGCAGTGGAGAGTGACATAATCCCGCAGTAGCAATGAACTTATATCAGTTATCTACTGACTTTTCACACCAGATGTATGTGATCCTCACCTGCATGAAAACCTGCATAGCATTATTGACATAATATTTGGCTCTGTCAAAATCATCCTGTAGAATGTAGAGAAGACTCAACTCTTGGCTATAATACATTTCTATTAGAGCTTTCTTCTGTTCAGTCTTCATAGCTTCATCAATGAATGTCAGTAAAGACTGGTCATTAGCACCATGAAGGAGAAGCTTCAGTTTGCTGCGAATTATGTATGGCAGATAGGTTTCCTAAAGTGGTGGGAAATTGAAATTAGTTTTATTACATTGAAATAGCATTCATGACCTGATTGCATTATCTTGGATTATATTTCACTTAATTATATTTATATTAAAACTTTAATGTCCTCTGCTGCATTAGGTGCTTTCGTTTAATATTTTAATACATACTAACAGTGAGATTCTTCCACACAAGACTAATATTAGGTTGAGAGCTCTTTCCACAGGGAAAGACCAAATGACACATTACACAGCAGATCCATGACTGATCTCAAAACCCATTTTTTAAAGAAAAGAACAAAAATAAATTGAAACACAGCTGCTAGTAGGGTAGCTGGTTTTTCTAGAGCAGCAGCAGGGGGAGGAGAATACTTAACTCCCCGCCCCCTGCAGCGCACATGCACACATACACACTTTGCATACTCAAAACCCACACACCCCAGAAGCTGCTGTTAGACCTGAAATGGGAAAACACAGAGATGAATCACAAATCTCCATTATCGCATGCAGTTTGGCCCTGACATACAGTACAAGCAGACTGATGCAATGAACAAGTGCAACGTAGCCAGAATAGAAAATATATACGTATGTTTGAAAACCTGATAAAATGGATCACTCCATGTTTTATTTAGGTCTGAGGGCTGTCCATTATCAATGTTTACAGTCGAACAGTATTCCAGAGACTTCCATTCTGTCAAGCGGTTGTAACATTCAAGAGATGCAAGCTCCCAAAAATCTTTTTCCGCTTCTGTTGGTTCTTCATCAGGCCAGTCTTGCATAGAGAGTGCCTGTAGAAACAAATGCATGTGTATCTCAGTGATTAGCTGGTAATTTATCTGTATGCAATTATGAATTCATAGTCAATTTGCTCTTCCATAACAGTTTTGATACCTGTGCAAAAACAACAACACCACGTGACCTAGGAGCAAAGGAAGCTGCCGAATACCAAGCCCAACCATTGGCCCATCTAGATCACAACCGCCAATGCTGATTTTAGACAGGCATCTTTTCCAGCTGCACCTAGAGATGCCAAGGACCTTTTGGCATGCAAAGCTTGTGCTGCATGCATGAAAGACAGCCCCTCCCATAAAAGCAGAACTACCAGTCATATAATATTTCTGGATAACTGCCAAAATGGAGATGCTCCTTTAACAAAACTAATTTTTAAATACAGCAACACTCCTTTGTTTTTAAGCATATCCAACAATATATAGACTAACAAGTTAACAGACAAAACACTGAAAGCAAACTGTTAACTAATTAAAGAAAGGGATAAGAAGAAGAAGAGAACTCAGGAAACCACCTCAACCAGTTTAAGCAGGGAGGGTGTCGGGCAACAGGGAGGGTGGTACGCAAAATGCATCCCTGCTTTGTTTCTCTGGCCCAACACCAGGAGAAATCCCTGAAATTGAGTTCTCAGAATGGCTTCATGGGAGGGCTGATAGAATTCCTATCAATGGGATTCCCCCCCCCCACACACACACACTGCACACCCTGCCCAGCCTTCCAACCTATGTTGGTGTTGCACCAATTACTCTGACCCTCCATTAATCAATATTCTGAGTACACCTTAGGGGTACCTTAGAGGTCAGTAAATCAAACTCTCTTCTACATCTGCTAATGACTATAAAGCTGCATTGAAAAGCTTTTAAAGTCTTAACACATTTATGTGCAATTCATGCCTCTTCCTTTCCTCAGTCATGAAGAAAATTATCCTGGCTAAAGCAGAGAAATGATGATTAGAAGAACCTTTTAAAAATCCATATTCAGCCTGAACAATTACTTATTTTTTCTTCAGACTTGAAAGCAAGTAAGACTTTTCTTCTTACTTGAAAGCAAGACTTCGTATGAAAAGCATACCTTATCATATTGCTTCGCTGCTTCAGCATAATCATTTTTTGCTTCTGCTAATAGAGCTTTCTGAGTAATTTCCTTAGTGTCAATCTTTCCACTAAAAATAGCCCGCAGAACATCATAATCTCCAACTGATCGATAAAGCCTAGAAAGTGAAAAAAAAAAGTCCAGGATACAGCTGAATGCTTATTGCTTAAGTACACGTTATCCTAACTTCCATAAGCAATGGCCCTGAGGTCATTTCACGCATGTATGTGAAATCGTGTAAAATGGGGAGCACCCTGGAGAGCCCTCCTCAACCCAGCCCCTCCATCCCTCTGGCCTTCAGGAGCCTGAGCTCTCGTGCACAGTAAAGCTTCTGCCCTGCACACGTCAGCTGGGCCAGCTACACCGCCCCTCCACTTCCCGCGTGTCGGAGGAATGGTGGGGCTTGGTTGAACATTTCTGGGTACCACTTCCAGGTACTTGGCACGTGTGTGCATGGTCGCAAACAAACAAAATGTACATAATTGGGGCATTGCCTGTATATTTATGTGATTATTTCCCTCCTTCTTTCAGAACCTGTCTTCCCCATCCCTAATTCCCCCCAATACATTAAATTTGATAACCATTGCAATCAATAGTTGGTGCTGACTCCCTTACTTCTGTTCACTGCTGCCTGCATTGTTTTTCCTGCTCTGGTGCCTTTGCGGGTAATCAAGAAGGATAGTTTGTCATCAGTTACTGAAGACATCATTGCACAACAAATGAAGAGAAGGGGAAGACAGTAGGCTAAAAAGTAGCACTGTTAATAGAGCAGCAGGAAAGATTCCATTAAAGGTTTTTTTTAGAAGCTCCAAATGACTTAGAAGTGGTGAAGGTTACACTAGGGTGCTTGGGGAAAGTAGGGGAGTTCCCCCTCCTATATATTTCCACATATACACCACACAGAAGCTGGGAGGGGGGTTGTCCCTGAGGGCCACCCAAAACCTCTTGGCAGTCTGTATACACCCCATGGTTTAGCCACCCCAGGGCAGCTCAAAGTAATCCAGTGAGTATCACTGTTGAGTAAACATTAGAACCTGGGTTTGTTTTTAGTCCTAGTCCAACAGCATCACTATTGAGAAAATGCTAATTCAATAGGTGTTATATAGGCTGCAAAAATACTACTACTTCTAGTTTTTTTATACAGTCAATTTAAAAAACATACCATACAGTAACGTAACTCTAGAGAGAAAAGAAAAAAACTTACTTGGCAAGTTCAATCCATTTGATCACATTGGGTGAAAGTTCTGTCTTTCCACGCATCCTCTTGGAGGGTGGCTCCTCCTCCTCCTCCTCATGGGAAAGGTGAATTAAAGATTGTTCAAGAAGCAGGATACCCACTGGCTGCTGCAAACTTGCTAAGCAGCTAGTGCTCACACTTGAAGGGCTGAGGTCCAGCAGCTCTCTGTGTTGGTAGCTCATTTCCTATCGCACCAAACCCATAATTAGTTATTGGAATTACTTTGAGGTTAGATTAATATGTAATGCTTAATAAGCCATGTCACTCCTTCTCTCCCCCCCCCCTCGCACACACACACGCCCCCATTTAATCCAACAGCCCCCTCTGTTATGCCTAGAACTAGGACAACTTACCTATGTCTTGACATCATAATATTGTGCATTTCCCTAGCCTCACTTCATATTATTATTAGCTGCAGAGACAGGGAGATGTACAACACTGTCATAATCAGACACAAGCAAGTTGTTTTTGTAGTGATTGTTTGAAATGCATCCCTGTTTCATTGTTGTGAGCCACTTTGAGCATGGTTTTCTTTGTGTGTCTCCCAAGACAGATGGATGTTAACAGGTATGCAAATAAAATGAATGAATGAATGAAATAGAAAGTGAGTGAATGGAGCCTGGCAGTTCCACACTAAACACCTTTGTCTATCAAGAAATTAGCCAACTAGGTAAATTTTACAATGTAGAGAACAAGAATTAAGGCAACTTCACAGACCATTAGAAGAAGGAAAAACTAGTATGTCCCTGGGCAAATATTAACAAATTTAAGTAAGAATGGTGTCATCTTTAATCAATTTTAGCTTGTGCTCATTTATATCTTCTGTAAAAGTGGTGGAAATTTTCTGGTCTGCTGGTCAAATTTGGCCCACCAGCCTGTTTTGTTCAATTCACATCAAGTGACACAAATATGTGGGAAGCACTTCAGAAGGGGCTTTGGCAAGTTTCTTTAGAAAGAAAAAAATGTGTCATCTTTGATTGGAGCATTTCTTTTTTTCTGAAGGAAGTACAGTAGTTTGTTTTCAAAGCACTTCCCCCACTGCTCTGAATGCAAACTACTTCCTTTGCAGAGGGGGAACTGCTCCTGTGTTTGGGTCATTTTCCTCTGTGCAGAAACTTCAAAGGGGCTCCCTCTAACCGACCATCAGCCAACTGTCAATTAAAGGGAGCCTATTTGAGATGTGTGTCTTTAAAGGGGGTTGCTGTACAGCAGAGCTTTCCAAACCATGTGTTGCGATACGTCAGTGTCTCAGCTGCAGTGTGGAGGAGTGTCGCACAAACATTCCCCACGCTTCTCCTGGGGCTGGAAAGGGGTTAGTTTAACCTCCGGTTTGCTAGTAAAACTGAATTACTGTGTCACGAAATGATGCATGTCTAAAAAGTGTGTCACCAACATGAAAGTTTGGAAATCTCTGCTGTACAGGGACTTCCATTGAACTTTGACATATGTCAATATCATTATGAAGCCAGATAGTTTAGAGGTGAGTGGGTCCACCCACCGGTCAAAGATGCCTCATGGTGGATGGAGGGAATAAAGATCTGGCCACTGGGCTAAAAAGGTTTCCTCCCAACCTGGTGTATATGCCTAAAAAGACAAAACAGGACAAATTCAAAATGCAACGTAGAAAGCAATACCTGGATGCAAGCTATGAACGGTGGGAAATACAGCACAGATGTTGTCAGGAAGTGGTTGAAATCCTCAAGCAACTGCTGGACAACATTGTTCTTCTCAGGCAGAGTTTTCATTTTCTTCATTTCCTCCAGAATTCCACTAAACAAACTGCTGAAAAGCTGCTTAGCCAGTATAGGGTCTCTCTGTAATTGACAATGCAAGCAATGAATCCTTGGTACAACTGCACTGGTGCTTCCACAGAGAATCATGTGTCTCTTCTGCAACTGGAGCGTAGACGTTTACAGGAACAGCTTTACATTCAAGTACCTTACACAAATTTTGAAATGCGTTTACTGAAACTGTGTTACCAAAAAAAAAAAAAAAGCAGTTAAGTAACATGGATAAAAGAGCATACCTGAGCTACGCCCTGCAGAGGGGTAATAAGACTGCTGTATTCAATCTGGATGTCAGGAAGGTCGCCTTGCCTGTACTTCCTGTACAGAGTGACTTGAGCATCATGTTTCATCTTTAGCTGGGTTTTAATTTCCTGCAACAATAGATCACTTCTGAATTAGTTTTGATGTGAACAGAAGAAAAACCAGCTTATCTTACAGTAACATTGAGAATGGATTACTACATTGAGCATGTAACACCTTTGCTGAGAGAGCCATATTATTGGCTGCCAATATGCTACTAAGTGACAGGTTAGGGTTCTGCCAGTTGCATACAAAAGCCGTGACCAACTTGGGACCAGGTTACTTGCAAGATATCCGTTCTTAACCTAAAACTGTTCTTAACCTGAAGCACCACTTTAGCTAATGGGGCCTCCTGCTGCTGCCGCGCTGCCAGAGCCCGATTTCTGTTCTTATCCTGAAGCAAAGTTCTTAACCTGAAGCACTATTTCTGGGTTAGCGGAGTCTGTAACCTGAAGTGTATGTAACCTGAAGCGTATGTAACCTGAGGTACCACTGTATACCAGTTTGGTCACAGCAGTCATCAGGACAGGCCGTCCTAATGGCGTCTGATTCCCCCAAGGTCCACTCCATAGTACTTAGAGCAGAATCTTTAAGTGCTGCAGCACTTGCCTTGTGGAATTCCCTCCCTGGGTATATTAGACAGACACTGACTATGCTACATTTTTCAATGCCTGTTGAATGCTTCTGTATTTAGACAAGACTTTCCAGATGATTAACCCAAGCCATGAATACAGATCACTGATATGAACTGTATAATTGTATTTTTATACAGCTTTACTATATTACTGATGCTTTAAATAGCTCTGATATTTTCTATATGTAAAGTAATTAATAAATTTCCAAAATAAATAGATAAATAAAAATGCATCTCCTTTTTGTGGATCCCACAAAGGGAGAGCTGACCACTCAAGAATGTTGATACAGAAAATGCATGACCTCAAGTTTAAGTCACATATTCCAATTCTTCCCAAAAGTTCAATTTTAAGGTTTAGTCTTCGAGCTGCACTACATCAAGTAAGCAAGAAGAGCCCTGGATTGTGATGAAGAAGAGCAGAACTCAGGGAATGCATTTGCTTCAGAGTGGGCAAGACATGAAATGGGGTGTGTGAGAGAGTGTTCCACTTCACTCAGGAAATATATTAGGCTAATTTGAGTGGCCCTGAGTTACTGGAGCAAGTGGGGCACACCTGCCCCATGCAAGGATAGCTTCCTCCACAAGTCAGCCAACTTCTGTCCTCAGAAAAACCTTGATAGGCAAGCTTCCTGGATCAGCTTTGGAAAAGGAAGCAACAAAACATGAAGATCATAACACAATCTCCTTAGGGGGGGAAACCCCCAACATCTCACATTTCTTTGAGAGAGAAAAAGAATGGAGCTCTGATACTTCAGTCCCAGCTCTGTAGTGCCTCACACTGTCAAGAGCCCAGCTAGATACTTCACCACTTCTTAGGAAGGAGAGGAATCTTGTGCCTTGGTGGTCTCTCAACCCCACTGCTTATGGGACACTTGAACCATCTGCTTCCTAGGCATGCAGGCACTCTGTTCCTAAAGAGGTACTTCAGTAGAAGCACTCTAGAACAGTTTAAGTCTCTGTTTATTATTTATACTATAGGAAACAAACCTTTTCTTTTTTCTGTTCAACAACGCCCTTCCTTGCATAAATCAAACTAAGCTTTTCTTTGTCTTTTAAGAACCGTCGCCTCAGTCTCAGAATCTCTGCCCGTTCATCTATACCTAAGCAACAGAGAAGGAAAATTCTTTTTAAACTTATACATAAAGCTACTTTTTAATAACTTGCATACAACACTTTCCTAAATAAACATTGGGGTGGAAAAGTCTCACCCATAATATCATATAAGACCTTGTAAAGGGATTTTGATGACATATGAAGCCTTTGATTTAAGAACTTTCCTAATGTAAGGGCTTAAACTCTTGAAACCAGTTTCTTCTGGTTGCTTGAGCAAAACTCATGGGTGACATTATGTATTTTGCTTTGCCATAGATAATAAAGAAGGCTTCTTTTAACTAAGGATGTAAGGGAGAAATCTGCATTGACAGCTGTGGTACCTTGAGCTTTGCTATCCACCTCATCACCGGGCAAACCCAGTCTTTTCTCTCCAAAATTAGGACCTATAGGTTTGAAGGCGGTTCTGTGTGATTTGTCAGCTCGTTTGTTAATGAACAACATCGAAGATGACAGGGATTCAGAAGATGAAGGAAATCTGTATTCTGAAAAAGTGTCAACGCTGTTTCCTATCAGCCAGTTGAAAGAGCTTCTCCCACCTGAAATAAGAAGAAAGCATTAATAATTACATCTCTTTCCATTTAATATAATATGTGTTGCCCCCCTCCCCGCCACTACTATTCTTTACTTGCCTAAGTTACAACCAGAAATAGATGTTAAAGAAACAGAATATCAGGAAAAGGTTCAGTATGAAAACTGAAATCCTTAATATTTTTAGTATATGAGGCCAAAGATTTTACACACACACACAAATAAATAAATAAATACAAAAGTATATGCAAGTACAGTGGTACCTTGGTTCCCAAATGGCTTAGCTGATGAACAAATCGGCTCACGAATGCTGCAAACCCAGAAATAATTGTTCCAGTTTGCGAATGTTTTTCAGAAGCCCAACATCCGTTTCGGCTGTCAGCATTGTTTCTGGGGCCAATCAGCCAATCGGAAGCCGCACCTTGGTTTTTGAACGTTTTGGAAGTCAAAAAGACTTCCAGAATGGATTGAGTTCAAGAACCAAGGTAGAAACTTCCATACACACAAGTTTTTGAATGTATGGAAGCATGAATTCCATACACAAACCCTTTTAAGTTTTTCATTAAATACTACTGCTTCAGGAAAACTTACTGGCATTTTGTGTGGGAGTAAATTCATACTGTTGCTGTGTAGCCCTTATCTGGCCACCCAGAGATCCTTCCTGTGAGCGATACCTGTTGGCATTCTGGGAAGCTTGAGACTCCACAAACAAAGGTGTAAGAACAGTACTTCGGTACTGCCAACTTGAGTCAATAGCAAAATCCTAGAAAGTAAAAAACAACAACAACCCAGTGCTGAGACCATCTTTGCCCATTGAAGTCATTGAATTTGATTCAGCTGAAATACCACTAAACTCAGTGGGACAATGGAATAAATGTGCCTAGGATAGGTTTACATGTGAAACTATTAGACAAAATCTTAATGTACTTCTTTCTTTTAATATTTTGCTGTAAGTTGCCCAGAGTGGCTGGGGAAACCCAGCCGGATTGGAGGGGTATAAAATTTTGCCCCATTAGGCATTTATTTTTGAACTGGTGTCATTTCCTAACCCAAATTCCATTTCCCCCTCTGATTTCTATCCATTTCATTTTATAAAAATATCCCCCTTTCCCAATGTAATCATTAATAATAATGTATAAAACTGACCAATGTAAATGACAGCCAAATAGCTATTCAATGGATTTTACTGGCTCTGGAGTAAAGGGTGATGGATCCTGAAGACTACCCCACAATTCTATATAAAAATACATAAGAAGAGCCTGCTGGATCAGGCCAATGGCCCATCTATTCCAACATCCTGCTCTCCCAGCAGCCAACCAAATGTCATGGGGAAGCCATTAAAAAAAAAAGGATATATAAATAAATTCACCTGGAATTTGCATTCCGAAAGCGGATACTCAAACATTTTTCTGGAGTAATCTGGGCTCTTGCTGGTCATCTCAAGCAGAAAATTTGTAGCCAAGCTCAAATACTGAGTTTCAATTTTAACAGAGTATAAAGAGCTTAACAAAGTCAACATTCGATCAAGGGTATTGGCTGGTAGCCTAGTTTCATCACTCCAAAAGTTCCTGACAATTATTCTGTAAAAGGAAATACAGAGCATAGTACAACAATGGGAAGCTCAATAATGTTTTATTTATCAAGCCATTATTACCTTAAATGGCTCAGGGTTACATGAACCTACCCAGAACCTGAAATCATCCTATGAGGTCCTTCTTCGTGTACCAACTCCACGAGAGGTCCGGGGGTTGCAACACGAGAATGGGCCTTTTTTGCAGTGGCTCCCCACTTGTGGAATGCAGGGAAGTTCGGCTGGTGCCATCATTAGGCACCAGGCAAAAACGTTCCTCTTCAACCAATGCCCTTTTAAATGTGTTGTGGGGGGGAGGATTATTTGTTTGTTGTTCTTATTTTTATTATGTATTCTGTGGTTTTTATATTGTAATTTTATGCTGTGAAGCACCTTGAGATCTATGAATGAAGGGTGGTATACATATTTAATAAAACAAAACAAATATTGCAAAGCCATCTTCCCACCCCCTATTTTTTACCAGTAGATTACCATTTCAAGATCCAATTCCTTATTTCTTACTTTATCAAGGCAAAATCAGGAAAACGAGGACTCGAACCTAGTGGTAAATTCCTTTGTTGTATCCAGCTAAACTGTTCTGCCAATGCAATGACTTTTGGCTGTGCAATGGAACTTCCCTGCCCTCTCCTCCCCCTGTACAACCCCTAAATCTGTTCCAGGGGTTCCCCCAACCCTCCAGAGCTGATGTAGAGGTCATGCATTAGGCACAATGGGGAAGTTCCATTGTTCAGTTAAAAGTCCTTACAGTAGTGGAACTGTTTAGTTGGATACTACCTGACAGCACACTCCACTCATTGACAAAATGAATACATGATCCTCTCAGTTTGTTTTCATGTGATGGTGAGAGGCAAGTTGGTACTGACCAAAGGAAGACAGGAAAAGAAACTGAGATTCAGCAGGGGGAGAGACTTAAAAGCAAAAACAACCACCTTTACCTCATTTCCTTCCTTCCAAGCCGTCAAACCCAGACACCCAACACACTCAAGTTATAATTCTGATTTCTGAAATTAAATAGTTTTTAAGGCTTTGATTTTCAGTTACACACACACATACGTAATAGTATTACTCACTGCAGTCCAGAATTTTCATCAACCAGTCCTTGTAACAGAACTTCTTTTGCTAGTTTAAACACTTCTGAAGAGTCCTCATCTGCTTGGCTTTCAGGATCCCTGAGGAAAAAGAACAAGGAAAAACAGTTCAACTCTTCTACTGCCTTCTCACTAACACAAAAGGTTAGTGGAAAATCTGCAATACTTCACAGTATTCCATGATGGTCACAAGGATATATGCCCGTAAGTTTCTCTATCAGTCTCTTAAGACAGCTTCAGAATTCTCAAATGTCAAGAGCTGGAGGTTTTTTTCCACATGACGACACAAATGTGCGGCGCACTCATGCAACAGGCAACACAATTTAATGGAGGATTTCTTTTTAAAATACCTGTGGTTGGATTCTTACCTGTAGTTATCATATAGCCACATGAGAACGTCATACATTCTCCCCCGACATACTGGTGACGGGTGAGAGATGAAGCTGGTTACTGCAGGAAGAAGCTCTCGAACCTCAGCTGGTTTCAGGTTAGGTAGCATCTTGTAGACTATATCCATACATATGGTTTGCCTTTCGTCGTCTCTAGGAGAGAAAAACAAAAACACGTTTTTTAATTTATCTATGATTTTAATTTCAAAAGGTTTTTTTAAAACATATAGTGCATTTTTATTCACTTGAAAAAGTGCAGTCAAACGGATTTTAAAAATAACTTCATTGCAACAGCAATAAGTATGTATACAAAAAGTGCAGCAAAGCTAGACTTTTGACTGAACTTGCGAGGATTTTTCTCTGAAAAATGCCAACTGAAAAGTGATAACAGTGAAAAGCTTCCTCCTATCCTCAGCACCCAAAGGGAGAATGTGAGTTTGAGCAACTCACATTTGCTCAAATAGGGCTTGTGCAGAAAATAGGGTTTGTGCAGAGTTCCTATAGAAATATGGATAATTATGCCCCTACCTACCTGTGACTCATGACTTGTGTAAAATCCTTACTCTTCAACTGTAAATACAGATCCGCTATTTCTTGGGCACGACACATTACTACCTCCAGGCAGTAAGTTTTCATCACCCCATGAAGTTTTGGTATCAGGAAGAAGACTGTATTCATAAACCTTTCCATGAACAAGAAACAAAAAGAACAGGAAGTTATAACACTGCTGAGCTAACTGAACCTCTCTAGGGTATAGGACAATTGAGAGTTCTCAACTTACCTGTCAGCAAGAGAAGGGAAGTTCTTTGTCACTTTATTCAGACACACAATAAATTTGTCCTCTTTGGTATTCTGATGCTGCTTTAGCTGCTGTATGACCAAGTCATAAACCGGACCTTCAAATATCTGAAAAATTGCACATATCATCAGGTACTTTCAAATGCCAAAGTCTCAATATCCTGACAAAAAAAATAGTAATAATTACTAATTATGTGAGTAGTGAGAGGCCTCCTCAGTCATTTTTATAAGATTAGATAAATCTGTGAAAGCTAACTCAGGTATAGGCAAACTCGCCCTCCAGATGTTTTGGGACTACAATTCCCATCATCCCTAGCTAACAGGATTGGTGGTCAGGGATGATGGGAGTTGTAGTCCCAAAACATCTGGAGGGCTGAGTTTGCCTATGCCTGAGCTAGCTCTTTCAATGCCACTGTAGGAATGAGACTTTTATCTCAGAGGCAATAAACTGCTGCCTACTGAAGGTTGGGGAACAATCTGAGTATGGCAATCTTCACCCTAACTTCTAGCTAGCAGCTACTGGAAGCAGATTACTGGAATGGATGAGATCTAGTATGACAGCTCCAATGTTTCAATAAAAGGGTAATACTTTCTCCCCTGTCAAAATGTTATACAATAGACATGTTATACAATGAAATACAGTGGATTAGCTAAGATAACAACACAGTTTTAATGTGTATTTTAGGAACCATCTTAAAAAAATAAAACCGCATAGAATACACTTAAAAAGCAAACTCCTGCTTTGGTTTTAGAAATTGTAAAATACATAGCCTGTTGTACCCACTTTTTCCTTCTCAGAAATATAGTGAAGAATGAGTCCCAGCACTTCGGCGGCAGCTGCATACACTTCCTTGTATTTTACTAAGGCCATGTTGTTAGTCAAAGCTTGGTAGTATCTAGCATAAAGAAGAAATATGCTTAGTCTCAGAATGCTATTTTAACATCTAATGTGTAATAAACGGATATCAGTAAGAGCATGTTTAGAAACCCTATACAGACCACTTGTTTTATCTGTAACCTAAACAAACTGAATTACAAATAATTTAATGAAGGGATGGGGAACTCTGGACTTTCATCAGCTCAGTGTCAGGGATGGTGGGAATTGCAATCCAACATCTGGAGGATGAGAGATTCCCCATTCCTGGCCTCATGCATGCACTTTATACATGTCTACTTTCCCGTTGCTGAAAATTTCAATGTCAGTCCCCAAAGTTCCAGTTTTCATTTTGGAAATTGATTACCATTCCTGTCTGTTTCTCCCTCCCCTCCAGTGGTGTACATGAAGCTAGTTCTAATTCAGCATTATATGCATAATTTCCCCCATTTTCAGATGATCAACATGAATTCAGAGATTGAAGCATGCTTGAGTAACCTCATTTAACACCAAGTAAATTTCTGCATCATCTCACAGATGCATTACGTGATCATTGTAGCTCCTGATGCAATCCTTTGAATATAAAATGCTGTAGGGATCAATTTAATTGCTTTACTCAAAGCAATAAAACCATATCCAAATATGAAAATTTGGAGGAGATTAAACCTACTGCAGTGAGAACACTATGAAGTTTTATGTTGAAATCAATTATCTTAAAATCCCACCACCGGCCTCCAAATTTATCATCTGATTGCGGGTTTTGTGTGTTGGGTTAAGAATAAGTAACAGGTAGGAGAATTGCAAGCCAAATATGCAAGTGTTTCATGTTTCCTTCTCTATTGGCCCCACTTCTTCTGTTCAGTACATTCCAGCTGAATTGCACAAAAATAATTTTCTTACTTCACACTGCCTATTTCACAGTTTGGATCATAGGGAGGCAGGTTATTGGCAAGAACAATTCCTAGTAACTGAATTCCCACGGAGTTGTCTTTTGTGTTGGCATCTCTACCAGAAAACCGTTCATATATTATCCTATAGTAAACAAAATCACAGAGATCATAAAAATAGTAACTTAGATTGAAAAATAGAAGTGGTCAAGTTCATACTGACTATTCAAATTGGAGCATTTTTAGAAACCCTGCATTAGATCAACACCTGATCCCCAACTCCCACCCAGTCGTGCTATCGGTTTGTCTTCTAAGGGTGTTGTTGGAGAACTCCATCAGCCCCAGGCAGCACGGTCAATGATTAGGGATCATGAGTTGCAACCCAGCAACATCTGGAGAGAACTGTGTTTGCCATCTGTGTCTAAGGCATAAAACACGTTGATCCTTAATGTCTCCAGGTTAAATACTAGAGAAATGGCAACAGGTATATTCTAATATTGCTAGACATGTATGATGACAACAGGATTTAGTATAAATGCAACAGTCCACCTACCCAAACTAGCTTTTAAAAAGAAGCCTTCACACTACTAGAATGATTTTTATGTGTATTGCAACTACAAAGAGTACCTTTATTAAGATTATTTACCTGTAAGGTATGCTGAGACAATCTTTCCAGCACTCTACTACTGTCTTGACAATTTCTAAGTTATGTCTGAACACTGCTTTTTTCTGGTGAAATACGTTCTTCATCAAGAACTCAAGCAACCGGTTAGCTAGGATTTCATCCTTGATATTTCCCTAGTATAAAGCAAATCACAAAGCACTGGACTATTATATTAGTAACTATTCTTCTCTGGTGAAGAATATCATCAAATTTTAGCTAAGGAATATGCTTTAAAAATTAATCTCCAATTTTTTTTAACAACGCGAAACTGCAGAAGACAAATCAAACTTTAAATTTAAATCACACTTTAAATTTATATATACATTATGAGAATACATTTATAGTATCACTAACAGTTATTTAGATGAATGCATTTGGCTATTATTTTCGCTAGAGTGCCTCCTCAGGATAATGCTTAAGAAATCATTTAAAACTAAAGGTGCTCTAAAAATCATCGTACCTGAATTGCCAGGGACATTTCTCATTATGAACTTACAAATTTCAGTCTTACTACACCTTTTAATCTTAGTGAGTGGCCCATAATTACACCTTGACCCTGCATCAGATCATTACGACCTAAATATGCGCACACACATATATATTTCTTAGTTCCTTACTTTGGGTGTAGCAACACTAGTCCAGGAAAGTAGGGTGACCACTATCTCCACCACCATGTAATGAATCCCTTCTCCTCCGTTATCTCCAGAGACAACCAGCTGCAGTAAGGGGCCCAGCCAGTGCTTTGTGTAAGGTTGGAAAACCTAGAGAAGAAATGCAGAATGCCATCTATACAGCAGTGTCACTTTGGAAACTGCTGCACAATTATTGAAAAAGTAAGTAAATGGAGAGGGCACTTCTTACAAATGCCCAACAATGAGATTACATTTCATGCTTCACTGATAAATAATCACACAATACTTAGGAAAGTAAGCACGGTACTGATATTTGAACAGTTGGGTTTATATGAACACCCTGAACATGCCACTCAGGTATTTTTCTCCCCTTACCATTAGCACATTCCAATTAGAGGCAGTAGATCAGATTCCATGTCTCTTACATGAAAAGTTGCCTATCTTAGAAGTGCTACTTTTATTCACCTGGAGGTTTCAAAACTACAAGCCCAATCCATCATACAACACTACTGCTTATGTATGCTTATGATGGCTGTTTTATGGAAGTCCAGGGATTAGTACATTATTTTAGGTGTTATTTATTTTATTTATAAAAATACTTATATACTACCATCTCATAAAATATCAGGGC
This sequence comes from Podarcis filfolensis, assembly GCF_964270895.1. Lineage (NCBI taxonomy): Eukaryota > Metazoa > Chordata > Lepidosauria > Squamata > Lacertidae > Podarcis > Podarcis filfolensis. The sequence continues at coordinate 51,284,575 of NC_139603.1, forward strand.
AACATGCAGCAATATGCAAATAAAACAAGGAAAACCATTAAAAACGGAACAAAATCATCATAAAAATGCCCGGTTGATTAAGATTTTAATCAGCTCTGTATTCCAATCTTCATTACCTTCTTAAACTTTGAGTTCAACCTACTTTACTCATACTGTAGAAAATTATTACAACAACCAGTGCCCATTTACAGTCTCATTTTTTTAAAAAACGACTCACTTCTTCTGTATTCACGATGAGTTTTGCCACAAAGAGGCGAATATTCAATGGTACAGATGGATTTCCTAGTTTGCTGTGTAGAAACTTCATCCATGGAGGAAGATCTGGTGAATCTGTACCCTAAGTCCCCAGAAGATTATAAGTACACAGACACACACAGCCAATTATATTACAAGGCATAATTAAAAGGCAACAAAAACACAGCGCTAAACCACAATTCTTCCTCAGTTACCAGTAGAGGTGCATCCCAAATCACGGGGGTGGGGGCACGCAGGCAGGGGGGAATGACAGGGAAACAGATGCTTTACAGGAAGTAGAGTACAGTGGTGCCTCGCAAGACGAAAAGAATCCGTTCCGCGAGTCTCTTCGTCTTGCGGTTTTCTCGTCTTGCAAAGCAAGCCCATTAGCAGCTTAGCGGATTAGAGCTATTAGCGGCTTAGCGGGCTTAGTGGATCAGCTGATAAGCGGCTTAGCGGATCAGCTGATAAGCGGCTTAGCGGATCAGCTGATAAGCGGCTTAGGGGATCAGCTGTTAAGCGGCTTAGCGGATCAGCTGTTAAGCGGCTTAGCGGATCAGCTGTTAAGTGGCTTAGCGGATCAGCTGATAAGCGGCTTAGCGGCTTGGGAAAAGGGGGGGGGGAAGGAAAAAAACCCCCGCAGGAACTCGCAAGACATTTTCGTCTTGCGAAGCAAGCCCATAGGAAATTCGTTTTGCGAAGCACCTCCAAAACGGAAAACCCTTTCGTCTAGCGGGTTTTCCGTCTTGCGAGGCATTCGTCTTGCGGGGCACCACTGTACAGTGGACGCTCTGGTTGCAAACGTGATCTGTGCGGGAGGCACATTTGCAACCTGCAGCACTGCGTCTGTACACACGCGGGTTGCGATTTGGCGCTTCTGCGCATGCGCAAAGCGCGATTTAGTGCTTCTGTGCATGCGCAACCGCCGAAACCTGAAAGTAACCTGTTCCGGTCCTTCCGGGTTTCAGCATGTCCGTAACCCAAAAAAATGCAACCTGAAGCGTCTGTAACCCAAGGTATGGCTGTATGTCAGTTAGTTTCCGATCTACCGTAAGACAATATTTCTAAATGAACACAAGTACTTTGCTCAATATGAAATCAAACTTCAAACCATGGAAAAAGTTTGTTCCACAAACAATTTAAATTAAGGGTAAAGAACAGGATCCAGTTGGCAGGCCAGATCCTAAGCTTCCCCACAGGCCACTTTTTATAGGTGGGTAGGGCTGCCCATCTGTCAATCACCTAATGTTACCAGGGGATCAATTCATTCCACTTCAAAGGAAAGAATCAAGGGGCCTGTACTCCCAGGTTTTCCTTTCCAGGTGCACCTTGCACTTTTGAAGTCAGGCTTGAATTCAAGCCAAGGAAGCAAATAAAGAATCAGAACCACACTTCTGAGTGTGAAACATTTTTCCATTTAGCTTGAGGTTTTAAGATGCAGCTCAAACCTTTCTGCATCTGATATGTCTCAGACGTGAGAACAGTGGGTGCATTTTGCCCACAGCCTGATGGCTGCATCTATAATGACTTAAATCAGTTGAACTTTTATCTATCTATCATCTATCTATCTATCTATCTCACATTTCTTTCATGGATCAATTCATCTAGTTGAGGTTATTTCCTGTAGTAACTGGGGATAAACCACGGGTAGGACAAGATCTTGCAGAATATGGAGTATCTGCACACAATGCTGAGGTCTTCACAAAAACAGAAAACATTGACCTAGCAAGTATGCTGAATCTTCAAGCATTTATGTGACAATACACTGACATCTTTCTAAACAATTAAACCTAGAAAGACCTAGGAAAAGATTATGTTAGCAACATATGAAGTCATGCCAACACTTACCTTTTCTACTGTGGGTGTGATTTTATTTCTGTGCATGTGTTTGATCAGGGTTGTCATAGAGGCCATACATTCATGCTGGTTCAGCTCATCCATCTCCAGTTCCATAAAATCATCTGAAACTATAGGTTCTGTGGGCTCCTTTTTAAACAAGCAAAAACTGCCAATTAGTTCTGAAGATGTCGTACTTATTTTTTTAAAAAAGTGAAATTAAACATGAATTTCATTTTATCCTTTCATTTTCTCTTCATAATATTGCTTTCCTACAGTTAAGTGCTTGGTAGTAGTAGCAAAAATTATGAGGCTCTATACCAGGCTTCCTCAAACTCGACCCTCCATATGTTTTTGGCCTACAACTCCCATGATCCCTAGCTAGCAGGACCGGTGGTCAGGGATGATGGGAATTGTAGTCTCAAAACATCTGGAGGGCCGAATTTGAGGAAGCCTGCTCTATACACTGATATATCCTCTACAGCTCTACATGTTTAAAAAGACCAAAGCTGTAACATTTGAAAATTCATGCCGATCTTTTAGAAAGAAATGGAACACAAACCAGTGTGTGTGTGTGTGTGTGTGTGTGTGTGTGTGTGTGTGTGTGTACATACTTGCAGCTTTCATACACAATAGACAAGTCAACTCACCTTTCTCCTGAAGCGAGAACCGGAGGCAATACGGTCTTGGGAATTATATGAAAAACTCTGTACTCCAGTTGAGAAATCAAATTGGCTCATCTCTTCACTCAGACTGCTATCTGCCATATACGATGCAGAAGCTAAATAGTGTGGCTCGACTAAAAGGGAAAGGCATAATCTGGTTATACTACTGCACAAATATCTATGCACATCTCCAGTGAAGAACTTCTAAGTAAACTGGTGTCAACTCTCAGGCTAACATTCAGAATACAAAAAAGAGAAAGATCACAGTTATTTTTATGTTACTCTGTAAAGCTCCAAGTACATCATCATCAACACAGTTAAAAAAAGAAGTAACAAATAATACCTGAATCCTCACTCATTGCTTCCCTTGCTTCTTTCCTAATGGCAATGTATTGTTTCTTTCTTTCTAGTGGAACCTAAAATACAAAAAAGTTTTCAAAGCTCGTTAGCTTAAATAACGCATAATGCTACCAAATCTAGAGGGATCGAATGGAAGCAAAATTTACAAAATATGGAAGAGAAGTTAGCTCCAGGCAAAGGGTGAATGCTGCCTTGTGCTCGTTTTTTTATGTTGCCCCACTTCCTTTGTAGACTATGATCAAAGCTTTTTCCATTTCTTGTGCTCTCTGTGCATCAGGCAACCATTTTGTCTGCCATTTCCTCCATTCACCTTGCAGTGAAGGAACCATCCCTACTAATCTCAGTCTTGCTGTTGGACACACTTTGAATGTGATGCCAGGCCTCTCTTTATTCATGCAAACTCTGATCTGCTGACATCATGTATCACCATCACACATTCCTTGCTATCATCATCATCTTGCATCTCTCAAAACTTGAGCAAGCACATACTGTGTTGTATTTTCTTCTAAGACCTGCTTCCCTCCATGATCAGAGCACCACAGTGGGCCCACAAATTCCTACAGAAAAACTCCCCCACTACCTGAGACCACCACAGAAGAGACTGTGTGCAGTGGCGGAGGAACCCTCTCTGGCACCTGGGGCGGGATGCCAGGGGGCGGGACGCACTGCCCAGTGGCGCATACGCAACATCCGTACAGATTGCACTCGCGCAGCAACCATACAGGATGCCACTCTCGTGCGCCATCCATACAGGCATCATCTGTACGGGATGCCGCTTGCATGGCGACCATACAGACTGTGCATGTGCGGCATACTGTACAGAGTGGGCATGCACAGCAGCCCATACGGTTACCGTGTGAGAGGCAGCCTGTATGGATGGCGCCGAGAGCGGCAGCCCACGCGAGCAGCGCCCATACTGACTGTGCACGCCCTCAGCTGCTCTACAGCTGGGGGGAGGCAGGGGCCATCTTGTCACACCCCCTCCAGAGTGGCACCCGGAGTAGCCAGCCCCCTCCGCACCCCACTCTGTACGCCCCTGACTGTGTGGCAAGTTTACTGCTACAGCTACTTGCTTGGTTAGCCAAATAAAATACACAGCGGGATCTGGAATAAAATCTGGCCAAAGCACAGAATCTATGAAGGCTACCAAACATCACCATGAAAGAAATAATTCAACCTTTATACAGTGGAACCTCGGTCATCAAACGCTTCGGAAGTTGAATGTTTTAGCTTTCGATAGCCGACAACCCGAAGTGAATTATTCCGTTTCTGAACGTACCTTGGAAGTTGAACGGCTTCCGAGGCAAGTTTCTCCATGTTTTCAATGCATTTTGCTGACTAGAATTACGCCTCAGTTGTCAAACGTTTCAGAAGTCGAATGGTCTTCCAGAACAGATTACGTTCGACAACCAAGGTTCCACTGTACTCTTAACTTGGTCTAGAACTCTTAAGGCAGTAAGATCTTCTCTTAATAGGGAGGTAACTTCATTTTACCTTCTCAAAACTGAAAGAGTATCTTATTTCACAGTATTATTGTTGATGTTGCTTTCATTGTATTTGATTTATTGTTGTGGGAAATAATACATTAGCAGTGAAAATTTAAAAGGAACCTTTTCCTACCTCAATCTCTATAGGAAATGAATAATGGTGCTGTAAATCGAGCAAGTTTTCAAGAATAAAGAGATTCTGCAGAAAAAGAAGACATGCAAATTTTAAATGAACAATTATACTGCAATTTACAAAATGTTAATTACCCAGTTAGCTGTATGTTCCAATAATACATTTATAAGTAATTGCCATCACAAAAAGTTCAGTAAAAATTCATTTTTTAAAAAGGTTTATTTATTTATTTATTATTAAAGATTTTCTTGTTTTACAGAAGTTTGTGTAATGTCTCTCACATAAAAATCCAATATATTAATTGCTCTTATTAAAATCTAAATTCCACAAATCTCACCACTGAAAGCAGACATTCCCAAGAGAAATAAGCCCACACAATGTATTCCAAGCCCTGACAGAAGACAGTCAACGTGTCCTTTCCGCCTACTGCAAGCAGCAGCATAGCTTAGATAGGAGAATCTCCTGCACCTATGGTAAAGAGTTCTGTCCTGGGCCCGTTGTTGTTCAACATCTTTATAAATGATTTGGATGGAGGTATTGCAGGGATGACACCAATCTCCTTTATAAATATACTGTCTCAAGTTACATTAAAGCCAAAGTATGGATAAGAACCTTATGCACTTGGCTAAGACTTAACAACTCGCCGGCTGGACTACTTTCCCTGATGCTTCTTGACAAATTCCAATCTAGTTGGTTGAAGGGCACTCTCAGAAAACTGGCCACATATGGTCTCTCCCCAGAGTATCTATTAAGTTTAGAAAGGGGAAGGGCCAAGAACATAATCAAAGAAAGACTCAGGGACATTGAAGCCCAAAATGACTTTAATCAACTTCCGATAACTTACAAACTTCTATACAACCCCCAAAGGCCCCATCTAGCAAACTATCTCAAAGTTCTAGACAACGCTAAACACCGATGGGCATTTTCCAGGGCCCGCTTTAACGCTCTCCCTTCAGCTCTTCTAGAGGGAAGATACAATAAAATACCGATCGAACAAAGATTATGTCCCTGTAACAGCAACGAAATCGAAACCATTGGGCATGTCATCTTATACTGCCCATTATATCGAGACTCAAGAAAAGAGCTGATCGAACCGATTCTGAGGAAAATACCTCGCAGTACAGACGACACCTATATCAGACACCTCTTAGCTGACAAAGAGCCCGAAATTAACAGGTCCGTGGCAAAGTACTGTTACATTGCAACAAGAATAAGACGAGCAATGATGTCAACAACGGAATTCAAATTGTAAACATCGAAGGAACGATAATAAACAGTAGCGACACCTGAATTGAAATTTTAAAACTTTAAAAGTCAAAACCTGGTTATAAACATAAGCACCAATTCTGTGAATTGGCCATATTTCTACTGTTATTTGTAGCACAATACTACTTTTAATGTCATATTTTTATAAATTGCTTCCTGGTCACTGACCGTATTAAAGATATTTGATTTGATTTGTCTCAAGTTACTCAGTAGATCTGTTATGTTGTATAGCAATCACCCACCAATCTCTTTATACAGTGGTACCTCGTGTTACATACCGTCCCCCTTACGAATGCTGTGGGTTATGCGCTCCACTAACCCGGAAGTAGATGCCACTTGTTGCAACCTTTGCCCTGGGATGCAAGGGGAAGTCGCGCTCCGGCGACGCGGCAGCAGCGGGAGGCGCCATTACAGAGAAAGCGCGCCTCATGTTACGAGCCGTTTCCTGTTATGAACGGACCTCTGGAACGGATTAAGTACGTAACACGGGGTACCACTGTACTTCCAATAAAATAGGAAGTGCTATTAATTTATCCAGTTTCCTTGTACAGGTACCATGTTGAATGAACTGACTTGAGACTACAGTAGCATCAATAAGTGTATGGCTCTTACTTGATTGGTGGGCCAGCTGATAACCTTTCTAAAGCCAAATTGGATCTCAGAGCCAGCCACTATTAACCTCTAAGCCTGGGTGACATTTCAATATATACACACCTTTTCTGGTTTTTCTGTGAAAAGAAAGCCTTGGTAAAATTTACTTTCGCTGAACACACAGCTAATAACAGCAATGGCACAATTATATGCAGCACAATGATACTGTCTCCTCTTTTCCAATAGCTGAGTTTCACCAGACATGTTTTCTGTAAAGGCATCATGGCAGGACCTTGAATCAAAACAGATAAAGAGCACTTTTACAGGAAATCATACAGTCTGTAAAACAGTAAAAACGAATGTTTAAAACATGTTTTAAAAATAAAAATCAATATGCTAAAACCACAAAAAAAAACACATGGCAGCTTCTGTATGTCCACATAGACTTCGCTAAACATGGGTATTTTTTAGCAGTTGCCGAAAAGAGTACAGTGGAAGTGCCTGCCTGATGTCAACAGGCAGGAGTTTCAAAATGTTCAAACTTGTGAATTGGATAAAACTTAAGCTGATGGGACTGACCTACAGCCTAACTTGAGTTGGGGCATCATGTGAAATCAAGCTAAATGGTGGCACACTGGTTTAAAGGAGAAGTGAGAAACTCTTACTTCATTAGCACCTTCGTAAGTTCATTTCCTTCTGCACATGTGGAGCCCTTGAAAGCCTGGTTAATTCTAGAGTCTTTAGAATATACTTCTTCTTTAGAAAGACGTGAATACATCACTTTCAGAATTTTGTAATAGCTCATTTTCTTGCTGAGTTGTGTTTCAAAAGCAGTTTCATTTGACTGGAAAAAATATAAAAAAGTAGAAAAAGATTCTAGGTGATGACTCAGCAAGAATGCTTAAGCAGCTTCAAAGATAAGTGTACCATTATTCAGTTATTTGAAATGTCAGTTTCAGAAGGCACAGATTAAACTTTACCTTGGTAAATCTAGATTTCAGCATCTCCATAGCCTCCACAATAATCTTACTTAAAAAAACTTTCAGGGCATCCAAGCTGCAGTGAAGCAACAGGATGAGAAGAGAGCGATCTACATAGGCTTGACGAGTTGCATTTGAGAGAAGGGCTTCACTCTGGAACATTTTGTGAATGGTGTCCAGCAACGTTACTTGTTTGTCCCAGCTGCCCCTAAACATAGTGAGAAAATTTAGAATGATGTTCAATCACATTCCTAGTTAAAACTCAAATCCAATCCCAAATCTCTTCTAGAAGCATCTTAAGAAGCGATTAAACTATGACAATAAATTAAAAAAAAAACAGGCTCTGCAGGGATATTTTCAAATAAAAACTTTGGGCATATATGCCATGTAAGTAAAATATTTTTGTACACTAATCACACATAGCAGCCTACAGGAAATATAGACAACCAAGAAAAGCTTAAATTGCTGCAACTAAAGGAATCTGAAATTAAACAAGTTCCCCTGCATTCTCAATAAACCTTTGTTTCAATGCTTGAGTTCGACCAGTTACCAACTCTTGTCTTTTAAACTGTGTGATTTGTAAAAACTGGGAGATACACTACCACTTTAAAGCACTACCTTCTGGCAATTCTTTGGAAGCTGAGTTCAAATAATTCTTCCATTATATGTCTCTGGTCCCTGCAAAGAATTTCTGTCATCAGCTGCAACAACATGGGACTCTGGGATAATTCAAGTGCATCTAGGAACTAGAGTTTGGCGAGGGATGGGCGGGGGCGAGAAGAGATAAACAGAGTATATGCAAAATCTGATTAGAACTAAAGATACATATGAAAGTGAAAACAAAATATAATATATATTCTATAAAAACATATAATAGAAATCATTTTTACTTTAGCCTACACAGATGCAGCATTTCTGCTTGCAACTTGTTTCACAGGATTGGATCCAACCAAATATTCCATTAGCACAAGGACTTTGAATCATTGCACAAGCAGAATTTCTTGTGAAAATGGAACAACTTTGTTTGATACAAGCTAAAATTTGTTTGTTTTTCATTTTTAAAAGTGTATTACTTAGGGCTCAGAACAGGTAAGAGCCATTCTAAAATGCCTATGAGTAAATCACAGATCTTTTCACTTACTTTTTTCGTGCAATCCACATAGTTATTGTATCTCAAGGTTCCTTTAGGAAACTCATCCGATCTCAAAGGGAAATTAAAGACTACAAGCTGGTCAAGTGCATTCTTAAGGTCATCAAGCCTTTCTCCAACGAGATTAGTAAAGAATGGAAGAATAATAACAGCTTGACTCTGAAATACATATGCAACTTAGAATCAATTGTATTACATGTTCAGGCACATCTAAAAATCTTTATTCTTCCAATAAAATTCTGAGGAAGGAGAGGATATCTGCCAAGTACAAGTTAGGCATGCTGAATTCTATCACAGCCAACACTAACCATATTTCACTGTTAACAAGGGAGACGAAATTACTGTAACGCTCTAATTTTGAATCTTGGGTAATTGCAAGCAGTAAACACAGTTAAAGCTGTGTAGGGAGGACAGGGGGAATGGGTGTGGTATGGAAATGGGTCGTCTGCAGTATGAAGCAAGGCATCCCCCTAGTCTACTTAAGATGCAATGGTAAACCGTGTCGGTTTAGCTTAACTCTGGGTTGATTGTATATGCAAACCTGTTCAGGCTCACTAACTATGGCTTGTTTGGGGCCGACAAACCACAATCCAAAACCATGGTTCACATTCAGCTGTGAAAACTGGTTTACATTAACTGTCGTGTTGTTGTTCGATCCAAACATGGTATTCTGGGCTTACTCCAAAGTTTGTTGCATTGCTCTGTGCCCACTGCCCATCCTGGCTACAGAGTGTGTGGAAACAATGGCTTGAAAACAAAACTGTTCATGTGGTGAGGAGTGACACTCGCTGAGGCTTTTGCAGACCTCTCTGAGGGTACTTGCAAGTTTCTTTAAGAATGAATGAATGAATGATTGTGTGGACAAAGTTCTCTGCTAACTCTGCAAATAGTAAAAAAAATTAACTTACCTTGAGATTTAGACCCAACATCTGGTCAGTAAGTAGACTTGTATATGTATTAAAAACTATAGAAAATGCCTCATGGTGTGTATTGAATGACACAGAAGAGTCAATCTGGAGAAAGGAAAGAAATTTAAAGCCAAATTTTCACTTAGAATTAATTCATGTATACAACTACATCAGTCAAAAAAAGTTGTTAAAATATGTTTTAACTGACACCACATGTGTATGCTAGGAAGTTCGGATTGAATATTTATTTATTTATTTATTATATCCTAAACCTTTTGTGGAATAAGATTCTCTGGGTGGATAGCATCCAGCAAAAAAGAAACAAAGAAAATGATAATGATGCAAATTAAGAACAGGAGCAATCAGAAGAAACTCTTCCCTACATCAGAACACACACCCTCAGAGAAAAACAAGGTCCAATCATTTAGAAAGACTAATGTTACCAGACATGTTTTCAAGTTAGCCCAGGACCTGATCCAACCATTATTGTACAGAGTCCAGGAAATGCATCTGATTAGCTATGCAACATCCAGGTAAGGAATACAGCTGTTGTTGTTAAAACATGCATAGACCACTTCACAGCATAAAATCATCAAAGCCATATACATAGTAAAAACAGAATAATATAGGGAGGGGTGCTGTAATAATTACTAGGGTGCAATAGGAATGCTAAAAGAGGTGTAGATAGACCAGAATGCTCTGGTCATCTTAATTCAGCACCCTGAAAACAACTGCAGGGTGCAGAACACCCCAGTGCAGCTGGCCTTATTGCACATCTTCAGTTTCCTCCAAATACCCAGGATACCTCCAGTGTTTCCCTAAGCGACAGCCAAGGTTGAGTTGCATGTTTCAAATGTCCTAGGCCACTGAATTAGGATATGCATAGGCCTTTCACTGCTGCACTGCACAGCAGAGAAAGAGGTCGCAGATCTATACAGCACCTAAGGACTGGATCTGGGTGTTAGCTGCACCACATAACCAGACCTTGGGATCACTTCTGTACTGGAGACAGCTCTCTGAACAAAAGCCCCCAAATATTTCCATGCTCATATTTTGCACACTTTCCAAAATACAGTGCCAATAATAAAATGTTAAACCTCAAGAATAAACATTTCAAAATTAGAAGAAGAATATCATCTAGAGTTTTCTTAAATGTTTCACACCTGGGATCTGTTGTGATATCACCGACTCTCTAAAACTAACCAGAGTGGGCCTTGGGCTCCCTCAGATGCCCTGAACTCAGCTATTACAGTTGTAGCTTTACCTGCAGAACTTTAGCTAGCAGGGTTAGGACAGCCATTTTGCTTTCAGGAGCAGAATCTTTGGTCCACCAGTGGTCAAGCTGCCTCCAGTTTTTCAAGATAGCCACCACCAGTTTCACTCCTTGTTGCTTGCGAACAGCACGGTCTCTAAAGCTCTGGTCCAACATACCATTCAAAACAGTACCAACCTGAAAGCAGAGTATGGGTACCATGAAATATTGATGTAATTCAACACCCGGACTAAAGCATAATGTTTTCAAGATTAGCAGCCAAATGAATCATTACAGTGGTCCTAAGCTTTTCTATGGCCATTTCTGCCAAAGATGGCCTTCCACAAAGAATGGCTGAAATCAAGCATCTGAGAAAATGAAAATGCAATGTCAAAAATCCTTAGATTCCACATAGATTACCAATGCTTACGATGCATTAATTTTTTCTCAGACATTTAAGCTGATTAAATTTGCAACATAGCAAAGTGTAATTCATTATTTCAGACTTTGCCCAAAACCTGAAATAAGAATGTATAAGTTAAATGGTCTCAAGATGTCAGTACCAGGGGAAAATCCTTACAATCACTGTTTGTAGTACAGTAGGAGAGAGAAAAATTACATCTTTCCCATTTTGTCGCTAGGCACAGACTTTGGAAGCGCTGGGGCAGCCGTATACAAACATTCACAGGGATTATGCTTACTGAATTAAAACAGGAAACAGAATATTCCTTGCTGCAACAAGAAGGTAGGGTTACTGCTCTCTCTCTCTCTTTTATTTCAGTTGCTCAGGAGTAAAATGTGTGAGAATAAGTTTGCCAGCTGGAAGTAGAAGTACATTACCATTTTGGGGCTGTCTTGAGCTGATTTCATAAGCTGAAGTACCGCTATATCCATATTTTCCAGCAACTCTTCATTAATGGTTTCCCCAAACAAGCTGTAGAAATACTCTCCATGAGAAAAACTGATAAGGTTTCTTTGAGATGTTCCAGATAATGGCACAGATAACATTAATGTGTTCAGCAGGAGACTCACCAGCTCTATGCACTATAGGGAAATGAATATAAAAGTGTTACATCTGTGCATCTTAACATCATTAGCAAACTTTTCAGTCAAAAAATGTATACCTTTCCCCATCTTTACAACTTTGGAGCATCCTCAGTTCCACACAAACGGAGGAAGGGCTAAGAATCCTGTTTGGGTGGAGGAGCCCCACCCAGTCTGAGGAGCTATTCAAAAAAACTCCAACATTAGAACAAAAATCTAGTAAACAATGAGCATCCTGGACACCAAACCAGAGAAGAGAAAAAGAGGAATTAATATGATGAGCTTTCTTCAACTACAGTGCCTTCTCGGGTCCTGAGGTAACTATGGGTCTAGGAATTAACAACCTTAAAAAAATAACCTTGGGTGAATCAGGATATCCTCCATCCATTGAGAAAAATGAATATTTATGCTGAGCAATAGCATCCTGCTTTTTGTCTGCCTCAGAGAGATTAATTATTGGGGTTAACTCAATAAATTTATGTAATAAATTAATTAAATAGATCAATTAGTAAAATAAATTGGGATTGTTATTAAAAACCACCATTCAATCTATTACCTACCCTTCGTCATAAGGCCCAAGGGTGGGTGTCATCAATTTAAAATGCAGTATTAAAAAAATACATCTTTGGACCCAGCCTATGCTTCTGACTGTATCTGAGGTGTCAAAAGCTAGGGTCAAGAGCTGTATGTTCAGCATATGATGCATATGAAACAGCAGGACCCATGTGGAAGAATCAACCTGCTTGGAATGTTCTGCTCAAGAGTTGTGCCAGAGTAGCATCAGTATCTGCTAGTATAAGGTGATTCTGGGCTCTAGCTACCAGCCAGTCACTCTGGAGGACCATGGTCTAGGTCCTGCTTTCTCTTTTGCTACTGTTGGTATTTTGATTTATTTCTCTTTCTTAAATGAACAATATGGTGGAGGAAGAGAGAAAGAAAGAAGGAAAGGTCTCCTGAGCATTGCTGTTCAGGTGCAGAGCTGTTCCGACATCAATGTTCCCTTAGTGGAAAGGATGAGAGGGGAGAGATTTTGTGCGTACAGAGGTACCTCAGGTTACAGATGCTTGAGGTTACAGACTCCACTAACCCAGAAATAGTACCTCGGGTTAAGAAATTTACTTCAGGATGAGAACAGAAATTGTGTGGCGGCGGCGGCAGCAGAAGGCCCCATTAGCTAAAGTGGTACCTCAGGTTAAGAACAGTTTCTTTTTAAAAAAAAAATAATTTTTTTTAACTGGCCAATCACATCAAATTAAATCACATCACATAAATTCCGAATTACAAAGCTGAATTTTAAATTTTGTTGGGGGGACCCATATTTCAAGATCCAAAGGGGAATTCTGATCATCTTCTTGCTGCTGCGTTAATGTCCAAATCAGTTCAAACAGAGTTCATAATTCTATCCAATCTTATCTTGCTGTTTCCACATCACATCTTGTTCATATATTTTCTCTTTTTTCTTTATGATCTCTTCTGATAGTCTCCTTAAGCCGATAAACACCAATAATAATAATAATAATCCTGTGTGAATTTTCCGTTCTTCCAATCCTCCAATCGAGATGGTTTCCATATATCATCTCCTTCATAGATAACATCGCTCTTTCCATCATAATCTCGCAAAACTGTCGCTCTTAAGTCCCACTGAGGAGTTTAACCCACAATATATAAACAGCTCTATTTCTCTCTTTCTCCTCCCAGACTCAAGACCCCCGACAGAACTTCCCAATATGGCGACGGCATTTTTAACTGCATCATTCCAAAGCTCTTATACATTCCACGCTCTTCTTAAAACGTGCTTTGGTTTGAACGTTTATCTCCACACAGCCTTAAATCCACAGTTTAAGTCCTTAAAACGACATTTCTGACTCGAGGGGAGGGGATTCTTGTTTAATCACATAAGAAAAGAAAGGAAAGTTTTTTCCCCCTCCCCCATCAGTCATTTGCCATACCGTGTCTTGGCGTATCTTCTCATATTTTATTCTTGTCTTGTTTTATCAGAGATCTCTTCTGTTAGCAGTCTTTACTCCCCCTTCTTCCTTGAAATATGTGCATTCGCTTCATCCAAATTGTTTCTTTTGAAGTTCTTGCAGCTAGTGGCGCGAATCAGGGACGTCGTCCAGGAGTGCCGAAATCCCACAGGAGGGCTTTGTGCCTAGTGCCCCCATCCCCACAAATTCGGGGGTGGTATAGGGCACAGCAGGCAAGGGCAGTCCCCCCCACCATCCTGGGGGGGGGTTAGGGAGGCTAATTACTCCCATCATAGCCTCCAAATTACCTCGTGTGGGTCGGAGAGATGTTATTGTCAGCCATCTTCCAATGCGCCCCCTAGTGCCCCCCTGTTAAGAACAGTTTCAGGTTAAGAATGGACCTCCAGAACAAATTAAGTTCTTAACCCAAGGTACCACTGTACAGGATCCTGGTTCCCTTGTGCAAAAGCCAGGGTCCAAGAGCGTTCTCCTCCACTTAGAGAGACAGAATGTGCTCATCACAGAGTTTAAGTGAAATCTATATCTACACACACACACCTATGTAGAAAGATATGAATGAAGGACATGATTAAACTTATTCATGACAGAGGACGCCATTTAAATTTTTCTCCTCTGTGATACTGATAACAACTTGGGTGGCTAACTAAAATCACAGGTAGCAGCAATCAGAAAATCGGATAATCTGAAATATCAGGGACATGAACATCAGAAAATACATGCATGGCATCAACAAGGCCTGGGTCCTACCTGTACACCGAAAGCAAAAGCCAGATGCAGCAGACTCTCAGCTAATCGTTTACTGTTGATGTCCAACAAGGGTAGGGACTGCCTTTCGTCTCCTGGTGCAATACCTTTGTATACAACTAACATGAGTTTAGAGCCAGTCTCGCAATGCAGAGCTGAAACCTTAGGGAGGAGGAAAAAAACAAAAAATGCAGTAGAAAAAAAAAGTTCAGAATCATTGGGGGGGACGACAATAAAAGTTTTTAAGCTGAAGTTACGATGTGCCTTTTCTTCTCTTGCCACTTGCAAACTCTTCTTAAGAGATTCTTCTGGAGTTAAGCAATCATCAGGAATGAAGGAAACGTTATACCTTCCTCCTGCAAGCATGCCCTGCCCCCCAAATAACCAAGAATCGGAACACCATGGTTTTAATGCCACCAGAACAGCAATATCTCCTGAGCAGCTGTCATTACGAGAACCTCAATGTGAACAAAATTAGATTCACCCAACAGTGCACAAATTCAAACATGTGATAGCAATCTTCTTAAGGAGGCAGAAGAGAGGAAGCATTTGCTCCATTTTTGCAAAGGAAATGCACTCCGTTTATCCTCCAGTCAAGAAGCATGGTTACTGGTAACTGCATAATGTACAGCACCTTATATTGAAGTTTTGTTATGCTATAATAGGTTGGCAGTGTAGTTACTGCAAAACTAGTGAACTTACATTATACTACTTCCAATAAATAAATATTTTTTGCTTTATAAAGTGCTGATGCCAGTACAAATGACAAGATGTGTTTTTACCTCATGCTGCAAGGTACAATGAAGAAGGCCGGCGTTATGAAGCTGTTTGCATGCAGACAGGATGGAACCAATCCTAACGTGATCCAACCGTGCGTCTGGATTGTACAGCTCAACACTGCAAAGTTCCTCAATGCTGGCAAAACAAAAGAGAACTGATACTAAGCATGTGGCTCGAGCAATAAGTCATTTGTTTTGTTTTATGCATTTATTAGATCCTTATGTTCAGAGACATCCTACCTTTTTGATGTTATTATTTTCTTTATGCTGATCTCCAAAGGTTCTCTATAAGGAGATCTCATCAAAGCTTTTATAAGCCTGACGCAAACATCCGGAAGCTTTTCCATAACTTGTACATCAGCTATATTAAACCCTATGCTTCTGGGGTCACAGACGGTCCTCACAACGAGCTCTATCAGATTCTCATTAAGCAACTGTCTCTCAAGCAGCTAGGAATTACAAGATAAAAATGAGACAAGAAGTTTTAATTTCATAATCCAACCATTTTCACTTACATTCAAGGTTTCATCATTCAAGATTTTATCTGCCTGCACCTCTCAACAGAAGCAAAATAGTCCCTTTGATCCTCACACCTTACTTGTTGGTTTTGCTGTCTTAATGTAATCCACTTACCTTGCCTGGTAATTAACCCCATGTAACAGGATCCACAGCTCATTCATCAGTAGGGTCAGAGGACACATTTTACCATGTACAATGGCAATCTCGGATCCAGAGTGTTTTTTTAGGTTGCAGCAAATGGCTTATACAAGTAATTACTGGATTTTCTTCTTATTTTGAACTCCTCGGTGTAACAAACAGCTTTTGAGCTTCCCTTCCATTTAGCAAATAATTTGCCACTTGTGGGAAGCATCCAGCGCTGCCGGGGAATTTTTAGAAACCCAAAAATATCGTGATTTTTAAATGGACAGTATAATTTGTGAGTTTTCACCCATCACACCAAAAATCAGGTAAAGTCATGGCAAAGTCACATTTTGGTCTGCTATCTTGATTCAGAATGGTGCCCGGAATCCAAACCTCAAGAAAGATTGCTTCCCCCACTTCTGGAACACTTGTGCCAAGTTGGCAGTGCTTAAGCCCTGGGGAGGTCACTTCGGTGCTGCTAACACAGTGGTTTGGCTTCACCGTCAGAGGCACACTCCAGTGTCTCTCAGGACAGGTGGATGCCAATAACAACAACATGCCAAAATCAAGTTTCAGTCCACCATCTTGAATCAAAATAGCTCCTGGCATCCAAACATTGAAAAAGATTATCCCCACCCTCAGAAACCATCATGCTGAGTTTGGTGATGGTATTTCAAGAGGTTGCCAAACCTAGACAAAAAAGATTGAAATTGCACCAAAGCCATGTTTTAGCACACAATCTCGATTCCAAACAATGGCCAACATCCAAACACCAATGGAGAGCACTGCCCCCACTTGGGAAACCCTCATGCCAAGTTTGAGATCTCAAGAGGCATCTCAACATATAAAGAACAAACGAAAAGACAGACAGACAAATCACACTCCAAACTATATAGTAGATGAGGCATGGGGAGCAGGGCCTGTTCAAAAAACACATATTCTTGAGCACAGGTAACTAACAGCACTTTTGTTTAGACCTTGGGCAACAAACACAGGCTTACCTTCCAGAATTCCTGCTGGTGGGTCTCCAAAACCATGCTTACAAAAATCATAATTCGAACTACAATGGTACATTTGCTGTAATTGTACTCTTCTCTTTCTTGTGGACTGAACATGTTGCCTTTGGACCCAGTGCTAAAACACTGTTCTGCGCCAGACACATCATGCAAGGCCATTTTTTCCAGGAAGAAGCCCAATGATGTCAGGAATGAAGACCCTATATTTGTAGCTTGGAGGGGAAAAATGCACTAGCATAGAAATAGTTTCCTCAGAATATAAAATACAACGTTATTTTGTTAGACATAAGAATTATGTGAAGGGAGTAAGTAGCAAAACCAACATACTTTTTGCCCCCAACGGTCTAGAACTATACTTCACTCAATTTCCCTTCCCTTCTATCGCACCACTAACATTATATTTTAGATACATATTTTGATAATACTAAAATGGCAAAAGAGTAATGAAAAAAATCACTGAATGTTATTTCACGTAATGTGGCCTACAGTGGTTAACAGCAAAGATGACTATAAGAGCTTGTGGAGATAAGACAACTCCAGATGACAAAGGCTGCTATAGAAGAGTACTTTGAACTTTCTGTGGGAGAGTAAGACAAACATTGTAAAGGAGAACCGAGGTGCTGGGATAAAGCAAGGGAACATCTGAGCATGAAGGCATGCCGGCACAATGTGTGGAACGGTGGGTATCCCACTATTATGCACTTTGCTCTAATGGATTATGAAAGACAAGTGATCAAACAAGCTGCTTCTGTAGTTTACTTACCCAGCATCTCATTTGGTTTGATCATTCCCTGTTCGATAAAAGTATTGTAACAGTCCAAAGAAGCCAGAAGCATATCCATCCATTGCACAACAGCGCGCAAACTAAAGGTCTCTTGCAAATCATGAAGAGTTGGGTGGGCCAGTATTCCGGATATATTTTCACCCTCACAACCACCTCCTTCAATTTTTTTAATGAGGAAAGAGATTCCTTGTTTCTGAAGGATATCACCCAACCAAGAAGATGGGGACTTGTTATCTGATGAAGAAACAGAAGTAGGACCTTTGAATGGTATATAGCCTATGTCTTGGCAGATCTGAACAAATTCTTAATGGAAACTGTGGCTAGATCTCTCTTTTCTGGCCGCAAAAGCATGAAAGAAAATTTTCCCATTAAAACCACCCTGTCCAGCTGCTGTTCTCATACATTACAATTTTTAATTTGGTTATGTTATTCACCTTTAAACTCACTCCTACATTTTAAGGCATAGTGTAATAGATCTTATTTTAGCCATGTTTTAGATATTCCTGATATTCTGTATCATTTATGTATCATAACTCTGAAGAAAATTGAAAGATAATTTCACAGTACTTTTATCTAGCAAAAGAAAGAAAAAAGACCTTAGCAAATTCTTAGGCTACAATCCTGAGCTATTTAAATCCCATAATGTTAACAAGGTACCCACATACCTTATTTCAGATCCAACTTTTCACCAGTGAATGAAGACTTCATGTGGATTCATATGGGGGACTCAAGCTAAAAAGAACACTGACTTGCCTAAAACCATTTGGTGAGCTCAAGGCAAAGGTTACAGCTCAACTGAAGAATTCTTGATTCACCACACAGACCGCATTCAGAGGTTTATATTTCAGTTTAATAAGTCAAGCTACAAGGAGCGTAGGAGTCCCTTCCTACTCTACAATTCTGTGGTCTATGATTTATGACTGCACATGCAGCCCCTTTGTTCCTTCCTTCATGCAAACAAGCAAGCAAGCCAACCAAGAAGGGTGCCATCAAGCATAGTTTTGTTTTGCTTTTTGTCCAAACTAGAAAACTATGGCTAACAACTCTGAAACAAGTCAGGATATAAAGCCAACTTTAAACCATGGCTTTTCCAAAGGAGTTGACCATAGATTTCAAGTTTGGACAAAACAGGCAACGATAGTTAATGGAAGACTTCCTGGTTCGTTTGGTTGCTCTCACAAAGGGACAAGTGAAGATACCATGCACACAGTCAAAAGACCACAAAGGCAAGAAGTCACTCACTGTCTCACAGCCACCATATTTACACCAGCAGCATATTGCTCACATATGCTGCAGCATACAAACCTGGCAGCAACGGAACTAATTCGAAGAAAAGCTCCATAACTTTATGCCGGCATTCTGTTTGGGGTCGTCCACACTGCATCAAAAGCCACATGACAACATCCTCCAAGCATATGGATGTCTGTGGAAATCCCCTATATAAGGTGGTTACAAAAAAGAAGAAGTCTGAAGTTATTAGCCAAAGAATAATAATTTATTATTTATACCCCGCCCATCTGGCTGGGTTTCCCCAGCCACTCTGGGTGGCTTCCAACAAAATATTAAAATACAGTGGTCTGTTAAACATTAAAAGCTTCCCTAAACAGGGCTGCCTTCAGATGTCTTCTAAAAGTCTGTTAGTTGTTTTTTCCTTTGACATCTGGTGGGAGGGTGTTCCACAGGGCGGGGCCACTACCAAGAAGGCCCACTTCCTGGTTCCCTGTAACTTGGCTTCTTGCAGCAAGGGAACCGCCAGAAGGCCCTCGGCACTGGACCTCAGTGTCTGAGCAGAACAATGGGGGTGGAGAAGCTCCTTCAGGTATACTGGACCGAGGCCGTTTAGGCAGTCAGTTACTTAAAACACTGCTCTGCTTATAAATTTGAAAAAAAAGTATTTCAAATCTACATTATATGTGTTGTGCTGTTTCTCACAACAAACATGCCTCTCAGAAATCCAAAGAGATTACTAACCTAGGTATCCGCCGTTGATTTTCTTTGTTGAGGCTTGATGCTTTATGCTTAATTATACGCTTCAGGTGATCAATAGCATCACAACATTGTTGGGTTGTGCCTGTTTTAAATGTTTTGAAAATATGATATGGTAACTGGCCCAAAATAAATTTTCTAAAAGGTCATGTCTGTTTCTGGCTGTGTACACAATGCTAAAAATACACTTTACTTCACAAATTTACACTTTTAAAAAAGTGCATAATAATGAAAAAGTAAATTAACATAAAATGTGGAACATGAGAAGCATTTTAAAGGGATGTTATTTCAAATTTGCCCTTCCAAGCATGCTTCTTTATTTTTATTACAAGGTAGACATTTTAGCAGTTTCCAAAACTTAAACATTTTAACTAAAAACTCAAAATATATAGGTCTGCATTTCTTCAAGATTTGAAGCACCAAGTATGAAGCCTATCAAACAAACTTTGAAACAAGCTTTAAACATATACCTAAAGATTTCTCATCTCCATGTGTTAAGGCCAGACTTTCCAGGTACACAACCAATGCTTCAAAAACGAACTGGTCCACCAAAGCACTTTCTTCCCTATGAAACATGAAAAAATTAGATAAGCAAACTAATATTTTCAGCATTAGACAAGAAAGCATCCTTTTCTTTTGCCAGAAATATCACACCATTTTTCAGCCACAGTATAAAAATACTGTTTTGATCTCTGTGGAAACTTTAGTAAACACTGCATTCTCTCTCCTCAAAGTATGAACATTCCCTCTATTATTTTCATGCAGCATAGCAAAAATACAAACTCTGTTGCTTACCTAAATTCTCTGTAGATGTTGTTAAAAGCAAGAGAACTTCCCAACCGCTTCAAAGCATTGGGATGGAGAGCAAGACTGTATAGTCTCTTGAAGAGCGACTTGGTATTTACTGGACTTCTCTCCTGCTGCTGCGGCGTACTCTGCTTAATGGACCATTTCAAAAATTCTCGGACACACTGACCACAGAAGTCTCTCAGAGCACTGTCCACGGGGTCTACTATCCCTTCCTGAAACAGAGAATGGGCTTGGTTCACCATAAAGGAATTTTGTGATAAGAGTTTATTTCCTTGACACCTGTACTGCACTCTTCATTGGATGAGTAATGTAGAATCAGTTGATAAGGAAAAAAGTAGGGAGATTTCTCATACTTTTCATCCTAAATTTATACAGGAAAATATCTCAAGGTCTACTTTGAGAATGTCTTATGGTTCTAATAATTGTCCAAGATTTCTTTCACATTCTGCTTGCAAACAGACTCAAAACAGGTTTCTGGTTGGTTGGTTGGTTTTTTTAAAGGATTATTTTGTGATCAGTGTAATACAGACGTTTTTTTAAAACAAAACTTAGCTGGAATCCTGCATGCTTCAAGACAGTAAAAAACAAATCAAAGAACAAGTTTGGGGTGATTGCCCACATCACTGAACTGAAAGTGAATCAATGATGTATGCCAAGACAAATAAAATCTTCTCACCAAAAAAGCCTGAGAATTAGAGCATGAAGTGTTTATAAACACCTTTGACGAAAAATATTGATTATTCATCTTGCATTTACTAATTACCTACCAAAATTGCTTCCAGTAATGCCACAGTATCTTGACTTTCAAACTTTTTGTTGTTTGTGAACCAGTGAATTAACTCCATAACTAGTGTCCCGTAGAGTTGTCTTGTAACCTAAAAGGTGGGGGAAAACATTGCGTTTTATGTTTGACAGGTACACTGTAGATCAGAGGTTTTCAACCTTTATGAGTCCACAGCTCCCTTGACCAACTATATTCTTTCTGTGGCACCCCTGTGGGGCTCAGGAGCCCAGTTATGTCACCCCTTGCATGCAGAGCTGGCAGCCTTTCAACCTTTTTCAAACACCCTCCCTTGTGGAGTGTTCCCTCAACCTCCTCTTTTTAGGAGTCCTTTGGTCTTTGAGCGGCCCCCCACCGCCCTGCCCCAAAGAGAGGTGCCTCCCAGAGGCATGATTAGCCTCTGGTGCCTGTAGCAAGGGCTGCCACAATAAACTGCTGTGCAAGCCTTTGGGAGGCAGAGACACAAGAGGGCATCAGAGGAGGGAGGGAAGGAAAGAAAGAGGGACAGAGGCCAGTGTTGCCTGTGGCACCCTTGACCATCATTCAAGGCACCCCAGGCTGCCACAGCACACTGGCTGAAAACCACTGCTATAGATGATTTCTCATCAACTAATTCCCAACACACCTTGGGGCTTTTCCCAGAAGTTCATGTTTAGCAAGCTGAATAAAAGACTGAACAGTCTTTACATAACTGAAATGTTTTTAGTTTTTTTGTTTTTATCTAAAGCAATCCAGACAAACCATGAGCTATAGTCAAGGTGTTTGTGGTTTGGTTGGGGGAATCAAAAGCCCAGGTTCAGACACAATGTCAAACCAAACCCCAGTTCAGCTTCAGGAAGCATTACAAGCATTACAGTAGCAGGACCAGGGAGGAGTGAAGTGGCCACAATTTTTGCTACAAGGACCTGCAAGGTCATCCTTAGCTGTTCTTTGTCTTAAGTGTCACATGCAAACTGGACCTCTGTGTATTTCCATTATTGCAGTTTTGGATAAAAGTTTGTTGATAAAAATCAGGACACAGCTTTTCCTTTTCAGTTTCGTAAGTTTACAATTTGTATTCTACCACTACATAAAAAAAAGCCTTTATGATAACTGTAGGAAAAAGTGTTTCACTGTTGGGTTGAAATAACCGACAGACGAGCAGCAAGTGTCATATGGGAGGCATCTCCCGAGCAAGTCTCGGGGAGTCTCTTTTATTGAATATTACAGCATTGCCACATATGTGCTTATTGCTGATTGGTTAACACAAGTACAAAGCAAAGGTTGCATATAGGCATTAATCACCAATAGATTAAAGGCTGGGAAAGGGAGCACAGAACTAGACAGGCATGAAAACCTCTTAATTAAATTATAACTAGTGATTGATATAGCAAGACTTAAACAATTACGTTCTGATAGATGTGGTCAACTATGCATTAAGAACAGGTCAGAGTATAATGTTTTCCTGAACTCAATGTGAACTGAACATTCTAGGGTGATGAGGAAATGTCTTAGTATTAGAATGGTTTGTGCAGAAATCATGTGCAGAAGCAAAGCTTAGAAGCAAAAACTTCCCATCATGCCACAGTCATGTGCAGAAGCAGAGCTTCCCTTCATTTCACTCCATAGGTAATTGGACAAAAAAAAATTGTGTCATTTTTAAACAAAATTGCAACTTCTTTTATCCATAATCTTGAATTTCATGCAGAGTTGGGAATGTTTTCATATGGTTCTTGTTTCATCCTTCTATCTTAATCATTTCAAGGGATTGAGTTTTGTAAAGAAGTAAGCAAAAAAATAAGAGAGATACTACAAAAAGCAGTGTACAGGAATTTCCTGAAGGCTAAGAGGCCTTTGTGTGTTATACAGAACACCTGAGCATCTAAGTTTTAAATACATTTTCCCCTTCTCTCCAGTTTCCATGGTTCACAAGATATAAAACACAAAAAACCTGTTTTAGGGGGGGAGGTGGCTGAAAAATATACTGAAATCCAAAATAACCCCAACAGCTTCTACCAAATATTTAAATAGAAATAAAGTGCTAACCATCTAAAATCAATTTCAAGCAACAAAAGTTCTTTAACTTGCCTGGTCCACATCACAGGCAAGTCGAAGCAATACAGGAAATGTATGTTTATACAGGTGAAACATTGGTGGAGAAGCCTGTTGTCCTTCGGGTATTTGAGCAGCTTTCCCCAGCATATACACAACTATGCTGTGTAAGAGCTCACAAGCTGCAACCTGGAAAAGGAGATCTAATCAGTCATCTCAGTTAAATACTTCCACAAAAAAATAAACACAGAACAAGGAGACTTCCAGGGAGAATTTCCAGGCCTTTGTTAAAAAGAAGCCAGTGGAATTTCCAGCCATGCCCCATTGCTTGGAAAATGTACTTTACTAATCCAAGATTGGGTTGTATTCTCAATTAAGCTGTAGTTATTAAAATTGATGGCTAATCAAAGACTCTGAACTAACGCTAAACACTAAGAAGCTAAAACCCCTTTCTTATTTTAACAAGAGCTGTCTTACACTTTGCAGAAACTGACAACTCAAATATTATCTTTATATTTTACATTTCTATCCCACCTCTCCTCCAATGCATATACCGTAACAAGAGAGAGAGAAATTAAGAATAGCAGCGTCATTATGTTATGTCAAGGTTTCACAAACTTAGGTCATCATCAGTTTTTGGACTACAATTCCCATCATCCCTGACCACTGGTCCTGCTAGCTAGGGATGATGGGAGTGTTAGTCCAACAACAGCTGGGGACCAAAGTTTGGGAAACCCTGTATTATGGTATATTAAGCACAATTCAGCGTTTTCTGCATAGCTCATTAAAAACATCAGTTTGATAGCATAAGCAGCAATCCTAATACCTTTGTCTGCCTGTCACTTGCAGAAAGAGCCAATTCAGTGACACGGGGCAAGAATAAATCCAAGTAGATAACAGGCTTCATATCAGCAAATGGAACTGCAAAGCTCAGGCGTTTCTCTGTGTCCCAAGATACAAATTTCTTCATATTTTCCTCTGTAGAAGCAGCTAGTATATTTGGAAAAGAGCACCGAAAAAACTCAGTTGTGTTAAGCAAGACATTTCAACCTAGGCTTAAAACAGTCAGTTTTTATCAGATGCTATTCTGAAGCAGAGCTGTATCCTAAATATTTCAATATCTATTTAAATTCCTGAATCATTCTTCAATAATAGCAAATGTTCTCTTTGCAGAATATATTAGGTACACATTTGCCATGTTGTTGACTGAATACTAGACATTCAATACTAGACATTTAATAAGGTTAAGGATGGTTTTCCAGTTCAACCAGAAGCAAAGGTTGTTTGGCTTTTTAATATCACCTTAATAACATTTTTGAAATTGCTCTAAGTTGTTGGTTTGTGGGAAAATGCTGAAATACACTTCCAACCATTTTTATTTTGCAATGGTCATGTTAATTTAGTATGATCTTTGTTGCAAAAAACAAGTTTTAGACACATCTTGGTCATAGTACAAATTCTGGAAGAGGAAAAAAAGCAAAGAATTTGGACAAATTTCTGAGCAGAAATGTTGAGCTACATCAAATGAAAAACCGAAGACAATTAGAAGATTAAGTCTCAGGCCCTAGGTCAGATTCAAGTATCAAAGCAAAACGGCAAGTCCAACAGAATGCACAAGCTATGTGCTTAAGTAGTCCTGGTCAGTTTAGAAAATTTAGATTATTTCAAACTGTGCACAAGTATACTGAAAGTACTGCTTCTGAATGAATAAATAAGGTCATGCCTTAGCAGGCTCAAATCCTAAGTTTGTTTACTCAGAAGTCCACTGAGAGAAGATTGCAGGATGTTTAGTAAAGCTGCAAAAAGAACCTTTCAACCTGATGCTAATCATGTTCATTCATAAGTTCTGTTACTTCTACAAGGCTTATTTCCAAGTTAATATGTCTAACATTGCAGCCTCTGAGATTTTCTTGAGTAAAAAACCAGACAAGGCTAACCAGAGCCAATCACATTTAATTTGAACCAATTTAACAATTTTGAGGCTCATGCAGACCCAATTCCAACCTCACATTTGGCATGCATTAATGGTTTTGAAAATACTTCTATGGATGGACACACATGAAATCATTTCCAGGAACACATCATCCATGCATCTTGTCCAAAAACAGTCTTGTGAACTAATCCCACGAAGAATCCAGCATTCTGCTCATGGGCTTATCTTTGACAAAAGGGCATGAGACAGCATTTACTAGCACACACTTTCATCAATGTAACACCATGGGAATAATTTCCAAAGTCACCCTGTAGAATCTACAGTGTAGATGCATACAGAACTACCACCCAAAGCATGATGGTAGTCATGCAACATGTTTAGGATCTTTCCCATAATGAACAGAAAGCTAGTCAAGCTGTGGTCCAACCACCAAGTGTACATGAGCCCAAAGATTCACCTTGTAGCTATGTTTGAATTTTTAAAAACTCTAATCTGAGTTGTTCCTGAGTCACTCTGTACCCCTCCTCTCTGTGATTCAGGTTCTGAGCTGCTCTGTGCTGCCCATTCACTATAGTAAGAATGTAAAAACAGCTATTTCCCTTTTGGCCAAAGTGAATCAAATTTATAGGCAGAGGAGTCCCTCCAGAAAGGATCAAGTCTGCCAAATTGCAGACAAATGGGTTCAGGGGCATGTTGTGGGATAAGTCAAGTGCATTGATTTCCTTCTTAATATACTGAAAGAGAGGAGGGGGAAGCAGGGGGTCTGTCTCTTGCTCTGACTTATTTAAAAATAATGAAGAGGTAGATGAGTGATGTGTACTCTTGCTTGTACATTTAAAACTTTGCAGCTTCCGATGGACCTCAAAGGCGTCTAATAAGTTTTATAAAATGAAGCTGTCCATAACAATGCCTGTAGAATTCTGAAGAGCTGGGGGGGGCTGTTAAAGCAAAGCAACCTTTTTATTAAAGAAAAGAAAAGAAAATTTTAAGCTGCTGCACTTAAAAATTAAATAAAATAAACCTTTGAACAGACTCACTTCTTGGAAAGCCCATGGACCTGCACAGTAAAGTACAGAAACAGAGCAACACAAAGCTTTGGGGGGGCGGCCCTGATCCAAGCCAAGGGGGTTTATTGACATTAGATATGGACTCATACGGAGGAAAGAATCACCTTGTTATTCAGTCCCTGGACAGAGCAGATGTAAACCTTTACTACCCACATTTTGCTCACGGGCACCCTGAAGCATAGAAGCCGACATGTCTCAAAAGCATACTTGCCTACCAGACAAATCAGAATGTCATTTGCTTTTAGCATTTCAAAACAGATTTAGCACTCACCAGTAACTAAATTCCGATTAATCTGTCCCCCCAGAAATCCAAGAAGGCGTACAACTCTAGCCCGTACTGCTTCCAATGAAAGATCCTCCTCCTAGATAAAATATGATTGCAAGAAGGAATTCCTAAAAAGTTGTTTTTGCCTAAAGGCATTTTTTGTACATTTTAAAAAAAGAAATAAAATAATTCAGAATTTGCATTTTAACCTGTATTTTAAATTGGGTTTTTTCCCCCTATTATGTTTTTACTGTAATTTTACTGGTGTTAGCTGCCCTGAGACCAGCTCTGGCTGGGGAGGGCAGGGTATAAATAAAATTTATTATTATTATTAATTCTACAAGACTCCAATATTTCACAACAAAGCTGTCAAAAGAAAGAAAAGAAGAAGGAAAGAGACGCTGTTGCATGGTAATTCTTGCTGTGAAACACTGAAATCTCCCAGAATTTTAATTCTTAGCAGTGTGGACTATCTCTCTGTTAAGTTTTTCTTCGTTAACTGCTAGAATTTTCAGACTGCTGACTGTAAAATTGAAATCTCACTGAAAACTGGCTTACACTGTTTGGATCTGGTAAATTGTTGCAGGACTGACCATAAAGTATTTTGGAAATCATACAGGTTAAAAATCTGTAAATCAAGGTGGACAGTTGAGCAGAGTTCTGCAGCAAGAACCTCTTTCAGTATCGAAAACAACAAATTGTGGACTTGCATGTTCCAAAGCTAATTACATAAAACATATGACACGTCGTAACTGTGATTCAAATACTGTATTCTGAGGCTGCCCAATTTCCCCATTGTTATTCATCACAGTCCTGGAGGTATTATTGAACATGATTAGAAGGGACCGTTTGATAAAAGGCATTCAGGTCGGAGCTAAGCAATATAAATTGAAAGCTTTTGCAGATGACTTAGTTTTAACATTACAGGAGCCAGAATCTAGTTCGAAAAGAGTTTTGGAAGTGATCCAAGAATTTGGGCAGATGGCTGGTTTTAAGCTGAATAAATCTAAAACAAAAGTTCTTGAGAAAAATTTAACACCGATTGAGAAAGACAGGTTTCAGAAGGAGACAGGCCTAACAATAGTAAAGAAGGTTAAATATTTGGGGGTTAATATGACTGCTAAGAATTTAAACTTGTTTAAAGATAACTATGAGAAATGTTGGCTAGAAGTGAAGAAAGATCTAGAGATATGGTCAAACTTGAAGCTTTCCTTGTTGGGAAGAATTGCGGCTATAAAGATGAATGTATTGCCAAGGATGTTATTTTTGTTTCAATCTTTGCAAATTGTGGACAAGATGGACTGTTTCAAGAAGTGGCAGAAGGATATTTCTAGATTTGTCTGGCAGGGCAAGAAGCCTAGAATAAAATTTAAAATACTAACCGATGTAAGAGAAAGAGGTGGCTTCGCCCTGCCAGACCTGAAACTCTATTATGAATCGGCCGCATTTTGCTGGCTGAAAGAATGGCTGCTTCTTGAAAACACTGACATTTTGGATTTAGAAGGTTTTAATAATGTCTTTGGGTGGCATGCATATCTGTGGTACGACAAGGTCAAAGCTCATAAAGCATTTAAAAATCATATTGTCAGGAAAGCATTGTTTAATGTCTGGTCAAGATATAAAGACTTATTGGAGAACAAAACCCCAAGGTGGTTGTCACCAATGGAGGCAAAGGCACTTAAAAAGTCCAATATGGAGGCCAAATGGCCGAAATATTGGGAAATACTGGAACAAGAAGGGGATAAATTGAAATTGCAGAGTTTTGAGAAATTAAAAGATAAGGTGCGAGATTGGCTGCACTATTTTCAAATAAGAGAAGCCTATAACATGGATAAAAAAATAGGTTTCCAGGTGGAAAAATCAAAATTGGAAACTGAGTTGTTAGAACCCAAAACTAAAATACTTTCAAGAATGTATAACTTGCTGCTAAAATGGAATACGCAGGATGAAACAGTTAAATCTGCTATGATTAAATGGGCACAAGATGTTGGTCATAACATCATGTTTGCTGACTGGGAACGGTTGTGGACCACAGGTATGAAATTTACGGCATGTAATGCCCTAAGAGAGAATATTATGAAAATGATATACAGGTGGTACATGACACCAGTCAAGCTTGCAAAAATCTACCATTTGCCTGACAATAAATGTTGGAAGTGTAAAGAAAGTGAAGGAACATTCTTTCACCTTTGGTGGACATGCCCAAAGATTAAGGCTTTCTGGGAGATGATATATAACGAAATGAAAAAAATCTTTAGATATACATTCCTTAAGAAGCCAGAGGCCTTTCTCTTGGGCATGGTGGGGCAATTGGTGCCAAAGAAAGATAGAAATTTCTTTATGTACGCAACAACAGCAGCAAGAATTCTCATCGCAAAGTATTGGAAGACACAAGAGCTACCCACCCTGGAAGAATGGCAGATGAAGCTGATAGACTATATGGAATTGGCGGAAATGACTGACAGAATCCGAGACCTGGGAGAAGAGTTGGTGGAAGAAGACTGGAAGAAATTCAAAGACTATCTTCAGAAATATTATAAAATCAATGAGTGTTAAAAATGTGCTTGGATGGGTAATAAGTGGTAATTAGTGATAAAAGTTATTAAGACTATGCAAAAAAGGTATTGATAATTGGTTGAAAAATAGGGATATAGTATATGTTATGGTACAAAGTTTAAACATTTGACAAAGGGTAAGAATTTGCTGAATTAAATATTTGAATGGGAACACAAAAAGGGGAAGGTGCGAGGAGGTCAAGAACATAAGCATATGAAATTGAGGCTATTGGAAAAATGGAATGGTTTTATTTTTTCTTTGTTTAAATGTAATTTTTCTTAATTAGTTGTGCTTTTCTTTCTGTATTTTTTTTCTTTTTTTCTTTTTTGCGTGTTTCTTTTTTCTGTAATTTATGGTTTTTTATTCTGTGAATTTCTATTTTTCTTTTTTTGTAAAACTTTAATAAAAATCTTTTTAAAAAAAAAACAAATACTGTATTCTGCATTCACAAGCAAATATCACATGGTGATTATCCCACTGTATAAACAAATTAAGTATAAATCAGCTATGTATGTGTTTCTTTTAAGTAACTGCGGATAAGTATATCCACTTGAGTATATATCTGATACACAAAAAAAATCTTTGTAATAAGACAATGCATAATTATATAATGTATAAAAGCACATATATCTAAATAAGAAAAAGTATGCTTTGATCTTCCGATGGAAAATTTAATTATTTTTAAAGGGTAGGAGGGAACTTTACCAATGCAAGACTCTTTGCTTTCTTCAGACGCTGGATGACTACTTTGTTCAATCCCTTCTGAACTGCCCGAGAAAGTTTCTTCACCTCCCAATTACTATGAGATTCATCTAATTTTCAAGAAACAATATATTAATGCTCACTTATTGTATTTATGAAAGTACATTAGGTGTATTTTAAAACATTTCTGCAAGGTGACAAAAGAGCAAGTTGTCCAGCTGTTGTTGGACTACAAATCCCATCATCCCTAGCTAGCAGGACCAGTGGCCAGGGATGATGGGAACTGTAGTCCAAAAACAGCTGGAGAGCCAAGTTTGGGAAACCCTGCACTACAGTATATAACAATGAATAATTAAAAAAAATTCCCAAATTCAAACCACTCCACAATAAGGTTAGTCCAACACTGGTATGTTTAACACCTCAACACCTTTAAAAAGCCTTTCCATTTTCCTGTATTCATTTTTAGCATGTACCTGTCAATGCAGAAATTTTCAAATAGCCATCAAGGCAAGGCAAGATGTCCTTGTAGTAAGGCTGTATTATATATCTGGGAATATGGGCTGACCAATCTTCCAGGGCATCCAGTGCTGCGTCAGCCATTGGGGTATAGCTAAGGCCCTGTTTAAAAGCATTCTGTACAGACGGCATAAAGAAAACAGATATTTAGAGCTCCAAATATATGCCTTTTACAATATATTTGTGTCTTTGGATGTAAGTATCCTATTGGCCAATATTACAAAATGCATACAAAGTTATAATTTTAATACTCCTAGAATGAGATACAGGTTAAGTATGGTGGTCAGCACAGACAAATAAAACTATGAACAGCACACATGGTTGCCATACAAATCTGAAATTCAAACTTTGGGTTTCCCCACTAATTCACCAATGGTGACAATGCAGATGTTAAAGGCTGTAATTCGATACACACTTACCTCTCATTTAGTTCAGTGGGACTGACATCTGAGTAAACATACATAGGATCATGCTGCAAATTCCACCAAAACGAGCATATATGCAAGGGGGAAATGACTGTATTGCTTATTCACCATACTGACCCACCTGCAAAGCAGGAATGTATGCTTTAATATCCAGCATGATGATGTCATGTGGCAAGGAAAGCACAAAAATAAGACAGGATGCCAATAGTTCATCTTTGTACTGCTTCATTTTTGCTGTTACCTAAATTGAGAAAAATGGAATAATGTTAAGAACTACCTGAAGTTCAAATCATCTTGACAAATGTCTTATGTTGGACAAGCAAGTAAAGTACACCAATCTTTGGAAATGAATTGATTTAAATACAAATTTACTTATTACACATAACTCAAAAGACTCAACACATATTTCAAAGAAATATCACAGAGAACGTCTCACCTCTTTTCCAAATTTTGCAAATAAAGCAAAGCAGGAACTCTTCTCCGGATCTTCATGACATTTCTTTTCACTCTTTGGACCGACACCCTGAGAAACAAAAGAATATGCAGAATTGTACAAATAGGGTTAGTCTTCTCTTAGTGTTCCATTAAAAAAAAAGAACCAATTGAATAATGTCATATAATTGAGGGAATCCATGCACCCACCAATGTATGCAGGATTAATAGATTATGTCCTTTACATGGGGCTGGTTTTGAAGACTATATGGGAACTGCAACTGGTTCAGAACACAGCAGACAGCGCTAGCAGTAAAGGACGTATCCTGCCAGAGGTAAGTTGTTTCTGGGCAAAATTTCAAGTGCTGCCGTTCACTTATAAAGTCCTATGTTCCTGACACAGTCAAGACAGATTAGAGATTCTGCTGGTTTACCACCGATCTCACTGCCCAGATGTTCTCAGATGCAGTGTTGAGGACTCCCAGACTTCTGGGGAACTTCAACATCCATGCCTAAATGACTGGCTCTGGGGTGGCTCAGGACTTCATGGCTGCCAAGACAACTGTAGGGATGGCCCAACATGCCATTGGCCCAACACATGTAACAGGCCGCATTCTGGACCTTGCTTTCTCAACTGGGCAGGAAAAGGGTGATCTGAAAGTGGGGGATATTGACATCAGCCCCTTGTCATGGCCAGATCACTTCCTGTTGAGATTTAGGCTTTCAGCACCTTTTCCCTTCTGCAGAGGCAGAGGACTTATTGAGATGGTTGACCCTTGAAGGCTAATGGATCCAATGGGTTTCCAGAAGGCTGTGTGGTTTTTTTCCTGACTGGTATGACTGGTGTTCCTGTTAAAACCCTGGAATGTGTGCAGGTGGTCCAATAAATAACTTGGGCTCAATCTGTTTAGGGCTTTAAAAGGTCAAAACCAGCAGTTTAATTGGGCCCAGGAATGCACAGATAACCAGCTCAGCTGATATAATAAAGAGGTGTTACAGATGCTGTCTGCCTTGCCCCCAGTATGACTCTAGCAGCCATGTTCTGGAGCGTCTGAAGTTTCTGAACAGCCCCAAAAAGGGCACACTACAGCTGTACAGTCCAGTCATACCCAGAGCATAAACCACTGTGGTAAGGTTAGTCCCTTTCCAATAGGCGTGCAGTAGGCATACCCACTGATGCTGGCAAAAAGCACTCCTGGTTACTGATGCCACCTGGGCTTATCCAATCAGCATCAAATCCAGGAGCACTCCTAAACTGTATATTTGGTTTTTCAGGCAGAGTGCCGCCCTATTCAACCCAAGCTAAAAACCACCTTTCACAGCTGAAGGATCTCCCTAAACACACCACCCCTCCATGTTGCATTTTTGCCCATTTCCATCCCAGAACTACCGCCAGGTATAAAAATACAAAAAAATTCTTAACTATTAAAATGAAAAAAATCACAATTATATCAAGCACATATGCAGCGCAGGTACAAAGCAGCATAACATTAACTTTATCTTGAACAAATAACAGGTAATTACCCTCCTTACAAGAGTTATCTCACCTGAAAGTATTTTGTTTTTTTAGCAATTTTCATGGCAATAGACAGCATTTTGTAAAATCCACTAATAAAGGGTAACCGCGTTGACTGTATAATTAGCTCATAAGCAAATGAATAAACCCAAGGCACAAAATACTCAACGTGCTTCTCTGGGAGGATGTCTCTGCAGAGATAAAGAGAACAGCAAGCAATGAATTGAAGTCATCCCCCTCCCCCCCATAAAGCTACAGGCCCAGGGTGCCCTGTTCTAAGCAGGAGATCACTATGTCTATTCCACCCATTCACAAACACTGCCAGCAAACAATGAATAGGCCATGCCATTTCCAGACAGGAGTTTGGCTGCCCACTGGCCCCAGCATAATATAAACTATACCAGCACAATGTAACTAAATTGTATGTCTCACATGTGTTCTGCATTTCCTTGAACTACACACAACAGAACATACCTGCAAAACTCCACTAGGTTAATGAAGGCTGTAAAGTCTTTAGGCTTGTTTGGCTGAAGGTTTGCAGCTGGATCGGAAGTAGGAATGGTGAGATCAACATCAGCTACACTTCCATCCTGAGAAAAGAAAATCAGAAGTATGCACAGTCTTTGCAACCAGGTTAGGCTGGATAGCGTTTGCATGTATCTCTCCTACTTGTCTCTATTTTTCTTTAATTTAACATGTATACAATCTCTTTGATGAAGGCATGTTGGAAAAAAATGAATTATTCTACAATTAATTAGAATCCTATAGAAAAGCAGTGCTGCAAAAAGTATCCTATTTGTTGAATTTTATTGCTACTTATGGTATTTTAATCTAGCGGGGATTTTGTGGATGTTTATTTTAAATACGATGGGTTCTTTAAATGAAGTATCAGTTCATTTTTAGGACTCCCTTAAATATAATGAGTCAAATTCACCTAACAAGACCCATCCACACTAGATCTGTATAAGGACTTCCCCTTACACAATGCAACTTCCCCACTTCACATATCCTCTCAGTAACTGGGTCTGGGAAGATTGGGACAACTCCTGGAACAACGTAGGAGGGGGAGAGGGGGGATAATTCTGCCTGGCAAGTTGAAATACATTCGTAGATGGGACAGCTAGACATTGAATTCCATGCACTATAACATTCTCACAAACGCCTTCGGGAAAGGAGAAATAAAAATTGAAATATCTGCTATTCATGGCAATTTGTACTTCTACAAATTATATCTGCTTATGTCTCCACTCCCATAAAGTAACTCAATTCAGCATCTGATTATGTATACCTTCTTCCTAAACCCTCCTGTTGTTGGATTCTACAGTGCAGTATATAATTTAGATTATCAGCTTTTTAGTCTTAAGAACTGTTATAAATATTGCACTCGGTTTTACAGCCCTACCCATCCTAATGGCTTTTTAAAGATGGGCTATAAAACTTTAATGAAAACTATGGCTGCATCTAGATGTAACACTAAACCAGTTTAGTGCTATGTGAGCAATTTCTAAACTCTTGTGCTTCTCCTTTGACACATGTTCTGACTCTGCTTTGTCTAGACAAAGCCAAGTTAAAAGTAACCACATGATAGTCCCAACTCAGACAAAATTAAACTTCAGTTAGTCGAAAACGAAAATGGATGCATCTGATTCCCACCTAAAGGTTGTACCAGGGGAAGCACAAGCTCAAAGCTCATTTATGCTGGGAAAGCCAATGTGGTGCCCTCCAAATGATACTGGACTAAAATTTCCATTATCTCCAGAAAACATGGCAAATGGTCAGAGATGATGGGAGATGTTGGAGCCCAACAACATCTGGTGGGCACCACATTGACTATCCTTATGCATCACTAAATTATTGCTTACTGTTGTGTCTGAACATGATAAACAGATACATGTATGAATAATGTAACAGTAAATCAGTTTTCATTTGTTGAAAGTGCACCCTGAACCCGTTACATGGGCAGAAATGCAAAAGGTGAGAAGGTGAGAGAGAGAGAGAGAGAGAGAGAGAGAGAGAGAGAGAGAGAGAGACTCTTTTCAAATATCCAGTCTTACCTTCTCTTCCCTAATGTTCTGTTTCTGAACTGTAAGATCCAACTTTTCAACTACTTTTAGGATAGACTTTATGAGTTCATCATATAACAACCGATTTAGAGACTGTAGAGGTGAATTTGCAATTAGAAACGTTTCATCTGTGAACAGAGAGTCCTACATTGGAGAACAGAAGAACATAGTTTTAGTTACGTCAGAGTTTATTCCGAAATTACAGACCAAGTAATTTCCAGTACAAGCCAAGCCAATGTTTAAGAACTTCTGAGGAAGTCCTGCTGATTATTCCACAACTTACTATCACTTAATGACAGTGTAGAAGCAGGCCTTCTTGACAATAGCACTTACCACCTGGAATGTCCTCCCTCAGGTAATTTTTGAAGTACAGTCAGCAATGGCCTTTAAACATCTCTTTAAAACATATATGTATGCCCAAGCTTCCCTACTCTTAACTCTTTATTTTTTTGTTTTATAACTTGGACTACTGCAAAGCACTGCACATGGGGCTGTCAATGAAGAAGGTTCAGAGGCTGCAGCTAATGCAGAATGTGGCAGCCAGGATGCCAAGTGGGACAGTCTGATGGATCATGGATCAATGGTCCTGGCTGCCAGTGAGCTACCAGGCCCAATTCAAGATGTTAGTAGCAGCATATAAAAACCCTAAACAGCTTGAGATCCCATTACCCCAAAAAGAACCTCTCTCAGCATAAACCATATTAGGACCTACAATCAGTAGAGGTCCTGTTGTTAGTGCTGCTACTAGAGCTGCACAGCTGTTGGCGAACCATGACAGGTCCTTTTGGGTGGCAGTTACCTCACCAAGAAGGGCATTTCACAAATGGGTATCCATGTCTCCCATACTGACAACATTTAGGAGGAGGTTTAGCATATTCCTGTTCACTGAGGCATGAGCAGGCAGAAAGAGACTGCACCTGGCAACCTTGAAATTATTCACTGTGAGTGTATGACTGCATTTTAAAGCATTTTTATTTTCTTTTAATTGGTATTGTTTTGTGAGAAAATGCATACAACGGAAATGAAAAGCATTTAAGTAAAGCTTAAGTAAGTCATTTTTTTTAAATTAAAGATCCAGCATTAGTGGTTTTTTTACCTTCATTGTGTCACAGCTCAGTAAACTTCTAAAAAGATCCAAGTAATCCTTGTATGTAGGCACCTTCCATTTCCCAGCTCGAACTTCTCCAGATATAGGAGGCTCTTCTGAACTAGAAACGTTTTTTCCAGAATATTCCTAGAAGGCAACATAATACTGAATATCTCTACATAGCTTATCCTAGGATAGCAGAAATGAACACTGCCTAATTCAGAAGTATACATAAGTGATAGAAGAGCACACAGGACCATTGTACTAAGACATGTCAAGGGCATTCTCATGTTAAGTGCCCCATCTTAGGAATGTATAATATTTCAAATAATACACATTCACATACTTAAAACAAGGTAAAACAAGATATTTCAAGTGATCAGCAGCAAATTTTACTTCATATGGTATTTTAATGCTTAACGTTCAAGCAAGACCCACTTCTTTAGTCCCCAAAGTTCATTTTCTACAATTATAGTATTAACCAAATGATTTAATGTTTGACCTCTCACTCAGGCCCCCTCTGATACTTCCAGTAAACAAAGAAAGGGCATTTGAGAAGGGGAAACCCAAGTAGTGTTCATCAAGAGAAAAAAAGAACAGTTACTGAAGAAAATATATAGGTGACATTACATTCCTGGTGGGTGAGCAGTATAGGGCACCATGTAAAAATGGATGCATGTTTTCATGAGGGGACTATGGAAAGTGAGGGAAAACCCTAGCAATTTATGAAGCTAGCAATTTGTTAATAAATGCACCCCCTTGGAAGAAAAAGAGTGCAACAAAACGTTTTTGTACAGAACACAAGGAATAAGGATACAAACACAAAACCTAATTCAGCAAAACTTCAACAACACTTACCGATGAGAAGACAACTGGCTTAGAACAGACTCTGATTAAACCTTGATGCACTGAAAAAGAAGGTATTTCAATATTTAAGAAAACACATCAAGAAGGTGGACTGAAAAGTGTCTGAATATTCTAGTATCTTTCTGGCACTGAAAATGAACCCCAAATCAGCAACTGTTGTCATTACCAAGTTGCTTTATTAGTTACCAGGTTACACTGAGGCCTAAATATGTGCAGTGGTTTAAAAAAAAAGTTTAAAAGAAAACAAAATAAAAACAAACAGCGACACACACACACACACACACACACACACACACACAAAAGCCCCCCACCTCCAGACCAAAGAAAGGATCTGGCAAGACAGCTGAGCTATTGTAAGATTCATTCTTGTTATGGGTCCAATCACTGCATTTCTTCTAGGAAAAAAGGGTGCAGGTACTGTGTGTCCTTGAGAACCCCCAGAAAAAAAGCACTGGGTCCAATGCAGAAGACACCATATTAGTCCTACATACGACATGAGGCAACCATAACATTAACTGATATTTACCACATTTTAAAAATAGCTTTTGCATCAATGTAAATTTGATTACAAGTGAAACTAAAATAGTAAAATTATACTTAGGCACGTACATTTGTATTAGGCACTGCAGAAAAGTTAACAAAAGAATTCTGTTTCTTGCCAAATTCAGTTTCCAATTCACTTTCAAGCAGAATCACATACAAATTGCCCACATATGCAACATAACCTAAAAAGTCATTGTGACTAAGGGTGCAGTCTTGTACTCATTACACTGACTGCGACACTGCAGAATACGACAGAAACTCCACTGGCATAATTTTCTATTACCCTTACTTTTCAAGTTTCTCAAACCTGAACTAGGTCCTGCAATAAAGAAAACTTGTTTTGAGACAATCGACAAAACTCACCCACAGTGCTCATAAAACTCCACAGTACAGGGCCTTTTCCTGCCAGCGCTAAAAAAACCTTTATAATGGATTTACAACACTGAAACTGCATTTTCACACTGTATTGTGGGAAGCTATCTATTTGCACCACAATCAGACGTTCCAGAACTGGAGTATATACTTCAGGAATCTAGAAGAAGAACAGTGGCATATTAGGAGATAGCAGCTACACATTCACTAAAAATCTTCAAGATTATTTTTCAAGTGGGAGGGGTTGTAGGTTTTGTTTTTTAGTGAGAGAGAAAATTTGCATCACCCTCATCACAAATAAGAGTCGTACAAGTAGAGTCATTCTCCATGCTCCCCTCTACACATGTTCTATTTTCCCCCTCCACAACAGTTAGGGTGCATTTGGTGGTCACTGAGCATGCTCAGTTCTCACGAAGCTGTTTTCGTTCTGCCTCCCTAAAGATCTGTGGTGCTTCTGCAAACCTTGGGGTTACCCCTGATGATGTCTCAAGCCTGCTAATATTCCATCCCACCCACCCCCACCACGTAGAGTGAACCAAAGGATTAGCACTTGAAGAACAAGTTTGCTATCAGGACATATGCAATGCCTTCTACTTTATACAAATAAAAGCCTCACAAATGTGATCCAAACTAGTCACTTACAGTATCTAAGTGCAGTATGACACTAGCAATAGATTGAAGGAAACTTGGTAGCTGATACACGTGGTCATCTACAGTTTCTGCCTCGGTGAGATACATTTGCTTACAGCGCTGAAGGAGTTCAACATACATGAAGTCAACATCCTTGGAATTGATAGCTTTGCATGGCTTTCAAAGAGAGAGAAATAACAGTAGATTAAAATAAATAATTGGTCTACCAATTGGAGAGGGAGTAATCCATTTCTCTTTGCCTGCAGACCTCTGGACCTTCTGAAAAACCGCTCTGGCCCTATGGAGCCAGTCTGAGATTATTAGGGCACAAAGGAAGTCAGCAAGCTTCAGTCATGTTACAAGAACTGCCTTCCATTCATGGCAAGATTATCAAGTCCAAGCCATTATTACAGTCTAAGTTCTTTGATTTACTAACTGCAATTTCTAAGCACCAAGGGCAAATTCAAACAT
This sequence comes from Podarcis filfolensis, assembly GCF_964270895.1. Lineage (NCBI taxonomy): Eukaryota > Metazoa > Chordata > Lepidosauria > Squamata > Lacertidae > Podarcis > Podarcis filfolensis. The sequence goes on from NC_139603.1 coordinate 51,323,487, forward strand.
TAATTCAGTAAACCTAAATATCTGCAAAAAGCCACTACATTAAAGATCATGGAAATGCTATTTCTCAGTTGAGGTGCACCTCACTTATTGCAACGTTCTGTGATTTAAGTTCACTTTTTCTAAACATTGTATTAAACTCAATTTGCGACTCACGTATTATAAGGTTTCATTTATCCCAAATGATGCAGCTAAGATTTCTGCACAAGGATCATTAAAAATCTTTATAAAATAAATGTCTTATTCACTCTAATATTAAACCTTTCCAACATCAGAGTACCAGGATAGGTTGTACCCAGAATCTGGCTGCCCATTGTTTTTTAGTCTCTCGGGTCCAAGAAGTGGGATAGGAAATGATTCCTGCATTGCAGTGGGTTGGACCACATGACCGTTGGGGGTCATCCAACTCCAACTCTACAATTCTATGATGTCAGGAACTAAAATACATACCGCTGCAAAAAGCCCATATCCACGAATAGCAATGGACAATTCCTTGTTGCTGGCATCCATCTTCCTGATGATACCATAAAACTGTTCCATGAAGTAGCGCAGCTTGCTCTTATGCATTTCTGCATCCTTTGCAACCATTGCAGAGATCTGCATATTATGTATAATATAGGATATTTATAATTTAGATAGCTCATACAAAATAAATTCATCATGACTTCATATCTATGCTACTCAGCAGCTTCTTCAAACCAAGCTGATATAAAGACAATATCATCAACATACAATACCAAAGAAAACTTTTAGAGTCACAATGAAAGGAATAAAAAGACTGTGGTCCCATTGGTTCAGACACTATACTAATACAGAATAGCTATCCATATGTCAATATGTACGTAGAGCCTTTAACTCCCACATAAATACATTATGTGCATGGCAGTAAAAACCTTGCTGCCAAAAGCACTTGCATCAAGAAGAACGACTGTGGGAACAGCCAGGCATGGGAGAAAAGTCCCATGCAGAAGGAAGGGAAAGCAAAACAAAGAGAGAGAAAACTGGACATGGGAGACAAGGTGGTTATTTTACCTGTTTAAAAAATGCATCCAAAGCTGAATGGCCAGCTTTCTTCAGTTCTATATTCTGATGGCCACACCATTTGGACATTACTTCATATAGTGTGATATAGTTGTCAAGAAGGCATGTGCTGAATTGAGCAGCATGGATACTAAACAAACGCAGTCCAGCTGAAAAGTAAAATTTTAATTTAAATTCGACTTTTTGTTCCAGCTGATTACTGATGCAAGTGTTATCTTCCTTGAATAATTTTACAAGAGCTATTTGTTTATATAATCACTCTAAGAAATTAGGATTGAAATTGGTAATTATCTTGCCTTTATTTATTTTTTGTTTATTACTTAAAGTTACATTTTACTTCTTGTAGACAAAAAATAGATTACATGCATTACATCTTATCCAACAGAGAAGAAATATGCTATCAGAGATACTGTTGCAGCCAACTATTTTACATGAAACAAAGTTCTTACCAAGAGGAACTGCGTATCGCTTTAAGTCAATCTGCAATGTCAAAATATTTTGTATAAGATTTGTTTGTCAGATCTAATTAACAAATTTAAAGAATGATTGTTTTGAAGGCAAAAAAAATCCATTATACCTGTGGACTTATTGCCTTCATTGCAAAATCAAAGATTTCTTTAGATGTTTGAGGATCTGTAGAGAAAATACAAAAAAAAAAGTAAATAAGGTCATGAGGTGGCAGCATTTTAAACTTCTCATATGACACAAAACCTCTCATATGACACGAAAGTTCAGATCATCACAAAAGCCGATTCAACCACAGTGTATCATTGTCACTCCAAAACGATCTTCTATCAAATAAAACTCAACTGATCCTCTGTGTATCTAAATGGCAGATCATACAGACATTAGATCTATGGAAAGATGGAGCAATGCCACATGCTACTTTGAACAAACTATGCATTGATTCTTCACCACAGAATGAACATAGGGAAGCAGCACAGAAAGTATGCCATATAGACATACCTCAGGACCCTGAAAGTTATCAGAACTGAGTAGAGTACAACTGCAAGACCAAATTTAGAAAGAAACTATTCCCTATTGCTGAAAATGTCACAAATAGAAACAGACAAAAAGGACAAAAGGCTGTTCAAGGTGAAAGAGTAGCATTTCCAATTAAAACTACCCAGACCACAGAGGCTATAAAATATCCTTATTTAGTGATTTCCAAGAAAGACAGGCCAAAAGTCTGGAGAATTATTTTATGTGCAGCAGATACCAGTTCTCAGGACAGGGAGCTGGACTAATTGATCCACTGGGAACATTCAGCTAGGTGTATCAGCATTCCTCAAATTTATAGAACATCTCCGACAAGACCATATGGAGCAAAGTAGAGAAGGAATGTACAAAAAAAAAATCTGTTTATACTAGCGCTATAAACTTATTGTTCCCAAAAATGTGGGCTAAAAGGGAAGATAGAGATAGTGGATTACTTGCCAAAGTAACAGGACTTGCAGCCATAATTGATTGCCTACACTGATGTAAAATCTGCACAAGCATATCCAACAATGCTTCTGGTTCTGGGTGTAGAAATCAAAAGTCTAGCGAATTAAGAAAGGGAGGCAATTTCCTGCAGTTTGACAGAACTGTGCTACTTATAAATTTTAATAAAAGAAATACTGCACCTTCATCCATGGACTTAGTAAAGTTATTCATGAGCGCTGTCAGTCCTTTCAGACACCCAGCTACTACTGCAAACTTAGGCTCTCTTGTTGCAGAAGTCATCTGAAAACAAGGAAGTGATGTATTTAATACGGAAGGAGACCAGGTATCCCGAGATATCAACATGCAATGCAAGACACAATTTCTCAAATGAACTTAAACATAGTAGCTATATCCTCTGATTATAAAACAAATCTGTAATTTGTTTCCAGTATAGCATATAATATATAGAATGTAGCTAATCATTCTACAGTCTCACTAGGTTTCTTAGAAAAACTGGGCACAATCCAGCAAAAATAAAAAAATTGAGTAGGTACTCTGTATGCACTGCAACTCTGTACCAGCACTTTTTCCCCCCTTGAGCAACATTATGTTAAGAAGACTCGCAACAATGGCACAGAAGTCTGGTCTGGGGCATGGGGAGGAAGGAGCAGCTTAGCTTCTTGCTGACCTTCAGCCAGGTGGAACCAACTACAGGTGCTTCCTTTGCCCCTTGTAGGGGCTTTAAAAAGAAAAGAAAAAAAGCTGAAAGAATAAAACAGTAGCAGGCCCTTGGACTGGATTGTTCATTGCCCGCCTGCCACATGCAGCTAAAAAAGATTTGCTTGCCTTGCCCCTTAAAGAGGATTTCCTGAGTGTTGGTGCAGCAAGAAGCAACCGTCTTCCTTGTTTGTTGCCTGCTGCCAGTCGCATGCTTCACCCAGTAAAAAGGCTTTCCTGATTGTTGAGCGAGGGGATGAAGGCACAACAGCTCCACCACCACCCCTTCTTGACCGTCCTTTGCCTGCTATCATGAGCTGTTGGCAGTGACTTGCTTCCCTTGCCCCTGAAAGCTTTCCTGATTTGGGAAAGGGGTCACTTAGGTGTAAGAGGAAAATCAGTAGGGTGATTTCTACAATCTGGATTAGCAAGGCATAGCTGACTATCAGAAATTAATTCTAGTAGGTAATTCCTAGCAGTGAGCCAACAAGGAAATATTGCAGAACAGCATGAGCTGGTGAAGGGAAACACTATGCTATAGACGTGGGTAAAGGCAGGAAAACCCACCATCTTGGAAATAAAAGCAAAAACGGGGCCCTATGATGAAAAGGGCTTTCCAAGCCATAGTGGTAAAGGTCCCACCAGGCAGTCTGTGAGGCAAAGAGGCCGCCTGGGGTTCTAAGGATCTAGAGAGCTAAAGGAGGAAAATCTGACACACACCAAGACAGAACATGAAGGAAAAGCTTTTGCTGATATCCCACAAGAAGTCCTTACTTTACCTGTGTTCTGAGTTCTCCCAAATAAGCTCGATATAGTTTTTCAGAGTTGTCAAGCATATCACTAGGTTGGACTTCTCCCAAAACTCCCAGGAGTTCATAAATCCTTTCCAACACTTAAAAAAAAAAGAATATTTAGCACCCTAATTATGTGTTCACATTTTATTTTAATCTAGCTACACACACAAAAAATCTCTCCTAAACAATGAAGGATTTAATAAATTACCCAAGTGTTGTTATAGATCCGAAATGTCTTATTCAGTCTCACCCATATTATCCTAATATTTAGTTACTGTCACTGCCAGCTGCGCTGTCAATGTTCCGCAGACAGACACAAGGTGGTTACTGATTAATGTGCCACTTAAGACTTAAGGCCTTTGTTATTGGGGGAAATAGTGAAAGCGTACATGCATAGTTATTACTTCTTGCTGTCCTAATCATAGTTAAGTTGGGCCCCAAAGGAAGAAATTAGCACATGTGGAAATAGTTCTGAAAGAAGCTACCTCACATCTAGTTCCAAGAGCTCACACTAATGTAACAGTCGAAAGAGAAATAAGTTTAAAAGTACACCCCACTCCAGTTATGTACAAATGGATAAAAAGCTTCATCTCAGTGGGGAGGGAATGAGCGGGGGGGGGGGCGGGAATTAAGGAAAGCATAATGTTCCAAAATTATCTGTGGATGAACAGAATTCTTATGTGTGAAGGCACAGAGACTATGGGGAGCAGAATTTTGAGGGGAAGTGAAAGTAAGTATGAAACTCAGAGGCGGCTCATGCATAGCTAAGGTCTGCAGTGTTCATAGGTCTGGATTCAAGGGATGAAAGTCTTTATTTTAAGGATTTATACACATTCCTTAGATAAAGGAATCATGCAATAAGATGACCCCCAAGGCAATTTACACCACACTATAACCATACAAAGAATACCCAGTATTAGTTCCTGCACCTAGTGACAGAAACCAAAGTTTCATTTCCCTTGCTTCTGCAGTCCCAGGGCAACTGGTGGCAAGTTAAGAGTTCTTTCTGGCAGGGAACTCCTCACAGCTTCGTCTTGAGTGCCCAATGACTGGGGCCATGTTCCCTTTCCCTGATGTTCTTCCTGGGACAAAGGCAGTATAACCTCCCAGTGGCGCTTGTTCCTCTGGTAGCATATTGCAGAGTTCCCTTCCCCTCACTTTTGCAGTCTCAGGGCAGCAAAGGCTTGACTTAATGACATTCCTACTGTTGAACTGGAAATGAGGTTATTCCAGCAACAGTTAATAAGGACTAGGTTCTACTGAAGTCAAGTTACTCGTTACTAGATTCCATTTTCTTGCTCTCAAAGGGATTTGCAGGCTAATCCAAGGTAGAAGCAAGCATTCAATGTGACTTTCTCCCTAGTCACAATTAACTTTCGTTGGATTATTCTCAAATCCGTTAGCAATTTAGAGTAGTGACCCATCATCCCCTAGCTGTGTATGTTTGCTAATACAAGTATAAATAAATAAAAATTACTAATAGTAAACGTAAGTAGTAATATAGTTAAGATACTTACCTGTATCAGACACTTTACTTTTTATAGCAAGTTCACTATAGAATTTGGTAAAGATTTCTCTGACTTTCATGTCTTCCATCACATAAGATGACCGTAAGCTGTGAAGCAGCTGAAAGGATGTTGATGTTAACCAAGGACAATTCTTTAAAAAATCTTTTAAAAGCACTCAAAACAGTATTGTAAAATACATTATTATTTTTTCTAGCTAAATAAGAGTCCTTCAGAGTTTTGGAAGGTAGAGCAAGCTTGTTTTCTCCTACTCTGGAGGGTAGGACCCAAACCAAGGAATTCAAGTTACAAGAAAGGAGATTTTTACTAAACCCCAGGAAGAAGTTTCTGACGGTAAGAGCTGTTCAACAGGCTCCCTCAGAAGATGGTGGACTCTACTTCATTGGAGGTGTTTAAGCAGACGTTGGGTGGCAATCTGTCATGAATGTTTTAGCTGAGATCCGTGCACTGTAGAGGGTTGGACTAGATGACCCTTGTGGTCCCTTCCAACTCTACAATTCTATTTTATCTTTTATTTTTTAGATTTATATACTGCCCTTCATCATACAATCTTCGGGCAGTTCACAGAATAAAGTGCAGGATAAAAACAAGTAAATAAGTAAAACAAAAAAGCAAAACCATAACTCCTTCTATTATTCTGATTCTATGGTAAATATACTAGGTAGAACATATGTTAGCTACTTAATAGAAAACACTTTATCATTTTTATTATATATGTTCTTATGTATTCTTCTGTAAAATTAGATATGAATCTTACTATGAATATTATTTACTTTTAAAACACATAGATTTAAATTATTTCTACTACACTGAACTTTGATATTGTGACATACAAACATGCATAATTACTGGAAACAGTTGACAATCATAAAGACCTATAAGTTTTACCTTAATCAGTAGATCTAGTGCTGGGATTCTGCACTTTGCCAGTTTGTCTTTTGTATAAACGCTAAGACACATCCGCTGTATTTTTAAAAGACAAAATATAATAGTGTTGATGTACTCCATTTGTAGTGCAGTATCTTGCACTGTTTTAACATTTGTTCCCTATTTTACAGCATAAAAGCGTAAACAAACTGCCCAGGTAAAGCAAACTCAGTCTATTTTTCTGAATAAGGATTTTCCACATTAGAATATTCTGTCTTCCTCTATTTACTCTTGTCAAAGGCCACACCAGTGAACAACTTCCCCAATAGAATCTGGATGCACTACAAATGGGCTCAGGGCTGAGAAAGACTTCAGATCCAAGAGACTGTACTCAGCTAGATGGACCAGTGTGTCTGTCCCAGGTTCTTACACCCACCAAAGAAGAGTAGCTAGAATGTGAAAGTTACAGGGAACACGAAAAACAAGTGCCTCGTGCCTTCTCTTCCTTTATAACATTGTCCAAAATATAATTTTCACTTTCTCCTGCCTTGGTGATGTGAAACTCCTAATTCAGAACAGTTGCATCTTCTAAGAAACGAAAATACACAAAAAGATGCATTTTGAACATGATGGTGCTGCAGAGGAAAAGGAAGCAGTCTAATGCAAGCATTTAATATACAAAGGATTGCTAGTTTCTCATTGCTGATAATGGATCATAATACTACATGTATTATTATACTAGCTGCATTATTTTATCTGTCTAAGCTACCTAGTTTTGTTTGCAATTTTAATTAATTGACTCACCTTTACATCTTGTGCATAAGGGTGAACTTTTTGGCCAATCTTTTCCAAAAAGGCAAGAAGAAATTTTAATGCTTCTTCTCTGCATTCTCGAAACTGAAAACAAGACATTGAAAGCATTTTCAGCAAAAGACACAGTAAGAGACCTTGTTGGATAAGGCAATATATAAAGCAAATAAAAACAAATATATAAAAGTACAATTACTAAGACATCAAAGGATGCTTCAGCCTACGATTATCAACTTACTTCTTCACTATTCAGTGATTTATGGATAAATGCAAGTAGTCCATCTTCTTTGGAAAACACCAGTGAAATCTGCAAAGCTGTGGGAACATGGGTGAAAATAGTATGAATCAAAGCAAATAATATCTTTCCAAACATATGGCCTTAGAACACATACGATTAACCCCTTGACATGAAATGCTGTTTAAACATGTGAAGATCAGGACTGGCAAGCACAATCTTTCCGCCGCCCGCATCCTGTATGCAACATGTGGTGCGAACTGGGTTATCATACAAATAAAAGTAGTACTCAAGCTGCCAACATGGAATGACAACCAAAATACCAATTACTCCAAGTACAAATTAGCTCAAGGGCTTAGTTGTAGAATCTCTGCACACATCAACATGTCACTGAATTGAAAGAGACAACAGAATCCCATCTAAGTAGACCACCTACAGGGATATGAAATTTATCTGCAAAGTGTCTACTGTAGTCACAGTAGGTCACAACTCATGATGTTTCTCACTAAGAACATTAGGCAGTAATTAATTCTTGCCTGTAGAGAAGGAATGCTTGAGGTGTCAAACAGATTTAAAGGAAATGCATTTCCCCCAAGCCTTATTCACACACTATCCTTGATAATGTAAGCATTGCAAAGAAATGACAACATCAGAAATATCTGAAAGCATTATTTTGTTTCTGAAGAAAGGACAGTGCTATTTCCTTGATATAAAGTAAGGCATTTCACACAGCAAGACACAACTGACAGACTCAATAAAATATAGCACTGACCTTTTATTTCAGTAAACCTGGTTTTTAAACTTGCAGCAGTATTGTGAATATTATTTCAAATTAAAGAGTAATTTGTGATGTTTTTTCTTACATGGCTATACTCTACTGTAGGGGAAAAGAGAGTGTACATCTTCCAAAACATCTGTTTTGCAGTGTGTATAATTTTTAGTGGCTTCACAATTTAATGTGAATGTAGTAAAATAACAAATTAGTGAAGTTCACTTGACTCAGGAGTGTAGAGGCTAAGGGTGTGAGCTGGAAAAGTATTGAGTCTGTATCTCAGTTCTGCAACAATTGTTAGCATACCTACCTACAAGTAAGTCCTACTGTGCTCAGTGTTGGAGGAGGGGTACTAACAGCAAGTGAGGACTACTGTACAGTTAGCCCGCAACGTACGCACATTTGTGTGCATTTAGTTTTACAAGCAAGGCATGAATAAATAAGTAAAAGTGGGTGGGAAGCGGGGTTCCGGGAAAAATGACTTTGGCAATCCCACCCACCTTTGAAACCCGATGTGTTTTGACTATGTATCACTTTGGCTTTAAACAGGATCGCTGGAACATCAACCCCTGTGTAAGTTGTGGCCTTACTGTACTCCTGTCCTATTGTGGGCTTCTCACAGGCACCTGGTTGGCTGCTGTAAAACAAAATGCTGGACCAAAGAGGTGTTTAGTCTAATCCAATAGGGCTGTTCTTCTGTTCTGAATAGACACATACAAACTTGTACTGTTGCTCCTCAGTAAGGATGCTTAGGACTGAATAGCTACCTTGAACATACTTAATAGAATAGACACAAACCTCACTGAACACACTAAACATGCATAGGAGAAGCAAGACTCTGCAAGCATGCAACCTCATGCATGCCTTATATGGGAATAATATCAATAAAACCGAATGGAACTTATTTATGCATTCAGTACCAGGCAACACAGCTGTCAACTTATGCACTAACAAAAAAGCCTCACTGAACAAACAGCTAGTTGGGTCCCGTTACTGATACTGTTGGCCCTTTGTACTTCAGGTGGCAGGGAGTTCCGCCGGTCAGGAAATGCAACTTGCGAGGGGAAAGAAAGTTTATTTCACATGAAACCCGTTAAAGTCTCACAAGGCGCCTTAAATCACAGCAAGGGGCAGCCCCGCCCGAGCCCTCAGGCTCATACGCACCCAGGACGCTGTCGCCGCTGCTGGTCACGCAGGTCTCCGCCAAGGAGCGGATGAAGATGTGGCCGTGAAGCGCAGCGTTCCCAGGGTTCGGGCTCCGCAGGGCGCTGTGCAGCTGGAGCAAGCAGTCGTGCAGCCCCCCGCTAGAGGCTGGGAACAGGGCGGCCATGGTACCCGCGCGCCCGCCTGGGTCAGCAGGAAGGAGGCGCCGCTAGGACGCCGCCGGGTCTCCCTCTTCCTCACCCGGGACTAGAGAGGAGAGCGCGCAGAACCAACGCCTCCGACGGGAAGGGGGGGGGAGAGAGGAAACTTCCGTGGCCGGAACCAGTTCTTTCGTAGGGCAGAAAAGGCGACGCGATTGGCTGCAGGAGGTGCGGGGGGGGGGAGGAACGAGGCCGCCAAATGTTGGGCGAAACCATGATTGCCTCCAGGATACCGGGGAGGGGGGAGAGGGCGTTCCCGGCTTTTAAACAGCGTTGTGCCGCTTGCCCCGCAAGCACCAATCCGGGGAACGCAGAGTTAACCCCCGCCCCTCTCGCCATAGATCCCCGTCCGAATGGCCGAGGCAGCCTGTCAAGCGTGAGCGATACCATTCTAGAACGGGGCCTCGACGTTGAAGAAAAAAGCGTTTGGAAAGCCTCTTGTAGTTTTCGTCAGCTACGTCAGTTTGACAAGCTTCTCCTCCTCCTCCTCCATCATCATCCGCACCTCTCAGTTCGAGCCCTTGGCCGAAAACGTACAAGGAGCGGCACTTGCTCCCCCCTCCCCCCCGTGCAAAGTTGGAGTTTCCCACTTCCCATTGGCGGCGAAAGCCCGCGAACGCTCGAGGTCACGTGATCCTTTTGGCGCGAAATTTTCCTCCTCCTCTGTTGTGTCTCGCGCTTAGAAAAGCTGCCGCCTTCGCCGCCATCGTCTTGCGCGCGCTGTTTGCCAGCAGCCGCTCGCAGGGCTTTGCTGCTTCCTTGTCCCGCCGCCCTTCCTGCCCTTAGGAGGATTGCGCTGAGCTATGTCCTCACCGGCGTCCACCCCGAGCCGTCGCGGCAGCAAGCGCCGCAGAGGCGGAACTGCCCCAACCGATGGCGGCGCCAATCCCGCTACGCGTAAGTCACTCGACACCTTGCTACCGCGCCTGCCCCTGGGCTTTTGCACTTTTCAGGTTCCCTTTGGCGGTAATAACAATAATAATAATTTATTATTTATCCCCCGCCCATCTGGCTGGGTTTCCCCAGCCACTCTGGGCGGCTTCCAACCAAACACTAAAATACAATAACCAATAATGTTTGCCCGGCTTTGTAATTTATTCGAGGTTGCGTGTGCGCGCCTCTCCTCTTCCTAGATTTTACAAAGGGCTCCATAGGACAGCTTCACATGCTCTTGGTTAGGATGCAGCACCGGGGGGAGGGGAGCCCGTGTTACACCGGTGCTTCTCGCAACGATTGTGTAAGACGCTTGGTGCACGCTCGTCTGGGGAAGGCAGATTCCGGTGACAGCACATTATACGCTTGCCTAGGAATAAGCCTTGTTAAATCCAATGCAACCAGCTTCTGCGTAGAGAAGAATAAGGCACTGATGCGGGTTTCTCTGGTGCCTGTACGCTGTTTTTTATTTTTGTTTCTAAGAGACCTGCACATAGGGATTGGGAGTTTTGTGGCCCTTCCTGCACTGTTGTACTCCACCTCCCAATTGGACTCTGGCCTGGCCAGTTTTTGGGGAAGATGGGAATTATAGTCCAAAACATTTAAAAGTGCAGTGGTTCCACACTACTGCTATGCGCTTGTGTGACATCTTCATGTTCTGTGTTTGCTGCTTGAAATGTTGTAATGCCTGGAACTGCCTGTTGTTCAGTGCCCCATCTTTTCTTAATTTCCTTGTGCAGTTTTGAACAGCTGTGTGACACTAGCAGGAGCCAAAGGACTGTTTGAACAAGGATTTAATCCAAGACCCTGTTGTGATAGTGAAGCTAATCAAGATTGAATCTGAACACGTGCATTGTTTTTGTTTTGAGGGTGGGGAAAGGGAATCTGTTGCTTATTAGTTTGAAAAGTGAGATACGTACAACAGCGTAGGCAGGAGTTCAAACTTTCGCTTTGTTACAGCTCTTTCTGAAGATGTACAGTCTCCGCCTTCGCAACGACGTCACACAGAAGACTCTACAGGAGACTTACAACCAATGCCCACTTCTCCACCAATTGACTCACAAAGCCCAAATGTTCAAGATGCTCTGTTTTCCAGTCCACCACAATTCCAAAATTCAGGTATCTTTGACTTTGGACAGGGCAGTTGGCAATAGTATCAAACTGCTCATTTTTATCTTATCAATATTGTAATAAATTGTAGACACAATGTCTACAATGCTGCTGATCAGCCAGTGCAGAGGTTCCCAATGTGGTGCCCTCCAGATGTTGTGGACTACAACTCCCAACTGTGATCATTGCCTATGCTGGCTAGCATTGATGGGAGGTAGAGTCCAAAGTATCTGGAGGTCACAACATTGGCCCCCACTGAACTAGTGTGTCTATTTTAATTTCCATGTGTTACCAGACTTGGAGTAGATTCAGATGACAGTATTATTAAGCCTCTGTGGACAGATTGTGATAATTTGTCATTTGGTATCTCTGATGCCTCACAGACTTGAAATAATATTGCAGTTCAGTATCTCCCCAAAAATTATCCTGTGGTATTTTTACTCTTAATTCCAAGAGATCACTTGAGATGTTTCTTCCCACTTCTAGCAATGTTCAAGCTACCCAAGTAATTTTATTAACACTTAACAAATAGTCTTGTTGAATTGGATGAGATTCATCCACTTTGGGAGCAAATGTGCCAGGTATTGCAGTATGCTAGTTTTAAAGCTACTTTGCATAATTCTGTAAACACCTGTCTTCTGCTGGGGAAAACAAAAGTGCAAGCTTCTGTCACAAATGCATTAACATATTTCTAAAACAATAATCACATTTTATTTGATACAGTTCCAATGGACTTTGATATTAGTTCACCACTTACCTATGGCACACCCAGTTCTAGAATAGAAGGAACCCCAAGGAGTGGTGTGCGAGGAACTCCAGTGCGACAGAGGCCTGATCTTGGCTCTGTCCGGAAGGCTAGGCAAGTAGATCTGCATTCTGATGTGGTAGGTATTGACATTTCAGTCATCTGTATATTTACTCAAAGGAAGTTTCACTCATTGAATTCAGTAGAACTTTTTATCTGATAACCAAGCATAGATTGTGGCCTTAAATATAATATTGATAGGTTACTCTTGTACTTAGCCTACAGCAGAAGACGCAGTGGCTAGTGAACAGTCTCTTGGACAAAAGCTAGTGATATGGGGAACAGATGTCAATGTGGCCTCATGCAAAGAAAAATTTCAGGTGAGTGGACAGTGGTTTACACACTTGTATATATTTGTTTGTTTTTAAATGTTTCTACTTTGGTGTGAGATGATGAGGTCTGGAGCAAGAATAATAATATCTGGCAGTTCTTGGGGAAATCTTTTTTTCTCAAGAGACAATTTGTCTAATTTTTCCACCTAGTGATGTTAAATTGTAATACTCTATTGAGATAACATAAAATCAATATCATTCATGGAGGAATAACTTGTGCGTGAAAATTAATAGCATTTTATTTATGCCTGCCACAGTTCTAATGGAGACTGAAATTGTATTATTGTCTTGTTCTTTTAACATTCAGAGATTTCTTCAGCGTTTTATTGATCCAACAGCCAAAGAAGAAGAAAATATTGGCTTGGACCTTAATGAGCCTCTGTATCTGCAGCGACTGGAAGAGGTATGTTATGGCAGTATTGTTTAAACCTGGCTTGCATTTTTAGATGTAAATGCTTATTTATTAACGTGTGGCTAAATATCTTCCAGATAAGCTTGATTGGGGAGCCATTTCTGAATGTAAACTGTGACCATCTGAAAACATTCGATGAAAATCTTTACAGACAACTGATGTGCTATCCTCAGGTAAGGCAAATGTTTTCAATAGGCTCTTCAGTGCAAGAACTGTGAGAGCCAAAAGTTAAAGTTCAATGTGCCTAATTTTGTATTAGTTAATTTAGTTATTTCAGATCTGCAGAATGGTATTATGATCTAAGGAAACTGGAATATTGCTGCCGTATAAAATTGCTCAGTTCACAATTCTAATAAGTAACTCCCCTTGTTTTGAAAGAAATTAGCTATGCAACATGAAGTGTTACTGTCTGAAAAACAAATTCAAAGCTTTCTTGGATAGGTAGAGCTAATTGTTTTGTTCTTTGGATTCAGGCATCTACATTTTTAAGAAATGACAAAAGTTTGGCACAACACAAAAAGAAGACCCTGGCCTTGGACACAAGCTTCTATTCTTAACAGACATTAAAACACTGTAATCATTAGTAAAGCCAGTGCTGTTGTTATTTAGCAGTCAATAGGCTTAGAAAGTCTGGGCTGTATTCTGCTAATGAGTTCTGTCAGTGTAAGGACTTACACTTGCGCAACAGGACTTCACTCACTGTCTTCCACCTACTCATGCCCTCCACAAATCTGCCCCAGAGGGTTAGTGAAACCCCAAGACAGATTTAGGGGGCATGCAGGAGGATGAGAAGGGGAGAATATTTCTGCACAAGCAGAAATCCTGGAACAATTGCCTTAGTGCTCTGTTAGATTCCACCCTTTGTTTTCATAATGTTTTGTGCAGGTATGGAAGCAAGTATTGATGTATACTTATGGTTCATATTTGTCTCCTTTGTGCAGGAAGTTATTCCAACATTTGATATGGCTGCTAATGAAATTTTCTTTGACCGCTACCCTGATTCAGTATTGGAGCATCAGATTCAAGTGAGACCATATAATGCTGTAAAAACCAGAAGCATGAGGAGCCTGAACCCAGAAGGTAAGGTGCTTTAGCTACAGCATCTTTAATAAGTTATCTGACAAACTGTTACATAAACTGCTTGGTCTTGGGCAAATAAATGCTGGAAGGATGGTCGTCTTTGAGTCGCACTGCACCTGAGTCCCAATATTATGTGGTCTTATACTGGTCAATACCTCCGTCTGCTTCAGAAAAAAATCAAGAACTAGTAAATGCATCTCAGTCCGCCCTAATTTAGTAGCAAATGACTGAAATGGAAGAACTTGCATTCCTCACATAAACATGTAATTCCATAATGCATATCACACATTTTTTCTCTTTAGAATTGTTGACTTATGTGATGCCAGGTAGCCATTTTATGCTAATAGCTCTTTAACGATTTATGCATTTCTTAGTTACCGTATTTTTCGCTCCATAAGACGCACTTTTTCCCTCCTAAAAAGTAAGGGGAAATGTGTGTGCGTCTTATGGAGCAAATGCAGGAGGGAAGCTCTGCTCAGCGCTCCCTTTAAAGAATTTTTTTCCCTTGTATTCCCCCTCTAAAAACTAGGTGCGTCTTATGGTCAGATGCGTCTTATGACGTGAAAAATACAGTATATTGATAAAACATGATTTGGTTTTTCTTCTTCTCTTTTAATATTAGACATTGACCAGCTGATCACTATAAATGGCATGGTAATCAGGAGCTCCCAGTTAATTCCAGAAATGCAAGAAGCTTTCTTCAAGTGCCAAGTGTGTGCTTTCACAGCAAGAGTAGAAATCGATCGCGGTAGGATTGCCGAACCATCAGCATGCAAGAACTGTAACACCACGCATAGTATGGCATTGGTTCACAACCGCTCAATGTTCTCGGATAAACAGATGGTATGTTCTTTTATTAAATTATTAGGTTGAAATGTTCTGATGTGTTAAATTTTCCTCAGTAAATGGTTACATGTATATTTTGCAAAAATATTAAAATAGTTCCTATGGTTTTCATTACTAGCCAGCTAGAAATTTTGCAGTTCCCTAGCACACTTGCTCAGGCTGCATGCATATTAAACCCCTTCTATTAATGCATGGCTACATAAGAAGTTAATTTTACAGGATGGATTTTCCTAATAAATCTAGTGTATTACAGTATGTTATGTTGCTATCGCTAATACAGATCGTGCTTTTTAAAAATTGTCTGATATCAGTTGCTGGATTCGTTTCTCAAGGCTAATTGCTTCCACCTTGCTTTAACTCCTTGTGGGAGTTGATACATGTTAATTAAGTCACATGTAGCTATATCCACACCTGGAACAAAGGTTGGTTCTCCATTTGAGAAATGGCTTAGCCCTGTTTGTTTCTCCAGATTCACAGAGATGAACCTAAATGTTAAAAAAGAGCAGCAGCAAAAACCACAAAGAATATTGTGGCAACTTAATGACAAATGTATATTCAAGTGTTGCCTCCACCAAAATAGTACAGAGGGTGAGACAGAAGTCACTTGTTGGAAAGACTACTATGACTCAAAGAGTATGATAGCTTTAAATTTACCCCCTGTGGACACCTCATCAAATGCACCCCAAAAATCCATTAGACTAGTCTCAATAAGTTGGAGCAGGGCACACCTGTAACCTAACTACCCTAATCTTTGGGAAACTGGACCACATCATCCTACTTAGAGGGGAGATACAGTGTTGCCAGAAGAGTCCTGAGAGAAAGACTGAGATGCTCTGGTTCTTTTTAATCTAGCAGAAAGGCAGGTGGGCAAACAGTTGTGTCTACCATTCAACAGGTTCCTTTGGGCAGTTGCTGCTTGCCCAGACCAAGAAAGCACAGTTGCATGCCTCAACTAGACAGTGCTCTGGTACATCCTCTAAAGCAGGGGTCGGCAAGCTTACCAAACGATGGGCCGGTCCACGCTCTGTCCGTCGGAGGATGGGCTGGAGCTTGTGCGCACGTGCGCTCTTCCGGGTCAGAGGAGTGTGCTTGCGCACATGCTATTTCCGGTGCTCCTCTGACCCAGATGTGCGCCTGAAATAGCGTGCGCACAGGCGCTTCTCCGTCCCGCACACATGCGCACATGCTATTTCTGGCACACATCCAGGTCGGAGGAGCGCATGCGCAGAGACGCTGTCAACCCGGAAGTCAGTCACCACGCTGCGCCGTGCCAGTAAGAGCGGGGCAGCGGCAGGGGTCTCCATGGGCCGGATAGACAAGCCCTGTGGGCCACTACCGGCCCATGGGCCTTAGGTTGCCGACCCCTTCTCTAAAGAGACGTGTAGTTTCGACAAACAATATAGTTTACTGGTTTTTGTCTCATCAATTGCCTGAACAAATACATAGTTAGGAAAGTTTATGTCTAGTATTTCCAACAGACAGTCGGTATGTTTAAAAATATTGTTGCACTTTAACTAAGGATTGTTCTTTTACCAGATCAAGCTGCAGGAGTCTCCAGATGACATGCCAGCTGGTCAGACACCATATACTATTGTGCTCTTTGCTCACAATGATCTAGTGGATAAGGTTCAGCCAGGTGACAGAGTTAATGTTACAGGTAAGAGAAATGTTTCGGCATCAGTTCTTGTCCTTAAGTAAAAATGAGCCTAGTATAGAGCACTGGCTCCTATAGATAAAATAGTAAGATGAGAGAAAGCAGTGAAATTGTGGATGTATGGAGGAATTTCCTGTTCTACTTTACTATAGCAGCTTCTACACTTTTTTGCGACAGCTATTGATACAGGCATAGTTGGAAGAATGCAGCATTGGCTCTGCTTGTCAAGCTATCAACATTAATGTTATGGTTATTTCCATTTATATTCTGGCGTTCCTCCCTAAGGAGTCTAGAGTGGCATTAATGTACATATAAATATTGTATTGAGCTTTTCAATTTTAAAGTCCTGTAAATTACATACCAGGTGTTATGAGTTACATTGGGCTTGCATGTGTTCAGGGTTAAATGATATGATCTAGCACTGGGTAACTTTTAACGAGGGCTGCACAGCCTGCCAAAATCTAAACTTGTCTGGTTAGTGTCTTGGGGAAGAGGGGGAAGAGATGAATGTTGCCTTTTAATCTGGAAGATCTAATAACGGCTTTATGTTTGTTCAGGTATCTACAGAGCAGTCCCTGTTCGTGTCATTCCAAGAATGAGCAGTGTGAGATCTGTCTATAAGACCCATATTGATGTTATTCATTATTGCAAAACTGATTCAAAACGCTTGCATGGCATTGAAGAAGGAACTGAACAGAAAATGTTTACAGAGGAGCGTGAGACAATGCTTCAAGAGCTTTCGAGGAAACCTGATATTTATGACAGGCTTTCTTCTGCACTTGCCCCAAGTATTTATGAGCATGAAGATATTAAAAAGGTAAAGAATACTTAAAATTATACATTTGCCTCACTGACTAAATACATCAAACTTTGCATACCTGTCTTGGTATATAATATATACATACTAATACATAAAAGTAATTTATTCTGAAAATATTACTCTTATTTTGAGTTCATAAAGTACTTAAAGCTGGTATATTTTAGCACATCATTGTTTAGAATACACAGTGGGTATATGTGAAATAGATAAAAAACAAATACTTTAATTATATAGACATCACCTTTTTTCTCTACTAAGATTGAGCTAATGGATATGACTAACTTTCGCCCATTAATTTCACTTCATTAATTTCTGCACTGCATATAACTTAGTTGGATAGAACCCATAATTTGTAAAGAAAGATAGTAATGTTGTCCCACCTGCCATAAAGCACACATCCTTATTTTTTATACTGCCAATTGAAAACTTCCCACTGTAGCTGAAATTTAATTGATGGCTAAATAAAAATGAATTGAAGCAGCTAATGTAGAACAAGGTAATTTTAAAGCAGAACAGGGTAAGACTTTGAATAATCCCTTAACTCTTGTGCCTATCTTGCTGTCAGGTCAGAAATGAGCAATTGACTAAAAAGAACAAGATTTCTTGCATTGTGAAGATTAATTATAATTTGTAGTGTGTTTCAGTGTTGATTGGAAAAAGATTTTAGTTTGCTAGGTCTGAAAATCTGGACTGGTTCTTCTGCACATGTGTGATTGTCTGCAGCTTTGTGGGAGCTTCTGTGAAGCTTTGTCAGTTTTGTGCAAGAGATCCATGTCATCATGTTCACCTGTGTGGCTGCATCATATAGACATGTATCTAACACTCGCAGAAATCAGTGTTCAAAACTCCCATTGTTCTAGCTGCATTTTTGCGACAGGGAATTTCATTAGCGCAAGCAGTTTCTGAGCTCTGGCCACAGTACTGCGCCTGAGATTTCAGATTAAAACTGCAGAGTGGAAGGAAAGGGGGACTCTTTTCTGCCTCCCCACTTCTAGCTACTCTCTGAAGACTGGAGCAGAGACCCTCTTTAGAATATATGGGGGGTGGGCAGGGGAAGGACAAGACCATGTGAAAAATGAACATAATATTTTAGCTGCAGTTCACTCATTTTCAGCTTTGCATTCTTGTTATAAAGAAAAGGCACACTTAGACATTCTGTTGTTGTGCCCATAACCAAAGTTTAACGTGCCATTTAGCTCCTGGCTTTCACATCTCAGTTTCTAACATGGACAGAAATGCTGCTTCCACATAGCAGTGGCGTTACCTAAAGGGCACCCAGTTCCTCGTGAGTAGTCCTTGAATCAGGCCTGTGCAAACAGTATATTCACAAATTGGATTTCCCTATTTTAAGAAAGCAGCTGTATATCATTCAAACTCCTCCTTTTGCAGGGCATTCTTCTTCAGCTGTTTGGAGGATCAAGGAAAGATTTCAGCCACACTGGCCGAGGCAATTTTCGTGCTGAGATCAACATTCTCCTTTGTGGAGATCCTGGTACCAGCAAGTCCCAGTTGCTTCAGTATGTCTATAACCTGGTTCCAAGAGGCCAGTATACTTCTGGGAAGGGCTCCAGTGCAGTTGGCCTTACGGCTTATGTGATGAAGGATCCCGAAACAAAACAGCTGGTTCTGCAGACTGGAGCCTTGGTCCTCAGTGACAATGGCATTTGCTGTATTGATGAGTTTGATAAAATGAACGAAAGTACAAGGTCTATGCTTCATGAAGTCATGGAACAACAAACATTGTCAATTGCCAAGGTAAAGACTTTCCCCCAAATAAATCCTTTTCTTTTGATCTATGGGAGATTCTGATATTGGCATTTGCATCATTGTATTTCATGTTTATATGTGAACACTTATGTTTATGAAGCCAAAATGGTGCCACATATGCACACACACAGAAAGAGAGAGAGAGCTATAACAGGCTTAGTGAGGTTCAGAAAATCTCACTTTTAAAAAATCTCATAAAGGGATCGAATCTCACAACACAGTTTAATATTTGCACTCATGACTACAGTCTGCACATAAATTGATGCTTAGCTTTCCCACTACTAGAGTTGTAAATGAATTTCAAATCTTTACTTCCTGACAGGCTGGAATTATTTGCCAACTGAATGCTCGTACCTCTATTCTGGCTGCTGCTAATCCAATAGAATCCCAGTGGAATCCAAAGAAAACAACCATCGAAAACATCCAGCTTCCCCATACACTGCTATCTAGGTATCCCTTGAGACATTTTATTGCTGTGTGTTAGCTGTGCCTGAAATAGTCCTATTTGGAAACTTCCCATGAAGTCGCCAACTTCCATATTGTGCGGGTTTTGGAACATAAATATCAGAACCTTTTTCACTGCCTCATAAATATTTAAAGACTTTTTTTAAAAAATTGAATTGGCATTGAAATCCACTGGTGCCTCTTTGTGTATGTATTCATGGAAGCCTATGTAGGCTGCCAGAGCTAGCTGACAACCTGAGGTTTTTCCCTTGGTCCACAGAATGAGCAGGGTTCCGTGCGATTAATTTACAGATTGTGGGGCAGAGACTTAATAGAAAACATATAGTTTGCTTTCCAGAAATGGCAGTTGTGTTAGAGCCTGAATATACCACCATCTATGACTGATATTAACAACAGTGTCAGTTTCTGACAACTTAATTATATCCATGAGGCAATAGTTCCAATGGTGCAGCAGTTGTTCATGTTGCAGCAGTATTATTGTTGTTGTTATTATTGTTGTTGTTGTTATTGTTATTATACATAGGTTTGATCTCATTTTCCTAATGCTGGACCCTCGAGATGAAGCATATGACAGACGTTTGGCTCATCACTTGGTTGCCTTATACTACCAAACTGAAGAGCAGATGGAAGAAGAGCACATGGATATGGCAGTTTTAAGGGATTATATTGCTTATGCTCGTAGTTATGTTAACCCAAGACTAAGCGAAGAAGCAAGTCAAGCTCTCATTGAAGTAAGTACGGGTTAAGACTAAAAATATGACTAAAAAAAACAAAAAACAGTTCCAGCATTTAACCCAAATAGTGCTTGGATTTTTAAAAAAACGTTCACTTCTCAAAATGCCCTCAGTGATGGCTGCAAATATCTGCCTACCTAAGTAACATTCTTAGATTTAACAATCCTTGAAAACATATTTACAGTGTACTTTTCATTTTCTCTTCACACTAGGCATATGTGGATATGAGGAAGATTGGAAGTGGTAGAGGAATGGTTTCTGCATATCCTCGGCAGCTGGAATCTTTGATTCGTCTGGCGGAAGCGCATGCTAAAGTACGGTTTTCTAAGAAAGTAGAGACAGTGGATGTTGAAGAAGCAAAGCGTCTTCACCGTGAAGCTCTGAAACAGTCCGCTACGGATCCAAGGACTGGAATTGTGGACATATCTATTCTCACCACAGGTGAGATCAGCCTGAAACTTGCTGATACAGTCTATGGGGGGAAGGTCTGATTTGTAGCCTTGGAAGACTTCTTTTAAAGAGGTCACTCAAATGATTTATTATATTGTGGGAAAATCATTGTGACTCTTTCTGTTTCTTTTTTAAGGGATGAGTGCCACTGCCCGTAAACGCAAAGAAGAACTGGCTCAGGCTTTGAAGAAGGTTATTCAGTCTAAGGGTAAAACACCAGCTCTAAGATATCAACAGCTCTTTGAGGATCTTCGCGCGCAGTCTGAAACAGTAAGTTTGTTGTAAGGCTTGCATGCTGTGTTTGTTCTATTCACTTTCACAAGTACAAAATATCTAAGGAATGTCTCCTTCCCCACCCTGAATTCCTCCTCTGGGTTTTCCAATGCTGTACCATGAGTTGTTCATTAGGTATAATTTTGTTTGTTGTGATTAGGCAGGGAAGTGTATTGATGAAGTTTCAGGATTGAACAACATGAAGGCTCTTTAGTCGTTGCAGCACTGCCTTATTGCACTCAAGCCTGAGCCTCTAAAAGAGTTAGTTACATGGCACTTTGTACATGCACAGTCTTCCTTCCCACCTCTTATTTTCCCTATTATCTTTCTACTGATTAACTCAAAACTGGACTGGATTTGCAATAATCCAAAAGGTACTTGAAACTAAACCATGGTCATTGGCATACTGTACTTTTCTTCCTCAGGGTTGTCTACCACCTAAAGGGGTGATCTTTTCCACATTTTGTCATAATCATTTATTTAGATTTGTTGTTACTGACTGTTAAAAATATTGAAAAATCTCTATCGTTCCAAAACATGGAATATCATCTCGCTCATCTGCCACAGAACCCTAGTACATTGCAGAATGTAGTGGCCTATTCGAGGGTGCATGCTTGGTTCATGCATGGCAATGATGAGCAATTAGGCCTCACAGTTGCCATGCATGAAGTGAGGATGTGGCAAAAGCATCTTCAGTGTTTCCCCTTCAGCTGCATGTTGCAGATGGGGCTCAGTAGTGACAGAAAATCTTTCTTTCCAGCATGTTTCGCTGCTCTTACTCATCATCTCCCTGAAAGCCCCTTAATAAGCTCCCAAGAAACTCCTGGATGCCCAAGCACAGTTTGAAAACCACTAATAGATTTTAGCTTCACACTGGAACTTAATATTTTATTTCTTATTTCATTGTTGAAGTATAATGGCTTCAAGGTGCGCAAAAATAATACAATCCCTACAGTCTGGGTTGTTGTACATAGTATTTGTATGTTAATGTCAGTATTTACTTTTTTCTTTTAAGGCTGTCACTAAAGAAATGTTTGAAGAAGCACTGCATGCATTGGCTGATGACGACTTCTTGACTGTGACTGGGAAGACTGTTAGACTTCTCTAAATAAACCCTAACTTTACAGGAATGGAACTGTAAAACTAACTTCTTGGTGTAACTTTGCTTTAATACAATATGCTTAAATCATACTTGTTAGATTGAAATTGGACCAGGAGGTCATCACTATCACCATGGAAAATTACTGTTAAGATTTTGCTTATTAAGGAATGTTAATTCTTTCAGCACAGTTAATTTTAGCACATTTTTTCTCAGCATCTTTTAAAGAGTAAGCTCTATACATAAAATTTCAAATTATAAAAACTTATTGTTACAATTTTTGAATTCAGGTTCATATGAATGTCTCCTATAGCACTATTTCTGCATATTAGATAATGCTTGTGAAGATTTTGTTTGTAATAAAATGCAGATTACTTATTCTACTTCATTGTGCATTTCGAAAATTTGAAAAGTTTGTTATGCTGAACCTGGTCAGTTGATACTTTGTGTATAATTCTCTGTCTCTGATATAGAAAACAGTAAGGCTTAATTCAGATTAAATCATACTAAACCGTGATTTTTGCTAATCAGTACTTAAAAACTCACACATGGTTTCCGTTTCCAGACATATACAGAAGGTAACCATGGATCAGAGCTCCTTCTCTGCTTCCATTTTTCATCTTGTCAACACCTAAGCTTCATAAGTTTATTCTGTTTTGCATATAGAAGCAGCTCTTTCGATGGAGCAACAGCCCTAACCGTAATCTGAAAGCTTGGTTTCTCAGCACCTCACAACATTGACATTTCTTAATGAGGAGATGAAGGCATTGGGGACTCAAATGCTGATGGAAAGCTCTTTGATTCTGTAGAGGCTTTCTTCAACAAGAAAGGCAAATTTTGCCAATTCCCTCTCCCATTTGAAGCCTATCAAAATCTGTTTCAGAGGGATGGAGCACCATTTGGAACAGCATGGTAAGGGGAGTACAGTGGTACCTCAGTTTACGAACTTAATCCATTCTTAAACCGCAATGGTTTTTAAACCAAGGCGCGCTTTCCCTAATGAGGCTTCCTGCTGCTGGTGCCCTTCCACCGTTCGGATTCCATTCTTAGACCAAGGTAAAGTTCGCAAACTAGGACACTACTTCCGGTTTTGCATAGTTCATAAACCAAATCATTCGTAAACAGGACTGTTCTGAAACCGAGGTACCACTGTATTGTCAGAAAAATGCCTTCTTTTTGTTGTACTAGCAGAAGATTTCACTGAATCAAAGAACCTTCCAACATAGCAATAAATGAAATTGGACAAAACCTGAGCTTTCTAAAGTTTTGTTCTTGACAATAAAGCTGTAATCCTGTTTATGCTTACTTGAATTTAACTTGCAATAATGTACAGGAGTATCAGCTGGTGATCTGGGGCTTCAGAAGTCTGACTAATTATTTACGTTACCCTAAATCTATCCCTTGACATGTTTTTCTTACTTATGAATTAGCATTATATCAACAAAAGAAGTTTAGTGTGACTGATTTGCATGTGTTGCATATTACTAGTTGCACACCCTTTTAAAAAAATACTGTTTATAGCTTTTTAAAAATAGAAAGCTCATGTACAGCACATGATTTAATATTAATAATTTTTCAGAGAAAACAAAAGATAACTAACCAAAACCATATTTTAGAGGCACAAATAGGCTGCAAACTTAATCATCATTCCAGTTATGAAATCTCCCTTTAGTTGGAGTGCCATGGCTGCAAGAGAAACACTGGAAGAAGTTTCCATAGTACCTAAGTAAGAAAAGCTTTGAAAGCATTAAGCTGGTCCATGCTCTGCCTGCTGCCATAGGAGCTTTAAGGTACATTAGCAACATGCATCTAAATAAGGCTTGACACAAACAGGAACCCTATTAATTTAGGAAGCCCTATTCATGCATATGCTGGCCATATTCTACAGGCATGCATTTCTTCATGTAGTAGTAGAACCTGTCCTTGCCTGTATGTTCACTCTATAAAAAAAGAAGCCGAAATATATATTGAGAGCCATGATGAGTGTGGAAGGAGGTCATATATAGATGGACGACAACCTGGGTGCGTGGTATCTTTAAAAACACACGACACATCCTGTCGGGTTCCTGACAGTGAGCAAGCATAATAATAGCAATGTGCTTAAATGGCAACTATTCATTATACGAAAAAAGGAATGCAGTTGGAAATGACAAAATGTAGAGGTTCAATACAATACTAGCAGGTGGTTAACCCCCAGTTTGGAACCTGACCTGGTCCCAAAAGATCACCACCACCACCACCCCCATTGTGTGAAGTGAGCAAGTGTCCTGCAAATCACTTCCTCCCTGGTCATCAGAATTAGATCATTTGATGAGCACAGAGACAACACCTCCCTCAGCTGATGTGCATGGGTCATCTGAAGGGGATGATGTGTGCAAGTAGCTACACTCATAACTGGTATGCAGCCCCCAGGGAATGGATCAAGGGTGAATATTATTCCCAACCCAAAAAACATTTGCTGCCCCTGATTTACATATTAGAGCCTGGACACTTTCAAATTACAATTCCAGGTGCATAGCAGCTAGCCCAGCTATCTTTTCCTGCAACAAATGAACCGCATTTTGCCACCAGCTGGGTAAGTAAGCTTTTGTACGTTGTAATAAATATACCGGTAACCACAAGGAGGAGACGAAGGCAAAGACTGGGGCCTATTCTGGACTACCAGCTGTTGGTAATATAGCAGTATTAGTCAATTATGTATAATAATTGTTTTTTAAAGGAAATGTTAAGGAAAACAGCATATAATGGAGACAATGCAGGGACATTAATCCTGTTGGTAAAACATGCATAGGTCTGCCTAGTTGTGTTTATTTAATTCTGCATTGAAAATATGCAAAAGATGTACACAACTTCAGCTCCTCTGAGCTTAAAATAAAAAACAATTGTTTTGATAGCTAAATGGATATATTCTGTTCCTGCTGAAATAGATTGTCAACTTGCAACAGAAAAAAGCGTTAGCTTTCAACTCTGTTCCTTATTTAGAGTTTTAAATTTCTCTCCAGTTTTAGCTCTGTTTCCAGTGCTTCGCTAGCATATTTAATTAATATTGTAATAGGGAAAATGTTTGTGTTTTTAAACCCTCACAAGCATGAAACGATTCTGCATTGGAAATTGAGAGTTCAACAACATCGTGAGGGCCACAAATTAGCTCCTCCTGGGTGTAAGGCAGTGGCCAACAAATTTGTTGTCAACCCAGCAACCCATCAAGCCAGCAAAATAATAAGGCAGGCCAAGGCTAACTGGAAGCCAAACGACAGGGAAAAGAAGTGTGGAAATCTCTTTTTCCTCCTCCCACTCCATGAATGGATATGCATTAAAAAGTAGTAACAGGAACTCTTCAGGGCTTATCCATGTAGTTGTAACAATTAACAGTAGCTGATCTCCATATTTTGAAAGAGACGCATGCAACAGTGTTTCATTTGTTATTATCACGTCTTAGAATCAGTTTCAACGGGACAATATTATATTGTTACCTATTCAAGCAAACTTAAGTAGGGTTGTATTCAACTAACGTTTACTCAGAATATTGAAATTAATGACTGACGTGTGTTCTTTAATTTCAATGGATCTACTCCAAACCAAAGTTATCATAGTGTTTACAACTTTGTAAATAACGATTAACTTTATGCAAATTGATTTAGAGTTGTTTCACTACTATCTCTGTCTTTTGAGGGGAAAAAATTAAACCTCCAGTTGTAGGTACACATAATGGAGAGTAAGTACCTTTGCAAAACTTACTTTTGAGTAAACATGCATGGGATAAGGACGGGGTTAGTTTCCTGAAAAACGCACAAAATAAATAATTAGAAGATGCAGAAAGACGACCCCAGTTCCTTTCTCCCTTTCATTCTGCGTGAGGAGCTGTAAGTGAACAACCTTTTTTATTAGACGTGTCCCACAAACGTTTCAAAACCACAACCCTCTATTAATTTATTCCAAAAACCCAGCTGGAGAATGCGGGCATCGATCCCGCTACCTCTCGCATGCTAAGCGAGCGCTCTACCATTTGAGCTAATTCCCCCTCTGCAGGCGGTTGTGATATTCTACAATGGAAAGTCTCCTCTTGAAACATGAGTCTTTACTGAGTCAGGGATGGGGGCAGAATCATTTTTGAACAACAAGCTGAAGAGGAGCTTCTGGCAGGCACTCTATAAAGCCACTCTCCCCCTCATTGCTGGATGGAGAGTTGGAGGCAGGAAGTCACAAAAGTGCAAGTGCTAAAGCGGCAGTCTTTGCGATGCCCCTTGCTGTGCGTCTTCCGAAGGTTCCCATTCCCACCATGAAAAATAATTTGGGGAAAAAGCATGCATTGACATCTGACTTTCTAATTAAGGGATCTGCCTTCTGAGCTCCCATTTACCTCATCCTGCTTAGCAGAGTCATAAGCAACAGGTTGGTGGTGGGGTTGTTTTTTAAAAAAACCAAACATAAATAAATCTGCCCCCTGGGGAAAGCGTGCCTCTATCCAGCTATCCTCTTTCATTCTTACATACAAGCCCTCGACTGTATGGGGCAATTCCCCTGTTTATTTCGTTTGACAGACTGTGATGAAAAAAAGCCTTTATTTAAAATAAAATAAAAAACACACCAGGTAATGTTAAACATTTTTTTTTATCTTGCTGATTATTTTTCCTGTTAAAATAAACAAAGGAAAAAAAGCATTAACTGGAGAATGCGGGCATCGATCCCGCTACCTCTCGCATGCTAAGCGAGCGCTCTACCATTTGAGCTAATTCCCCTCCCTGAGCAATGTTTGCTGCTTAGCCTATGGCGAATCGCCGTAGGAAATGGGATTTCCTTAAAAAAATAAAATTCTGCAGTTTACTTCCTAAGTGGTAAAAAATCCCAGGTTTAACTCTATTTGGAAGAGGATTGAGGAAGTGGAAGGGGTGCATAAGCAGCGGCAAAGAGATGATCCAAAAAGATCCGTCACCAAACAACTGCGGCAGCCTGCACCATCCATCTCAGACAGCTCCAGCTTCACTCTCTCACCTGTCTGGTTCCCTCCCTTTGGCTGGAGGAGCATCGCCCCCTCCAAACCCTGGCTGCGCGTTTCATTCACAAATACTGATCAGGTTACAGCTATCGGGTAACCTGCTCTATCTAAGCCATTAGTTTTCGCGTTATTAAGCAGCAATGTGTCCAACAACGGACTGGTTCTCGTTTGGCCAGCAGCTATAAGGAAGGGAAATAAATATGTGACATAAAGAGAGCACAACCTGGAGAATGCGGGCATCGATCCCGCTACCTCTCGCATGCTAAGCGAGCGCTCTACCATTTGAGCTAATTCCCCTTCCTACTGGTGTTATGCAGTCGTCACCCTTAGGAGTGCCATCGCAGGAAATGAGCTGCCTGGTCTTCTGCACTGGCATATTTTGCTAAAACACTTCTTTCTAGGAATCGTCCTTTCACAACCTACTATAAGCATAGTATCCCATACCAGTCCTACTCAGAGTAGACCCATTTAAATGCATGATCATGACTTAGGTTAATAGCTCAGCCGGTACAGCAGGACACTCTTTAATCTCACTGTCATGGGCTCGAACCTCACATTTGTGCAGTGCAGGGAGTTGGACCAGATGATTCCTTGCGATGGTCCCTTCCAGCTCCATGATTGATTTCAATGAGTCTCCTCTAAATAACTTAGCTGGATAGAGCCCAGTGTGGTGCATTCAGTTTTTAGGATTTCAATACACAATACTGCAATTTTGAATATATTTTTATTTGTCTTAGGCATTGGATAGTCAACTTATTTTCTTACTTCTCTGTTTCCTGCTTCCCACTAGCAGCAGCATCCCACATCCACAAAAATAAAATAAAATAATACTGGAGAATGCGGGCATCGATCCCGCTACCTCTCACATGCTAAGCGAGCGCTCTACCATTTGAGCTAATTCCCCTTCGCTCCCAGCTTCTTCAGCGCTCACCCTTCAGTGCGTCATCGCAGGAAATGAACTGTCTAGCAAACATTCATGCAGTTGTTCCCTGGCCGGCAGTTCGCGCAAGCAAGCAGTGAAACAACGCGGTGCTGAACATCTGTGCTTTTAATCCTCTCCTTCCGGGAGTTTAACTCTCTGGACTTGGACAGAAGGCAGATATTTTATTCTTCTGCAGTGAATTAGCAACATCAGGTTTCAAAGCATTTCAATACTGTTACAGGCACGGATCGAATCTCTGGAAGAGCCACGTGCAAGAGCAGCCAACAAAACCCCAGCCAGGCCAATTAAAGAAGGAGAGACAGAGCAGAGAAAGGGGAAAGATGAGAAAGGGGTGTGCTGAAAACCCAGCCCAAATCTGGAGAGCACTAATTTAAAGAGAGGACATCTGGGGGGGGGGGTGCTGAGCTCACAAGGAATTAAACCCCTCCCCCTTGGCAAGAGAGACAAACCGGGGCAGAGATAGAACTGTTACAGAGATATCCCAAGGAAGTTTATTGTCACAGGCTATGTAAAAGAAAGGCAGTTTAATCATCATCAGTATTCTGTATTGATTGCATGAAGGGGGGCACAAGCTAAAATGAGGATTCCCTAGGATACTTGTGTCACAGCCCAATCTAAGGGACATCACCATCACTATTTGTATGTTTGTTTGTTTGGCTTTCTTTTTAGATGGAAGGAAGGAAACAAGAGACAGGAGAAGGTGCATCTGCAATGGTCCCTTTCATAGTTGTGTGCAGAAGATACTTTGGTAGGTCTAGCTTTTTCACCTTGGCTTGTCCAATGGCACCTGTCAAAATGCCCTCTTCTATGCAACAATTTAAAACAAAGGAGCCCTGCCCTCCTTTTCATCTGGATCACCCGAAGAGGAAAAAAGGAGCAAAACGGGCATATGAGGTCAAAAATAAATTCAGAATAAAACTGATCTCCATACTGTAGTTTGGAGTTAAAGGCAGGTTTGATTAAGCTGGACACTACTACGCCAGAATTCTTAGGCTGCTGGGGAGTAAGTCCAAGTAGACTCAGTAGGGATCTACTTCTGAGTAGAAGTGCCTTGGTTTGTACTGGTAATCCTCTAGTCTAAACTGCAGCCCTATGTCTGCAGGCTGAAACAGTGCAGCTCAAATTTCAGTGGAACTTCTCCCAATCTGCCAGCCAAGGAGATGAATCACCAAGGAGAGATGAGTCACCAAAGGTTAAACTCTTCATCTTGTGAGGGGAATTAGCTCAAATGGTAGAGCGCTCGCTTAGCATGTGAGAGGTAGCGGGATCGATGCCCGCATTCTCCAATTTATGCTTGTCTTTTGTGTATTTTAATAGAATATTCAAAAGTAAGGTAAGTTTGGTTAAAATTCTGTGGTGTGTTTTAATACTGTTAAAAGTTGAGGGGAGTTTCAGTCTGGTCACCTCACCTCAAAAATAATATTGTAGTGTTGGAAAAGGTTCAGAAAAGGGCAACCAAAATTATCAAGGAGATGGAGCAGCCATGATATTTGAACCGTGGGTGGTCAGATTCCAAGAATGTCTGCAACTGATCTTCAACACATGTTCAGCAATCTTGCTCAAGAAGAAATGTTAGAAACAGGTCAAAACTTATATTTAAGTACCTTGTATCAAGGAGAATTCCAAAATCCTTATTAGGGCAAATCCTTTATCTGGCTGTCCAAAATGTCAGAAAACAAACGGTTGCGAAAGAAAGGGAGGGCGGGGGGGGAAAGGATGATGGCGAAGCCATGGAGTCTGCATCTGATTACAATCTTAAAATGGAATGTGGGAGTAGTAGTTCTGGAGAACTTTGAAAGCTTGCACACTGTTTTGTGATATTTTCATTTGTCTAATAAAAGCATTGTCCTGGTATACATGTTTTCTTATGGATCAAGACCGATACTTTTAATTCTTGTATCAAGGACCAGATTTCCAGCACATAGGGTTGTATGCAACAAAGTTGTTCCATTTGTGCAAAAACGTCCACCTGCACAATGGAATTTCCTTCTCTCCTCTCCCTGTGTGCCGCCTCCCCCAGATCTGCTCAAGAGGCTTGGGAGAACTCCCAGAAGAGATTTTTGGTGCACATAGAACAGAGCCTCTGGTGAGGATCTTAATGTTCAAACATGTATATATGAGAGAAACTGGTGAGGATCTTAATGTTCAAACATGTATATATGAGAGAAAATTATCTTTCAAGTATCCTGGTCCTAAGCTGTTAGGAATTAAGAGGTTAAAATCAGCTCTTTAAATTGGGCCAGAAACAAAATGAGAGCCAGTTCAGCTGGCTAAGCACTGACAGGTTTAATATGATCAAAACATCCAGTCCCAGTAAAACAATATTGTAGTCCTATTTTGCATCAACTATTTTAGATCTACTGACTGTTTTTAAATAAAGCTCCATGTATAATGCATTGCAGTAATCTAAATGTATGTGTGCACCAGAGCATGGTCCATCCAGGTACGGTTGCGGCTAGTGTATCAACTGAAGCCGATAAAAACTGTTTCAGGCTCTAATGACAGCACTGGACTAAGCACCCTCAGAGAACAATTTTAAAATTACATTTCTCTTCCATCCACATAACTGAGTTCCCTTAGCAGTTTACAATTAAAAATATAATATACAATACAAAATATAAATTATAAAAACCTTCAATTATAAATAAATCAAAGCAGCAAAAGCTAACACAAACACAGAAGTTATTTCTCTAACTTTTTACAGGGAAGGGAGGATGAGGAATATATGGCCTTCCAGATGTTGTTGGAATTTAACTCCCATCATCCCTGACCATGACTCTTGCTGGCTGGGACTGATAGGTGTTGTAACTTCCAGCAACATCTGAAGAGCCATAGACTCCACATTTGTTCTCTACAGTCAGGAAGGAGGGTAACATGCAGTGCTTGAGTTATGGTATGAATTCAACCTATAGCCTTGTCTTTCTGTTTTGAGCAGGAAATAAATTCCCTTGCATGAAACACAATAGTGTATTAAATACAGTAGTATTGTATTAAATACAGTAGTATTTAATGTTGGAGCAACTGGAAATTAAAAGGGGTAATGTCCTTCATGAGCATAAATCACTCCATGGATGAACTAATAGCAGGTGCTAGGTCAGCCAAGCCAGTTACTATGGTAACGGCCTAGTGCTCCAACTATATATGTGATTAATATATGTCAGCTCAGTTAGTCTGTGAGTCATCAGTCCATTGGTGTTACTAGTCCAGTGTTACACGTTGAAATGTTGAAGTTTACAGTATTTGGAGCAACAGAGAAACTTTTTACTTGTATGTATCCGTATATATCTGCATCTGCAAAAGCCTACAAGCCGTATAACTCTACATCTAGAACCGTTTTACTGAGCCTTATCTTCTGCCATAGTAAAGTATTTGGATCTTAAGCTGCTTCTGTGTGGTGACTGGTACTGTGAGCAACTATCACTGCCTGTGCATTTCATATCAGTTTCCCAACATTTAATACACCAAGCGAGCCTCTGTAGGTTAAGGTTTTATTCGACTACAGCTCCATCATCCCTGACTATTGGCCATACTGGCCGGGGCTGATGGGAGTTGGAGTCCTCCACCACCTGGAGGCCACCCCATTGGCTACCTCCGCAAACTCCGTAATTAACCCTTTCGCAGCCTCACTTCCCGACACCAGAGCGACAAATGCCCTGAAGGGCTCTCTTCTCCTGTCAGTTGCTTCGCGTAGCCGCCTCCCTACATCCCTCCCTCTCCATCCACCCCGGTCAGTCGGTGTTTTCCCTTCCCTTATCTGCAGCCGCCTTAGCCGCCACCCTCTCGACGCGCAGAAGCAGCAAACGCCAGCGCGAGGCGGGGCTAGTTTCCAGGAAGTGACGTAGGGCGCAAGGCAGAAGTCACGTGCTCGGCGCCCGTGTGTTTCCTGGCTGGTGGGGGAGGGGTTTGGACAAGATGGCCGGATCCACAGGTCTGTGTTGAGAGGAAGGCGGGGGGGGCGCCTTGGAAGGGCTGGCGGGGGGCTTTCGCCGGGGAGGGGGGTTCTCTCCCTAGAGACCCCGGTGGCGGGTCCCCGGCGCGGCTCATTCCGTGGAGAGCGGTCGGCGCCAGCGCAGCCGGGCCAAGGTTCCGGCGCCGGCGGGAGAGGAGGGCGGGGAGGCCGCGGGGGTTGGCGCTGGGGCCGGAGTCTTCCTCTTGGTGCTGCAAGGGATGCGGGGAGGAGACGCCTGCGGGGCTGGCAGAGGCAGGCGGTGCAGCCGGGAGGTGGGGAGGCCGAGGCAGCTTTCCGCTCCTGGGGTCGGTTTTTGTTCAGGGGAAGGTGGAATTCGGGGTCTTCGGACCTCCTTCTCACGCTCGGTTCGGGTTTGGGTGAGCGGAAATGTGGCGTTTCTTGAGTCTCTCTTCCGCCCTCCCCCCGCAACGTAATACTGATAAATATTTCCCCTCTCTTCGAAAACGAAGCCGACCCCAGTGGCATTTAGGTGGCTTTTAATATCGCCGATTTCTAAGTGCAGGCGTTGCTGGTTGCTGAGGGTAGGACAGATACGTTCAACAAAAAACACACAAAGTGTGTATGGGGGCGTGTAATTAAGTTCTGTCTTGGTCTTTTTGCTGATGAGGTCCGTTGTCAATCTTGCGTATGAATTTTTGTTACTGGCACGCTTCCCTCCTTTCCCGTTTGTGATCTTGTCGAAGTATTTCCTGCAAAACTCCAGAAGGAAATTTGGTTTTGCTGGTCACCAGTTAGCGATGAGCTTTGAGGCTTTGTATTGAATTTACTTTCTGTTTATTTTAATCGTATTGCTGAGGCAGTAGGCTAAGCGAAACCAAAACCTTTAATACTTGGACCTTACAGTTCCCGTTTTCCTGACTTTCTCTTTCGTTTCCTCCCTACATCCCCTTTTATCCCAATCCCATTTCTTGCCTTTTTTGTATACTGCCCACTTTTCAGCATCCCCACTTTCCTAATTCCCCGCACCCTTCTTCCCACTTTCAGTTTATTCTAGTTCCTACCACAGCTTTTCAATACTATGTCTCAATTCTCCCCACTTCTCATAAAATGGTAGAAATGCAAATGTTTATCAGTCTTCCAGTTCATGCGGTTATTGGTGAAGTGGAAATATTGCAGCTGAGTAGTGCTTATGAACGAGGGGTGGCAGTTATTCAAAATTAATGTGAAGTAAAATCCATAACTTATACTATGGATTATGTTACAAAATTCATTTGAGATTTAAACATGTCAAATTATTATGGCATGTTGTCCTTGAAGTCTGTTGTTAATCATAGATGGTGTTACCAAAGAATTTTACTTGAAAATAATAACCTTTAATAACTTTTTAATAACCTGGGTCTACTTGCTTGAACTGTCATTATCTTCCTTTTCATCGTTGGCAATATGTTTCGCACCTGGATCTTTCACAGCACTGATAGATACTGAATTTGAAAGGGTATTTAAATAATTTTGACTTTGTGTTCCTGTATTCCAGCCTTTTATTTAAACACCGTTAATAGGTGATTGTTTTTGTAACTGTGGTTGGTACCTTGTGCTGAATAAACTGTAAATAATTTTAACCTGGAAGCTGTGCACATTGTTCAATTATCTTGAAAAGGCATTTTCTTTCAGATTCACAACATGTATATCTATTAGTCTAATTATTTTTAATTGTGTTACAGCCACATAGGAATTAGCCAAATAAAGCCATACATTAATAAAAATTAAAACTTCTTAATAATATCAAACCCACCCATAGCCCTGTTTTAACATTTGTCACAAAATACCTTCATAAGTCAGGCTTGATGGGGGATGGGTGGAGTTTCAAACCTAGTGAGGGGGGAACACTTGCTTGATCTTAATATTCTGTGATGGGACACAGAATACAAGCTGCTAAGATAGTCGGTCCCAAACCATTTAGTGGTTTAAACCAGTTCTACTGGGAAATACATTGTACATACATATGGCTCTCTGTGGAGCAGGTTGCTATGCACAGATCTGGTTAATATTACAACTCACTTTTTCAACTTTATATGTTGTGCTTTCCCAATAATCATGAAATCTGGATTTAAAAGTATTGCTAGCATGAACATAATTGCTGTTTTGCATTGAAGTTCTTGAGTGACAATCAAAATATAGGATGTCGTATTGGATCCCATGATGATCTCCAGTTACCTGTATTTGTGCCAACGCAGAAAAAACAAAATAAGCAGTACAGTATTTCTATGTCCAGACATATGACTGCTTGGCTGTTTTTACTCGTTTAATAAATGCAGTCAACAATACATCCACAGTATTTTAAATAGCAACTCATTTCAGTTATTTTTTACTGATGAAATACAAAACATAAACTGATACATACATAATTTATTTTTTCCATTAAACATTTACAACTTATTTATAACAAAACTATTCAGAATTTTGCCAGAGTTTGCTGCAATTCAGGCCAGAATTTTGTTTTTAGCAGCATGTCTTTCCATGAAAACTAGGGTGTTGTAGGATAGTCTCTGGGCATCACTGACATGCCTTTCTTAATTTGTCCATTAACCATAAACTGCCTTGCATAGCTCCCATCAAACTTCATACAAAAACAGTTTCCAAGCTGTGTTCTCTTAAGGGAACCGTAAGCTTCTGCAGCAAATGTAAACAGCTAATGAGAGTTCATTTCATACTCTCATTATGAATCTGCCTCTGGGCGAGGAAAAGCTCCTTTCAAAGATAACACTCAGCACAGAAAATCCACTAATTTGGGGTTATTATTTTAATTTACTAAATCTTTATTGGCACATTTTCGAAGCAAAAGGTAGAACAAGCAAGTATAGGTCCTCTGCATGGAGAAGATGGAGAAATGCTATAGGGTCACAGAGAGAAGGCAGAATTGCTTAACACCTGCTTTGCCTCTGTCTTCACCCAAAAGGAAAGCAATGACCAAGCCGGTGATAACAGAATAAACAATGCAAGGAGGGAGCTGCAGCCCAAGATAGGAAAAGAGTGGCTAGGGAACACTTAGTTACTAAATGAATTCAAATCTCCAGTGCTTGATGGGCTGCACTCAAGGGTACTAAAAGAGCTTGCAGATGTGATCTCCAAGTCTCTGCCTATAATAATTGAGAAATTTGTAGAACAGGTGAGGTCTCTGCAGATTCTCCCAATCTTCAAAAATGTGAGAAAAGAAGACCTGGTATATAGATAGCAGTAAAGGGTTGGTCTGTGAGAATTTAAGAAATAGTGCTTTGATTACTAAGACTTTGCATGGGTTTCTATAAACAAGTCATGCCAGACAGAGTTAAAAGTGTGGTTGATCATGAGAATGATGGGGGCATAGTGTATCTTGTTTTCAGTAAGGCTTTTGACATAGTGCCCCATAATATTCTTGCAGGGAAGTTGGTGGATTGTGGACTGGATTGGGTGACTGTTAGGTGGATTTGTAGCTGGTTGACTGAGTGAACCCAAATAGTTCCTCATCTTGGGGAAAAAGTGAAAAGTGGGATGCAGCAGCATTGTTCAGTGTCTTTATAAATGACTTGGATGAAGGAATTGAGAGGATGCTCATCAAATTTGTAGATGGGTAGCTGCAGAAGACAGAATCAGGACTCAAGATAATCTTAACAGATCAGAGAACTGGGCCAAAACTAACAAAATGAATTTCAACAGGGAAAAATGCTATGTTCTACAATTAGGCAGCAAGAACCAGCTGCACAAATATAAGATAGGGGAGTCCTGGCTTGCCAGTAGTGCATGTGAAATAGATGACAAACTTAATAGGAATCCACAGTGTGATGCAGCAGCAAAAGAAGTATAGTGGCCAGATCAAGGGAAGTCACAAAACCACACTATTTTGCCTTGGTCAGACCACACCTAGAATACCATGGCCATTTCTGGGTGCCAGATTTAAGAAGGATATTGACAAACTGGTAGGTGGACAAAGTAGGGCAACCAAGATTACCACAGGTCTGGAAACTAAGCCATATGAGGAATGGTTGAGGGAGTTGGGTATGTTTAGCCTGGAAAAGAGGAGACTGAGAGGAGAGATGATAGGCATCTTCACATATTGAAAGGGATACCACATGGAAGATGGGGGCAAATTTGTTTTCTCCTGCTCTGGAGGGTAGGACCTGAACCAATGGCTTCAAGTTACAAGAAGAGGGATTCTGACAAAACACCAAGAAGAACTTTCTGACAGTAAGAGCTTTTTGACAGTACAACAGACTACCTTGAAAGGTGGTATACTCCCCTTCCTTGGAAGTTTTTGAGCAAAAGTTGTATGGCCACCTGTCATGGATGCTTTAGTTGAGATTCCTGCATTGCAGGGTATTGGACTAGATTACCCTTGGGGTACCTTCCACTCTATAATTCTATGTTTTCATTATGCACATGGATATAATATTTAATGCTGCAGTTAGGGGAGGTAATTATTGGTCCAAAAGGGGGGTATTTTTGTAGTCAACTGAGCATGTAGCTAATCATGCAGAAAGAAATGGTTCTGGCCTTTATCAGATGCTAAATGTAGTTTTGCATGTTTAGAAATATCTGTTCTTCTTTGTACAATAACACTGTACAGAATGTGAGTCTGAGGCTGCACAGCAATACATACAAATGTTTTGTGTATTATCCAAATGTTCACCGTTTGGTAATGGTGATATGATTCTATACAAACAAAGGTACTGAGCAGCTAGAGCATGTGAGCAATTTTAAAATTTAGTCTGCAATACATTGCTGTATTGTGAGGGGTTCTAATTCAAAAACTGTTTTCCATGGCAACCATTGGGCATTCTTAATCTTAGCTGGAAACTATAGCAGGGCACTTATGGAAAGGAGATCTTTTGGTGTGTAAGGGGAAACTGCTTATTGGCTAGTGTAAAGCATGCTTTTGGTTGTGTGTATGCTCAAGCTGATTTTAGTCATATGTCCTGGAGTGATAGCATAGGGAATTACTGCTTTGCTTATAGTGGGGCAAATCCTGGTTTATTTAACTTCCCTTTTTCTTTTAAAGCCAAATATATTTGTAGTCCTGCTTGAAGCAGAGTGCGGTGGGGAAGCTTTTACTCTAAGAATGAAAAATGGCCAGTAATGGTGATAACCTTCCCATGGTTAGGATTTCCTGCTCTGGTTTTTTGTAATTATAAAAGGCAACCACTTTATTGGAATCTACAGTGTATTCCTTTACAGGTTGTGTGATATCACAGTATGGCATAGGTCAACTCATTATCTCCCATTGCTGTATTTCAGCATAATGAATACACATTTAGATCTCCAGCATCTTTGGTATTTAGAAGTCTTGAAGATATTATCTGTTAAAATCCCTTAGCACTTTTCACTCCCAAAATAGCCACCTGAGCATGCTTGTGGTCAAAGCAACTTAGGGCAGGCATTGCATGCTTGCATAATTGTTCGACCTATGCAAGGGATCAGATATGTACAAACCTGCTTTAGTAACCTGATACAGTCGTTTGAGCTGCCAGTACAGTTTGTGGATTTGGATCATATTTTGAAATGCATCCCTTTATTTGTAGGAAAATGGTGTATTGTGAATTTGCTTCTCTAATCCTTTTCATACAACCAGTCCTCTGCGAGAAATGAATGCTTTCCTGTATTCTTACTTTTGTTATGAAATGGGAAGTAACTGATTTCTACTCTGAACTGTTGTTTAGTTAGACAATTGCAAAGAGCAATATTTCTTAAATGCCTTCTAGTTCTGAAGTTCATCTCAATTAGAATTTGTGTGCACAATATTCTTATTTAATATGCAGTATGTGTGACTAGGACCAGTTCAAATGATGATATTGGCTTTATAATAAAAGATAACGAACAATATCATTGATTTTCTGTAAATTGTTGTGAGACATATAGCGAAAAGCAGGATTAAGTGATAAACAAACAAGCCCATACCCCATGCACTGAGCCCCTTTGCTCATCCGTTTGCAATGTAAGCAATCAAACCAGGAAGCACCTAATGAACCATAGTGCCCTCGGAAACTAGGCTTACGAGCTTTGGAACAAGCTAAGACAGTTAACCCACTTAAAGTACGGTTTAATATTCTAGCTTGTTTCAAATGTGGTGACCATAATTTTTTGGGTTTGCTTATGCTGCAGAGGGAGGAGCAAATAAGCTGAGTGTTTGGGCAAAGACTCATATTTATTACTACTATAATAATTATTATATATTTGTTTATATCCCAACTTTTCCTCTAATGGTACTCAAGATGACTTACAGCTAAAAATAAGAGCCGCTTATTTCATCTTAAACTCATAAAGGATTGTCTGAATGTAACCAGTATTCCACAGAGAAGTAATGACTGAGTAGTGCTTACTGTTGTACCGCTGAGGTAACTGTCATATATTAAAACTTACTTTCTGAAGCAGAAAATTGATGAACTAAATGGTGAAAATTATGGCTGTATATGACTTCCAGATATGAAATTTGATCATTTAATTTAGACTGTCACTTGAAAAAAAACAACATAAGAAAATCAAATCTGCATCCAAATAATTTGATGTTGCTGAGGAATTTAAGATTCCATGTTGTATGATACTTCATAAGTGGAAATAAGTTTGTTTTTCACATTGGTTGCAATTCAATATGTATATCAGTAAAATGTGTTATATGCATAAATTCTCAGGTGTGGATTTTTTAGTTGGCTCAACCAGGCCTTCATGCTAAGACGTGACAAGAGATCAGCTGTGATTTTGAACATCGCTATTTACATTGCTTTACTTTTTTCAAATAGTTAAAGTCCCTCGTAATTTTCGCTTGTTGGAAGAACTTGAAGAAGGTCAGAAAGGAGTAGGAGATGGTACAGTAAGCTGGGGCCTCGAAGATGACGAAGACATGACACTTACAAGGTGGACGGGCATGATTATTGGACCACCAAGGGTCAGTACTATAAGTTAAATCTTCATTTAGCGGAACTTTTCAAACATTTGCAATGCATGGTTGTTAGCTATGGGTTATGCTATGGGGTGAATCAACTAAGTCAAAGAGTAGACTCATCAATTTCAGTGTATTATTCTGAGTAACTTAATTGGATTCAGCCCAAAGATTGATGAATATCAGAATTCAATTAGGAATTTTATAAGCTATAACAGAAGTTAGCCCTATAGCTAACCTTGCTTTTTCACAATTGGTAACAATCGTAGAAAGGTGTGGAATGGTTTCTTATAGGCCCAGGTCAATATGGGGGCCACATAATTGTAACATTAAGGACAATGGTAATTTTTTTACATTTTATTGAATACTATCAAATCTGTATTTAGATGACAGTGTCTCATGGTGACTTCTGCTCAAGTTGAAGTGTTCCAAATGCATATTCAGTAGTATGCAATTGTGGCCCAGCACAGATGCATATTTCTGTTGTGTGCATTCAAACAACACATTGATGATATTAGCTATCCCTCATTAAACAACAATTTCAGTTCTGCCAAGAAACAGTTTGGGCCTTTAGAAACATGAGATGTTCTATTTTGGTTTTTAACTTATAATATACCACTTCAGTGTGTGCCTGTTAGTCACACTGAGCTTATGGCACCAAATATTCTCCCTTCCTTTAGTTTTATGTGTGCTTGTGTGTGCAGGCATAACAAACAAAGTAACTTGATGTGGATGGTGACAATTGACATGGCTATCCAGTGTACACAGAGTTCTGTGGCCTTCCCCTCCTTTCCCTTTAAGACCTGCATGTTGGCAGCAGAGCCTGGTATCATGCTAGTCACATCTCATTTGTTTTGTATTATAACCCCAGGATCTACTCCCAACAGCTTAGTGTGAAAGAGATTCAGCCATTAATAAAGAACCCAGTATGCCCTAATGACATTCTGAACCTTTCAAATTTGTTTTCAGTACTGGAACTGAACTGAGCTCAGTTTTTAACACAAGTCCGTGCCTGATTAGATTTCAGCAGCCTACTGTAGGTGGGAAAAGTATTTTTATTTTATTTTATGCTGTTAGGAGGCAGAAGCCTTGTCCAATCTATTGCAAATTAGCCTGGTCTACCTTCTCTCCACCCCTTCCATAAGCCAACAATCTGCTCTGGCTTTCCCTTTGAACCTTGGCTTGAGAAGGTTGGAGTAGCAGCAACATCTGGATCACTTCAGGATACTGTGGCTTTTTGGCTTGGCTGCTCTTGCCATGCACTCCAAAGGCAGCCCCTACCCTTGCATTACCCCAGACACATTTAGTCTTTGAAAATCAGGTATCTGCATATTGTATGGCTGACATATTGCTAAAATATAATATAATATAATTAATATAATAGGAGTATTCTGGGCATCCAGGAATTGGACAGAAATGTAATTGCTTTCTGCCCATAGGCAAAGTTAAGATTGATTGTATTTCTTTGCCGCTTTACATTCAAATGAATTGCAAAGTGGCTTACAAACAATAAATATCAATAACATAATAGAGCATAATAGAGCAACAGAAGTACAGCATAAATCATATAACATAATTAACCAATCTACCACTACAGTCTATAAAACACTATTAACAAAGCAGCAACTAAAAAATAAGGTAAACATCACAATTACCAGCAAAAGTCATATGATTAACAAATCAATATGTCATTTATAATTTATAAATAGCAGCTAAAAAATAAGCTAAGCACTGTTAAGTTCATACACAGACTCTCCACACCCCTATGACTCATAGTATTGCATTCTATTCAGTTCATTAAAATAAACACAATGCCTGTTGCTAAGCCAGCTCAGCTAGATGCTGCACTTGATGGGGTTTTCGGTTAGTGAGCCATGGTGCAGATGGTGGTTTTTCGGACCTACCACTGGTGCTAAGGCAGAAGTTGGCTTTGGGTAGCCCACCCAGGCGCCTTTAGTAAGAAAACGGGTTAGATTACCTGACTGGTTCAGCCATTTGGTATGAATGGTAGCTTTGAAAATAGGGCTATGCCGGCAGTAACTTGTTTTACTGGCTTCCGTGATTCTAGCATAGAGTATATACCAAGTTTTCTGGATAGCAAAGAATAGGGTTAGAAAAACTTAATCTTCACACAGTTACACACAAAATTGTATGATCTGCCACAATTTTCAGACATAGCTAGATGCTGAGCTTTCTCTTGTAGATTCAACCTGCATTATACTTTGGCCAAATGTGTGTTTATTTTTTATTAATCTGCCAGTTTTGCAAACAGAGGGCTTCTTCACTTGTGTTTCTCCTTAGGATGTTCTTATCTTCTGGCACTTGCACTTCATTTTCTTCAATTCCTGAGGAATTGGAGTGAACTCTTCTCCCCTCACCCTCATATAGTTTTCAGTGCATATGTGTGTTTCTAGGTAGCACGGGGGGGGGGGGGGAGACATACCCAAGGAGTAAAATACAAGAAATCATGGGAACATTGGTAGGAAGAGGTCATGGTGAACTGCAAATTTGGAGGAAGCTGCTATAATCCAAGAGTAAAATTCTGACCAAAGATAGAGAGGATTTGGTACTAATATTAGGACTGGTTTCCTTTTATTTTAGTTTTGAAGATCATTCATAAAATTAGCAGCATCAATCATTGTTTCTGCTTCAGCATCACACATACTGAATGTCTTAAAGTTAGTATCAATTTGAATTTGTTTTGATCCCATTTTACTGTAGTTGCATTAATTATATGTAGAGACTGAGAGCAGCTAGGGCAAGGCAATTCTAGTTCTGTTTCCCCAAAACTGACCTGTCAATGTGCTTACTTAAACATCTTTGACACAGTAGTCAAAGCTTAGGCAAATCTGTCTTTTCTGAGAAAAGGGGATCCCAGCAATGATAGGATTTGAGGGTGTTCTGGTCAGTGTTGTGGAAGGAATAGTAAATATTCCTGGAACTCATTCTAAATCTAGCTAAATGGTAAGAAGCAGTCTGGGTAAGTGATGAGAAATTATATACTAAAATTCTGTGGGCAGCTTCTGTCTTCTCTGAAGATGAAGGGATACGGCATCTATGGGATAGGGAAAGGTTTTAATTTAGTTAGTTTGGATGGTCACTGAGCACTGAGCCCAGTAGGTTTTTGAGCAGCGGTAGTGAATCTCGGGCCCTCCAAGACTCTCTGGACCTTGGAACCTTCCCTTGTCCACATCCCTCACCAACACTTCTTGTGTGCTTCTCAAGTGCTGTTGCCTGAGGGGGGCGATGTATGTTTGAATTGTGATAATGGCTCTTGCTTGCCTGGATAGAGGTTGGTGTTTGGGTGTGTAGAAAGCTGACTTTTGCATGGCTGAAATGTAATCTACTGAAAGGGGTAACGAGTCACAGCCACTGTTCTGCTGACTTTTGCCTACATTCCCACTCTGTTTTGCATCTGGGTGCATGCACCATGGACATGTTGCCTGCCTCCCAAGGTTGCCCATGAGAGAATGTGGCCTTCATGGAGAGAGAGGTTCTCCACCCCAGTGTAGAACATTCATGAAGGGAATTCTCAAATCTATATTGTCTCTCCCCCCTCCCCCGGCAAAAAAAAACTACGGTATATGCAGTTTCATTTAAAACAGTTCTGTGTCACCTTCCTACTGTGAAGCCTTCAAGGTGACCTATAAAAATTCAAATGCAACCATAATGGAACCCACAACAAAATTACCATTTATGAATTATACCCAGTTGTGCCTGCCTGTGTGTGGAATGTTTGCCCAACAGGACTTCCTCATTCTTCCATTCCTCCTGCAGCCTCTCACACTTCCATGTCGCTGCTGCTGCTGCTTGTTTCAGTTTTTAAGCAATCAAGATGAAATTGCACTGTCTGATTACTAGAGTGACCCCTGGTCACAATTTTCCCAGATTAATATGATATGCATATTTGTTCGGAGTGTTCAGTAATTTGAGTACTTCATCCACACTGAGATCAGAATGAGTCATAAGGTAGTTTTGACAATGCCATATAGTACACAATTCAGATTCTTCAGTAACTAATAAACTAGAACTTAATTTTAATGATAAGCCACTTTACTCAGTGAAATA
Organism: Podarcis filfolensis; assembly: GCF_964270895.1. Lineage (NCBI taxonomy): Eukaryota > Metazoa > Chordata > Lepidosauria > Squamata > Lacertidae > Podarcis > Podarcis filfolensis. The sequence continues at coordinate 51,366,639 of NC_139603.1, forward strand.
ATAAAAGAGTTAAATATTGTTTTTAGGGCTGACAGGTGTTGTGAAGGAACCAACATTGTATTTCAGATCAGGGAGATGCCTTGAGTGGGGTCGTTGTGAACTAGGTATGTATATACAGGCCCAGGATCCACAAGGCTACTGCAACACATGTGGAAAGTAGGAGGAGATAGTTTCTCATATGTGTAAGGGAAGAAGCTTTTTAATTGCACGGGTGATGTTTTTTGGAAGGTCTTTCCACTATTATGGGTATTGGGCTTCTTTACTCAAGCACAGTTCAGTTTGGAAAGCAAGTGTGATTACCTTCCTCTTTATCTCAGCAACTACTAGATGCAGAAGCCCATCCTAAGTTCTGTCGCTTCCTTCTTCTCAATTTTGGTTTGTTTCAAAGTTCTGTTTGAGGTTATTGGCTGCCTTCTGCCACATTTGTTCTGCGTTTACATGTATATATTTCTCACAGTTTCTCTATTAAAAATGGATCCTTTGAATGATGGTGGCATTGAGGTTGGCTGTTTTGTGAGTATTAAGGGGAAGATACATCTAGGTTTTTCATTTTATAAAAATCTTTGGGCAAGAAACCTGAAATAATGGTTACCAGGTGAAGGGGGAAAATCTGCCATGAAATGATAACACCATTTTCTTCTTGCTAAGCCTTAGTTAAGCTGAACCTCCTTTGTTGCTTTAGTATTATAAGATATTTATTTGTCCCAATCCTGCTAGTGTTATCTACGTATCTCTAGATGGCTGGAGAACTGGGGATATATACAAGCCATGTTCTTTAGCTAGTCTGCATGCATGGAGCCCTTCAAAAAATATTAAAATTTCACCAGTCAGCTGTTAGGAGAGAGCAGGAAGCTGAATTTACCTGCTACCCCTCTTTCCTGCCAAACAGCTGGTCAGCAGAATCTTACCAATTTTGAAACAGCTCTGCACACAATCCTTGAGATGGGGATGACTGACTTTGTTTCAGTATTGTTATTTGGAATGCATATTAGCTTTCAGTATGATTAATTCTTTTTTCCCCTCCTCTGTTTACTAGACAAATTATGAAAACCGAATATACAGCTTGAAAGTAGAGTGTGGGCCTAAATATCCAGAAGCACCTCCAACAGTTAGATTCGTAACTAAAATTAATATGAATGGAATAAATAATTCCAATGGAATGGTAAGATGGAATGCAAGATGATCAAGCCAGTTGATTTTTTGCAGAAAAGCTGTTAAGGATTCTGTTTCTTTTTTAATCTCCCAAAGTTGTATGTTCATCTGCTGTTATATGCCCTCAATTAACACATTAATTTGTAAATTGTGCTGTCATATTATGTGTTGGTGGTACCTATGGTCAAGGGGTTGCATCCACATTTAGTCATTTTTAGAGCAGACCCATTGAAATTAGTGAAACTTAAGTTTTCATGATTACTTTGCCCCATTGATTTCAGTGGGGTTTATTCTGACCAAGTCTGGATCCATACCAAAGTTATAAAGTCACAGTAAAAACAAGAGGCTTAATCAATTTTATGTGGTGTGAAATAGTTAAAGGAATGGAAAGCATTTTTTAAAAATTGTGACTGCCAACATTATCAACTTCTTACATTAGTAAACATTTTGTGTATAGGAACGTGCCAAAGCCACAAATCTCTTTCTCTGTGTAGGAGATTCATCTAGGAAATGTGTAATGTTTGGCATGCCCTTGGGTCCATATATTATAATTTTACAATTGGAGCCATAATTTGGAGTACTGCAAATTAAAGGAAATCTATTCATCAATTATAGTTTGCCTTTGCTGTCATGTTAAATAATTAAATTTTACAAACTTAGTCCTTTTAGCTCCCATTTTTCTATTATGATCAATCCAACTAAAGCTGCAGAAGTTGCCCAGTGAAAATGACTCTTTGAGTCTCTCTCAGTCAAGTACAGGAATAAATTTAAAGCAACAGCACATCTGTTGTCTGGGCTTGCTCTGTATCAGTTGTGTTGGTTTCTCCCCCAGTTGAGTAGGCCATTGATTTCAGTGTAATGGACTGAAAATCCATTAAATGGGATCTGTAGACTTGCAAGTAGGTTGCTGATTTGTGAGTGAACAGTCAGGTAAAAACTGAACTGATGAATCCCAAACAAACTTAAAGTTATATTGGATTTTTTTTAGGAAGAACTGTGATCTAGCTCTAAAATATTCTGTATGGATCAGGGGTGGCTAACATTTTTGGGGGTTTGTGTGTCATCCAAGGTCTACATTTGCTCTTGGCCAACACTCTGGAGGCTGAATGTCAGCAGGTGGTGTGGCTGCTCACACTCACACATGCATGCACAAATGTACAGGGCCCACTGCTCCTGTGGGTCTGATTCGTGCCATCTGATTTAGAAAGGGCTCTCTTGCCCCTTCCCTGCTCATCAGATGATTGAGACTACTGTGAGACTGCTGGGGTGGGCAGAGAGGTTTACCCATCCTCCGCAGCCCCTTCTCACATTTATTTTTATTTTTAATTATGGACTTGGCAGTGTGGGGGACAGCGGCAGAAATTTACTTGGTGGCCAGTGGCTAGCCACTCTCAATACAGACCCTCTATAGAATGTCCTATAGTATAAAAATTCATTGTGGAAGTACTGTGAGATCTTGACTGTTGTATATCCCAGACCTATAAACACATTTTCTGGGGTTGCTTTTTTTTTCATGGCCTTTAGGGGTTTCATACATTCTTTACTTATTAAAGAAACAGTATTCTTTGTTACCTTGCTGATTCATCACAATAGTTTCTGTTTTATATTCCAACAGCTGCAAGTGTATATTCTAAGCTCCTTGAATTGTATCCAAACTCAAATTATTCATAAGAGACAGAATAGTTGGCCTGTTTTTTTAAGGATGAATTCATAGAGAGGTTAAATCGCTTCCGCACTATCCAATAATTAATTAGTTGATGCATGCTGACATTTACATGTTTCTGTTGACTATGTTGCTAAGCTAAAATGGTCAGTTTTTACTAACCTATCCATGAGATATGACAAAACATTATTTTCGCCTGCCTTCCTCCTCTTGAACTGTTTAACAGGAGATGCCAAATGTTTTGAAAACTTTCCCTGAATAGCTATAAAAACTAAAAAATCTTCAAAAGGAGCCACAAATTCTCATCCTTGACATATGTATCCATAGCGGTTTATGAGGAGTCACAGTGATAATTAAGGCCTCAATCCTACCACTTCTGTACTAGTGCAGCTAGTGTTAGCACCAGACCATAAGAGCAGGTGGCTGGTGTTTAGGTTGTCTGAAAACTCAATGCAAGCATGCTACTACAGTTATGGAATTGGTTATTTTATGTGCCTTACTTAAATGTACACTTTCTTTCCTTACAGGTGGATGCACGAAGCATACCAGTGTTAGCAAAATGGCAAAATTCTTATAGCATTAAAGTTGTACTTCAAGAGCTAAGGCGTCTAATGATGTCCAAAGAAAATATGAAGCTTCCACAACCTCCAGAAGGACAAACTTATAACAATTAATTTTAGCTGAATCCCAAACTTGTCTTAAACAACTTCTACTTATGTTTAATGTCTTGATTCAATCTCACAATGCAAACCACCCACACATTAAGAGTTTCTGCTGGTGTACGTGATCTGGACATTTGAAAGAATATATATATGTATATGTATGCCCCATATGTTTTCAGGCACAATCAGAGAAAAAAAAAGGCAGCACAATTATTTTTCCTCTTTACCAAGGCACTATAATTTTAAGCATAAACCTGAAGTAGCCTAAAATTGGAGCTCCGGTGTTTCAAGACGAAAGCATGACAGGAAGTGTCAGGTTGCTGTGGAATAATGTTTCAGAAAACTTTTTCTCAAGAAGAAAAAATACAAATGGCATGCTTTATCCATCTTGCTTTAGTAAAAGAGCTGCAGATAAAATTGTTTCAGTAGCAGGTACTGCAAATACCATTGCTCAACTTGTTTAATTTTTGCAAAGGTGTGGGTGCTGACTGCTAGTAGTGTCACAGAATACGGTCAGGATTGTTTTGATACTTGTATTTATAAAATGGGGAAATGATTTTCTTTTAAGCGGCTCCTGTGTGTTACATGTAATGGACATTGCAAATATTTGTTTACAGTCTTTGTTCTAATAAACCATGCATTTAAGTTTTAGTGAAGCAAAACAAAAAAGGAAAATAGGTGTATGGATATGTGATTGAGAATAAAATTAGTCTTCAAATGTAAATAAAATGTGGAAAGTATTTGAGGCTGTGCTTATCTCTCTGTTTAAGTTGTGCCAGTAGTACCTTGCAGCACTAAGAGGTCAGATGTTGCTCCAAATCTATGGCAGTGTTCCACTCACTTACTATCTTAGGCTGTTGAAGTGATTTCAGCCAAGCCAGATCCTTAGTCTAGGCACAAGTTAGGTTCTACATGTGTAATACTTTTTAAGACAAAACACAAAATAATGATGACAGAATGGACACCCAGTTGTAACTTTACTGCTTTTATAACTGCTCATGCCCATGTATCTCATATTATTGCGATGCTTTATTGCTTTTTTAAAAAGCAGGTTTGCTATTAAAAACGATGGGTTATATTCCAGAGTGTCACTTAGGTTGGCACTACAACTTCTGTTAGTTGAATGGTTAGGGGAGCAATTTTGGGCTTGGTTAGGGACCCTCCAAATCAGATGTAGGGGGAACACATGAAGCTTCAGGGGGAAATCACTGAAAATTGCTTCTCTCCTTATTCCAATGACTGAAGCCTTATACTCAGCTATCAAATACAACCCTGTGAGAATAGGGGAAAAGAAAACTGTTGGTAAGCATTTCAGTGCTATCTTAAAGTACTTTGGTGTTGCTGCTAGAAGGTTCGGGAGGTTTAGAGGAGCAGGATTGCAGTTCTTGGATTGGCTGCCCTAAAATAATCATTTAAAAAATATATCCAGTTGCACGGACAGGTGCACAGATGACCTCTCTTCAGCAAAAAGAACATACCAGTGGAAGGCTGCAGTGTGGATAATTTGCAAGAGAAGACCCTTTTAGAATGAAAAGTTACCTGGAGCTTGCATATATACACTTGCTAGGCATGCTGTGGTCACTGTATTGACCAGCTACTGTATTGACCAGTCTGCATTGTGAGTGCAATCTTTTTCCTTGCTTGAGCCATTAGAATAGGTGTGGGAGACCTTTGACTCATGGGCAAACTTTGCCCTCTAGGTCTCCTCTCCTCGTGTAACTGACATTACTGCAAAGGGATAATCAAGCTTAAAGTGAGCTGATCATTCATTTGCTGGAGCAAGATATGTTCCCATCATTGTGAGCTCATGGGTGAGGGGAATGCAGCTCTGATAGCACCAAGCTAGACCTTTCCATGTTAGCAGTTTCAATGGAAACAACTTTGGTGTTGTTGGAAGAAGAAGAAGAAGAAGAAGAAGAAGAAGAAGAAGAGGAGGAGTTTGGATTTGATATCCTGCCTTTCACTCCCTTTAAGGAGTCTCAAAGCGGCTAACATTCTCTTTTCCCTTCCTTCCCCACAACAAACACTCTGTGAGGTGAGTGGGGCTGAGAGACTTCAAAGAAGTGTGACTGGCCCAAGGTCACCCAGCAGCTGCATGTGGAGGAGCGGAGACGCGAACCCGGTTCCCCAGATTACGAGACTACCGCTCTTAACCACTACACTATCATCGCACCTCATCCTTTTGAGAGCACCCCAGTTCGTCCTGCCAATGAATTGCTGCCTGTAATCCTGTTTAGAAGCTCACCAAGCTAATGGCCATCATCAAACCATGTGTTGGCGAACTTGATGCAATTTAATTTTGTTGAGTGAAGAAATACTTCCTCTTGTCTGTCTAGAAGCTGCTGCCAATAATTGCCATTGGGCAGCCCTTAGTTTCTAGTACTATGGAACAGGGAGAAACTTGCTCAGTCTCACATATTATAGATTCGCTTTACAGTTTTTTATTTGGTGTTTTTAACAAAGCAATAAAATGGTCTGGGACCCATCCTCTGGTATCACCTGTTCCCTGCTCCTGTGCCTATACATATGTACATGTGAACCTGCATCTTACAGGCATGTTCAGTTGGGGGATCTTTACTGGAGGTGATCTACATCTACTGTGGCTTGAACCATTAGTAAAGAAAAAGCAAGATGGTTGTAAGTTACACAGGCTACCTCATGGCCTGGACCATAAGCTGAAACAGTTCCTATCACAGAATGCTATTGCAGCTAGTAGTCACCTCTGAAAATTAGGGAAACTCAAATGGGTTGCTCTTGAGTCCTGCTTTTGGGATTTTCATAGGCACCCATAGGCTAGATCCAGCTGGACTCTTCTTGTGTTCCTACAAGAGCTTTCCTTACATGGATTATGTTGTTGTGTAGTCGTTTAGTCGTGTCCGACTCTTCATGACCCCATGGACCAGAGCACGCCAGCTTCGAGAACACTGTCCAACCATTTCTTCCTCTGTCATCCCCTTCTCCTTGTGCCCTCAATCTTTCCCAATATCAGGGTCTTTTCCAGGGAGTCTTCTCATGAGGAGGCCAAAGTTTTGGAGCCTCAGCTTCAGGATCTGTCCTTCCAGTGAGCACTTGGGGCTGATTTCCTTAAGAATGGAGAGGTTTGATCTTCTTGCAGTCCATGGGACTCTCAAGAGTCTCCTCCAGCACTATAATTCAAAAGCATCAATTATAGGTGGGCACTAAGGAGGCAGACTCTATGTAGTGCAGATCTAAAGCCACCAGGGGGAGAAGCTCAAATGGAAATAACTAATTTTGTGTATGTAGAGATCAGGAAAATGAGAAAGGCAGAGAGAAGAAGCAAGATCCTGTGGGATGAAGGGCGGAGAGAAGTCTGAATTTCACTGTGACTTATACATGCACTGTCATGACTAGGTTGAGAGTTACTGGCAAAGGCTAAGCAGTGGAGGGCTAATCTTCCCTGATGTCTGATGCATACAGTTTTCTAGGCTCAAGCTATGATAAGGTGGTTGAGGATAAGGTAGCATTTGTAGGTCATCCTTGAGCTAAATCTGCTCAACTCTGGGTTCTTTGGGACCCTCCAAAAAAGTTCAAAATTATTAAAAAGGGTTTTGGGGCAATAATGGTAATTTGTGCTCTTTGAAATAGTTCTGACTGACCTGAAGAGAAAACTAACTGCTGAGAAGCAATGGAATGGAGCGGGGAGGCAGCAGGGGTGTAAGGGGTCTAGCTAGGCTGAAGAAGTCTTGCTTCTGCAAGTATCTATGGAGTGAGAGCAAGCTTGGAAAAGAGTGGTGCAGAAAAGACTTCTGGAGGATCTCCAAAATGTAGATCAGTGTCCTGGGTAGGATGCTGAACAAGGTGGGAACTGAGAGGCGCCTAATTATAGGAATTAAGCTTCCTAACTGGGATTAAATAAATAATGCTAGTTATTTATGTATAAATAAAATAAAATAGCTCCAACGCAAAGACCAAGGCAGGATTGGACACAAGGGACTTTTAAAGGATACAAGTAGTAAATTGTCAACAAGTCAATCACATGTCACAGCCAGGTGATTAGAAATGTTTCAGAGGAAATGCATATTTAGAGACTTAATCAAGTTACAGGGGAAGATGTCTGGTGGAGGATGACTCTTTCTAGGTTCTTAGTGAGAAATAAGAGTGTCTGTTTGCATTAGATATAGAAGTTCAGGATATATAATTAACCTTTTTGCCATTAATTTTATGACTTGTGCAAAGGCTGTTTGAGATTTGAATTACCGTAAGCCGCTACAGCTTCCCCTCACAGGATTGACTTTATACCACTGTCTCTGTTTGTTTGCAATAGTACTGCACTCTTTTACACAGAACAAAGCCAAAATAAATGCTTAGTTTCAGGGCATATGCAGAGTTCCAGTTGAAGTGATATTCTTGGTAATGTGCCACTACCAGCTTCCATGTTTCTGCAACCTCTTCACTGTGTTCTAATCATATTAAATATCACCCCAGTACTTATTGGTAAATGATTTTAAAGCTGTCAAACACTTATTTGTGTGCCTGTTATGATGGAAGATTCAATGTTTGTGTCCCTAAGTATCCTCAGGTTTGCCATATTTATTCTGAAGTAGAAATTAAGATAGAGCTTCTATCTCTTTCTCCCCCTCCCTCCTAACATAGCTGAGAAGGCCATATTCCCACGGCAGCATGCCTAAAGGAAAAACTGTTTTGCACAGCATCACACAGCTATTCTGAAAGTTTTGTGTAAATCACAAAACTTTTGTCTCTTAAGAAAGGTCAAGGGGTTAGGAGTGGCTGTTAAAGGCCACACGCTTCCATTTCCCCCATAATTCAAGGGCTGCCTGAAAGGTAACTGCAAGATGGCCACAGAGACTGTTGATCTCTGTTGTGTTGCTCACTCTGAACCGTTGCATCATTCCTCTATTGTTTTCCTACTGTATAAACAGCCAGGCTGCTGGAAAGCTGTGGAACTCGAATCTAAGGCCCTGTATGTAAACATGCAGTATTGTTACTGTTTTTCAGTTTACAGTAAACGCAGAGCAGCAATACGATGCGGGGGATATTCAGTATTCCTGCCCTCAAAGAATACGTAGATAAAATATCTGTTGAGTAGATTCAGAGGTGTTTCCCCAACTACGATTTGTCTCCTCTCTACTACCCCAAGTGTATATTAGCATGGCAGCACCTGTGCTGTGGAACTCCCTGCCTCTTGACATTAGGCAGGTGCCTTTACTGTACTGTTTTAGACAGCTGTTGAAAACCTTTCTGTTCTAGTAAGCCTATCTAGACACATGCTTTAGTTTACATTGGTTTCATTTTTTTATTCTGCTTTGTTTTTAATGATAGCTTTCTTCATGTTTGTTTTTATTGGTTTGTTCATTTTATTCATCTGTTATATATAACAGAATCTGCACACTGCTTGGACTTTTTTTTTTTAGGAAGCAGTTTATATTTCTCCCCTAAATAATAATAATAATCAAAAATAGTAAATGATTATTTAAAAATGTGAATACATTGAATACCACCCATTATCTGTATCCAAAAGTATATATGAAGCACTACCTATCCATGCATTGTTCCCTGTCTCTTAAGATGAAGCAATAATGTCCTGTTATTAAACCAAAGTAATAATGACCTTATTGCTTTGAAGCGTCAAGGTTAGGTAGGTGGGCTGTTTTCTTTTGTCACCTTCCTGCTTCAGACACTGATTTGGGGGAACCTCTAGATAAAATTTCCTGTGCCACTTCCCACCTGAGAGCACATACCACCTTCTTATAACCTTTTCCCACTGCCTATTTGTTTGCCTCCTTCTCTTGAGACCAATCCACAGCACATCCCAGAGAGAGGACAAGTTGTAAACCATGAATTTGTCACTATGCCTTCTTTTTGCTCTGTTCACTTACTCAATCACTTGTTTAGGAGGAGTAGGTAAACAGGCAACAGCAAGAGCCGGAAACTCCAGATATTGGCAGTGGGCCCAGGCTATGGGTATCATTAGATGCCAGATGATGCCAGCTCTGTAATGCCTGCCTTGGTGCTAATCATTGTTATTAGTGCCTTTTGCAGCCTTTGTCTTTGCTTGTTGCTTGAATTTTGACATTGCACAGGGCACTGCTGAAATTTGAGACCCCGAGGTCTGCCACTGTGGCCAGCCATTATGTAAACATAACATTACAATATTGCATTATGTATGAAAAATGTTACAAAATTTTAAAACACACAATGGTTTAAGCAGCAACGTAGGCTAAGCAATGAGGTTCCCTCCTGAAGTTGTTTAACTACAGCACCCATCAGCCTAGCCAGTAAGGCTAATGATAAAGACGATGGGAGTTGCAGTTCAAAAATATATTGAGGATACCCCATTGTCTAGCCTTGCTTTAAAATACAGTTGGTCCAACATAAACCATTTTTTAAACAGTCCAATAAAAGCACATAAAAGGCATTTGGGAGTGGAGTTTTTAGCCATTTTAAATCCTAAGCAGAAGGGTCAACTATACCTCTGCTAGGAGTTCAACAGAGATGGGGTGCCACTCCTGAAAAAGCCCTGTCCTAGTGCCTGCCCGTCTAATCAATCTTAAAGGCAGATTACTTGACCAGGGCCTTCAATGCTGAACTTGGGACATAAGCAGTTACAGATAGCCTTGCCGTAATCCATTTAGGACTTTTTAACGCTCAAGACTCATGCTTTGAAATGGACCTGGGAACACACTAGTTACCAGTTCAACTGATACAGCATTGTTTCAATGTGTTCAGAACGCTTAGCGCCTGATATATATTTTTACATTAAGTGGCTGGGAAGTATGATGACCAAACCCTCTGCAATTGCCACTTGATTTTAAACCCTAAGACTTCACATTCTCTGTGTTGTTCAGGAAAGACCGTGTGTTCAGTTGGCTGCCTGCCCAACCCTTCTGGTGGGAAAGTCACCTATGAAACAAAAATCTGGTTCTGACAGGTTCTGGGTGACACAAACACGCAGGATCTGTGTGGTGCTGCTACTGAAGCAACCCAACCCACAACATAAGTCAGTGAGCCCTTGTTGCACAGCAGTCAGTAAGTCCTCTCCAGGTGCATTTGTCAACCATTGATTTGCAGACAGAGGTCCGAGGTCTTCTGCTGCCACTTGTGATTCTTCAAAATGGCAACCCTCCTTTCTTGCAAGAGATGCACACATGATGGTGAAGAGGAGATGCTGCTAGCCGAAGATCGGCCAGATTTGATTGAGTCTCTTGATCCCAGATGCAACAGCAGCAGAAGCTGCTCAGGAAGGGCAAACTTCCTCCAAGAGAAAGAAAGGGAACGCCTATCTGTCCACGAGAGTCTGGATTATTTGCCTTCCCACAGCAGCGTTTACAAGAAGTGGCTGCAGGGACAAAACTACAGGTAATAAACAACCTGCTTGTTGTTCACACTGGAAATTAGCGCTGAATTAGTAACACCGAGTTGGAACCCCATTTGAAATTCACACAAAAGGGAAAATAAGCAATAGCAGTTGTAAGGGAGTTTGGAGTTGGGGATGCACACCTTACAATTTATGCAACTTTCCCTCACTCCGTCATAAGGGATCTGCCTACTTCAATAGGCCTTTGCGGAATAGGCATGAAGAGGGCATGCCCACTATGCTGGGACCCCTGTTTTATCCAGCAGGAGTTGGAATATTGGAGTTCAGGGATGTGTGCCAGCACCTGTGCACCCCCTCACCCCCCTTTTCTTCCCAGGAGGTTGAAAGGGAAGCAAATGGAAATAACAGGAACCCAGTTTACAGAGGGCTTGGAGGTGTGTTCTGCTGCCATGCCATCCAGTGTAGTTAGGCAGATAATTAGTTATTTTGTGTTAAATGGTAAGCTGTATTGCTTTAAAATGTGGTGAGACCTTCCACAAATGGGGCTACCTCTGTTCAGCCCTGGACGTCTGCTCCAAAGACCTGTTCCAATGGCACAACTGATACCACCAGAGTTACAGTGCAGCAGGAAGGCAGTACATGTGTGAAGCCTGTGATTATTTTTCTTTAATAAAAAGTCCGTGGGTATATAGAAATGATACCTTTGGGTCTGGGTTTTGCTGCTATATACCAGTTAGCATGGGGTCAGCTGCTTCTGTCTTAGAGTGAGTTATATAATTAATGCTCAGTTGTCTACATTAGGATTTCCTGACAAAACACATGTTTGTTCTTGCTTTGATTTAAACTTTATGAGAGTCAGTGATATCGAACACCAGCAGAGAGTTCCATAATAGAAATGGCTTTGGAATAAATATTTCTCATTAGCTTCAAGCTTGATGCAACAAACTTTGTAGTGATCAGCTTTAGCTCCTGAGGTTTCTTTGGGCAAAGATATCCAAACCAATCAAACTAAAGTTTGTCGGTTTGGTTTCATGTTGCTTAACTTCTTCCAACTTCTTCATTGCACTGATTTTCTATAATTAAGTGTGCTGTTCACTCAAAGCAAAGCATTTTAAAAACCTGACCACACGCTTACCTCTCTTGTTCAAATCAATGGCATGCAGATGTACCAAAATATGGGTGGGGGGAACATGCCCTAATTTTCCTCAGCTTGTACAATAATTTATGTAAGAGTCAGATAATTTAAACCTGCATTTTTCTTAGTCCCCAACATGATGACCAGCAGAGACAAAATAATGGATCAAATATATTTCAAATGGACATGGTGAAAAATATCATTTCGTAGCTTAAGTATTAAAAGCACATCAAGAACACCTGGGCTTTCTACCTGTCCCTAGAAAGATAATTGAAGTGAGTTGCAGGCTATGAAATGGTTCTGTCTTCATTTGGCTCACTCCACTTGCACATGGAGGATTCCGCCCCCCCCCCCAGCAAAAGCTTTCACAAGTCAAACATAGTTTCCATTATTTCCGCTTTGCGCATATGACTGTAAAGTATTATTACATTGAATGATAAGCTTAAACCAAAGTGTTTTGGTGCCACCTATTGGGAACAGTGAAGAGTGCACTCAGATGTTTGGGGGGAAATGCTCTGTTAGGGGGGACCAATGAGGAACTGCCACATTCTGAAGAGATGCAAATCACAGGAAACTCTGCTGGCAGGTTAGAGCAATTTCCAAATCCACAGTAGGGCAAGACCTTCATTTGTACCAATCTGAATGCTACAAAATACAGCAGGGAGGGAAAAGGTACCAGGAACATCCTAAGCATGTCTTCTTAGGAGCAGTTTATAAAAACATAAAACTTGGTAATACACAGTATTGCTGCAAAAGTGCAGGTTACACATCTATAATTGTTATAAGAAAGAAAGTCCACTGTGACCAGGAAAGGTTGCAGTCTACATTGGACGGATTGATTACAGACTGAGTTTCTTGCTCTTGCTGCAGACTCTGTTTCTTTAGACAATAACTAGGTCTGGGATTCTTGGAAATGTTAAATAGACCCAATTTCCAGTGGGAAGTGGATCCTTGGATCTATTGTTACATTCTTGCATCAGAGCAGTCATAAGAGACATCACACCTGCTTATTTTAGCTGTTAAGGCAGCTGTAGCGAATAATCAGAAGAGCTAAATGGAGCATATTTGTTACCAGTAAACGATATCTTGAAAGTTTATGTTTGTAATTCTCAACTGTTGTGTCTGGATTAAATTATGAAAATTAAGTCAATTTGCTCTTGTTGCAATTTGTTTTGCAGAACCTAAGATTTGGATCAGGGACAATTCAAAGGGCCAAGTTAGAGATGTAGGCAATACTTGCCTAGGGATATGGACTTGAAGCTTTGGGGAAGGAAGAACAAGGCATATGGGTGGAACAAAGAAGTCTCAATCCTTCACTTCTGAGTCATTAGTTAAAGAAAATCATGGCTGGAAAGACATGAACACCTTTCAATCACAATTCTTCCGAGAGATTCTCAGCTCTTCTTTTCAAAAACTGTGATTCCAGAATAACTGTTTGGCATTTTAGATGCATTACCAAAAGGCTACTTATTAACATTCTGAGGTTACTGCAACTGATACCAATTCCCTTTTATTTTTATTTTTTAGAATGGACTGGGATCGATGGTTGGTGATGGGCATCATTGGAATAATAGTAGGAACAGTGGGTTTCCTGATCCATCAAATAATTGATTATCTCATCAAACTGAAATGGGAACTGGTGAAGAACTACATTCAGGTAACACGGCAGAAGATAATAATCTCTCTATTCAAATTGCTTTGGGGGAAGCAATAAATATTGGCATCATGCCACCTCTGTCCCTGATGGCCTCTCTTTCTACAGACACTGAATGACATACTCGGGTAAAGTGTGCATAACAATGCACAGATTTCTAAAAATAACATACAAATAATCTTCATTAGGGGAGACTGCTTTGCAATAAAAATTATATTAGTGAAGATTGAATGCAAATTGTGTATATTAAGCATAGCTGTCAACATTTCCCTTTTTTAAAGGGAAATTCCCTTATTATGAATAGGATTCCTCACAAGAAAAGGGAAAAGTTGACAGCTATGATATTAAGAGAAATTTGCACTAAAATGCTGATGAATTATATATATTATAATATTATATGTATTTATTATATATATATTTGTAGGGTTTTTTAAAAAACGCTATGAATTGCTGCAAAAATGTGGAGAACAGAATTTAAGATTGGAAACATAAGGAACCAAGGTAATTGAAATTGACAGATTCATACATCCCCACTTAGGAAGAACAGTTTTTGATACAGCTAAGCTAACCTGAACTTGGTCATAGCATGGGAGCCCTTTGTAAGCCACAGTGAACTATGACCCTGGCTACCCACATGTTTTACTTTTAGGTTTCCCAGAGGCATCTGATTGTGGGAAACAGGCTGCTGGATGTGATAGACCTTTGGTCTACTCCAAAATCACCTTTTATTCTTGCTCGGACATAACTGTAACAATTAAATAAAGCATTGTGAAAGGGAGGCTCGAAGAATGTTGGAGTCTAGAATCACGCTGTAGTGGACTCACCCTGCTAATTGCCCCCAATTAAATATAGGTACCGCTCTGGCGGGAAGGTAAACGGCGTTTCCGTGCGCTGCTCTGGTTCGCCAGAAGCGGCTTAGTCATGCTGGCCACATGACCTGGAAAAACTGTCTGCGGACAAACGCCGGCTCCCTCGGCCAATAAAGCGAGATGAGCGCCGCAACCCCAGAGTCGGTCACGACTGGACCAAATGGTCGGGGGTCCCTTTACCTAAATATAGTGGACTGACCGCACATTACGCCAATTAAACAAATTTCTACAATTTATCACAGGCTATCTTGTGTGAGGGAAAACTTAGTGATTTAGAGTCTCAAGCAGGAGTTCATCAAATAAGAAAAGTTTTATTTACAAAAAGAGGTTGGTGAAACCAAGTTGGGTCAGGAGATGCGTTCTTTCAGGTAGAAGTTAACTTATTAGTTAAACTAAATATAAAGATGTCACAGGCTTAAACACAGAAGTCTATGCACAGCTTTTCTTAAACTTCAGTTGCTAAAAATTAGTTGTTATACTTCAGGTAGATGTTCAGGTTTCTGGAATAGGTGGTAAAATGCTTAACTCAGTTTCTGTTCCTTTACTTAGCTACGACAGGTGTTACAGTTAAATACTTTTGACACAGCACGGCTTCCTTCACAGATTAATATTTTGGTTCATGTGTGAGGGGCACTTTTAGTCAGTTACCCACTCTTTGAGCAATCCCACACCTGAGGCGTTCTAATTAGTATAACAGACCCAGGGGATCACCTCACCCCTTGTTACTGGCTTGGAAGTCTTCTGTACCTAGAAGAACTATCCCCTCCTGGCTATACTGAGGCCCAGGTAGTCTGTATTCTCACAGCTGCTACCTTCCCTGGCTCAGACACAGTCCTCCACTTAACTCCAGTTAACTGTATTCTGTCCCAAGACACTTAACATGGTCTTACTTTCTAAGCTATGAAGGCACCTTATTCTAGCTGTAGATATTTTCCTCAGAGCAGATGTTAAATGCAAATTTGAACCAACTCTCTCAGACAAGCCCTATCCTAATCACTGTCTCTCCAACATCAAAAAGTAAGCCCTATCTAAAACACACACACACAACCCCCCCCAAATCCCTCAGAAACTGTTCCTCCCAAAGTGCTGCTCCGCACCTCCTATTTGGTTAGCTGTCTTGGTAGCCATTTGGAGAGACGTTCCAGCACTCTGGTAGGATTCTGAGGGACTGCATCACCAGTCTCTGGTCGGGCTCTGCTGCCTGTCACACATGCCACATCTACATCATACATAGTAAACTCTTATATCACTTTATATCAATTCTGCTTCTCACAAAGGATCCCAGGAACTGTAGTTTAAGGATGCTACAGGTTGTTAGGTGACCCTCTCAATGAGCTACAATTCCCAGCACCCTTTCAAAACTACAGTTCCCAGTGTTCTTAGGTGGCAGCCATTATTGTTATGGTGTGGATATGGTAAGTAATAACAATGTTAAACAATGAAGCCACAAAGTATATTTACATTTTTATTTGTTGTAAAAATGGGAATAACAACTACCATGAGTGCACCACTCAGGGGTGCAATACAGTGGTACCTCAGGTTAAGTATTTAATTCGTTCCAGAGGTCTGTACTTAACTTGAAACTGTTCTTAACCTAAAGCACCACTTTAGCTAATGGGGCCTCCTGCTGCTGCCGCGCCACCGGAGCCCGATTTCTGTTCTCATCCTGAAGCAAAGTTCTTAACCTGAAGCACTATTTCTGGGTTAGCGGAGTCTGTAACCTGAAGCGTATGTAACCTGAAGCGTATGTAACCCGAGGTACCACTGTATATGTTAACTATAGTCCCATGGTTGTAGCAAAGACCCCAAGTCAGTTTTTAAACACTACACTACACCAATTTTGTGTTCTCCAAGAGAGACTCCAAGAGAACTGCTACTTTCTTAGATAGGCAACTGAAATAACAGAAATTGTCAGTGGACTTAATAATGGTTCCTTCAGTGTTTATAGCTGATGTGACAGGCCCAATACTGGGCCTATGGCACACATACAGCTTAGTTTCTATTTCCTTTAGACTGAGGCCCATAATAAATTGGTATGTTGGCTGCTTGAGCAATCTGTACAGAATGTGCATCTTGTTGAGTCTGTTGACAACAAGAACACAGTTGTCAACAGAGAGGACATTATGGTTCAGTCAGTCCATCTGGTCTTATTTTAATGTGGCAGAGGTTAACAGCATCACCATCAAGGTGAAAACAAATGGAGACTAACTATTATACTTGAAACTGCATCTAACACAGCATGGAAGGATCTAAGAAGGAATAACCATAGAGGGCATCTCCTTATAGCACCAGTTGCAACATCTTCTTCCATGGGCGTAGCCAAGATTTTTGCTGGGGGGGGAGGCTTTTGTTGGGGGGGCAGAACCTCAGATTTGTATTGATTTGTATTGATTTAGGGGGGCAGCTGCTCCCCTTGCCCCCCCCAACTACACCCGTGTCTTCACCTTTTTGTTACACATGCTCTTGTTGGCATCCGTCTGCCTTGGGAGACAATGGAGGAGTGTGCCTTTGAGGTTGAGGTCAAGCTGTTGTAAGGTTGCAGCTCCTGCTGTAGCTGTAGAGACTGATGTAGGAGAGACATGTTTTGTTGCAGCTGGGGCATAATAGCCAGTTGTCAGCTGTCTTTGATACACTCAGTTGTCTTTGTCTGAGATTTCAGGCTCAGAGCAACCGACGAATAGAAGGTAGGCAACAAAATTGGGAAGAGGCCTTTGACAAAATCTTGACATTACAAGTCACATGTAAGCAAACTTCAGGTAATCAGAGGAGAAGATTCCAATATAAATTATGTCTATCCCTTTAGTTTGCAAAGAGGTTGACCCAAATTGCATGTATCTGGTCTTCCTGGATGACTGCAGAGTAAGCACATGTTTGCAATTTACCATCAAAGATCTGACCTGAGGCCAAGACAGGAAATCTGTGGTAGCTTGCTGAGCCATTTAAATTTGGGAAACAAAAACAGCATCTTTGACTTACAGGCACAAGAGAATCCAATCTCAACAAAATGACTTTTTTTCTTGCAAATTTGTGGGAGTCAATTTACTTGCAAAGGGCAGTGGAGACAACATGATTCTGGCTAACCCAAACACAAACAGTTTAAAATGGAATAGGATGACACTCAGACAAAATTGGTGGAATGGAAGGCATATTTTAAAACTTTCTATAATAATTCTATAAGGTATTCACTAAGAAAACTGTACAGCCTTTGTTAATTGGATACTGGGGTATATGGGTAGTTATGGTATTATTCAGGAAGAGCATTTTGATGAGCATTTGCCTTGAGAAAGATGAGGGTGCAAAATCTTAAAATAATTAATAGTCAAATTACATTTTAAGCAATATTAAAATAAAGTTTGTTCTAAATAGGAATCCACAATTCTATACATGCCCAACAGTAAATTCCATTGATTTGAATCCGAATTTCTCCTAGGCAAACAATTAGAATTGTAACCTCAGCTAGGCATGCAGGAAAAAGGGATTTCTTAAAAATAAAGTAAGTTGTATTTACCGGTATGTCAAGTGACACTAAAAGTGCCTTTTTGTCTTTAAACCTTTAAAATAAATATGAATATAGTTAATTAATATGCAATATATGTTACGGTTGCCATATTTCAAGAAGTAAAGATCTGGACACCCCCAAAGTTGCTGAGGAAAACTGAAGATCCAGGACAAACCATTGCCTGGATATTCCCCCCGGACGTCACTTCCGCCTTTGAAATCCCGGTAATGTCCGGGAAATCCTGGACATATGGTAGCCCTAATATATGTGGCATGGGATCTTGCTATTTTCAGCTCAGACAATACTCCCTGTTTAATGGCTATTTCATTCAAGTGATCAATTTCAAATATTGTAAAACAGAGAGCATAAATCCACATGATGACTTCCTTCTATGAACATGTGTTCTTTAAAGACATGTATTCAGCTAAGTGTACTCAGAGCAGACCCATTGAAATTAATGGACCTAGCTTAGTCATGCTCATTCTTTTCAATAGGTCTGCTCTACATAAAACTTAGTTGAATACCATCCTTGGATTGGTTGCTTGAATGACATTTTTACCAAGAGCTGTAATGGCTGGTGAGGTGGTTTGGTAGCAGAAACTGCTGGCATCTGCTATATGATAATTGTATGTGTGTGTTGGAGGGGGGTCCTGTCCATATATTTTAGCAGTGGGAGAAGTTGATGGGGGCAGATGGTGCTGTACTCATCACTGTGCAAACAGGATGCTGGACAAGATGGTCAATCGGTCTGATCCTTAAGGCTCTTACGATCTTCTAATATGTGCATTGACAATGTATTTGTTTGGCAAATGACTATCCTACCATATTATGCAGTTTTTTCTACCAATAACTATTTATTTTGTAAAACTGTCAGACAGGAAACTTTCATATGACCTGGTTATACATACTTGGAATTGGACTGGCTATGATCATTGTATCCTCAGGACTGGTTGTGGTAAGTGCTGAACACCTGCTTATTGCTCAGCTTTTAAAATACCAGGATATGATATGTTTGCCTGGGTGGAATGTGTCCTGTGATAATGCTTGTTGCTTGCCTATGTGGAAGATAGAAAAGGTGTGTATATTTGTGTTTTGTGTGTGTAGAAACTAGCCTACTGTAGAAGGTAAAATTCATATTAACTTTTCTGTCCAATTTTGCCCCTGGTCCCACCTACCCCTAGCATGTGGCTCCTGGAAGGTTGCCTCAGGCTGAAAAAGTTCTTATACTCCTGATTTAGGCATGTTTACCTGATAATCCAGGACATGGGTGGTGCTGTGGTCTAAAC
Source organism: Podarcis filfolensis (assembly GCF_964270895.1). Lineage (NCBI taxonomy): Eukaryota > Metazoa > Chordata > Lepidosauria > Squamata > Lacertidae > Podarcis > Podarcis filfolensis. The sequence continues at coordinate 51,385,856 of NC_139603.1, forward strand.
TACAGACCCTAGGGCTTGCCAATCAGAAGGTCGGTGGTTCGAATCCCCGTGACGGGGTGAGCTCCCGTTGCTCGGTCCCAGCTCCTGCCCACCTAGCAGTTCTAAAGCACGTCAAAGTGCAAGTAGATAAATAGGTACTGCTCTAGCGGGAAGGTAAACGGCGTTTCAGTGCGCTGCTCTGGTTCGTCAGAAGTGGCTTAGTCATGCTGGCCACATGACCCGGAAGCTGTACGCTGGCTCCCTCGGCCAGTAAAGCGAGATGAGCGCCGCAACCCCAGAGTCGTCCGCGACTGGACCTAACAGTCAAGGGTCTCTTTATCTTTTTACCTGCTAATCCTGTTGACTGACGAATCATGACTGGATATTGGATATTTGATTCGAGCTGTGCTATGTGTGCTTTTGTGGCTGCTACAATAATATTGCCTTTTTCTTTTCCCAGTTCTTTTGTCCAACAGGTGCACCAAGTGGATTACCGGAAGTCATAGGTTTTCTGAATGGAGCTTCTATTCAGCACATTTTTAATATCAGAACTTTTGTGGGAACTTTTGTCTCTTGTGTTCTGGCTGTGGCATCTGGGCTCTTCTGTGGACCAGAAGGTCCCATGATTCACTTGGGGTGAGAAATCAATATTTTAAAAGTTACATATTTTAAAGAAAATAGGGATAGGGAGAATGGAATGGAGGATATTGGGAAAAGGCATTAGATGACTGGCACCCTAAATAAGGACACTTCCTACTGCAATATTTTGTTGCATGCCCACTCATATATATATAAAACACATAGATAAAATCTTATGAGTATAATCCATAATATAAAGAATGAATTTAATTTGTCATTGCTATTATATTAAAATTATTCGTCACTTTTTCTCGCCGAGCAACTCAAAGCAACTTGCAACCAACTAGTTTTGCATGCCTTCTGCCATCTAGTTATTTGTTTTTTTTAATTTGAAACTTTGTAAATCAGCAAATTAAATACACCATTAATTTTTCACAATACTTTCCCCAGTGCAATAATAGGATATGGATTGAGCCAGTCCAAGCCAAAGATCCTTGGAATGAATCTCCCCTCCTTCACCAGATTTTGGAACTCAGCTGACAAGTAAGAGACCTTATCCAATAAGTATGCAGTAGTTAACTAAAAAGGGTTGCTGGCTGCCTTAATTTAGGTAACATGTAAAAGTAACAATAGAAACATGTAACTGTAATGGTATCTTCAGTGGAAACATAGAGTTGCGTATCCAGTGCTGTCAAACAGTGCAATGGGACTTTACATTCTTCTCTGCCATTTGGCCGTCTCCACATATTTGGGGAGAGCCTGAGGGCTGCAAGAGGAAAGAATAGAAGTAGAAGTTTGCTTGTGCAATGTTGGACTCAGCTCATAAGGGCTATACTGCTGAAGAATTGTATGGACACTTTCTTTAGGAGAAACAAGGGTCCGTTTTGGATGCAAAAATCCAGACAGCTTTCCTCCTAAATCATGCCTCCACAGCAGCAAATACAGCATTTCAAACAGCAGTTCACAGGGCAATGTATATGTGTTTACCTGGAAGTAAGACAAAAGGTGGTCATTCGGGCTTAATGCTGTGTGGTGTGAGTGTGGAGCGGAATCCACATCCACATGTGTTTGTCTTGACTGGTGAAGCTTGATTAGTGAAACCTGGTTATGTTGCACTTTTGAGCACCATCATTATGAAGCAGACAGCTGCCAAATAGAATATGGTAAAGCTGCTATGTTGAATGCATAGAATAAATGAGGTTTAAGGCTGCTCATCTGATTTTTAATTGCCTTCTCACATATGTTTCAATAGTGGCTTACTCAGTTATAGAGCATGAACAAACCAGAACTTTCAGGTCAAAATGGTATAGGGATTTTTAAATGGATGTTGCTCACATGAAATGACTTCATGCAATGTGACATGGAGAATGCTACTTTTGTATAAAATAACGTATTTTCAAGATACTTGGATGCGATAAATCACCAGATCTTGCAGTATGGACATGAATCACAAACACTTTATCTTCTATTTGTGAAATGCTGGCATTTGCAAATCCATGGGGTGCCCTGTAAGATCTTACTTTAAACAGGATCTATTATACCAGTGTTATTGTTCATGTCAAGCCTGCATTTGGAAAGCTTTGAATGATCAAGTTCCATAGCCTTAAAACAGTGGATTATAAAAATATGTAAATAAAACATGTGCCTTTGACCATACTGTTTGTTGTATCTCCAAACAAAAAGCCATTACAAACTATCTGTGGCTCAAGGATAACCAGACAGCTCAAATAAACATGATACATTTTGCTTTTTAACTTGCCTCAACAATTAGTGAAAAAACTTAGAGATGTGTTTGTTAAGCTGTTACTTATGGAAGAAATTTGCCCCGTGACCAATGGCACAGATTCCTGAAGTATTTTTGCATGTTCATTAAAATCCCCATGGCAGTTTGAATCCACCTGATACGGGTCACAACCAAATACATTGGCCCTTGAGGTCTATCTAGTAATAGAGGACTTGGGTTAATTCAGTTTGACAAGAGTTGGCTAGATTGCTGTTGCATAGCTTGCTATGGGCACTTCCAGATGACCTGTTCATCCTGATTCGTTTGCAGGGAGATAGGACAATGTTGGCTGCTCAGAGAGCATCCACCAGTAGTGGCTGGTGAGGCAGTAGGTGTAGGGTACCCAACACAGCAGGTTTCTAAGAAGCAGAGGGGCAGGTATGAGCAGCTTGGCATAGTGCAGTGCATGGTGGCAGAGCCAATCCAACACTCTTGCCTGTATGCACCACACTGAGCTCCCTGAATTGGGGCCCTTCCTGTCTCTATACACAGCAGCAACCTGCTGGGTTAGGAAGCCAGGAGAGCAACAGACCCCGCCCCCTGCTAGTGCCTTACCAGCTGCTACTGGTGTTCAGTCTGATTTGCTTGCAGGAAGGTTAGTTGATATTGCAAGTATTAGCCTACACTTTCCAGTACCTTTCCCAATCACTTTCCTCACTGCAAAAAGTCTGAACTTTTGGAGAAGTGGATTTGTTTCACAAGCCCTCCTAATCAAAAATAGTTGTGAGACTTGAATTTGCTGTTGCGGGATTGAATCCCACCTGAAAATAGCAACAGTCTGGAAGTGCCATATGCACTATTCAAAAGCAGGTATCATTTTGACTTTATTTTGATACGAGAAAATATGTAAAATTGGCACTTATTTCAAGCTCATGACAAAGTAATTAATTATGCATTGTATTTTAATATTCTGTTGGAAGCCGCTCAGAGTGGCTGGGGAAACCCAGCCAGATGGGCAGGGTATAAATAATAAATTATTATTATTATTATTATTATTATTATTATTATTATTATTATTATTAAAACTAAAGATGAAGAAACAACAACAAAAAAATCCTTCCAGTAGCAAACTTAGTTGGTCTCTAAGGTGCTACTGGAAGGAATTTTTTTTATTTTGTTTCGACTACGGCAGACCAACATGGCTTACCTACCTGTAACTAAAGATGAAGAGTATATCTTATCAAAAGTAATGGGATTATCCTGAAACTCTATTCTCTCCTCTCCCCTCACCCCATACTCTTCTTTGTTACAGGAGGAATTTTGTTACAGCTGGTGCTGGAGCAGGGATTGCCTCTGTGTTCCATGCTCCAGTGGGTGGACTTCTGTTCACACTGGAGGAGGTGGCCTCTTTCTGGGATATCAAGCTGGCCTGGCAAACGTTCTTCTGCTGCATGACGGCTGCCTTCACCACAGATCTCATCTCCTCTTCTCTCTGTGGGTTTGTTTACAGGGGCCAATTTGGATTTTTCAAAGCAGAGATGAGGATTTTATTTTGGGTATGTACTACATCCACACTAAATTAAGCCAAGGCCACATGTGTATTTCGCTGTGCCTGTTTATTTAAAATATTCATATTCCACTTCACCTTATGTTCAAGGTTGCTTATCCTATGAGGAAAAGCTGCCACATTGGGGGCTTTTTAAAGTTTAGAGAAAAGGTGAATAAGAGGTGGCCTGATAGACGTGTATAAATTTATGAGTGACCTGGACAAAGTGGATGGAAGAAAAGCTTCCCTTCCCTTCTCATAACACTAGAACTCATTGTCATCTAATGAAATTGAATGTTGCAGGATTCAGGCAAGCAAAAGAAAGTACTTCTCCATGCAGCACATAGTTCAGGGGTAGGCAACCTAAGGCCCGTGGGCCGGATGCGGCCCAATCGCCTTCTCAATCCAGCCTGCGGACGGTTCGGGAATCAGCGTGTTTTTACATGAGTAGAATGTGTGCTTTTATTTAAAATGCATCTCTAGGTTATTTGTGGGGCATAGGAATTTGTTCATTTTTTCCCTTCAAAATATAGTGTGGCCCACCACATGGTCTGAGAGTTGGTGGACCGGCCTACGGCTGAAAAAGATTGCTGACCCCTGACATAGTTAAACAGAAGAATTTGCTCCCATAAGAGGCAGCAGCAATCCCCAACTTGAATGGCTCTGAAAGTAGATTAGACAAATTCATGGAGGATAAGGCTATCAGTAGCAACTAGACATGATGACTGTGCTCTGGCTCTACAGTCAGAGGCAGCAATGCTTTTAAATACCAGTTGCTGGTAACCACAGGAGGGGAGAGGGCTCTTTTGCTCAGGTCCTGCTTGCAGGCTTCCCATTGGCATCTGGTTGGCCACTGTGAGAACAGGATGCTGGACTAGATGGGCCATTGGCCTGATCCAGCAGGTTCTGCTTATATTTTTTTAAGAATCATAATTAAAATTCCATAAAAACAGAATTACGAACAAGTTGAACATCTAAAACAGCAGTAATAAACACCCAGCTCAATTGATTTCAGCTCCCAAACACCATCCTGAATAAAAAAAACCTTGCAGACTCCTTAACATTTTTTAAAAATTAAATTTATATACAACACTTCATGTGAAGATCAAAGGGTAGTTTACAACATAAAAACATTCCTCTGAAAATGATCACAAGTTAACTTTCTATGGAAGGCCATTCCACAACCCTGAACAATCACCCCCCCATAAACTCAAATCTTTGCTGAGGTTGACTTGACCTCCAACAATGATAGAACACTGAACAGGGCACCAGATCAGGTGGGAATAAATCATTCTGTTAGGTGTGCATGTCTAAGGCTATAAAGAGCTTTAAAGATTAAGAACAGTGAGTGGTATCCAATGCTAATTGTACTCAGAGCAGACCCATTCAAATGAATGAACATGACTAACTTAGGGCCATTAATTTCAATGGGTCTACCCTGACTAAAACTTAGCTGGCTATAACTCAGTGTCTTGAATTGTTAGCAGATGGCTCCTGCCTCCCCATTATCACCAGGACAATATCAGAAGATCATGGGTAACATTCATCTTGGTTTTAGTGAATACTCTGGGCAGGAGCAGATGCATCTTTGGAACCCTGCAGAGCAGGAAACAGCTTCAAGGCAATTTTTTTTTGGGGGGGAAATCATGTGTGGGGAACCCAGGCTGCTTCTCCCTTCTATATTTCCCCACTTTGAAACTGATTTCTTTAAAATAAGGAAGTTCCTACAATGTGCCTTTGACCCTCTCTTAACTTGCTTGCTCCATATGTGGATCTTAATATGGGAAAGCCCACAGTTTCGACTGATTTAAGGCATATGCCACTTCATACTTCTCGTGTGAATATGCCATAAAACACAGGAGACTGTTTTATAAACTGGAGAGTAATCCAAACAAAGATTGAGGTGAAGCATAGTTGGGGACAAGTAATACCTTCATAATATCGGTGTTCTTGGCAAGGTTGGAGACTTACGGAGAGAACTGAGTGAGAGAAACCTTTTGCAGAACAATCTTGTTTTATAGCAGTGCTTTAAACAATCCTAAAAACTGACTAGAAGTACCAATATAGTTTTCCATTTCATGTTTGAATTCTTTATCTCATATGATTTCTTGCAGGCTCTTCTTTAGTATTCCTTTGTGGACTCATGTTCTTTCTCATCTGATCCTCAACCAGATGTATGATAAGGGAATTTAGCAAATATTATTGAATGTGGATGTAATGAAAAGTGGGCAGGAGGGAGGGAAAACTCTTAAGAAATAGGCTCATGGAAACACACTTACCTGTCCAAGAAGGTCCTCCTGAGCAATTTAGGGACTAGCTACTCATTTATTTATTTTTTGCAAAAGGTATTACAATGACATCATCATTATGTGTCCAGAGCACTGTCTAGTCCAATGTTGTTAGATAAGTTTCAATTCTTAAGCCTCAAGAATGTGGGCAAGGTGCTTGAATTGGTCAGGGTGACCACTTGTGCTCTGGACCCTTGCCCCTCTTGGCTGATAAAAACTAGCTGGGCCAGGGAGGTGATTTATGCCTCCTTGTGAGAGTGAATGGTCCCTGCCTGTTTGAAGGAGGCAGTAGTAAAATCATTCCTTAAGAAACCCTCACTGGATTGGGAAAATCAAAGTAATTATCGACCAGTTGCCAATCTTCCCTCCTTGGGGAAGGTTCTTGAGCAGGTGGTCGCAGACCAGATCCAGGCACACTTGAAGGAAACTGATTTTCAATTTCAATTGAGGTTTAGGCTCAATTTTGGAGCAGAAAGTGTTTTGGTTGTAAACTGCCCTATGGGCGTAGTCAAGGAGGGGCAGGGAGGGGCAGCTGCCCCCACCCCAATCAAGTGAAACAATAGGAATACTTAACTAACTGACCAATCACGTCAGTTCTGTCCCTTAACAAAAGTCCTGCCCCCCCTAACAAAAATCCTGGCTACACCCATGAACTGACCTGTGACCCTCATATGAAGGGCTGTATAGAAATTAAATAAATAAATAAATAAATAAATAAATAAATAAATAAATAAATAAAAAAAACAAGTTAGTTTTAGTAACTTGCATAAATATTTTGGCACATCAATGGCATGCTTTCCATACTGGAGCAAACAAAGTTTCTGCGGGCATAACAAATAACAAAAGTATGTTCAAAACGAGTAATTTTAATGTTACATTCTAGGGCCAAGGACAGGCAGAGGGTAAGCAATTGACCAATAAACTGTGGTCCTTGGCATCTTCAGTTTTCACATATATGTAGGATAATGATACTTGACACATTGTTTTGCCCACTGAAGTAACTTTTAAGTGCTGTTAACCTGAGAAGATAATTCTCCTCTGGCTAGACAGGATAAAACTGGCACAAACTCCTGCCTTCTGGATTTGTGCTAAGCCACCTTACTGTAACAAAGGGACACAGACCTTGGCAGATATAATGAAAAGAGAGTTGAAACTTTGGATTGTATTACAACACCTGCCGTAGGAAAGTTAGCCTAATAATGCCACATTTGTGAACAATTCATTTTTATCAGATAGCATTTACAAAGAACTGCTGTTCCTTCGTGGATAGTTCGATAAAAGAATGTAGGCCAGCATACCTTTGGTACTTTATAATATCTATTAACTTAATATTGATAGCAAAAGAGATCACTCATGGATTTGCCAGACATAAACACAAGCAGTTCTACTGTGTCCGATCAGACCAACAGCTTAGCTTAGACTTAACTACATGCTTGGGAGACATTTCCAAAAGAAGCTATTATGTCACCCTCCACCAGGGCCCTGGTTACAAGAGCTATTAGCCACTGTTACAGACAAAAATGAACGGAAGATGTCCAAAGGTGCTGTAGAAGTCAAGACTCACTTTATTTTTAGAAAGTTGTTTGACACATTTCAAGCTGTGTAGCCTTTTCTTTCCAAGGGTATTTCCCTTGTGCAACTCTTTGCAGAGAAAGCAACGTTCTTTTTGCACTTGCCTTGTTTAGGTGAAGAGACAGGTGGTATACGGTGGGGGAGAGAACTTGCTCTCTCTGGAAAGGGTCTTGCAAGAAAACACCTTTTCAAGGGTATTTAAAACCCTATGTTAGCTCATTTTGGGGCTGTGTACACATTACCAGTTTAAAACTCAACTAGGCCTCCCCCTCCCCCCAGTTTGGATTAAAACTGGTTTGGGTGAAAACACATTAAAATGCAGCATTTTATAGGAAACAACAGAACAGATACAGGATTGTGGCTTACATTGTGCATGTACCACTTGTGCATCTATGATCAGAAACAGGTACTTGTTGGTAGTGGCACCTGGTTTGGTTTATGGAACATCTTCCTTTGAGGAAGTTTTTACTCAACATGAAGAAAAACCACTTTGCCGCAATTGTCATACAGAACAATACAGTGGATTATAATGACTTCCGCCTTGAGTTACAGTTTATAGTCCTTTATAAGTTTATTTAGGATATTACACAAAAGAGCAATTGATTTTGACTCCCACTCTCCTGGAGGAACTGTTGCCAATGTGGTTTCTACAACGGCTTCACTGTTTTTTTTGCTTGCCAGCAAGGCTAGATAATCAAATGCTTTCATTTCATTTAGTGTGGGGCTCCAGGGAAATCTGGCTGCTTTCATTTTTTATGGCCAAACTCTGAGCAGAGAGCTTGTGGGTTATGTCTTTCAAGAAAAAAACCCAAACATTTATTTTCTTCAGTTTATGCTGAACATAGCACTGTAAAGAAGTCTTAAGACCCTTGATTTTCCAAGGGTAGGATTTTATGGAAGTTTGAATTTATTATTTATAAATTCTGCAGTACTATGCACACTTAACCTGGGAATAAGCGTGCATAGGACCAAGCAGCACAACTTGCTACTACTCAGAACGAAGTGAAGTTCATCTTGTAGTTCAACTATGAACCAATATAAATCTTATGAACTCATGCTGCAAATGCAATGCACACTGTGTTAGAAGAAACATGTTAGAAGACAAAAATAAATTATATATAATGCATATTTCACTTGTAATAGCTTATGGTTCAGCTTCAGTTATATCATGCAGGTTCTTTTTTTCTTTTGGAGAAAGCTATATGTAGCAGAATCAAGGGGCGACTCTTTGCTGGAGGTATGCCAGCCAAGTAGCTATAGGGCAGTGCTGCGGAACAAAGTTAATTACCGCTCCACCCACTTTCTACCTCTGGCCCCACACAGCATTGACATATGAACCACATAAGTTTGCCCAGAAGGAATGCAGCCCACAGGCTGAAAGAGGTTCCACACCCCTGCTATAGGATATGGCGGAAGCTCCCTATATCTGGTGCAACACCCAATATGCCACTGCTGTTGCTTATTCACTGGCACAACTCTCCAGATATGCTGGCTGAGCACTCCATCAGTACATCTGTTCCTGGAGCCACTGGAAGCCAGATGAAATTGTTTCTGGCATATGCCAGCCCCAAAACCCAATCCTGAGCCGGGAAATACAAGTTATAAGCAATTGAGCAAGTGCTTCTGTTTTAGGGAAGTAGGATTGTATGGGATTACTTGCATCCTTTTAAAAATCATTTCTGTTGGTATGCATGTGTTTGATGGAGAGCAGTGCAAATGTTTAGTAAGGCTCTGCTGGTTTTACAGACCTGTAGAAGACATACATCTGCTGTTAGGACGTTCAGAAGGTCAACAATGTAGTCTACTGTACTAAAGTACCCAGCAGTCTCTGTAAGGCTAGAGTCCCCAACATGGTACATAGGGACACCATGTTGCCCTTGGCACCCACCAAGTCTCCCTTTCTTCCATTTTTTAAATGTCCCCCCTTTTTGGAGACTTGGTAGTTTTAGCTGTTACTGTACTTATCTGGGGTTTGTGTTTTGCCTGTTTTAGGGGAGGTGGCTTCTGAGTATTGTCATTCTATGAAATGGGTATTTTGTGGTGCCCACAACAGTTTCTGAGATTTAAAATATGTCCCTGGGGATCCCCTGCTTCTTAGGGACATATAGGAAGTAAAAGGAATCAAGAAGCAATGAGCTTGCCATGGAATTAAAGAAGAGTTCTAGATTGTGATACAGTAGCAAAAAATGCTAATGCTTTTCTAGGCTGCATCAACAGAGGTATAGTGTCCAGATCAAGGGAAGTAATAGTACCACTCTATTCTGCCTTTGCCAGACCATACCTGGAATACTGTCCAATTTTGGGCAGCACAATTTAAGAGGGATGTTGACATGCTGGAATGTGTGCAGAGGTGGGCAACCAAGTTGATCAAGGGTCTGGAAACCAAGCTTTATGAGGAACAATGAAAAGAGCTGGGTATGTTTAGCCTAGAAAAGAGGAAGCTGAGAGGATATATGATAGCCATCTTCAATTATCTCAAAGGCTGTCACATGGAAGAGGGAACAAGCATTGTAGGGTAGGACTCGAACCAATTGGCTTCAAGTTATAATAAAGGAGATTCCGACTAAACATATGGAGAAAATTCTGACAGTAAGAACTGTTTGACAGCAGAATATTCTCTCTCAAGAGGTTGTGGACTCTTCTTGCTTGGAGGTTTTTAAGCAGAGGTTAGATGGCCATCTGTCACGAATGTTTTAGTTGAGATTTCTGCACTGCAGGGGATGATCCTTGGGATCCTGTCCAACTCTCCAATTCTATGATTCTATGAAATTAAAGAACTACAACAGGAATAAAATTGATTAAAGCAACTCAATGTCTGAAAAGATTTCCTTGATAGAGAAACCTCAAGGATATATACAGCATGACAAGTTCTTTGGAAGGCACTGGCAAAGCTTATAATTTCAAGGGAAAACATGCTGTTGGTTCTTAAATAATAACTGGCACATCCAGCAAAGCAGGCCAGCCCATCCAGTAGCCTATTCCAAGCTTATTCTGGTTTTATGCAAAACTAAAGGTAGAAGACAGCATCGGATAAAATAAAGAATCTGGCATGAGGTCCTTGGCTATGATCCATAAGCTATTACAAGTACAACCTGCATTTTCTACATCTAATTTCTGCTTCTTCTTTTTTTGAGTTGTTGTATCACACCTCTTTTAACAGAGTGGCTGCTGTATGTCAACTAAAATGGCAAAATTAACAGAACATATTGTTTCTTTTCTCTTCAATGCAGGTTAAGAACTTACTGGACATGAGTGTGTTGGCCTTCGTTCCAGCCATTTTCCTTGGAATACTTGGAGGACTTTTAGGAGCTCTTTTTGTTTTTCTGAATATAAGAATTAATAGATTACGCATGTGGTTCTTCAACACAATTCCAAAAACATCCCTCAGAAAAACAGCTAAGCTCTTAGAATCTGTGCTGGTTCTTGTAAGTACTTAATGGTGTTTTGCCAAGTGTTTCAAAGTTACAACTGTGCTAGCTAGAATTAAGCCCTAAGTCTGAAAACATAAAGGTTACTAGAACAATGGAAGGTGCTAAGTTGCCACATAGAACTGGCAGAATAACAGCAGATACTCAGAGGCCCTGAATCTATCTCCTACCAATATTTTCCAGTCTTTCTGAATTATGCAGAAGTCTAGTCATTAACAATCAGGTTAGGATTGTAATTTACAACAGTTATTGTTGATATTGCTACATAATACATTGTTTGGGAATATATCAATAATTCATAAATTTATGTTCAGCTGTTCAGACATATTTTGATCTTATCACATGCATACAAATTTAAACAGAGGCTTTGGGGTTAGGGACCCACATATATGGAAATAAAACAGATAAGAAACAAGGTAACTCTGAGTACCTTCCTGCTAAGAAGCTGCTGATCTCTAGGCTATGAAATGAGAGGTCCTTCCATGCAATAAATAAAAGATTATTTCTTCACTGTATTTTTTATAACAACTAGCTTAATTAACTATTGGAACATTATTATTATTAGTAGTAGTAGCATTTATTTAATTTCTATACTGTCCTTCGTTTAAAGATCACAGGTCGGTTTACAATATAAAAATGCAACAATACACACCATAACAACAAACAAAAAACAATAACATGGAAAGATTACTTCAAAAAGTTTAAAACAAAACAACAAAGCTTGCATTAGAATTTTTGCTTAAGAATGGAGATTGGCAAATGCAGTTGATGCATGAATAAGGATTCTGAGTGCAGGGATCTTTGAAGCATAAGTTCGTGGGATTCCAGGTCAGCATCTATGCTTCTTGGCCTGACTTTAATCATTTCTTTTGTAATTAAGGAATTTCCCCTTATTGTTCTTCAATACACTCACACATTTCTCCTCTGATTGACTGACTGCTCTCACCACCATGTGAAAACTCAGTAGGTCACACATGGTAAATATTACTGGCAAAATGAGTGTTTATAGAATAGGCAAGTCCTTGCATAATGAGCAACACTGTCTATTGTTTGGATGCTCTTGAAAAATATGGGTCAAGGCACAAAAGAAGCATTTGGGGAGAGTTCTTGCACACAGATCAAACCCACCATACTCACCTACCCTCCTTAGCTTCCTCATAGTTCCTTCCCTAACCAAGCAGCAAGAGAAGGTGGACAGACATCATGCACCTGTTAATTCTCCTGTGCAATATACTTAAAACATAGAACACTTATTACAGGTACCTATTGCCTACTGTAGGAAGGTGGGAAAGTGGGCAGTGGGTCCAGTGAACTGCCTCTTGCTTTGGAGTAATGTGGCTTCAGTCCCTGCATGCTTTAGCATGTTGTGGCAGGACCACAACAATCATGGCTAGCTCGATTGAGGATTCTGCACAGTGTTAGGGCTCACCCACACTTCCACTTGTCTTGTACCTAGAAAGTAAAGGTCTGAAAGGTTATCTGCTTGTCCTGTGCTTTTTAAGGGCAGGTTCAAGCAGCTTTTCATCTGTTCCATTGCTTACCCTGGGAAAACCTTCTTTTTACCACTGAATCAGAACCAACATCAATCTGCAGACAAACTGACATTTTTTTTCTGATTCAGCGGTAAACAAGTAGGAATGCTAGATATCTTGAAGAAATGTTCCAGTAACTAACGGAAGACAACCACATACATTTCCAATCCTAAAACCAGTACAAAAGAAGCCAGAATTCTAGTCATGGATTGCTGGATTGTGAACTTTGCTATTAGATCTTTCAAGAGCTTAAATACACCTTTCTTATATGAACATGAACTTGAGTGGGTGTATAAGGGTAAATGTGTTTATTTTATATTCAACATTTCTCTCTTACATATTTTAAAAAACATGTATAGGTTTTGACCATTACTGCAACGGTCTACTTGCCATATTTCTTTCACTGTACTCCAGTCAAGAACCTGCCAGAATTTGAACCATCTACCAAGCCAGAAAAGTAAGTAGTGAAAAGAGAAATGCAGGCATCTTTATAAGTGCCACTGGCTTCTTCAGTTTCAGAATTCATGAAGCTTAAGTGCAACTTCATAAGTTGCTGGTGCTAGACCAACAATTTGCTTGAATGTGGGAGCCCAGGAAAGGAAACATTTCCATCCATCCATTCCATCCATCCATCTATCCATCCATCCATGCCTCCATCCCAATAAATATTTTGGAGAGATATTGAGGACTTCAGATGCTCACACATGTGTTGAAAGAACATGTGAGGGGGAGTTGTGGGTCCACATGGGCTAATCCCACCCCTAACTGGTCTTTGCTGGATGGTGAACTTTGATATTAGATCTTTCAAGGGCTTAAATACACCTTTCTTATATTTAGTTGGTGTGTTATGGGGCTCTACATGTGTACTTTCCCTTTATGAAAGGGAGAATACAGATTGGGTGAGGATTATGAAAGGGAGAATACAGATTGGGTGCATATAGTGTTCTGTGCACTTACATGCTCCTCTGTTGCATTTGGATCTGGGAGGAAGATATGTCTATCAAGGATGGTGATGACTGGCCCAGTCTGCTTGCTCTGCCTCACATGTTATTCAAAACATGTAGTATGTCTGAACCCCCTATTGCAGTATGTATTCTACTCATTAATACAATGTTGTTTCTTTTATTTTTGAATTTTCAAGTATAAGCCAGCCTATGTGGCACATTTCAGAATATAACTGTCCCCTGGGAACAATCCAGACTGGACCAGATGGAGCGAACTATTCCAACCAAACCTTTAATGAAGGTATGCAGGAGGGTGGCTGGGGAGTAGAACTAGGAATAGGAATGACCAGCATTCATGTAACTGCATTTCTCCAACTATGCTGTTTCTCTCCAGAACACAATTTGACCAAAGTCTTTGATTTCACTGTTACTTGGGGTTGTCTGTGAATAACAAACCAGAAACAGTTTCTGAGGCATTCAAGGAGATCAGATGCTTCTTAACCGTGTTATGCTCTTCTACACTTTTCTAGAGACTTTGGTAGCTCAGCCCTATTTAGGACTTTGGTCACAGGACATGATAGCTTAGGTGGATAGGCAGCAATACTAAAATGATTTGCCTTGCCTACCTGCCCAATGAATCTTGAGTTGGAAGATGTGGCATAACAAACAGCAACCACAGTCACAATGATCCACCAACATCAGTGTCCTTGGTGCTCTGTAGAGTTTAACAAGCAAAAGCAAAGCTAGACAGGTCTCCTCCACATCATCCTTCTAATCTATAATAGACAATGGAAAAAACAGAAGGTGGCATGGAAGTAGAGAGGGGAAGGGAAGGTAGCAAGGGATGGATCTGAACAACTTACATGTCCTTAATTGTGGTTTACAGTTGCCAATTGAGATTGAAAAGTTAAGCCATTGGTTTTGTGAAAAAAGTAATTTTGAGACCTGTGCAGATGTAACTCCACACAGAAGCCTGTTTGATAAACTATCTGGAGATTAGAACCCTTCTGTTTGTTCTTTCTCTCACCTCCCACCTTTCCAATCTCATTTAAAGCTGCTGCTCTCTTGGCTGAGAATGGGATGAGAGGAATCACGTACTTATTCAGACGTGGAACTCATGAGGAATTTGGATATGCTTCTCTTTTTACGGCACTTGTATTCTACTTCTTGCTTTCCTGCTTGACAGCAGGCTCTGCCATTGCAAGTGGTTTGGTTATACCTATGCTGTAAGTATTGCATTCATTTTATGCTACTCTAGGACGCAGGCATCTCTACGGAAATCCACAATATGGTGAAAGTCCCTCAGTACATTCCACTTACACCACACATTGCAACTGCCTACATGTAAACCAAAGAGGTTAGTTATTTACTACATATGGTGATGTGTAAAAATAGTCATGTATACCATCCACCTCTTATTCTGGACAAAATAGATTTGCATTTATGTCTCATATCAGAAAAGTGGGTCAGCTGCCTTCAGAAAGATGCTTAACAAGTGGCTGAAAAGAGCAGGCAGATCTAATGATTTATCAGAGCCTTTCTGTCTTTGCATCTCAGATTAGTTGGGCTCCTCTAGGCTGGTACTTTCTTGCAGGTGTTTTGTGAAATGTATTATTGGCACAGTAATAGCACATTAGTGATGGATTTATTCTGTTTTATTATTTCTGCAATGCTTTCCCAATGTTATCACATTATGGTTGTCTAGTGGTACAACAAAAGCAGGACACCTCCGCCCCTCAGAACATCTGTAGTATGTAAAGCAATGGCAAGATACAGGATGTGCACTGATTGGAAATGAAGCAGTGTGACCACCCCAAAACTTTGGCAGGTGTAAATCGTATTGAAAGTGGGAATGATAGCATCGTGACCACAAATCATCGTGCCTGTGCAATAAAAAGGATGCCTGGAGATATTATTTTGAATTCCTTTGAGATATATCTGACACTCTAGTGCCAAAACTTAGCTTTTCTTTTCAGGTGATTAAAAAAAAAAATCAATGTGCAGCTTCTACTTATATGTCATGCAGTAATCAGAGACCTTTCCTCAAGATGCTGCTCCTGTTATGGGAAAAAAAATCACAAACATTTCAATTTCAAATGCTGTGGGGTATGTGGCTGTGTGTATGTCAGAGGCATCTGTTGACTAATACTTGGGACATCACTAGAGATTAGCAACACACTGCTCCTACCAAACCATTATGAAAACTTTTATGAGAACTTGTATCCAATGTAGCATGAAGTCACTTGTTCTGCAAGTACAAGAAATTATCATTGCAAAGTGAAATTTCCACCACTCTTCTCCCCCTGTGCACTCCCTAAATCTGCTCTGGAGATTCCTCCAACCTCTCCTTCTCAGAGAAGAGTTTCATCTCACCAGGGTAAATTTTTGCACTCATGGAATGAGTGCATTGGATACCACCTTTAAAGTTCAATTAAAATAATTGATTTGATGTCTAAGAGCGTTGAATGCTGCTCTGCTGTTCCACATCAGTGTTGGAGGGCACATACTGTCTTTTAACAGGAAACGTGGAAAACACCAGCCTATCACCTCCCACTGAAGCAGGGGCTCTTTTTTGGAGGGGGAACTTTCAAAATTTTCTAAAATTTAGTTCATTGAAGGCTGCATGCTTCCCTCTTCTGTGCTACTTGCCTGTTATTTTATCTAACATCATAAGCAAGCAAGCAAGCAAGCAAGCAAGCAAGCAAGCAAGCAAGCAAGCCAATTTCTCAGAGCATAGCTGGCCCACCCTTTCAGCAAGACAATCCCCTTCTATAATGCAGAGACAGGTTGTCATGCTATAGTGCCAGATCTCTGCTAGCACAGTTACCAAGAGAAAATGAAAACCATTTATCTGCCCAGACAAGTATCTTTACTGTCTTCTTTTCCTTTGCAGGTACACAGGTGCATTATATGGCAGGATAGTTGGCTTGATACTGGTTTCCATTTTGGGGGTTCAGACTGATGAACGCAGTGCATGGATTGATCCAGGGTTGTTTGCTGCAGTTGGAGCTGCTTCTTTCTTCAGCGGTGTTTCAAGGCTAACCATCTCCCTAACAGTTATAATGGTATGCAATAAACTAACTTGTATGCTGTTTCGCCATCGGCCGCCATGATGTTACCAAATGCCTCAAAAGCATATTTGGTATTCTGGTCTCTGAGTAGTAGACTGGCAGTGTGGAGGAGCACAGTCGAAATCAGCAGCAGTTTGCCCTGCTTCAAAAAGCTCTGTGGTAGAAAAATTGGAGCCCTGCCAGAATCCTTGGAGCATGTGGGCAGAGGTTCCTTGTCCTTTTCACATGGTCAGCAACTGAGTAAGGTGAAGAATGAGGAGGTTGCTCTGTACATCTTTACAGGCGAGACTATTCTAAGCATGTAGGACCCCCCTCCCCTGGGCTGGTGATGTGGAGCCCTGATTGTGTTAGTAAAATGTGATATCTGAAAAGCAAAACAAAACCAACAAATCCCTGTTTGAACGTTTTCTAGTCTCTGTGTTGAAAGCTGTGTCCAGCATTATTGACTTTTAATAATAAAAAGGTCAGAAACTGTACAGCTACCACAGAAAAGCTGTAACTCAGAGTACGCAGAAATCATGGCACCATTAAGAAAATTAAAAAAGCTGAAGGGTCTGCAGTAATGTTGGCTACTCTGCAATATTCCTTTTTGAGATGAAAAAAGGACTTGGACGTGACAATGCAAAAACATAGTTAAAAGGTGGTGACCTTGAATTGTAAAATGCATACATTTTTCCTATACCGTTTGATAGATTCCAAAATAATTTTGGAATGTTTGCTTTGGCTGTCTATGCAGTCTTCCATTTGGAAAGAGTTATATGGTGGTGATGAACAGGTTAGTAAAATGCTTTTTAAAAAGAAATACCAGACCCCACAGGCTTTTGCCCACTTCTTCGTTCTTGGCTGCTTCCCTTTTCCATGTTGATACTCAGCTCTCTGCCTTTCTTTTTTTGCTGAAAGTACTAGGTCTGATGGTAACATTTCCACATGCTCCTATTCCAGTATGGAGAAAAGTCCACTTCATCCCAGTTAAATAACTGTGCTTAAGCCCATGCAACTCTATATGAGGCTTAAGACTGTTTAAGTATTCTATATTATCCTAATTAATTAAATTAGCTATTGCTTGATGGCCAAAAGGGCTTCTCAGTGGTTTACACTTTATAAAATCAATGTAAAAAAATATAGCCATACATAATTAAAGTACACAATAAAACACTTCTATCAAAATATTAAAATAAGCACCCACAATTAAAATGCATAACAAAACTAGCTCATTAAAACAGCATAAAAATTAAAAAAAGCAATTAAAACAATCAAACAGGAGGTTCAAGCCAGGAAATCAGGGGAATGCTTGTTTAAGCAGCTGTGACTTCAAGAACCAGCAGAATGCCAATACAGACAGGTTAAAATATTTTATGTTGAGGGACAAGCTTCAGTTAAGTACATTTGTATCTGCAGATGCAACTAGGAAATGAATGAATGAGATCAAGGGCACTTCCAGACTATCACTATTTTGGGGTGGGATTCATACACATACTGGCAAATTCAGTATGCACAATTATAGTTGATTAGGAGTTCTTGCACAGCAAATCTATTTCCCAAAAGTGATGGAAAAATGTACTGGAAAGTGCGGGATAACACTTGCATTGACTTAACATCTTTTGACCTGCCCACCAACAAATCAGAATGAATGTTAATAAAATAGCCAATGTTCTCTAATCTCCCTGCAAGCAAAGTGGGATGAATGCCCGATAAATAGGTCATCTGGAAGTGCCCCAAGAGTCCATTGGCCAGGCTGTCTCTACTGTCCACTGAAATATCTCCTCAGGCAGAGGATCTTGGATGACAAAAATTATTGCAATGACCCTTATATGGCCCAGAAACAGGAGTGGTTGGAAATCCTCTACTCAGTCTCTTAAATTGTACTATAGCTAATAAAGTGCTCAAAGACCACATCTGATTAAATCTTGGTATGAACCATTCACATTGTCTCTTTTGGGAAGCCCAAATGGAATAAAAGTAGAATGCTGTTCGTTCTTTAGGCAGCAATAACTTAAACATTGCTGGCTCAAGTGCAAACCTTACAGCTGTAGGTGCACATCCAGCCGGAAACTAGTAGTAATCTCCTCATGCAGATGGTAAGAACTGGCTTTGGATAATAAAATGGAACGAAATCTGAATTGGAGAAAGATATAATTGTACGTCTCAAGAGCCAAATACAGTTGCAGCCAAAAGTAACAGCTGTCCTTATTTGTGAAGGGAGTGACAAGCCAGTAGTGAGGATTGGGAGGGCAATGGTCTTTTTTGCTAGATGGGAACAGTCTTAGAGCAGTGACTAGGATAGACAGAAGCAGAATCACAATGACAGTTCTGTGTACAACTGGAAGTGTAGCTGGTGCTACAAATACCGTATTTTTCGCCCTATAGGACACACTTTTCCCCCTCCAAAAATGAAGGGGAAACCTGTGTGCGTCCTATGGGGCGAATACAGGCTTTCGCTGAAGCTTGGAGAGGGAGAGGGGTCGGTGCGCACCGACCCCTCTCGCTCTCCAGGCTTCAGGAAGACATCAGCAAGCCTGGGGAGCCCGCGGGAGTTCCCGCAGGGCTCCCTAGGCTGCGGATAGTAGCCTGTCGCCTGGCACATGGGGCGCCCTGAAGCCGAGTGCCCCGCGCGCCAGGCAGACATCTGCAGCGTCAGGAGCCCTGCGGGAACGCCCCGCGCGCTGGGCAGACATCGGCCAGCCCCACAAGCTCGGGGGACAGCTGGGAGGCACAGCGCCGCCATACCGCTGTTCCCTGACCTGGTTTTTGGGTGGAAATAAAGGGAAAAAAATTCCCCTTTATTTTCCCCCCAAAAAACTAGGTGCGTCCTATGGGACAGAGTGTCCTATGGGACGAAAAATATGGTACCTTCAGCCAATGTATGCAGCTACAGCTATTGCTCATGCTCTAGGATGAACTGTCTCAGCAGTTGCTCATGGTTAAAGCATGACTTCAGTTTCTTTGTATCACGACACTGGATCACAACCTTGCTGACATTTCCTCTTGGGAAAGGAAAATAAATTTCTAAAAGGTTTCCATCTGTTACAAAACCCACCAAAACATCTGTCAGCGTCATTAAGCGCTTTTCTGGCTGTGCTTGACATACACTAGCGGCAGCAATTTCAGAGTGGAAGTGTTCTGTTGAGCAAGCAAAAATGGGCAATTGCACCGACCTTTTTCTTAAACATCATTGTTCAGAGACTTCCGATGGTTGTACCAACCTTTATGCTGTGATTTGAGTAACATTGCTAGAACCAATGTGTTAGCTAATTGAGTCTGCCCTCAGATTCCAAGCATACCTTGAGTAGAGTGAAACATGAACATGAATTCTATATGGTCCCAAGCTCTAACACTTCCTTATAACCCCTCCACCCTGGCACTTGAGAATTGCAAGCATCAATTTTATGTGTCCCTTCAATGTAGGAACATCTAATGTAGGCCTGTTAAGGGTGAAGTTGGAAGAAATGCCTGCATCACTTTGTCTACTTTGGGAACATATTGAAAGTATGAACTATGCTGTATCCCATAGTCTGTAGAGCAATCTGGAGTTGGAAGTGAAAAGGAGGAGATTAATAGAGCAAGGGATATGTGTGTGCATGGTGGTGGGTGGGTGTGAAGATTGACAGAAAATTGATTTAAAAAACCAACCTTCTCTGTTCTTAGGACTGCAAAATTATCTGGACTAGTCAGTCTTCCAGGCTTCAAGGTTATGCTGTACTGTTGTTTGTTATAAATGAAAACCGATACAATGTATTTTAAAATCTCCAAAACTCCAGTGATAACAAGATGCTAGCATAGTGATGCAGCCCTCTGGAGTTAGTAAAAATATAAAAACCTCAGAATTATTAGAGTTGTGCATCCTTGGTGTAAATCGCTTTTGTAAAGTGTGTTAGACAGTTCTGAGCTGGATTATGCGGTACATTTTTCAAGAAGAGAAAGGGAACTTGGTGAGGAAGGCAGCAGTTAGGTTTTAAGGAAAGTTCACATTTACCACAAGCCACTTGCCTTTTTATGAATGTAAATATAAATGGTGCCCTCTTTGCCTTTACAATTTTTTTTTTTGCACCTAATGACTTCATTTTAAACTAGATTCTCCCCTCCAATGAATTCGAGTAAAAAAGATCGTCAGTAAAAGTCTGCTGGATCAGCAGGCCCAACTCTAATGAGGTTCCATTTTGACTACATTTTCAAAACCAAAAGCCAAACCGAGAAACAAGTTAACCATGGTGTGACTAAGAATGAAGGCCAGGGCTTTTATCAGTAGTTTTATGTAAAATGTGTATTTTGAATTTCCTGGGCAGCTGCCCTCCTCTCTTTGATGTGCCATGCCCTGTTGATGCTCTTAATGAAATGCATAAGTATGTGTTATGTAATAAAACTATAATAATAGACAAGGGGCCAACTGGTTATAATGATGTGGGGCATACATCACTGTAGGGCTTACAGAAAAATTCCATCAGTGACTAAAATAAGGTTGGTTTTTTCTAAAAGCCTCTGAAACATTCCACCAAGCATGCAATTATGTATGAGGTAAGCAAAGTGAAACTAATTTGCTGATTTATGAATTATAAATCTGCCTATTAATGGTATTTTTCCTTAATCCATTAGCAGTGCTGGCTGTATAGGAGCAGGAACCCTAAAGGCAAGTCGTCTTTAGCATGGCCTGTTACCTCTATAAGACCTAAATTACATAAGATAGCAAAATCAAGCATAGCTAGTAAATCTTTCCTTGTGATCTGCCCCCTAAGTGCACTTTACATTGCACATGATTAAAAGATAAAATTTACTGGCTGTTAAGCTGTTTTTCCTGTTTTTCTTTCTCTTCCTTTTCTTCCATTTTTTTTTTAAATCTTAGCACCAATTTGTCTACTTCTTATATCTGTCCCTTCAGTGTAAGTTCTATTTCTACAAGGTATAGGGCTAGGGGAAGGTTTACCTATTATGAGCAGCCCAAATCAAGTAGCAAGTTTTCTTGAGGTGGGGTCTTTTCAGATTATCAGTTTATAGAGCTGCAGGTGTGCTCTTGTCCATTTTTTTTTTTTGCTTGAGATCTAGTTGTATTTGAGGATACAGTGGTGCCTCGCAAGACGAATGCCTCGCAAGACGAAAAACGCGCAAGATGGAAGGGTTTTTCGGTTTTTGTGTTGCTTCGCAAGACGATTTTCCCTATGGACTTGCTTCGCAAGACGCAAACATCTTGCGTGTTTGTTCGCTTTTTTCTTAAAGCCGCTTGAAGAGGCGCAGTTGCGACAGACTGTGCTTCGCAAGACGAAAAACATCGCAAGACGAAAAGACTCGTGGAACGAATTAATTTCGTCTTGCGAGGCACCACTGTACAGTGTTTCCCCAGAAGCCAAACCTTTTTGGAGAATTTGAGTCTTTCCCCAGTTAGTGCGGCTGTTATGATTTAGAGAACTGTTCAGAATTATATTGTTTCTGTATCATTATTTTGTGGTGTCACCATTGCGCACTATACTTGACTTACTAACAGCCAAGAGAAAGATCACTGTCCTGAGGAGACTACAATCTAAAATAGTTAAGATTATCTTTATACATAAGTGTAGTTATAAGGAATGAAATTAACATGCGTGTTACATAGTTAAATTACATTTGAAGAATAGGATCCAGATAGGAGCTCCCATATTTAAAAACATAAAAAAGCAACTGTGCACCATTCTGATTTGGGAGAAGGTTAGCTGTTGCGGTGGTGGTTCACTCTTTCACTCTTTGCTATTTTTCTGATTAAAATTGCCCTTCGTTGCAAGTTGCTGCTTTTGACCAACAGGGAGAAATGTACAGATTTATCATGGGTACTTGCATGTTTCTTCCGATGGGACAAATAATAGCTTTGGGAGAATAATTTCAGTCAGGAAAATGGCATAGAGGGAAAGCTTTAAGCCTCTTCCATGGTGCTTTTGTACTGTTCCAAATTGCCCATTCCATTGCAGCTACCTTTAAGTGTTGAAACACAGGTGATTTTGTACATGGCTCTCCCTTACCATGTCTAGATTGGTCCATGAACATCTACCTGAGAGTAGCTGTGACATCCATGACGATGGGTAGCACAATTCCACCCCTCTGTTGCATCCTATATTGTGCCTTGTACCCAGGGGAACCACACAGCTGCTGAAGCTGACTAATCTCATGGCAAAGTGTGAAGAAATATGTCTTGACAGTTTCACATGCAGTAGCAAATAATTTAAGACTTCATCTTCAGTGTCTGCTGAGGTGAAACATTCAAGTGGATTCTTTATATTTGCTTTGTAACAGTCTTATCACCTGTGTGAGTCTCCTCTTTGCAGGTTCAGTACTCTCTCTTTCACACACCTCATGCGCTAGAGCACACATAATTCACCTATTATTAAATAAGGGCAGCAAGGCTATGTCAGTTGCCACACATCAAGGTTATTGCAAGAGTAGTGAGGCAACCACCCATCTATTATAAATGGGCTGGATGTTGTAGAATTACCTTTGAAAGAAGACATGCAAGACGTTCTGACCGAGGTTAAATACAGATAGGGCAGTCATTATTTTTCTTTACAATGTCCATGGGTGAGACTGCATAGAATCATAGAATTTTAGAGTTGAAAGCAACTCCAAAGGTCTTCTAGTCCAACCTCCTGCAATGCAAGAATCCTGCCCACAGCCATCTCTGGGTGGGCTCGAACCACCAACCATCTGGTTAACATCCAGATGCACTAACCCATTGTGGCACCAGCCCTACCTGTTATGTCAGCCTGTCTTTGATCACTCCCAGGGACATCTGCAACCCAATTTTTATCCTGCTTTGCTACCCAGGCTTTCCAGCCACTTCAATAGGCTCTTACCTGTTCAGGGGTTGGGGAGAGACTTTAAAACATCGAAGTCAGCCCTTCGACTAACTTGTAAAAAACTTTTAAGTATTTTACTATGCATTTTAGTGATGTTCAACACAAAGGGTAAAGGGAGGGAATGGATGGAGAAGGAATAAAAGTGAAAGTTACATGGACCAGGAATTGACTGAATTGTCCATCCTTATCTGTGACCCCAAAATAGGGATTACTGGAGAGCAAAAAAGCTCTAAAACGCATCTGAGAAATGCATAGTGTTTCTGTTTGGGCTGGTTAGGAAAAGTCTTTTGTTTCTTCTGGCAGCTTCTTAGCAGAATGCTTCCTTACTTTGAGAATCCATACTTTAGTGGGTCCTCCATATTTTAGTGGATACTGGTTTTTTCCTTCTTCTTTTGAGCCTGTGAGCACGTCAGGCATGCTTAGAAAGTGCTGTAGGCATCAGTTTCAGAATGGCTGCAATGGAGCGCAGGCGTGACCTTAACTGAAAGGGAGTTCCATAAAATTTGGCCCACAATACTCTCAACTCTCAAACAATGCTATTCAAAAAGTGCTGAAAGTGGCTGTTAATTGTAACATCATGTTGCAGTTATTTCTTAGTTTGGAACATAAAGCCTACAGTATTTTGTTTAACAGAATTTTTGTACCATGTAATTGTGAATAAACCGGTTTCTTTAAACAGATGACCTCTAATTATCAACAACACACTTCTTTTCTAGTTACTTCTTTTCTAGTTACTTCTTTTCTAGTAATGCATGTTCTCATTTCCCTGCTACTTTAGGTAGAGATCACAAATGATGTACAGTCCTTGCTACTCATCATGCTGGCAGTCATGCTAGCCAAAATGGTTGGTGACTGGTTTAACATGTCTCTATACAGTTCTTTACTGAAGCTGAAATCCATTCCCTACTTAGATGCGGAGCCATTTGTTTGCCATAGGAAAAAATGGTGAGTGTTTTCTTATTTTCCTATTGTGGCTGTTCTATGAGTTAGTGTAAAACAACTGGATGTCTTTAATTTGCTGATTTAGAGATTGATTTGGCCATAATGTGTGACTTCTTCTGAGTTAGGGACAAACAGAAACCTGGAAGGAACCTACTGGTAGTTCAATTTCTGGCTGCACCAGAAAAAAACCAAACAAGACAGGAAAATATAGTAAATGCAGAATCATGTCCCTTGAAAACATAAAATGCATAGCAAAGCTATCTCCATGTATATATCAGATGAAGACTTATCTGCAATTGCCTCCTAACACAAGAAGCAAAATGAGTTTTGTTCTAGTATCACAAGAAACTGCTTAAATTATAGTGAGTGTTGGCATTGCAGCATTTTGGCAAGGAAAGAAGAGCTATACTTCTGGCCCACTTATCTAATTTCTAGAGAAGAGACATTTTAAGTGTGTGTCTCTTTTCTGATACAAACTTCTGATATATAGTGATGGGAAAGAGGTAATATATTCATTGTGGCCTTTTGCAGCCAAGGCTGGGCATAATCCCCAAATGTTGAATAGGCTTCCCATTAATAAACCAATGAACAATGGGAACAAAGTTTCTATTCTTTTTTCTTTTCTTTTAGCACATCATAGATATTCACTTTTGCTTGTAAAAAGTTATGTCAGATCATACAGTGTGTTATGTTCTAGATACTGGATGATTAAGCTGTGTCTAACAGAGGGATGCACTGTGACTTCTAGTTATGCTGCATACCACCATAAATTGTCCCCTCCCTGTTATAAAAGCTAGCTAACTGGAACACTCAGAGCTGCTGGTTGCCAGGGAGTGCTTTTTAATGAGGGCAAGAGTACTCAAACACTTCTATAACTTGGCAACTCTTCCTGCTTTTATAAGCCACTATACACTTCAGAAAGAAAATATCTTACAGCCTACTTTTTAATGGGACAAGTTAAGTGCTGAGTGAATCTGGTGCTTGTTCTGTTCTAGCTTAACGTTAGCCTTGTCAAAATTCTCTGTGTTTCTGCATGATATGCCACATAAAACTGATTTGAGGAGCCAAGAAATCAGACTATGATAAAGTAATTGTACATTGTTTTAAATAAAAGCATGTTGGAAAGTGGCATTACATTAAATAGTAGATTGTATTGCATAGTTGAGCTTTTGATATTGCTGACTTGGATTTTCTGAAGTGGGAGTTTGTACATTTTTAACTGGAGTGAAATGAACTTATAAAGAAATCACTCTGAAAATTTGCATGTTGAAACTGTCACCTTGAAATTAAATGGGTTGGTTTTGTGTGTATGTGTGTGACTAAGAAAGAGAGAGAGGCCCGGCTCACACATCACATTAACAAGAGTTAAAATAAACTGTGGTTTAATATGAGCAAGCAGCATGCTGGTTTTTCTGGGCATGTTGCTCCTCCCGCATTCTGGCTGCTGTTGTGTTGCTGGAGAAAGCCATGGTCTGGCTTGTGTTGTCTGATCCCAGGCTCATGGTTTCTTGTCCCTAAACAAACTACATGTCACAATCCAAGAACAAACTTTGGCTTCTGGACATGCTTTGTTGGGAAAACAACAAACCATGAACCTGGGTTGGGATTACCCAACAAGATAGACCATGGTTTGTCTCCTGGTAGTACAGCAGTAGCAGGAGTTGGGGAGGAGCAAAGTGACTGCAATTTCAACAGTGTGCACCAGCACGTCCTTGTTCACATTAAACCATAATTTATTTTAACTATGGTGCAGTGTGATGTGCAAACCAGGCCAATAAGAAAATCAATGTGACCAGACACAAGTTTCATGGAAAGAAGGTGTTGGCATGGCTGTCATGATACTGGTGCATACCTCTCCATATTGTGGTGTGATGTTGTGGCATGACTTTCTGTGCTATTTGGAATCCTTTTTTAAAGGTACTAATCATGACCTATCTTTTCCTTAGTCTCCCTTGGCCCTTCAGTATTTTTGGAAAACATTTTTGGCTAAATACTTTTTAATGACTTATATCTTACTATTTAACTTACATGATAACCTTTGTTTCCTTCAGTCATAAGTGTATTCTATTTCCTCAAAAGTAGACACTCGTTTCTGAATTAATAAAGAATAATAAGCCAGCTGGCAAAGCAGAGGAACCCCGTCTTGTATGCACAGCTTTGGCAGAACAATAGGATTGCTAGTCACAATTTATTTATTAGTTCTAACACTGACCCATCTTACTGGGTCTTGTAAACATTACTGAGATAATGATGTGAAACACCTTTAACATACTAGCTAAGTTATTATTGTTATGATTTGAAGCTTAGCACAACAATCCTTACACCAGAGGATCAGATTTCTCTGCTTAATTCCCCAATGTGATGATTTATAAGCCTGGGAGTTTTATGAAGGATGAGGGCATAAATCTATAAAATGAAATAACAGTTGCTTTTTCTTTTAAAATCTTCCACGTGACACAGTTGCAACCATGTTCCTGGGTATAAACAAATTTTAAATAAGCAAGTGGAGTCTGCAACCAAATGAATCAGTGTGGAGTGCTTCTGTTCAGGATTCTAGCCACTCTATTCCATTCTCCTCCTCACAGTTTTGTTTCTCTTGCCCAATAGTTAATCAACTTTATGTGCGCACTGAACATGCTCAGTCCTCATTGGGCTCCTTTGGGGGGGCACACTGGTGCCTAGTCTGAGCTACATTAAACTCTTGGATATCGAGGACTTCCGGGTTAGCGCCTCCGGTAATGGCTGAATTCCTCTGATAGGGAGGAATTTGTCTCGTGGAAATTCAGGTCTGGCCGCCACGGCGAAGGCAGAGACCCACTAAAAATCACAGGTGGGTGAAGCCTGTGAACGTGGGATTCGGCTGGCACCTTTTGCGCCTCCCCTACTCACGGGGAAACCCGGTTTCGGGGATCCGGAGCGACGTGGGGTGAGCAGCGCGGTGCTTCGAATTGACTGCTTCTTCCACGGAGCGAAGCCGCATAGCTGTTGCCGGAGAGCGCTGACTTTTTCCTGTGGACAATTTGATCTTAAAGCAACTACCCGTGAGTAGAGCGGAGAATTGGATTTTTAAACGTCTTAATTTGGTGTCGAACGGGGGAGGTCCAAAACAGGAAGTCCACCTTCCCCTTCTGTAAATAGACTGAAGCAATGAGGATGCAACCTGAAGTCGCGGAAAGCTCATTGTAAAGGACTAAATTTCCATCAGTAAAAAATACTAAACCCCCCTTGGTGGCAGGAGAAGAGGGGGGAAAGTTTTGGACTGAATATACCTGCAGGAGAGAGCGAACAGAATTTAAATATCAAAAGTTTGATAGATCCCCCCCCACAGGGATTTGCTGATTTTTGGGACCTGGACTTGGGTCAGGAGGAGATTGGAGTCGTGGGGGCCTTCAGATTTGGAGGAATCCTGAAACACGTCCTGAAATATCTTTTGGATCTTAGTTTTAACTATGGAGATTTGGTTGCCCGGTCGAGAAGGAATAAAAACATTGCTAGGTGGGAGTTTCCCCGGGATCTACTCTTCAGCATCAAAGGAAGGAAAATAAGAATAAGATCAACAGAAGACAAAGTAAAGTGCATGCATAAATATGAAGAAGACTTGCAGAAGGGACTTGGAAAAGAGTTAAGAGCCTCGGACAGAAGATTACCAGGTTGATGGACTATATGGAATTGGCGGAAATGACTGGCAGAATCTGAGACCAGGGAGAAGAGATGGTGGAAGAAGACTGGAAAAAGTTTAAAGACTATTTATAGAAATATTGTAAAATTAATGAGTGTTAGAAAAATGTTGGAATGAAGTTACACGGCTTTAGTAGAAATGTTAGAAGGAATTAAGTACAGATAGATCATTGGAGTATTAAAGGGAAAATAAGGTTAAAATATGTTAAGACAATTATTATGACAGAAAATAAAGGAAGATGGAAAGGAATTGCTGAAACATTTAATAGAAGTGGAATACAAAAAGGGAGGTGAGAGGAAGTCGTTGAAACAAGGGAATGTAAGATATGATATTGAAACGGTATAATGTGTGTTTTAAATTGTTTTTGCTTTGTTTTGTTTAGATTATTGTGTTAATGTGTATTGTTTATATATTGTATTGTATTGTTTTTTCTTTCTTTTTTCTTTTCTCTTTTTTCCCCTTTTTTCTTTTTTGTAAGGTCTAAAAGTAATAAATATTTTTTTTTAAAAAAATAAACTCTTGGATATCTTGATTGATTACTATATGCAGCTTTCACTTTCATTCCTGGAGACATTTAAAACATTCCCAGTGAGAACCAGGAAAGGGCTTATGAAATAGTTCTCCACCCTTTGCATAGGCCTCATCTGCACCAGAGTGCCTCCCCTATGAAGGAAGGTAAATTAATATCAACAGGCAAACTACTTCCATGATTGCCACCTAGTGAATTTTCTGTACGATTCAGAGTTAAAAACTTAATGTGGCTGCCTAAATGTTACTGACAACCATCATGAAAATAAAACCATCCAAAAAGCAAGCTCTTGAAATGTATTTATATAAGGTCCAATGTTACTTATCATAATAAAACAATGGTTTACAAGAAGCCCAGCTAAAATCCATTGTTGTTTTGAAAAAAACCCTTCATTTAGTCAATAGATAAACATTCCCACCAAGTGATGCGAATGATCTGAGTGAGGTTTACTTAGATAAATGCAACCATCCAGTAGGGAAAGATGTGAATGAGCAGAGCTGCCTGTTTTCTCATGCTGATTTCCACGAGCATGTCTGCTTATAACTGTAAAATGTTCTTCAGGAAGAATATTGTCATGGGTTTAATTAAGTTTCAACCTAAGGTATCACTCTAATCCAGGGGTGGTGTGTTGGGATACTGCTAGGGAGACAAAGACGACCAGCCATCGGGCAGGCCTCCACGTTATCTCCAGACGATCCATCAATCTCCCATAGAACAGCATCAGTCAATTAGCGACGCGAGCCTCAGACACATTCCAGGACTCAGGCATGCCCTTGCAGCAGACTCCGCAACAGAAGATGCACCCAGAAGAGCATATTTACAACTTTATTCAGCGTTGGTCAGAACAAAGGAAAAACATGACTGCCTGCCTTCGTGTCGAGGCAACAGACAGAAACAAAAGCTATATACAAAACAGAAACTTCCGGTGAGCAGGAAGTACGCAGGCTTGGGACACACAACAGCCTGCTCCCTTTTTAAGGAGGAACGGAAATATCCTAACATGGTGAACCTGTAGGTTGCAGGCTGGACCAGGCCACAAAACCATTATTCCCCACCACAGTCCTAGGTTGGGAGGAGAGCCTTTCTTCTCTTGTGCAAGTTAATGGAGAGATTGCTTTTGCCATTAACTTGCCTTGGGTGGGGTTGGGGAGAAAGAGTACACTCCCTGAAATGTTTGTTGGGGGAGAGAATCTATCTCACCCCTCAAGGATCCTGTTACCTCAAGGGTCATTGAGTTTCTCTCCCTACCAGCCATTTTTGAGGCTGTAACTCCTGCCCCCTGCAAGTTTATGGAGAAAGAGCCTTTGCTATTAATGTGTGTGTGTGTGTGTGTGTGTGTGAGATTGCCCTTCTCACAGTGCTGAGTTTCAACCTCCCCTCTCAGCCCAGCAGTGTAAGAATGTGTGTGTGTGTGAGAGAGAGAGAAAGAAAAGTGCTTTGTGTGTGTATGGTTGTGGTTTCCATGTGTGGTGAGTGTGCAGTCGTGGACTTCATGAGTGGTGACTAACTATGATGCATACATGCAAGAGAGAGGGTGTGTTTTCTGGCTTACAATCACCACTGGAGTGTGGCCCTTGGAGACTTGACCAATATTGAATGGACAAAAAAAGTCAGCCAGCCAGCTCTAATTCCAACAAACAGTGCATGAAGTGGTAACTTTGTTTCTAGAGGGTACCATTCAAGGTGGTAGATGGCTGAATGGTCCTTTGTACAGAAATTCACTGCATGTAGAAAAATGGCATATCAGAAAGAAGAGTATAATGTTTTCCCAGATATTTACCGGTAGTTTTCTATGTGTACAGATTTTTCTTTTTTGTATGGAGGACTATTAAATCATGGGATTTGCTACCTGCAGTTTGAAGTGGTGCAACCAGATAAAGGCTAATCACCACAATTGTCACTTGTTAGAAGTAAACTAAGACTAGATGCTACTACTTGGTATAGTAATCGCATCTGTATTCAAAAATTTTGTAGTCCCAAGAAATAAAACACTGCCTTTCACCAAGGGCCAGATTCCTACTCTGCATGAAGCTCACTGAGTGACATTGGGTCAGTCACTATCTCTTTGCCTACTGTAGCACACAGTGTTGTTAAAGGGGAGAAGCATGTCCAATGTCCTGAGCTCCTTGGAGCAAGAGTGTTGAAATCCTCTAGTGACACCAGATTTTCTCTTAAAATTTGTACTGTGCCAACATGCCTCTACAGAATGTTCATGGTGGCCAACCAAGCTTTATAAACAACACTTAAAATAATATAAATAGAACAGATGTGGTACAGATGTTCTCTGATATCTGTACAACATGACCAGAGTAGTTGTTAATGTTTCATATATCGCCAAGAGGTCATCAGTGATCACAGCAGCTTATTGAGCTTGGTGAACAATTGGTGAGAACCATTTTAACTGTTGTTATGTTATTATGAAAGTTTTATTTCTTCTTTACATTCTCCTAGTTCCAAGAACTTTTTGTAATCTGAACATAATTTTCTGGGGATTTCATTTTGAATTAAAACATTTTTTAAAAAGCAGAAAAACTCATGGAAACTGATTAATGGCTCTTATCTTCTCTTAGAAAACTAATGCTTACATCTGGTTGGTTTTATCAAGCATCTTACTCATAGGCAGGAAAGTCTTGATAATAACTTTATTGGCTAATTACATTTGAAACAACATATTCACAAAATAAAACCAATTTATTTGCAGCTTGAAGTAATTCACCAGCACATTATAAAGTCATCAAACACTCATGTGGTACGGTGTGCCTTGTTCCTTGTTTACTAAATAAATTGTTGGCTGTCTGCTTTATGTCTTTCAGGTTAAACCTGGAATTGTTTGCTGCCAGAGATGTCATGAAGCTTCATGTCAGGGTTCTCCATGTAAGAGAAAACATTGCTTTCTTGGCTCAACTCCTTGCCAACACCAGCCATAGCGGATTCCCAGTGGTTTACAAATCTAAGCCAGATCAGGCAGAGGTGTTCCTGGGAACAATTACGAGGTAAGAAGCCACTACATTCTTCCCAGAAGATAAGTGGCCCCTAAGGCCAATATTTAGAACAAAGAATGACGGCCTTAGCATACTGTATTAATGAGAAAACATGTCATGAAGTAGAGGGCTTGTGATCTGCAACAGTTTTCTCTTTAAAGTTTGGAACAACTTTTGCCAGTGCGTGTTTGCATAAACCACTCCGTGTGTTCCTCTGTGTTAACTGTGCAACATTCCTTTAGAAACAGGCACACACCTCAAGGCACTTGGAGGCTTACGAGAACAATGAATCAGAAGGATGTGTGTTATCAAACTGATCACAATTTTTATTTATTTCAAATATCATTGGCAAACTTCCCTTTGTTTACTCTTACTCAAGTTCACCTCTTTCAAGATAAAACATGTCAGAATTCGGATGAAACAGCAAAGTCTCTAATGCTTGTGATGGCTTGCTTCAGTAAACAGGAAATAAAGCCAGCAAGCACTTCCACTCCAAGAGAACAGAATATACATGGCTTTGTTTTCTGGCCTCACAATAATTTGGTTTGTAATGCTATGGTACACAATTGTCTCCAATCCTTCAATAACTTGTATCAAAGCTGACATTTGTTCTTAGTGAGTTGTCAGTCTGTAGACAGAAAGAGCCTTTTGTGAATTTAATGTTAAAAACAACAACCCTACCTTTGTCCACAACTACAGATAAGCAGGAATCTTTATAAATAGCAGATTTTTTCTATATAACCCAGGTTTTTCATTTATTAAAAAAAGTTACTCAAGCCACTCTGTAAAACAGCATATGAATTATTTAAATAAAAAATATGGACATATGAAATGTTTAGTAGTCATACAAGAGCACAAATAATCTAAAGATAGGGTATGTTTTATGATGAAAGCTACTGCCTTTTTTAGTGCAATAGTTACCTGTTTAGAGGGAAATTCTGGATGTTAAGGATGCCAGACGCGCTTCATCAGAAAAGAGACCAAGAAACATGAGAGAGGAAGTTGGGAAACCCGCCTTAAATGCCCTCTATAATGGAGGATTGCATCCTGTGTTTGTACACAGTTGTGGTTGTTTTGGCACAGCTGGGCTCTTCCTAGGAATCCTTGGCAATAATTTCCAGTTTCTGTTTTCTTTTCATGTTTTTAAAAATATCTCAGAGGGATTACATAACTACTCATTCCTCCTGCTGTTCTCTATTTTTTTTTAAAGAACAGAGCATATTTACAACTCAAATTTGTACAATATCAAGAAAAAGACAATGGAGTAGCAATGCTGCTGCTTTTAAAATTCTCACTGAACAGAGAACTCAGTTGTTGATACTGACCTTGGGTATCTGGTGCCTGCAATCTAGCTCTTTAGAGTAAGTGGAGGGAGTCACAGTTGAGAAAAGAAAGTAAGAATGAGAAAGCAGTAGATATGGGAAAGGCCAAGTGTTAATGGTCATGGGCATCACTCAGCTCTATAGGGAGACCAATGACTATTTCTTATAGCTACTCATATGCTAGCAATTTCCAGGGAATGATGGCATCTAAATATAACTGCTAGGGTGGCATGTCCACTGTGATAGTGGTTTTGAGGTAACTTTGCAGCAACTAGCAATTTAGCAGCTTGCAAACTAATTGGGAATTGCTGATCCCCACCATAACATTTGCTGTCCCACTCTTGCAGTTTGGGTAGGAGCCAGTTTGGAAACTATTGGTAAATATTGAGGATACAAATGTTGGTAAGCGTAAGCAAGCTTCCTTTGAAAAACTTTCTAGTCAAAGACACTGCATTTTCCTGTTGTACTGCTCTTTCCATAAGCTTTAATGAGCTTTTTTAATTACATAATTTCAAGAAGAATAAAACATGGAAGCCATGTTATTAAGCAAATGGCCAGATTCACATGTTTGACTGAGCTATTGTTAATTATGTAGCCCTTGTTTCCTGTTGTTTGGTCCAGTGCAAAACATTGCTGTTCCGCTCATCCCTTACGGATATCTATAATAGATTATTTCACAAACAAGCAAACCATACAAATAGCCTCTATCCCATCATGGTATTTGAATCAAAAAAGAAAGCAGCAACAACAAACTTCTTAGGGGAATATCCCAACATTATAACTTTTGGCTTAGTTTCGATGAGCAAACAACAAGAAGATGTGTGCTTATGTGGGTGAGTGTATGACATATATAAGAAATTGGACACATTTAGAATAGAACACCCTACCTTTTTTGCCGTCTAGACAACTGTTTCCTTGCTTACCCCCAACCATTAATGCATTTTTCCCAAGAAAAAATTATAAATAGTTGGAATGTAAGCAGGGACCTCTTTACTCAGTTAAACCTGAAAACCTGGAGATGATGGACTATGAGAATCCACTTGATCACATCATTTGGGCATTTCAGAAGAATAAAAAACAGTTCCTTAAGATGAGTCACTTGATTTGAAATCTATACAAGTTATCAGAGTGTAATCCATGATGTGCATATTTGGGTGAAGTAATGTGCATTTCATTTCAGTTGCATCAAATTTTAAACCCTAGTGATAATTTCCCCCAATGTTCCTTGTCACACACAGCTGTTTCACATATTGTGAAGGGCAAACGAGATTCTCCTATTGAGTTAGCCAATCAAGACTTCTTGATAAGTGTATCTATATGATGCACTAGTACCTATATGAATATTTGTAACATTCATACTTTAAAATGTCACATTTGTACTGTATGCCTACAAACAAAATAGGTTGGATCCAGGTTTAGTTAACAAGTTGTTGTTGTTGTTTCTTACTCGCCTGCACCATAAGATCCCAAGGTGGGTTGCAGCAATGTAGCAACATAAGAACCTGCCTTATACCATGTCAAATCATTAGTCCATCTAGCTCAATATTGCCTATATTGACTGCATGTTTCCACACAAGAGTCCCTCCCAGCCCTTCCTGGGGATTTCAGGGATTGAATCTGATACTTTCTGCATGCAAAGCAGATAATCTGTCAAGTGACCTGTGGTCCCATCCCTAAATACAATATTTAAAATTGTTTAGAACAAGTTACTAAAATATGGCTTACTGTGACTGCATGAATACGTGGGCTCCTGGAGAGAGGCTTGCAATCACTTTGCTCCTGCTTGGTCCTTTTTGCTCACACACCATGCTGAGCTAAGGCAAGGTTTGGCTTAGCATGTTGTCTGAACTTGGATGTATGGTTAAGCTCTGTCCTTGCTAACTATGACCTGTAACAATGGTATGATTAGCAAAGGGAGAAGGTTTAACCACAAGCCCTGGTTTGCCTTAGCGCAGTGTGTGATGAAGGAGCAAAAAGCACCAGGGAGGAGCAAATCAGTTGTGTGTGTGCATTTGTGTGGCCATGATAAGCCATGGTTTGGCTTACTGTGTCATGTGAACCAGGCCACTGGGACTTAAGTCATGACCCATTAACTTCAATGGATCCTAAATTCAATGAATGTCTGGATCCAACCCAAAGTGTGAAGAGACCAACATATATTCTTATAATGTTTTTCTGTCATTGTCCTGCTGCTTCTGTTAAATGATATTAAAAAGCATACGAGAAACCACAGAACTACACTGCTCATGGCTCGCAAACTATGGTGTCCACCAGGTTGAATATGTTACATTAAATAAACATAACCCACTCATTTATTTCCCAGCTGTCCACTGCAATAAAACCAGAACTGATGCTAATAAATGATCGAGCCAAAATGCTTGTCTCATTCTTTCCCTTGTTAACTTGCCCATACCATTTTGAACTTCCCATCACTTGCCAATTGTGAGAGTGTCTGATAGTTGTAAAATACCGCACTAAATCACAAAACAATGGGAATAAAAAGTGAAGGTGTCTGCCACATCTTCACGTGAATCAGTAAGGGATGAGAACCCAACAGTACTAGGCACTGTGAAAAATGTGTTATCTGTTTGTTTGAGAAGTAGGGAGCCTAAGGTCTGTGTTCAATGTTATTCCTATGCACAGCAGACCCCCCAAACAGGTCCATTAATTGAAATGAATCTACTCTGAGTATAATTTAGCTGAAAACATCCCTATCGTTTCTACATTTTAACAGTTCTGCAAACCTGTACCACACTACAGTTTTTGGAGTTCTTACCAGAAAACTGTGACAATTTTACAGTTCAGATGTAATGATAAACTATGGTTTCTTGACCCAAGAATGAACCATGTGCCCAGTTACTCCTGTCTCTCTCTTTGTATGCCTTGCTTTATATTATGTCATTTTAAAGGAGTTTTCCATGATGACTGAACCGGAACACTGTGGTCATAACTATGTTTGCATGGGACGTGCATTCTATATATGCCTGGCATCTACGTTTCCATTACCTGGGAACTAGCCCTTCAGGACCACAAATAACTTAGAGTGAATACTTTAGTGCTAGGAGAATCTTTCCCCTGTAGGCCTGGCTGTATTCTGACAGGCTTCTCTTAGGTCTGATAGAGCTGATCCAAAAACTAGCTTTATTTCTTTTTTAACCACAATATATAGTAGCACAGTGTGTGTAATTTTAGCAGTATTGTTCTGGGTTTGGGTTAGAGTATCCTCACAACTATTATTCCTTGCAATTATTATTATTATTATTTGTTTATTATCACCATTTGTGGTTCACAAGACACCTGAGAAGGCAAGGCCAGAGATTTTTTTCCAGAAAAAGGTGAATGGCAAGCTAACTTACAGAAGGCTTGTCCCAGAAGTGGGGGAGTGAAAGATTAGGCAAAAGTGAACTGTGAGTGGCTGCGTGGTATGATGCTTTAGTTTAGGGAGCAGGGGGAAGAAAGGGGGATGCTGTGGAAGCTGGGAAGCTAGAAAGAGGGGGAAATCAAAGGAAGGAAGGATGTGACTTATTGCAATAGATCTGACTGAAAACACTTCAAAGGGAGGGTGAATGGGGGTCCTCAACATTGGGGTGAAGAGCAGGAAGAGCTGGTGTGGCATGGCAAGGCTTTACCAACCAAGGATTGCGGGACAATGGAGTGAGAGATGGGCCCCCAAAGCTGGGAGTTCCATGAATCCGTCATACTGCATGTGTGCCTGCAAGAGTGCTCTCTTTAAATCAAGCTGAGTTCAGGGGGCCAAAACCAGTTATAGCCTTAAAAAGACAGAAACTGGCAGCAGCTCAGGTGGCAACA
Organism: Podarcis filfolensis; assembly: GCF_964270895.1. Lineage (NCBI taxonomy): Eukaryota > Metazoa > Chordata > Lepidosauria > Squamata > Lacertidae > Podarcis > Podarcis filfolensis. Next base: position 51,422,593 of record NC_139603.1, read on the forward strand.
GAAATAAAGATTTCCAGATGAAAAAGGGAGGTTGATGGCCTGTGCTTTACTGAATAGACGCATGCTTCAGGCTAGGTGAGTGCAGTTCAGTACTATTTGGAAGAACTCTGGGCTGTGAATAGTCACTTGGTAAGTAGTAAGGGGTTTTCCTGATTGCGTTACGATCTGGGGAACTTTTGCCTTTTGTGCATCCAAGAACTCCTTAGCCTGAGGCACAGAGGAACTGGAAGCTCTCTTGTTCATGGTGACTAGCGCTGCAAACACACTTTGTCCTGGCATGCCAGCTTTTGCCAGCTAGCTGTTAACAGGCAAGAGGGGGATTATGAGCCAAGGTGTTCGTATGGGGACAAAATGGAGACAATCTTGTGCTCTCTGGTAACATGCTACTTAGCAATCAAGATAAGAAACCAGGATCTGTTTTTGAACTGAGGTTGTTATGTCTTAGCCAGGCCTAAAGATAATGTAGTTAGGACATAATTCTTTTCTCTCTGTGGAACCAGTTCTCTCACCCACCTTATTTTCATAGAACCATAGAACTGTAGAGTTGCGGTCATCTAGTCCAACCTCCTGGAATGCAGGAATTTTGATACCACTTTTCCAAATGAGTGTCAAAAGCAGCTTCTGAGACTGAGTGCCAAACCAGATATTATAAGACAGACCTTTTAAAAAAGTATTAGCGTACCACCTTTGAAGATAGTTTGGAAACTGTAGCTAGTGCAGTATGTGGCCACCTAATTCAATCAATCTCCTTTGTTGGCATCGTATACATGGATCAGAACACAACACAGTTGACAAAACATGGCAGGATCTACATTAGGATAAAACTGTCCAGACATCATGAGGTACGAAGATGGCTCTTATGACCTATGGTGATGTAATTTCATAGTTTCACTCAAAAATCTTGCCACATTCTCCACAATGTCATGCTTTGGTATTCAGAGCCATATGCCATATGGTATCCAGCCATAGGGCACACCATTTGGCAGCCCCAGGATTTTGCACAGAAATTTGGATTGGATGCATTCCAACGATTGGTTAACTGCACCAATCCATAATGGAACACCATACAGGAGTTGGGGGGCTACTTTATTATTGCTTGTAAGCCGCTCTGAGCCTGGCCTTGGCTGGGGAGGGCGGGGTATAAATAATAAAATTATTATTATTATTATTATTATTATTATTATTATTATTACTTTGGCGTTAAAGACCTTTAGTGAAGCTGGGAGCTGTTAGAGAAGAGATGGGTGATAGCCAGAGCTAGAGTATCCTCTCTGTTAAGTGCAAGCTTACAATGGTATTTCCAGGAAGCATTATATAGGATGCCTAGGTATTTAAAGTTTTCAACCTGTTCCAATGCGTTTCCACTGATCTCCCACCTACGAGGCTTCCAAGATCTTGAGAAAACAAGCACTTTAGATTTTGTGAAGTTCAGTTCTGGTCTGTTGGCTATACAATATTTCTGGCTGCTGCACACCTAATTGTTGACAGGCTCAAGATGAGCAGATCATATAACACCAATCTTGACACAGCTGTGCAGGATGCCTGCAAGTTTCTAGTCCCAATTCAAAGTGCTGGCTTTAGCCTTTAAAGCCCTATATAGCTTAGGACCCCAATATCTTTTGCAATATCTTTTGCAGCAACTCTTGCTGTATGAACCTAACCAAACCCTTCAGTCCTCTTCTGAAGCCTTTTTCAGGTTCCCCCGTCTGAGGTAGGTTTGGAAGATGGTAACAAGGGAGAAGGCCTTTTTATCTATGGTTTCCCATCTATGAAACACTCTCCCCAGTGAGCTCTACCTAGCACCATGATGAACATCATTTCAGTGTCAGGTTAAAAGCTATCTCTTCTCCCAGGCATTTGATGGATTATAATGACAAGCTGGTTGATGGGCTATTGAATGAAATGTCCTTGCTGCAGGAGCTTTTGTTTTTCGCTTGCTGGATTTGTGTATGGGTTATTGGAATGGTTTTATTAAAATGTATTGCTTTGTATGTTATGCCTTTTGGCTTTTAACCTTTTTTTGTAAGTCTCTTAGGGAATTTTGTGGTAAGTGTCTTATAAATAAAGAGAGAGAATTGTTGTTATATGGGCACTGGAGGGTCCAAGTTCAAATGGCTGAATGGCAGGAGGGAAGGGATTGCCCTTGGTCTGCTCAAAACTGTCCTCCCCAACCAGCTTGTCTCTCTTTCCCTCTTTGGTCGTGAAGAGGGAGAATAAAGTAATTTTGAGGGGACAAACAACAGGAAAGGAAAGGGCTGAGAGATCCCTCTTCTTAAGCACAGAAACTGTTTTTCAGTAAAAATAAAAACAAAATTTCCCCGTAGACATGCTGCCTCTGCATCTCTCATGTAACATTACATCTTGTTTGGCTCTCTCACAATACATATTGTATTTTTTTATTGCGGCTCAGTCTTTGGGTCATTGAATTTTGCTATTCAAAGACTCCTGCTATAATAAGCACATTTGTTAAGCTTTTGTATCAATTTGTGAAAAGTATGAGAAGTAATTACTAAGGAACTATTCTGTTTTCTTTGCGTTTAGTTGTTGTTTAGTCTTTGTAATATAGACAGGAACCTATTATTCACCAGGCAGAAATATGGACAAATCTGTCAATTTTTGGTTTCTCTCAGTTTCTTGTTTTTCAGTTCACTTCATCCTGTTTCCATATCAACTGAACAGTGGGAGGTTCAGGACAGAAAAAAGGAGGTATTTCTTCACACAGCACGTAGTTAAATCACAGAATTCACTACTGCAAGCTGTAGTGATGGTAGGGGTGCATGAATAAAATTCTCTTACGAAAATTAGTCAGTATCTTAGTGTGAATTTCTCCTAATTAATCTGCTTCTGTGCAGTTTTGACAAATATTCACATTTTTGCAAGCAATTTCCTCTAATGCAGCACATTTTTGTGTTACTTTAACTAATGTTTGACTTTTGATGCGATGCAAACTTTCCCCTAATGTATGCATTTTGTACATGTGGTTTGACTGGAGAACTGCATTGCAAAATTTGGAGAAAAACAAATTTTAAAGGGGAGCTGTGTTTCAGTTTGTATGTTGGTTTGACAAGTACAAATTGGGTAGTTTCTCATTAAAATGCCAACAGAATTGAATTTCTCCCCCATCCTTGTGTGATGGCTACCATCTTGGATGACTTTAAAAAGGCTTTAGATAAATTAATGGAGGGTAAGGCTATCAATGGCTACTTGCAACAATGGCTGTGTACTACCTTCAGCATACTCGCTCTACGTGGGGCTGCCCTTAAGACTGACCCAGAAACTCCAGCGGGTGCAGAATGCTGCAGCGAGACTCCTTACGGGGTCTTCGCTACGAGATCACATTCATCCGGTGCTATATCAACTGCACTGGCTCCCGGTGGAGTACAGGATCAGGTTTAAGGTGCTGGTTTTAACCTTTAAAGCCCTATACGGCCTTGGACCCTCGTACCTACGGGACCGCCTCTCCTGGTATGCCCCACAGAGAAACTTACGGTCTTCAAATAAAAATATCTTGAAGGTCCCAGGCCACAGAGAAGTTAGGCTGGCCTCAACTAGAGCCAGGGCTTTTTCGGCTGTGGCTCCGACCTGGTGGAACACTCTGTCACAAGAGACTAGGGCCCTGCAGGACTTGACATCTTTCCGCAGGGCCTGCAAGACAGAGCTATTCCGCCAGGCCTTTGGCCAGGGCACAGCCTGACTCCCTCCCTCGGCAATCTTCGCGGAGCTCTGGCCCAATAGTGGCCAGTGGCTTGAACTTAATTAATTTTATAATGAATGATTTTAGAGCGTTGTTTGTGTTGTACTTTTGTATTGTTTTATTGTTGTTAGCCGCCCTGAGCCCAGCTTCGGCTGGGGAGGGCGGGATATAAATAAAATTTATTATTATTATTATTATTACTGTGGGAGCACAAGCGCTTGTGCCCTCTGCTTACATGCTTCCCACAGGCATCTGGTTAATCACCATGACAACAGTCACTGTGAGAGCAGTGCTCTTTTTCTGTTCTGAACAATGCAGTAAATCTGTTGTTGCTTGTTTGTCTTGTCTGCCTTTCAACAAAAGGAAATATTTTCGATTTATTTAGCAGAACAGAAAAAGGTGAGAAACCAGAAACCATAATGCTGTATCATGTCTATACAAATGTCCAACACTTTGCCTGTAAAGATAAACTAGTGAAAAACTTGTATTGCCAGTTTAGCAAATAAGTGAAACTTCTGGCAGTTTACCTGCGTTTCTGTGTAATTTCATCACTGAAGCAGCTCCTTTTCCTCGCATCCTTGGAGCTTACTGAAATTTCAGTGGTAGTTGGAAATTGGTAGTCTTCAGGCTAAACTGTTTTGCAAAAGTGTGGGCATTGCCAGAAACGTATTCAACCTGAAACTGACAGTAAGCCAACATAAAAGTGGGGAGTGGCATTTGGGTGGCAGATATTTTTTGCTCATTTTTTGATAGTCTGACATTAATAAGCCAGCATAGTTTGTGCCCTGTATTGGTTGCTCATGCATTTTTTTAAAATTGAAGGAGTTCATCCTAAGCATTTCCTCTACTGCTAAAAAATATGACCTTAGGCAATGAATTGTCACTAGCTAGCAGTCTATGAGTTCATTCATTCATTCATTCATTCATTTATTCATCCATTCATTCCTGCCTTTCCAAACTGGTAGATTCAATTTCTCAGGATTCATTTTGACAACAGAGTTATTTGAAGCTCAGCTATTTTTCCAAATGGAGGCTTGTTTCTGGTGCCCCAGGAAATAAGGCACTGTAATTAGATTACTTCAAAATGTTGCCACACTCCACATTAGAATTACACTAATGTGTGAATGGTTCTGTAGCAGCTATCTCGGAACGCCTATGAATTCTCATACTGCATACTTAGAAGTGAAAGTGTGAAGTGCTGGTAGTACCCACACAGGTAGCAGCAAAACATCTCTGTAAGGAAAAGTCAATGTACCCTCTTAGTTTTCTTGACACTGTTTTCAAAAAGAATAGTAAGTACATTTACTATTAATTTGCATAGTGAGATTGCTCAAACCCATAGCTTGTTGGTTACGAACATAAGAATGCCACCTTATACTGAATCAGAACTTTGGTCCATCTAGTGCAGTATTGTCTACACTGACTGACAGTTGCTCTCCAGGATTCCAGGCAGGGGACATTTCTACCAGGGATTGCATCTGAGATTGGGTTGCCATACGTCTGGAATTTTCTGGACATACCCTGAATACTGTTGCTGGAAGAAGTGTCTGGGCGGAAATTGGGAAAATGTCAGGAAAATCTGGACATATGGCAACCCATGTCAGCAGTGCCGTTTGGGGTGTGATTTTACTTTTTAAAAAGCTCCAAAACATCCTCTCTCTCTCTCTCTCTCTCTCTCTCTCTTGCTATTTTGTCCAAAAAGCTCAACAACTTTGCCCAAAAAGCTCACTAACTTTTGTTTCACTTTTTGAAATATGGCGGCACTAACTTGAGATCTACCTGCAAAGCAGATGCTTCTGCTACTGAGCTATAATCCTTCCTTAGTTTCACTGTGATAGCAGACTATGGTTTGCTCATAACAGGAACACATCAATTAAGTCCTGTGTGTGAGAGGAGTGGTGAGGAAGGGGGAGCCCTTGAGCCAGTTACTTGTTAAAATTCCTCAAATCTATAATTTGGAAGATTGTTCGAAAACATCCATAGTCTTGAATTAGTTTCTCTGGTAAGAAATGGCTCTTGTGTTAGAAAGCAATGGCAGAGCAGATGTACTCAGTAACAATAATGACACCACTGACGAGACAAACACTTTCATGATGATGCATGGGAACACTAACTCCAAACTGCATTGTTTAGCTAATGCATGCTTTCACTCCAGTAAAGTGCAGTGTCACATAACTGAAAGTAAATCGAAGAGATCATAGTTTAGAAAATATGACAAAGTTGAAAACTTAAAGCTGCATTATGCAGTAATATCCTTTTAGAGATAAATAATTGATCCAAAAGACTACGTCTGTGTTATTATATGTTTATTAGGTATACTTTTTCCTCTGGTTGGCAAACGAAATCAAAAACTTGCTAAGCCAACATTTGCTTGGGGACACGTGTGTTTCATCAGTGTAACCATATGTTTTGAGTACGTGCTGCTTAAGAAAGAGAATACAATGAGATGATACATTGACCTATTTTGGCGATTCAACAGGGGAAATTTCAGTGGGTTTTATCCAGTTCTTTGGAGTACATCCATTCAAATCCATGAACCTAAGCTAGTCATGCTCATTAACTACAGTGGACCTACTCTGTGTAGGACTAGCATTAGATACAACCCAATGTCATAATTGCTTTCAAGGCCTTCCTTCACTATAAGTGTATTGCACAAAAAAATGTGCATTAGTTTCTCATTTGTTCTAATCAGATTTCATATTCTCCCTCAGCTTCTCCACTGGACTATTTCAGCTTCTGAGTAGCAAAAGCACAATATGCTCAGTTAAAACATTAATTGCTATTGTCATTTCTGTGTATAATTTAATTACTTGAATGTCACAGGCCTCTAGAATACTTTATAGCTATTGTAATACTTTGGAAAGTATGCCGTCCCCTGCAGCACAATTCTAGTGTGGGAGTGCTCTTTTAACTACGGTATGTAGATTTTTGAAACAAATCACAATCAGCATTTGCCTCTTCTGTTTCTCTGGCATATAGCTCATGGTTTTGTTGAGTGCATGTGTGTGTACACACACATATTTTTCAAACATTTACCTTCCACTATGCTAGAGCATATATCTATTACTGTTTTTAGAGGAGCAAGGAGCACTATTTAATCTATGTTTAAAATAGAATAATTCTTTCTTTTCACAAGAAGGCTGTTCCTATCCTTTACACATACTGACAGGATATTATGCTGTTCTCATTGAAAGGGTTTATCATGCAAAGACTAAGGGCTTACTTTTATTGATCATGTAGAAAGCCACTTAAGTGACAGGAATGCAGATTTACCCAAGTCAGGTGTATAAGCAATAGTCACAGGAACAGTATCTTCTATAGACCAGTTGAGGGTCACTTTCCAGTTCCTCCTCCACCTTCAGAACTAATTTTTCCCATTCATATGCAAATTTAAGTGATTAATGAAAACTCATACGACTGATCAACTAAATATGGTGAAATGGCCTTAGTGCTTGTATGCAAAAGGTTTCCTCCTGAAAATCTGATCAAAGTACAAATAAAAATAAAAATATTCAGATAAAAAACAAATAGATGATCATCCTGCTCAAAAGAAAATGTCCAGTGCAGTTTTCAAATCTTTCTTCTTTGCAGCTTTGAAAGAAAACTCTGAGAAATAAACTTTCTAAGAGGCTACATTTTTCCAAGATTAGCACAATAAAAAAGAGTCGTTCTCTAGGAAGAGTGCTTAATACAGTAAGTGGGGTACTTTTTTAACTGAATATTTTGTTCCATTTGTGATTTATTCAGAGCATATTTAAGTTTATCTTCCCATACTTAGGTGTTTGGTGCCTGAAAAAACGCATGAAGTGTGTGTGTGGTGTGTGTGTAGGTCAGAACATGTAGGATAGTCCTTACCCTTGGAGGCCATGTTCCAGCCATGACTCGCTTCTGCTGCATATTTGGTAGGGAGCCAGTATGGGTACAGATGTATGTAGGGCTATTCCATAAGGGTGGGAATACTGACTGTCCAGGATTTTCATCTCCGTAGAATGTCACTGAACCTGCAGCATCAGGAATGTGGCTGGTGTGTTTGTTGGTATACAGGGAATGGGTCTAACCTGTGTGTTCTTGTTTGGCATCCATGTCTACCAGATATATGAATAGGCTTCTGTCTGTCTTTTGGACCATGGACTTTTAGCACCAAGGACAGCACAACATTTTTAGCTGACGATCATTTTTTGCTTTGTTGTTGTCTGGTTGATTCCCACCATCTCCTAGCTCCTTCTTTGAGAAACCCAGTCCTCAGAAGTATCACCTCTCCTGATATGCCTAGGATTAAACCAAATGAATGAGAGCCATGGGATAAATTTTGTGAGACTGGAATAAACAACATGAGACACTCTGTATTTCTTAAATAAGAACTATGGATTGTTACAAACTGTCCAGAAAATCAAGGCCAAACACCTAGACTGGTGCAATACCAAAATGTTGAACATTTTATCTTAGTTTGCCTTTGGAACCTTGCTCCCTCCTGAGCCTATGAGATGATGAGGCAAGTACAAACTACTGCCTGAAAGCAGAGTGTATATATGATTTATTGAGGGTGGCATCTGATTATGTCATAGTCAGAGAAGACCCATTAAAATAATGACTAACTTAAACCCATTAATTTCAGTGGGTATACTCTGAGTATCACTAAGTCACATGCTGCCCTTTATCATAGTGCTGTTAAAACTGCAGTAAATAACTGAACACAGTAGCGTTGACATTCTTCCATAAATCGCTGCTGCTAAAAATGTAGTAAGGCACAATAGGGAATTTGAAACAGAGCAAATGGGAATGGGAAAATGTCTGACGTGATACACGATGTGTAGCTTCCAACCCTATATTGTAATCTGACCTCGCTAAACATGAACATATGCAGTCTACAAAGATGATAATGTTGGGAAGTTATAAGATTATAATTTAAATAGCAGTACAGGGGTACCACAGGTTACGTACTTAATTCATTCTGGAGGTCCGTTCTTAACCTGAAACTGTTCTTAACCTGAAGCACCACTTTAGCTAATGGGGCCTCCCGCTGCTGCCGCACTGCCTGAGCATGATTTCTGTTCTCATCCTAAAGCAAAGTTATTAACCCGAGGTACTATTTCTGGGTTAGCGGAGTCTGTAACCTGAAGCATCTGTAACCTGAAGCGTATGTAACCCGAGGTACCACTGTATCTAAATGCAAATAATCTCTTAGTCTATACATGAATAATTTCTATATAGTTATTTTTTCTTTGTGCAGTTTTTTCTAGATCACTCTAAGGCAGCTGTCTGGAGCATAGTGTAAAATGTCTATGCCGAAGAACGCCATCATTTCACATTGTTTAAAAAGTAAAGGGTTTTGAGAGCCAGTGTGGTGTAGTGGTTAAGAGCGGTAGTCTCGTAATCTGGGGGACCGGGTTCGCGTCTCCGCTCCTCCACATGCAGCTGCTGGGTGACCTTGGGCCAGTCACACTTCTTTGAAGTCTCTCAGCCCCACTCACCTCACAGAGTGTTTGTTGTGGGGGAGGAAGGGAAAGGAGATTGTTAGCCGCTTTGAGACTCCTGAAGGGGAGTGAAAGGCGGGATATCAAATCCAAACTCTTCCTCTTCTTCTTCTTTGCTTTGTTGCACAGATAGCTGTGCAGGTGTACAAAGCTCTTTCAGAGTGAGCTGGAGTGATGTAGTGTGTGAATTATAATTCTGAAAGGCAAATGAAAAACATATGTAGCCAAACTACAGCCTGTGGGTGGCTTTGAGGTAAGTATATGATGTTAACAGCTAGATTCAAATATGGTCATGATGGGAATGTTAATATGTATGGAAAGACTGATCATATATTTGTCCTATAGTGCAAGTATGTGATGGAGTCATCTGCAATTGAAAGTTAGCTAGGTTCATTATAAACATTATTTTTTTTTACAATACCACATCTTGGAAAAAGAGATGCAAGAACCTCTGCAGGGAATTTTGTTCAGTCTCAGAACCAGGCACAGCAATTAAAATCCTCTTAAACATTTAGGTGCATGTTTCCCTTCGTACTTTCTATTTCTGATCACCCAGCAAGAGCAAAAGTGACATGAAAAATTGAAAGTGTACTTTGAAAGAGCAAAATAATTTGTGTATTTGACAAAACATACTACCTTTATCATCTAGCAATTTCACTGATACCTCCTGGCTAGGTTTTGCTTTGGATGTATTTAAATGCATTTTTATATTTTATTTCATTTCTTCAGTTATTGGTTCTTTGGATTCCTTCTTCACTTGTTTTACTATCAATTTACACTGGCTTTGTCAGAGTGTATGTTCTCCTTCACCCCGGTTTACACCAGTTGCTTAGTTGTAAAAATATTTCTTTCTGCCTTTTATGGTTTTTGTTGACTACCATTTAACCACATTGTCATAATCTTGGACTTGTTTGCACCCTTTCTAATTTGTACTCCACCCAGAGGAAGGATCATTGTTGATGTGTTTTTTGAAAAAATATAAATGAATGCAAGAATTTTCTTTTTAACAGGGTAATTTTGTGTTTTTGTTTTGTGCCCAATGGAATGATTTCTTATGTGACTCCACCCTGTGCTCCAAAAAGGAGGAAGGCTGGAGTAGAATGACATCAGATGAATAAAAATAAAGATAACTTTGCTCCCCCCCCCCATATAATAGTTCTACATGTTTCTATTCTTCCTTGGGTGCAGTGCTAAATAATGTAGCTCCAGCAGCAGCTATAGAGTACTGAAGAAAAGGGAGTATCTTTGGTTGAAAATTCCCCCCTTATTAGAAGGTCTGGGGCCCTGAGAGTTGTGGATGGTGATGCTGGGGAGCAGGAAAAACTTAATGCAGCCATTGCATTGTCCGAGAACTCAGTTTGAAGGCTGCCTCATTGTCTTTCTCTACTCTGTCAAATGTAAACCTCATTGAACAAGACCAGGCACTTCCAACAGGTAGATCGTGATTTACCGGTAGATCACTGGACATCTGTGGTAGATCACTGGTAGATCACTAAAAAAGGTAAAGGACCCCTGACAGTTAAGTCCAGTCGCAGACAACTCTGGGGTTGCGGCGCTCATCTCGCTTTACAGGCCGAGGGAGCCGGCGTTTGTTCGCAGACAGTTTTTCCAGGTCATGTGGCCAGCATGACTAAGCCGCTTCTGGCAAAACCAGAGCAGCACACGGAAATGCGGTTTACCTTCCCACTGGAAGGTATCTACTTACATTTTTGGTGTGCTTTCGAACTGCTAGGTTGGCAGGAGTTGGGATGGAGCAATGGGAGCTCACCCCGTTATGGGGATTCGAACCGCTGGCCTTCTGATCGGCAAGCCCAAGAAGCTCAGTGGTTCAGACCACTGCCCCACCCAAAGAAGTTCAACAAGTTTGGCTCCCCTAAAAAAAGCTAAACATGTTTTTCCTGCACCCCCCAAAAACACGGCTTTCCTCCTCCCTAAAAGAAGCTCAACAACTTTGACCTGAACCCCACAAAAGGGAGTAGTCACTGCCAGTTTTAACTCTGTGAGTAGATCACAGTCTCTTGGGAGTTGGCCACCCCTGAATTAGACTAATCACATCAATTGGCTTTGCAGCATATTCTGGTTGAATAAGTTGTAGCTGCATGGAGTCAGTTACTGTTCTTGGAAAGATATTTATAATCAAGTTGTATAATTTTGCCACTCACAGGATTGTATTCGGTGCTTTCAGTCTATGGGTGCAATGTCTCTTGTGCTAACAGAGGTCCATTTATAAATGTTGGGCAACAGAAGAATCCATCACAACTGGTCGACTTGTGAAATAATTGTGCAACAGCCTGTATGTACATACAAATAACACTTTTCTGCTTGTGGAACCTTCTGCACAAGAAGATCTGCCTGACTCCCTTCAATTTAGTTCTTCATTGGATGTACAGTGGTACCTCTGCTTACGAACTCTTCTGGTTACGAGCTCCGCTAACCTCGAAGTAGCTGCTCCTGGTTGCAAACTTTGCCCCAGGATGCGAACGGAAATCACGCACTGGAGGCCCCATTAGTGAAAGCGTGCCTCAGGATAAGAATGGTTTCAGCTTAAGAACAGACCTCCGGAACGAATTAAGTTCGTAACCAGAGGTACCGCTGTATACCTCATATTCTTAGACACATTTCCGTAAAGTCAAACGTAGACAGTAAAATGCAGGATGAAATGTGATGTCTTGATTATCTCACCCATAATATAATTGCTTGGACTTCTTCTTCTTCTTCTTCTTCTTCTTCTTCTTCTTCTTCTTCTTCTTCTTCTTCTTCTATTAGAATGTACCCCTACAACAATTGCTTAATCTACATTGAGTGCATTTTGTAACTATTTTGTCAGGGATAATAATAATAATAATAATAATAATAATAATAATAATAATATGTCTGCCAGTTCCCTAATGTGTAGAATTTTCTATATCCACAGAGAAAGAAATTTTTGCGCAAGGGTGGGGTACAAGACCTTTCCCATTCTGATAGCTTTAGCATAGTGCTCAAGAATGAATAGTATCTAAGGTGGGACCTTTGGGTACAAACGGGCAATCTTAAATGTGTGTCTTTATGATGCCTGTTTCATAGCGAATATCATAAATTAAAAATGCTCTAAGGCCTTGCCAGGCTACCTTTGAAAAGAGGTTCTTTCCTAAAGGGGTTTCTTCCTTTCTAAATAAATAAAGAGCAGAGTAACAATTGCCAGTTCACCGTCTGATCTCTAGAACTTCCTGTTAAGCCCAAAATATAGTGCAAGAAACATGCTTGGGCTGCTGTTTTAGAGACTTGATGATGTGATAGGAAGGATATGTGCAACATCAAAGAATGATCTTGTTATACTTCTGAAGCGTGACTTCTGCAAGTCCAAGTGAAATAATGGGTGCTCATTTTTCTCTTGAATGTGGCAAGTTTAATAGCCTTGGATTGTTTTTCATTAGTGGTGTTCCAAAACTTTCCTTCATCGTACTTGCGGCATAGACGTATTGCGTGTCCATGTGCCTTTTTCATTATCCGGATTTTTCTTTCATTTCTCAAAGCCTAGCTCCTATGTGATTCCCTGCTGGTTTATTTCAGGCCAAAGCTGAATAATTTGGAATATGATCAAACTTACCAGCTAGACACGGGTGGCAAACAAATGTTCCTTTTCTTTTGCATTGTGCTAAATGGGACATTTGTTTTACTCCTATAAAACACAGCTAGTATGGGCTTGTTTTAGGAAAATAACAAACTCCAGGTCAGAACTAAAACAGGGTGATTTTCATTTTTGGCAAAACACCATTATTGCTGTTTTCGTTTCTTATAGCTTTTTATGGTGATCAGATATCTAATCTTCAATTGCCTTTCAATAAAGTAGGATAAATAATTCTCTTTGGAGCAGCAGATGCACAGAAATTGGCACCATATGTATGTAATCCACCTGACAGCACAGCTTTTTATAAGCTTCCAGCAGCCATCCTTACTAACATTTCAGGCAGCAAATTCCAGACAAGGTGTCATTTTCTTGCACCCAGACTCCATCTCTCTGTATCCTGAACAATGAGTGTTGTACAGTGGTCAAAGGGGCCCTGTTTGGAGTTTTTGCTTCAGGTGTGTAAATGTTTGAAGTAGGGCAGCTTTGGTTAGGGCACACATACAATACGTAACTACAATGGTTTGTTACATCACGGCTACTGCTATGTTCTACCTCTGCTAACAGAGGCAATAGACCTTTGAATACCACTTGCTGAGAATCATAGGTGGGCAGTGTTGCTGTGCTCAGGTCATGTTTGCTGTCATCTAACAGGCATTGGGTAGCCACCGTGAGAACAGGAGGCTGGACTAAATGGGCCATTGGCCTGATTCAACAAGCTGTTCTTATGTTCTTATGTTATGAAGCAGAGTATGGAGCACAGTTCAATTCAGAGCTATTATTTAAGAATACCAGATAAAGCATGTTCATGCTTGGGGAATTCCTAAACCCTTTATTGCCTGAAGAGGAAAACAAAGTGGCATGGATAGTTTCCAGAAGGGTAACTGTGTGAGTCTGCGGCAGCAAAAACAATGAAGTCTTCATGGCATCTTAAAGACTAACACATTTATTGTAGCATAAGCTTTCCTGGATATGAGTCAGTGAATGCTTATGCCATAACAGATTTGTTAGTTTGCACAGTGCCACAAAGACTTTCTGTTGGAATTTATAGATATATTGAACACATGCCATATTTCCATTAACTGCCTTTGAAACACCCCAACTCCGAAGCTTCCTTTGCATCTAGCCTGAATGGTGTAGCTAGTCCCACACTGACCTCCACTTACATGATACCTTTTACAGTGGCTTTGATTGCATAGCAAACTGTACTCTACTGGCTCTTTATATGAACCTCAACTGGTGTAGGAACAAAGTCAAGTTAGGTAGAAGTATTGACTTGTGTCCGGGATAAGTTTGAGCAGTCAGCCTCATGGGAGCCTTTAAGTGACACCTGATCTGGGTTTAAAGACTGCTCAAATGTGAGGGGAGCAATATTGTAATAGCCAGCCCCACCGACAACTGATACACATTTTTCTGAATGTCAGAAGTGAGCTCATATATGTGTAAGGGGGGGGGGCTCTTTTCAGGCTCTGTTCATGTCAAACAAAGATGCATAGGTCAGGGGATGGCAATGTAACACCCATTCATCCAACATGAATATGTTCATTCTACTCGGATCTAATGTCTGTAAATGGCTCATGTATGTCTGTACTGAAAACGTTGTCTAATGTGTGAACATGAAACAGCTGTCACTCTTTTCAGGCTCATAGTTTTAATGAAATTTAACAGTGTCTAGAAAAAGTCAACTCATAACAGAATTGAATGGTAGGTATAAATGAAATTTCAGATGGCCAAATGGGAAGAGGCCAATGGCTAAGATTCCAAATGTAAAACTGGCATTGTAATGAGCTATCTCGCAGGATTTGTATGAGGATAAATATTGTAACGCTCTTTGCACATTTACAACCAGATAATAATTTCGCATTGGCTCCTGCTGTTTACATTAACAAAATGCCTATTACCTATTAAACCTCCACTTCAATGAACTAGAGAGTAACTGAATACAACCTTGCTCAGCTTGTGTTTAGATTGCATGTCAAGTCTTCTGCAAGGTATCATTTGATATATCTGTTAAACCAATTCTGTTTCTCTGTGAGGCAATTTCTTTCAAACAGACCCATAATAACAGCTATTTGAAAATTGAATCAGGTTGCAGATATATATGGTTTTGAGTACAGCTGCTGTTTAAACCATAATATCTTGATTTAATATAAAACATGATGCAAGATGGATGTATAATGATTTATATACCATAGATAAAGGAAAGCTGTGTGAGAGATGCAGATTATATTTTTAAGAGAAGGTTGCTCAAACTTTCTTTTTCTTCCTTCTATCAAGTATAACTATTTCTTTTGCTATATGAACTTATAACAAAACTAATTATAATTGAATGGTCACATTTAATCAATAGAAAAAGAAGAGCAAATAACAAATCCTAAACCAATGGAAGTTCTGTAGGGTGTCAGTAGGTCATATGAGCAGTAGGTGGTATGACCAGCTGTCATTAAAAAAAACAATAATTCTAACGAAGATATCGCTTTTGTGTGGCAAACTGAATTTATTGTGTTATATACCCTCCAATTTAAAACTATAGCGGTGTTCAGTTTGCCATACATACATACTGTAAGCATAAGAACTTAGCTAGATCAGACTGAAAGTCCACCTAATCCAGCCTATCACATTCACTGTAGGCCAACCAACTGCCTCTGACTTTATGTTTGTCATATGTTCCAAAGAAACTGTAAGTCTCTAGTACCCCGAAGGAAACTAAACCTAGTGGTAGTGCAACTTTTGAACTTCCTCTCCTTTTAAGGAAATAGAGAACACAAAATAATAGGGATTTGGTTCTTACCTGTGAATTTTGGCCCGGCAGTATGGAAGACTATGGTGTAACACTTCTGTTAGTTGCTAATAGTTGTATGAGCTCATCCCCTGTCTGATATTTATTTGAATGTTCACTGGGAGTACAGAATTGAGCCATCATGAAGGCCAATGCCCAGAGGAACAACATAGATGAAAAATTCTGGATAAAAAAATAATCTTGGTCTCATAGCTATTTTGGAGTGGTCATTAGGTCTGCTGATGAATGTATTCTTCATGAAACTAGGCTTGAGCTCTGTGTGCTATTGGAAAACGAAGCCGTCTTTGAAAAGGAGACTACAGAAGACTCTGAATCTTGTGCACCTCTTCTTTCCTATCAGAAGGTAATAAATGTCCTTTTATTTATCTTACACACACACACGGAACAGGGAACACTTCTGGATCTGAGGACCAGGGTGGGCATTTACTGAGGCTTACCCCCTAGCAAAGGACCCACTGATTTTCTCTGGAGCCCCCCAGATTTTGCTGTTTCTCCTCCTCCCTATTGCTGTCTGTTCACTTGTTCCTTTTAAGTAAGTGAGCAAGGAACAGCACTTTCCAGTCCCCTTATCCTCTCATGCTAAGTGGCTCTATGAATTAGGCCTAATGGAAGAGGGCAAGTGAAAGGGCTGTAGATACAGGAATGTGAAGGACATGGGTCCACTCAGAGAGGGATCCCACTCTGGGCATCTTGCCCAAGGGCCTGCTAAAACCTGACACTGGCCCTCCTGGAGATCAGACTGCTAGTTTTGAAAGTAGTGGTTGGTAAATACTACATATGTGTTATACAACTCCGTCCTTCCCTTGCTTCCTGCTTGTAGTAGCCTAGCTTTATTGGTTATTCTATTCCCAGAGTGGATTTTTTTTGCTGCAAAAGGCTGGTAAGAATGTGAGTGACTCTTTTTCCTGTGTTCAGATGTAACAATTTCAAAGTAGTGGAACACTATAGTAGTGCTTCAAGCAATATTTCTAGGAAAATCCAGTTCTACAAGGGAGATGATTACATAGAAGTTTGTAGGGCTGATTATTATTGATTATTGAAATAATTTATTCTGTGATTTTGATGATTTTGATAAATTTTAGTTTTGTAATAAACCTGTAATGGAATATATTGTTGTATTTGTATGTGTTGTGAATCCATGTTGAGTTGGGGCATTGCAGAAAAATGGAATATAAATCAATCCGGCATGAGTTGCCTCTCCCAGATCTCAATCTGCTGTTTTTGTTAGCATCTGTCTGTTTCAGGAGACCATGGAGTATGCTTCTTTAAGTCAAACCGCTGCATTAGCAGCCCCAAAGTGACTTCCCTAGGGTGCAAGCCTGGCCAGTGTCTATGGAGGTCCTGGGTTGCCTATACAACAAGATGTGGTCCAAAGGAAAGCAGAGCAATACAGTTAGCACCAGTTTGGCTGCAGGAGTTGCTGGAAGGAGGCATACAAGGTGCCATCCTCCATCTTAAGGACTCCACTTCATATTTGTGTAGGGTTTACTCCTTAGTCTTTTCTTCTCCCAAAGATCCACACGGCAGCAGAGGTTTAAGATCAGAGTTTTCCTTCTCCTAGATGGGCTACCCTCCAGGGTAGGGAAACTCTATCTGCTCTCGCCTTGCACTACAGCATGTACAGAAGCCATCACCTTGACTTGCTGGATTTAGATGTCACCCCCACCCAGGACCTTTGTCCCATAGGGTAAAGAACTTCAGTGAATTTTTCTGTACTAATAGGTTTCCTTGCTAGAAACTGAATCTGGTTGCATTGCACTGCACTAAATAATAGTAATGCACCTTGTCTATTGCAGATCAGAGTTGAAAAACTGCCTAATCAGCAATGGATGACCATGTTGTTGGGTCGCTACACTACGGACCCTCAGTATCAGCAACGCTTCATCAATCTGGTAAGAGCGGAGCCAGCTCTGAAAACAAACATTTCCTCCACGAACAATGTGTTTGTTATATTTTCTCTTCTGTTTATGACGGCTCTGTCAGCTACACTGATTTACATAAACACTGCCAATCCCGGGACGCTACACTCTCAACAAAAGTAGCCGAGTACAAACAGCATTCCTGAGTTTTAATTCATATTATATAAACATAACAGATGTTGATACGATGAGCCAACAAGAAAATACAACAAAGGCAACCATTTCAAGGGGGTTTGAGATTAAAACACGTTCCAGATTGGCGAAAAGATCCAGTGTTAATGGAACAAATCATTTAAATGTCAGTGTTTGACTTCTATGGAATTGCAAAGACACAATGTATAGCGAAGCTCTTGAATTTTCCCTGCTCTCAAACAGCACAAGGAAAAACTTATTTTCCTGTCTCTGTATTCCCATATATATTTTCATATTTCACTGCTGTGTTGGAAAGCTAAAGTGAGAGGCAGCTTTGTTTGGATCTCTCATAAAGTGACTAGAAGAATAGCAGCAGCACTGTGTTGTCTGTGAATGACAATATTTTATTTACAGTAGCTGGAGGACAGCCTAAGAACTGCCTTATGTCTTTCTACAAGCATTGTCTCCTACCTATGGCACACACACAGCAACCTCTTTAAGGTGATTTTGGTTAACCTTGTGGTTGTGATATAAGAGAGGTGGTAGATGGTAGGTATGTTGGATCCAAGTGGTTGGGGGCTTTCTGGCTGAGGGCTTTCCAGTTTGTGTCTTGAGGACCATCCGGAACCAATATGCAGATCACACTGAGCAGTGCTGTGTACATTTCCAGTGGAGCAATTCATCAGGGGCAACCATCAACATGAGTTGAAGCTTCTGAGCAGTTGTCAGGGAAACCCCAGCAAGAGTGTTTTGCAGCAATCTAGCCTGGGAACTATAAAAATGTGAGTGATTGTCACCAAGTGAGAATGTTTCTTGACTTGGGGTGTTTGTTTTTAGTTTTAGGAATTGTGTATCTGCATTAAACTTTCTGCTGTGACAATTTAGTAAATCTAGAAACAATGGATTTAACCTCAAGGCCACTTCATACTTGATGTTTCCTTGACCATGAGATCACATCAGCTTCCTGACTGGCATGGTTGTGGCAAAATACACTTGTGCTGTGCGTCTAGCTTTTCCTACACAGAAATAATCTCCGTAGCTTTATGTGTGAAACCCTGACTCCGCTTTATGGAACCCATCTCCATGTAAGAAGAACACCCTATGTTAGCAGTTCTCAACCTGTGGGTCCCCAGATGTTGTTGGACTACAACTCCCATCAGCCCTGAGCTCTGGTCTTGCTAGTTAGGGGTGATGGGAGTTGTAGTTCAACAACATCTGGGGACCCACAGGTTGAGAAAGGCTGCCCTATGTGCAGTGACTCTTTGCTTTGCTTGTGGCAAAACTGGTGGCTGCAGTGGTTCTTCAGCCAAACTACCTTGTATTCTGAGTGCCAGAGTGGTATTTAAAATTGCCTTCTTAGAAATAGATTAATTTTATTTCCCCTTTTTATTCTTTCGTTCTTTCTTTCTGCAAGTGTCTGCTGTGGAATGCTGTAGGATGTCATTAAGAGCAATGTAACAAAACCTCACTATAAAACGTATTTGGTTTAACAAACTGCCACATGCCTATCAAAGCCACGTAGAACTCCTGAACATACCACTGGAGTTTAGCTTTAACTGCCCTTCCCTGTATGATCTGTGTACATTCCTGTATCAATGTGAAATTCTAGTGAAAAATGAAACCACTATTATACCATGTTTTTTAAAAAAGAAATAATTTAAATGTACAAATGAGATAAAACAACAACAACCACTGCATTGTGCTCTTCTTTCATTTGGGAGTTAAGATATGATAAGGTTACACCTGTTTTCTCTTAATGTGTCCTTTACTTTATCTTGCAGGAGCCCTACATAAACAAATCTGCAGTGTCGGTTCAAGCCCATTTCTCACTGCAACGCACATACATCATATTTCGGTCTCTGGGCCTTCGGCACCTGACAGTTGTTGATTTGCAGAACCAGGTTGTTGGGATAATCACCAGAAAAGATCTGATATCTTTCCAGTTGGAAGAGAAGCTGGGACTCCAGCAGTCATCAAATCAGCTTCACTCTGATGATGAGCTTTTAGACTAGGAAGCAATCTGAACAGGGAATGCTCAGTTTAATTTCATAAAGAACAAGTATGTATGCTCGTCTTTAAATCTGGATGTGTGTGTATTACAGTGTATCCTCTGCATAACAAATGGATATGCCTTGCCTAATTCTCCCAGTTATCAAATCAAAAAATAGGGACAAATAGATTATCCAGGCTTTGAGTTCATACAGTTGGGATCTCATTCCCAACTCACACAGTTCTTTCTCATTCCAATCTCAGATAGGATATAATAATAGCATATAAGGTACAAACAGCAATCATTTTTATTGATTTATGTATTGACTGTTTTATTGCTTTATTTTGTGGAAATTTTTATATTGCAATGTTAACATCTTGTGTAAATCACATAGGGTTGATGTGTCTTAAATGGT
The DNA here is from genome assembly GCF_964270895.1 of Podarcis filfolensis. Taxonomy (NCBI): domain Eukaryota; kingdom Metazoa; phylum Chordata; class Lepidosauria; order Squamata; family Lacertidae; genus Podarcis; species Podarcis filfolensis. Next base: position 51,442,624 of record NC_139603.1, read on the forward strand.
ATAAACACATCATTAATAATTAAGTATTCCTACCTAAAATCATAATAAGTGTGCTATTTCTTCCTTACAAGATGGTACTAAGGGCCAAACTATATGCAACTTTAGTCACATACTATAGTCCTGTTCTTAAGTGCAGGTTTCTTTCCCCCCTCCCCCCTGTCTTTACCCGGGGGTGCAAGGGCTGCGGGGCACCCCGGCGCCAAATTCTAGGGAGCGCCAGATGTATTCGGGGGGGGGGGCGCATCAAATGTATACCTACTGTATACCGGTCCCTCTCAAAAGTCCCCATCCCCCTCCTCCGTCACTCTGTTACTCCATAGCATCAAATATTCCCAACGAGTGAGGAAACAAAAGCAGTTATTTCTGCTGCGTTGTTGTTACAGGTGAGCGATTTTCCTCCCCCCAAAAAGGTCAACAACTTTGAGTTTGACCCTCTAAAAAATTTGGGGGTGACTAAACTAAATTTGGGGGCGCTGGGTGGATCTTTGCACCCCAGCGGCGCATATGCTAAAGACGGCCCTGCTCTCTCTCCACCCCCACCCCCGGTGTGCTCAGGCATGGACTGGACTCCTGCATTGCAGGGGGTTGGCCATTCATCGTTGGCGCTAACCCGGAAGTCTGGTGGGGCCAATTTTGATTCCAAGTTCTACACAAATACATCTATTTGTTACTTGTTCTATCAAATTTACATAAAACGCACTGTGAAATGTATTATGCAAAATAAAAAAGGTATAGCAAACAGAAAGATAAATTTTAACTTAATTTCTTAAGTTTTATTTTAACTTAATCCTTTACAACACCAGATTTTGGACTTCTCTATTTTTTTCCAGCTGGGTTGAGATGGTACCAGCCTTCATGTTGGTGGAATTTTCTCCCTAGGTAAATGGGTTCAGCCTGTAACATTGTTGTGCAACATTTATGACTAGAATCTTTTCCATTTTACTAGTAAATAAAAACCTGAATAAGTTCTGTTTGATCACATCCCAGTGTACAAACACAGAAAATCATTTAAAAGCTTCTCTGCTATGACACTACTGGAATATGTGATTCATCCTATGAATAATTTTATTAGATTTTATGCAAGCAAAGTAATAAGGGAAAAAACTCCTCAGGAAGTAGATGGGCACAGATTATTCAGACAAAAGATAGGAGTATCAAGTGGGGCAGTGATCTCATGCTAGACACAGAATTACTAGTAGGTAAATATTGAGGTTTTTAATTAGCATTGCTTGATGAAGTCTTCCATCATTGTGATCTTTTCCTGAATTTTGCTGCAAAATTCAAGAAATGTCTGAGAAAATAAATTGCTTGTTACATTTTAAAACAACACAACAGCAACAACAAAAACCCTCGAGTTTCAAAATGGGGGTAAATTGTTTCTTCAGGACCCTGATTCTCAAATTCATATTGGGCAGGGGAGCATTGAAGACATAAATCCTTGGAGAAAAATGGTAGTAATGGGGAAAAGGAGAGTAGCCTATGGAGAAGTGCAGAAGCAGGCCTTGGGCACACACAGTCCAAATATCTAGACTTGGTCCTGTTTTCCATTTATGGGTGGCAGTTTATTTTTCCAGTTTCTCAGAATCATTGATTTATTAACCAGCTTTGCAGCAGATCAGCACTGTGGCTGTCCTTTCATTCATGCTCCTTTCATAAGGTTGCCAACTTATTTTCTTAAATGTTTGCCAGAGACTCCACATGTCACTGAGGATCCTCAGCTGTGCTGTCTCTAATAGGCAGACAGGCTCTAGAGCTAAAAAGCAAATGCCTCAGTGCTTTTGGCAGTCTGGTCTGCAACCCTTCATAGGCTCCTCCGTGAATTGTACATGTTTGTGTGCACACATATGCAGAAAGTAATGTATTGGTTAAATGCCTGCAGCTTCTTTTTGTTAGACATTTCCACAATCAGTATTGTTCAATTGAACAAGGAAGGAGACAATCTTCAAATATCAAACAGAACTTTAAAAAAAATCTGATGATTGATTACTGACATGATACATCTGATCTGATTCCTACGAAGTTAGTCTCTGCCAGCAAGTAGGTTTGTGACAATAATTCACTCAATTGCTTTAGTGTAAGGTTTGTTGCCTTTGGCATCCAAATATGTGAGATGATGCGAAAAAAAGGTGTGCATGCAAATGCAAAACAAAATGGCATACTGACACCTTAGCACCAACCCATAATTAGGAATAAAGTGAGCAGAGCCTGAATATAGTTAGTAAATTTAACATACCACATTGATTATAATTTGGAATGTTAAGTCTTAAGTGCATACATGATCTTGGATGGCAAGTCCACGGGAACTGTGGATAATCTGAAAACAGTATGGGAGGAAGATATAGAAAGAAAAATAGACCCTATAGTATGGAATGCAACATGGTCAGAAAAGCCATTCAAATAAGTGTTGGCACATGTACAAGAAATCTCCCTCAGTGTTGTACATAGATGGCACTTCACCCCACTAATCCTGAATCATGATGTCATGAATGGGCAGGACGACTGAGAGGAGGAAGGGGATCTTGGTGAGGGATGTAGCTGCTACTGATTCACACCGGGGCAAAGCTGGGAGTGGAGGAGGAGAGGTTGGGGGCATAGAAAGTACTCATGGGGTGACAGAGGATGACAAGGGGGTGGGGGGTCAGTGCACAGGAACCAGAGCTAGAAGGACCCATCACCAGAGCCAGAGGGGCCCCCATCTCCATGAACATGGTGGGCTCTGAGATGTAGGGAGCAGAGGGAGCTGAGGCAAGCAAGGGCCCACAGCCCAGCTCCCTAGCTGGCCAGGTGGGGCTCGTTAGCTCTGGTAGGAGCTATGTGATTCCTCAGCTGGAGTAGGCTTGGAACAGGTGAGGGTCACATGCCTTGTCAAGCCCAGATGCTGCAATTAAGAGTCAAGGGGTGAAAGGGTAAGCAGAGCTGAGGTGCTGTGTCTGCTTAACTTTCCATATTGATAGGCCACAGCTTGGGTGTCTTAGAAGTTCCATGGGACTGTGCTTTTCGGGACTCAACTCCAGGTTCCCTGACCATGTGTTTCCTGACCTATTGGACTACTGGACTACCTGATAGCATGTGCCCTTGGGACTTTATACACCAGCAGGACCAGTTGCCAGGGGTTCAAGACACATTGATCAGGAGGTAAGGTCATTATGTTGGAGAGGATGTGGGAGTAAAGGGTCTTTCTACTATTTGTTATGGTTATGGCAAAAAGGCAACAAATTTTTTTGGTGGAAGCATTATTGGAAATGTCAGAAATTACAAGTTAAATTATTGCATGTAGACCTAATGCTAGCCTTGCTACTCACCTATGACAGAAAATAAAAACCTATGACATGCAGAACTGCTTACCTTTAGACTAAAGACCAGAAGACTGGAAATGATGAGGCAATGGAAAATGATGTATAAACTTTCTGTGGTCAGGTGGTACCAGCAACTATGTTGCAAGAAGGCTACCAAAGAACAAGTAACAGACAATGAATTTGAAACCTATCACTTTATTAGACTATTTGGGGGTGGGATTCGGTCACGTATTGGGAAATTCAGGTTGCACAATTATAGGTGATTGGGAAATCTTGTGCAACGTATATGCTTCCTCCCAAAATTGGACTTCTGCAGTAATGAAAGTGATGGGGAAATGCACAGAAAAAGTGTGGGATTACATTTGTTTTTATGTGGTGTCATCTAACCTCCTTGCAAACAAGTAAGAATCAATGGCCTACATAAAAATAATAAATAGACAACATTGTCTAATTTCTCTGTGAATAACTCAGGATAAATGCTCAATAAATGTGCCACTTGGAAGCACCCCAAGTTAGCACAGAAACTGCCAACCATGGAACATTTCGAAAATATTTTCTCAGTTTATAGCTGAGATAAATGGGATTGACAGTTACCTGATGGAAAAATTGTAGTAGGTTGCTGTTTGTCATTAACACTGCTGGATTATATTATTAACAAACAGGGATTCTGGTATGCAGCATTAAATTCCAAACCAAGAATGCCCCTCAGAGAAGGAAGCAGAATGTCCTGCTTGCTTCCACCTTGTTTCTTCCAGAGTGTGCATTTTAAAGGAACCTATGGTGTCCCTGTTTTATTAGCTCTCAAATTTTTCCTCAGTTGCCTTTTCATTACTAAGATGTTTGATTTGATATATGGAACCCACCTGCCAGAAGGAACCACTAGATGCCACTCTTTCCAACATCTTCACAAATCTCGGCTGGATTTGCTTAATGAACTGAATGAGTCACAGGCACACAGCCCACCGTGTTTGAATAGAACTGTAGCGCCACAGTGCTGCAGAAATGACCTCAGTAGATGTTTATCGTTTTTGGATCGTTTTCAGTGGTTTTGTGCCAAGGTAAAAGACGATACAAGTAGAACTAACGTCCCAGGGTATGATTTTGAAAACCTCCACTTGCTTAACCCTTGAAATACTGTTTTCTGAAGAGAACATTATTGACAGAGGCTGAAGGAGCAACTGGTCGTTCCATTCCGGGGGGGGGGGGACCTTTCTGAATGAACTGGAACTGCAAGCCAGGAGCACATCTGCTGAGCATTTGTTGCAATTCGGTTCATGGCTGCTTCTGCATCAGCCTATGTCAGGTCTAAGGCCAGCAAGTGCAATATTGCAAATCAAGTGGTTGATTTGAGGTTTCATGGATATAATCAACTATCATTAGTCAACACTCAGTTATCTGAATGTCTTGATTCAGTATGTGCTCCTCGTGTACTTTGTAAATTACACTTCTGTTTATCATTCTAGATGTTTATTTTGGTGTTCACAGAGTAGCATTTTGTTTTACGCTCGCCTCAGAGCGCTTGAATCATGGCCAATATTTAGAACTCCAGCAATTGAAGCCCATGCACCCAATAAAAATAAATAGCATAACAATGAACTAAAGGAATGTTGCCACATGTGCAAGAATATTAAATCGAATGGGTGGACCGAATAAGATTATGCTGTGACCTCTTTATATAATTATCCATGCACTGAAGCTAACTCAAAACAATATATTTTCAAAACACTGTTATATCCTGAAGTTGAAAATGAGTGTGGAATAGTCCCTAAAAATCCATGGTTGAGCAAGATTTTTCCCCCCTGACATCTCAGAATATCAGGTTTGCCCCTAGTAGCTAGGAAGGTGGTGAATAATTTCTGTGAGGAATTTTTATATGGTTTCTGAAATAAATGCAGAACCTGGATTGGATCCAGTCTTTACTCCCATGGCTGGAAGTGGCTACTAACTAAGCAGAGTTCTACCCTGGTTGGTGGTAAAAAAAAAAAATCTCTGCAAGGTGAATCCAACCCCTTGTTTTCAAGGACCTGATCCAGAATGCAAGAGACAGGATCAGGAAGCATCTGAAGATGCTGTCATTGTGAAGAGTCATGAGCATTTCTCATATGTATGCATGCAACCAACCACCTTCCAGGAAATTTCATGAATGTCTGACATCGATTCAAACATTTAAAAAATCATGTGGTGCACAGTTATCACTTTGTAATGAAGGTGGAGTGTGCATGTCTCAATATTCTCCACCTCTAGAAACGATCTAGAGGGGCCTTTTATGTTTATGGAGTTTGTGATGTAGTAAAGTATTTAGAAATGCAACTTTGACATGCATTACGTGAAGTGGTACAGACCTAGAATGGGTTTTTTAAAGGCATTTTGTGACAGGCACCTGATTCTCTGTAACTACATAAACGTCCATCTTATGATTCCTTCTCTATCCATGTTTGTTAATGATGTTGGCATCTATCTGTCTTGGGCTACAATGGAGGAGTGATTGTTTGTGGGTGAAATCAAATAATCGGAGAGTTACAGTGCCTGCTGTGGCTGTAGGGACAGATATGGGAGAGACATGTTTCGTTGCAGATGGAGCAGATTGTTTATTAATGTGTTTAGGAAAATATAATGAAGGAAACAGCCCTAAGCAAGGTTGGCCCATAGCTTTTTGCTGCCTGAGGTGCTCACTCCTATTCCATGTTCAGAAGCTGCCTGGACTGCTGGTTGCATCTTGCATCAATACTGGCACTGGGAAAATGTCTTCCACTATATTTGAGGCCAGCAGGCCAGCTAAGAGGGTATATGACAAGCTTCTTGGCACATATAACTCTATTCTTAACATCATCTCCCTGCTCTGCTGCCTCACTTTGCCTAATGATAGAGATAGCCTTGGTTTAGATTGTGAAAGTCATGGGAATTTGTTTGACTGCATAGCTGCCATAGTTTGCTACATCTATTGGCTTTTGAATTCCTAATTTCTCCTGAGTTGTCCCATTGAAAATCACTATTAACAGTTCGCAGACTAAAACTGTGGAGTTATGGGGCCATAGTAAATGTTTTTATGTCTCCAATGTTGCTTATGCCACATGCAGAAAGTTCTGAGGCAGATCAGAGTATGAACACCTCACAAGTTTCTCCCTGTCCTTCCCTAATGGGAGAAGGAGAAAAAGCACAGCCTACCTATGGTAGGGGGAATATGGCGTCAAGTCATTGGCAAGATCTTAGGCTCTGCCTATCCTTATTTTATGGGTGGGACTTGAGAATGAATGACAACTATCTGGGAGAAACAGTAGACTTTGCTTACCTTTCTTATGTATTTGTAGCATAAGGATGTCTATAGTACTCTGGGCTAGATAATGGCTGCTGTGTTCTGTATAACATAAAGACTTGCTTCCAGCAATGAAAACTCCTTGGCACAGATAAGGTCATTGTGATATTCTCTCATTTTCCTTTAACATATGCCTAATATTTATATTTCTGATATTCAGAAATATTCAAGCCAAACTGAAACTAATGGTAAGAAATAGCTTTCCCAACCTCACACTTTAAAATAGTTTAAATTTGGCAAGTTGGCATATGCTTAAAGGTAAATGTAAGAGAGCATAGAAAGAATACCTTTTCCAATATCTCTTGAAAATGAAAGCAATGTCCCTCAACAGACATTGATTAAGTGAGGAAAAATGAACTTCCACCAAAATCATGAAATGCATTTGAATTGTGCCAAGTGTTTTGTTGTAAAATGATGAGATCCCCTTTCTTAGCAGCTCGTATACTTTACCAGCAAGACATGAAGTATTTCATTATCTCATATGCTATAGCTGGCACACATCAATTTTAGACAGAGAAAATGCATGCATGTTATTTGTTTATTTGATGGTGGTTTGTTCTTCCGTGTGTTAAAGGTGACAAATAAATGGTAAGGTCATTATGTTATTTGGCACCAAGAACCCCTGCTTAAGTCCATAATTCTCCAGAAGACTGTTACTAATTTATGTGTCTCACTGATATACTGTGATAATTGTTTGCGCATATAACCAGGCTTAAGCAAGAGGAATCATGATGCAATTGTCGCCAGGCAGATGGCTAACTTAAATCAGAGGCACTGTGGGAGGCAGTCTGCCTCTGAATATCAGTTGCTGAGAATCACAAGTGGGGAGATTGCTGTTGTACTTGATCTTTTCTTGAAGGCTCCTCATAGGTATGTGGTTGGCCACCGTGAGAACAAAGTGCTGGACGAGATCTTGGGCACCACTTAAGATTAAGTCCAGGATTGCCACCCAGAAATTCAGTCAGTAGTGCAGAGGAGTATAGGTTTTTCTGTAGTCACAGCTTCTTGATGCTACTTTTGGTTTGCAAATCAAACATCTGGGCTTTGTTCCATGCATTTGTATGTAGTTTACCTCTTAGCTCACACTCCAGGTTCTAGACAACTCTTGGTTTGGCTGCATATAGCATCTTTACTCAACCTAGTGCTCTCCAGATGTCTTAGAGATAGCCAACAAGGTGCCTTCTTTTTGTTATTGGACTATAGCTCCCATCAGTCCCAGCCAGCATGAACAAAGATGAGAGTTGTAGTCCAAAGCATCTCCTAGCCGTCTCCACCATATTACCCATTCAAGATTTATAGAGGTTTGTGCTATAGTCCTTCTAATAAGCAGTCATATTTTGCAAGCTATTTGATGTGGTCCTATTTCATGAGCAATATTTCCTTCAGGGTATTTGCTGGTATTTCCCCTGCAGTGTCAATATTGTAAATGAGGTAACAATTAAACTAAAACAAATCCTATGAACTTAAGCATTTAAAAATAGTGTGGAAATAGCTTATGGAAAAAATGTGTCAAAACTTTATACCACTAACTTTTTTTTCTGAGATAAGGGCTTAGGTCCCAGAGCTGCCAATTACTGCTTGTTCTAAAAGCCGAGACAAGCATGTTTACTTGGATGTATGTCCCACTGTGTTCAATGGTGCTTACTTCTGGGCAGGCATATATGAGACTGCCCTGTTAGACTCCTTCCTAGTCTTCCTGCAGTGATCTCCTGGAACGAACTGAAGACATACATGCATTTGCAGCTATAGTATTGAGAACTCTGTGCTTTCACATTTTGTTTAAAGCCTGTTGCTTTGCTTTCCTTTTAAGAAAATGTAAGGGATTTGGAGAGCAAAGAAAGAAACTTCTAGGTGACCTTTCTCATTTTAATGAAAGGCAGATTTTTTACTCTGGAGTTTTAATTCAATGGACCTGGACATTAATTTAACCTTTACAAGTTCTGTTTTAAAGTGCATTAAAAATTATCTAGATCATTGCTAAAATTGAAGTGCTGGAGTTCGCTTATAGCCTTTGTAGTGCTTAATGTTTTAAAGCTGACCAGAAATTTCAGATCATGAGAATAACATATCATTAAAGTTCTCTATTGTGCCCCAGCATGCTATGATTATATGGAAAGGACAGATTAATAAGGAGTTCTAAGTGTGGTTACTCAGAGGTCCTGTTGAATTCAATGGGACTTACCATTTAGTATACATGTTAAATTTGTTTTGTTTCTGAACTTACCTTCAGTTTCTATAAGGCAAAGAACTACTAGACCATAGATTTAAAATATTTAGTTTTGTCTCTGCAATTACAAATGGATATGAGTTTATTCTTTTAGAGTGTGTCTCTTGTGTTCTCAGCAAATGTCAATTCTTTTGATTCTTTGGAGGAAGTCATGACATTTAGGATACACTCCTAAACACATTTGCTGGACTGTAAGTCTCATTGGAAACAATGGTGCTTAAAAGCTGGATAAATATGCATAGGTTTGTGCTGCACAAGTGCTAGCCAATATAAGTTTGTGGTATAATATGCCCCATTTCCTTCTTGCAGTGCTTGACACAATGGCCTGGTTTTCATGTCATGCTAAATCGTGGCATAGTGTTATATGTGAATATAGTTCAGCGACATAACTATGGTTAGAGATTACTCATCAACGAAGGTTTATATCTGGTTTATAAACCATAGTTAATTTTAACCATAGCTTAGTGATATGTGCAAACCTGGACCACTTCCTTAACTATGGATAAGATAGGAGTAACCAGTACTCAAAAGCTTCAGATTTGTGAGTGAAAAGTGGCCAAAAACATTCCAACTGCTGTCAAGGCTCAACTGCTCTTGCTGGTGTTTTTAACTGTTCTGTGCAGTAAAAAAAACTTATGGCTTAGGTGATTGTCTTGCAGATACCTCATCTTTAACTATGATTAACAATAACTGTCATGGCTCCTTCTCTCAGACACAGTAAACAAGATCAAGATACAGGTTTTATAGTCATTAGTTCAGAATCAGGGCTTTAAGATGCATGCCTAAGCACAAGCTAATACATTGCCTCAACACCCGAAACACTTCCTTTGCTCTTCTTGAAGTGAAGCAGGGAGGGCACAGTCATTTGCATGGTTCTTGTCCCAAGCAATGTGACTGGGCAAGCAAGGGAGTAGTCGGGGCCTGACCCCACTGGTGCGTCCAATGCTGCATCCTTGGAAACAGAACCTGGGTCTGCTCAGCAGGCTCATTGTCTGATTCACACACTGCCTTGGTTGCTGGGGAAACCTTGCTGTCAGGAGGTGGGGTGATGGCTGGCTCACATGACTCTCCCTCCTCTGCTGGGATGGCTGGCAGCAGCTGGTTATGGATGTCTCCTAGTGGACTACTCAAACTCTCTCTGCCAACAGTTTCACCAACCTCCTCCTATTCCTACTCTCCTTCTGACAGAGCCTGCCAGGACTGCCCTTCCCTGCTTGTCACCATAGACCTCATGAAATCTAGTCATCGTTAAGAGTTATGTGTGAACTAGGCCATTACTTATCTTCTGTTCTGCACTTCCCTCTTTCAGCATTCTATTTTTCCCCCCTGCCCCCTAAAGAGACTTTACTGATTACACACAATCCTAATATTTGCGCTGGCTTTCTGACCCTCTGATGTCAATGCAACAGCATGTTTGGGGTAGTGGTGATATACTGGTATAGCTATTAACAGGTCCTTAGTAAGTGTGCATTAGTAAATCAGATTTTATAGATTTTACTTTGCCTTATCCCTTTAGGCTCAGGGCAAATCATGACACTGAAAACAAGGCACATCACGTGGAGCCCCGGTAGCTCACCATGTTAGGTACAAGTCTATGAATCAGAAGGCACATCACGCATAGCACATGGAAACAGGTGGCCCAGTTTGGGTCACAGTAATGTGACCCGGTTTGAGTCTCCCAAGATGCCTTTCTTTTGATGTTCTGAACTCTGTTCTGTTATTTCTTTGGCAGCCTATCTGTTTGCCAGGCGTTTGTCTAACGCAGCAATCCAGAAGTAGGAGGAATGTGCCTTACACTTTTCTGGAGACATACACCATACATTTAAGGGCACCACATAAATGATTGGTCATAATAATAGTATTAAAGCAGCCATCCATATGGTTTTGATTTTGACCCTCAGTCTCAAGCTAATATTTTGCCAACAACCACCACAGAAGAACTTTGGTGGAATTTGTTGACTCATCAAGAAAAAAGAGAGACTATTGCAGTGTTGGCATTGGCACCTGGCGAGCCCACTGAAGATTATGAATATGTTTCTCACTGAAACATTGCAGGTATTATTAAAGCAATTTCCATGATAGCATTAAACCAACTTCCTATAGACTGGCCCCTTTTCTCCATTTCCTTTATACAAACCAGCCTGTCTACTTGTAGACCTCCTGTGTACATCAAGAAGATGATATTTGCCAGATTGATAGGCTCCTCACTGCAGAGTACCACCACAGATTTTTCTTTCTCTCTCTCCCTCCCCCCCCCAACTTTGGAAAATGTCATATTTGACATTACTCTTGCTTTGGCTATGATTGTGTCCTCTCCCGCAACCTACCTGCCCACATTTTGGAATTTTAAAGGCCCTGATAGCAAGGCTTTTAAAGTGGTTAGGGGTTGGAAAAGTTCCAAATACGTAGAGTAAGAAATGCTGTATTTGTATTTTTTTAAATAAAAAAACAAATTGCCATTTATTTAATGGCATCACATAGTCTATGACCCTTAAGAACAAATTATGTATGTAAAATATTTATATACTGCCTTTCATTTGAGATCACAGGGGTAGCGTAAAAAAATACATTAATATTGCAATACAAAACAAAACAGCCATGAATAGGCAGTTTTGAAATAAAGAAATACGAACAGTGTATACGACTCAGCATTTCAGTTCATCTCTGCTGGGATAAGATGATGGGGGAAAGTGTGAATAATAGGCTCATTAGGCCTGCCGGGCTTGCCAACACAAGTGTCTGTGTATCCTAAAAATACACAGTACTCCTCAAGCCCTATGGAGACAGATTTAGGATACAAAGAAACTGCAGGCCAGGCCCTGAGGGGAAATCAGCTGCAGGGCCCTTTCTGTGCAAGGGTTGCCCTGGTGAATGAGAGGCAATTTTGCATTAGCCACCACACAGTGCTGCACCACTGTGACTGAACAGCAAAGATAATAACCAAATGCTGATAGGTGCAGTAAAACAAGATCAGTTGCCCTTTACAGCAATAATTAGTGCTCCTGAAGTACAACTTGAGTTTACTGATTTTTTTTTAGGCTTAACCTGATTATTGCTCATTATAATAGACTCAGATCTGAAGACAGATGGTTGACTTTAAAAAACCCTTTTTTCATACCAAACACTCACTAAGTAAATGAATATGGTTATCTAGTAAACTCAGGTTTGCTTGTCATATTTTACCGATTTGTTTCTTTCTCATGCATTGATTTCAGCCTCATTTCCATCAAGACACTGAACATTCTACACCATTCTTCATTCTGACAAAAACTCAGTTTGACTTGGTGGGAGCTGCATGCTCCATGAGACTTTCTAGATTGTAGCACCGAGGTGGGGAATCTGTGGCCCCCCCAGATGTTGCTGCACTACAGCTCCCATCCTCCCTTCCTCCTTGACCATTGGCCACACTGGCTGGGACTGGTGGTAGTTGGGAGTTCAACAACATCTGGAGAACACACATTCTCCACCTCTGCCTTAGAAGCTGAACCTGTATTGCACTGATTCTCACTTACAGTTAATCTATCTGTTAATAATATTGCTTTGGTAAATTGCAGGCGCTCTTGACATGGGCGTAACTTGTCTCAAGTAAAACTATGCCATCTGTTCCAAGAGATGGAGAAAGAAACAGTAAGTTCAAAGCAAACCATACCTTTCAGGGCAGATAAGGAACCTTCCTACACAGTGTTTAAAGTATCTGGAATGGTATAGGTTCAGCGTGTATGTGAAAGAGGGTGCTCAGATTTTCACCGCCAGCAAAATGTTTGTTTTAACATAGCTGAAGATCTCACGTGCTGGGCTTGGTATCAAATTTCTTCACTGATGTAACATAGCTGTGGGATGTGAAAATGCACACTGTATTCCCTCTTATGTGGGTTTGATCAACAGGAGGTTTGGTATGTGGTGTGAATGTACAGAGAATCCTGTACTCCAGAAGAGGTTGGGCAAGATGCTGTTAGGACCTGTCTGTCTGATTCTGTAGTCTTCAGTTTTGTGCCATCTCTCCTTTGTGCCTCTTCTGAAGGGTTATATGGTGCATAGAGTTGTATGTTCATTGGGGAAGACAGATTATTTTCATCTGTGGGAAGGTTTGCAGCCAAGCACCCTTTCAAAATGACATGGCGAGAAACTGTAGCATTGCAGAAATACTGCAGTACAAAAAGTGCTCTGCTTTTATTTATACATGGAAGAGATCTCTATCAGGATTCCAGTTGGAAGAAAACCACAATTTCACTAGTTGAGGGAGGCCTTGCTTTCTTCTGCTCGTGCTCGTGCTCTCGCTCCAGATTCTGTTCAAGAAACAATAAAAGCAGCAATAAAGTAATAACTGGAATGAAATAATCACTGCTGTTGCTGCAGTACTGAAGAGCAGCAAGTGGAGTTTCAGAGTAAGAAACACCCTGTTCTTTGTTTAAACACCCTTTATGAACTATGCTGATTGCGTGAACCCACAGGAAGGTAAAATCAGGGTTGGAGCTATCTAATTAAATAAGCATGTCCTCTGTGTGGTCCATTTCTAATGAATGCATCAAGGAATGCCTCCAAGTTAAATCTATAGGATATACTATCACTTTAGTGCATGCAGAAGCACTGTTTGCAGACTACATGCCTTGTAGTTATTTGTAGGCAGTTACATACCCTACCGAATACAGAGGCAGATACGTGACTGCCTTTGTGGCTGTATATGATAACACAACAAGGTGAACTATTAGGTACTATAAAATAGCACACACATTCCAGCTAGCTACTAAGAGAAGCCTAACTTCACTTTGGTGCTAGAAAAATGCAACCTGTGCCATTAATAAAGATAGTGCGACTCGTACAGCATGTTGGCAACAAAAATTCACACCGTTGTTCAAAAATAATTTTACACCATTTATCAAATATGTGAGAAAGAGACAAATACTTAGAGAGTGCCATGAAAACTTACAAACTATCTAAAATAAAGTGAACTTGCAATATCAGATTTTACTAGGTTCTTACAAATTCTTGACTCAGTTTTTTGTTTTTTCTTGTTTTTTAAATAAGCAAGAAGATTCAAGAAAAGGGTAAGTTCAGCGTTGTTCCTGGTAACTGAGTTGCTGATGAAGCAGCAGATGAAGTAATAAAGAAGACAGGGTGCCAGTGTTTTCTCCCTGTTTCGCCCTAGCAGTCCATGCAGTTGAGAGACTGCTGTTTTGCCCCAGTGGCGCCAATTTGTTGGGGTTGGCGGACAGCACACTCCCTGAGCACAGTTTTCTGGGCTTCTTCAGTTGTCTCGTGCCATTGATGCATCTACTAGTGCTAACTGATAATAATCCAAACGAAATCTTATCAGAATCAACATAATACACTTCTAGGTGTTCAATTAAATACAAAGTAAATATAAATTCTCCCACTATATACAAAAATCAATTATACTGCAAAAGTTCATAATTATGTACTTACATAACTTTGAAGATACAATTTCTTGGCTTAAGCATACAAGACTGAATAGCTTAGCAAGGTAGCCCTGTTTGGTTACAAATATATATACACATCCTCTCATTATAGGTTTTTCAACAGGTGTTTTACATTAGTAGAGAGGTGAGGAGGTGGAGTAGAGGATGGACATGATACTATTAATACTATTATCAAATTTGGAATTTAATATTCAGAAATATAGCAAACAGGACATCAAAAAATATTAAAACAAGAAGCACGATTAATATTTTTATTTAAAACATTACAGCCAGTAGGATTAAATTCGGAATTTGATCTTTCGGTTTTCATTTAATTACAGCAATGGGTATTGAAATGTGTATCCTGATGTGAAATGTATGAGATGTAAGTATTAATAGTATCATGTTCATCCTCTACTCCACCTCCTCACCTCCTTGCAGAGAAATATTTGAGCTCAGTTTGGGAAAGTCAAAATGACTTCAGGATTGCTCTCCTGTACTATTTCAGACACGTGGTTTATATACTTATGTGTGTGTTTGCCTTGTACATTTATGAACGTTTATTTTATATTTGGGACCTTAGAATTCTTATAACAGGAGACTTTTGTGATAAGGAGAAAGATGGGGAACTGCTCTGGAAAGTGTGGAGCTTGATGCAGCATTGTATATCCTCCCTGCGAACAAATCCAAATCAATACTCAATAAACAGGTTGCCCGGAAGTGGCCAACACCACTAGGGGGCTGAACTGTATGTCTGAGGTTATGACCCTATCCCTGCACAGCAGCATTTTCCATTTCATTCACAGAGGCAGATAATGAAATTCAGTTCTGGAACATAACCATGCCAGTGAAATGTGAATTTATTGGGGGGAAACCTCCAGCTATTATTTTCTTAGCTCTCTCCCTCTGTGGGTTGCTCATGATCTTGGTGGGGGAGAGTACCATTTACTCTTAAAAAAAAAACAGGCAGTAAGGCAATTTCCTAAACTGGCAGGTAATCCGATCTGTGAAAGAGGAGGGGGTATTGGACTCAGAGCCCAAAGTCAATGGAATATAAGCAACTGACAAGGCTCAAGGGGCCAAGACTGGATTTCTTATTCAGTCCAAAATTTGATTGTTTTATTTTTGTTGTTGAAAAAGGCATATCTCTCGCTTCTGCTCTTGTTGACTTGACTCAGCACTTTTCAGTCAGGGAAATTCATACTGTGGTCAGTCCTTAGACAAACCAGGGGTTTACATCACATGGTTAGGACTGTAATAACATTAGAAGTGAAGCATATTAATGGGCAAGATTCCCATGCAAATTGTTATAAACTGTTTTTAATATTGTGTTTTAATGTTGTGACTTGCCCTGGGACCTTAGAATGAATGAATGAATGAATTATAATAGCATTAATAATGACTATTTCTTGTTCTTGGGGCAGCTTTTCTGATATGAATGGGGGCTATTTCAGTGGCAGGATGAAGTGTTAAATAAAGTTTATTAATGTATGTTCCATAAGTGTTCAAAGGCTGTGTTGCCAGCAATCTTTACAACCACCATGCAAGGCGGGCTGAGTCTCTTTATTTCACATTGCCTACTAGAGAGCAGATGCTTAAGTTCACCCTATGAACTGGGCTTTGAACTGGAGACTTTGGCTGCATATGCTCTTTACCTTTAAAGTGCATTTAAAGATGCCTCTCCAAGAATCCTGGGAACTGTAGTTTACCCCTCATGGAGTTTCA
This sequence comes from Podarcis filfolensis, assembly GCF_964270895.1. Classification (NCBI taxonomy): domain Eukaryota; kingdom Metazoa; phylum Chordata; class Lepidosauria; order Squamata; family Lacertidae; genus Podarcis; species Podarcis filfolensis. The sequence goes on from NC_139603.1 coordinate 51,458,602, forward strand.
ATTCCCAGCATCCCTTAACAAACTACGCTTCCCAGGGAGGGAGAAAATGTGGCTTGAATGTGCTTGAAAGTTATAGTGTAGCATATGCTTTTGACTTGTAAGCTCTAGCAGCTCTCACAAAATATGAATAAGGACAGCAATCCATGCATGCTGAAAGACATAGAAAAGGAAACACACTGCACATATTTTCTGTAGAATAGGCAAGCACATGCTTTTAAAAAAAATCCCAGCATCTTCACAGATCATTAATCTTTCCATGTAACCACAAACAATGCACTGTGCAAACCCGAAGAATCATTTCCTACTATTGTTGCTTGGGGGGCTTAAGAGCAATTTAAATGTGATCGCTATTTATACACACCCCGTTCTCCGAAAGCCATTTGTTCTCTCTCTCTCTCCTGAAATAAAAAGAATATGAACAAAAGAGTTGTCTGTATCTCCAGTGAGAACCTCAAGTTTCCTCTATTTTCTCTGCAGCTCTTTTTCTCTAAGAGTTAAATCTGCAGAAGGGGAAAGCAGGAGGGGGGAAAGCAAGCTAGACTTTATGTCTGTACTTGGTGGGATCTATTAAATTACTGCGGGATGTTTTTAATTATGCCACACATAAATGGCTCCACACAACAGCATTTGGATCCAAATGTGAGCCTCATTGACGTGTGCTCTGCATTAGCTCTGCAATGCACTTGCCTGGCACTTGTCTGTGGTGGCCCCTTTGTGGCACCTTAGCAGCCTGGGATTTGTCCTTTTCTTTTTCAAGTTGGAGGATGGGAGCTCATGCTGGCAAAAGGGGAAAGGAAATGGGTAATAAAACAGAGAGCTAAGCGGCTCACTGGAGCCAGCAATACTGGGGATCTGGTTAATTGCTCAAAAATGAAAAAGATTCAGGATTTTTCATGAAATCCCATAGGTACACTTGCCAAGCCTCAAATATTAGATTGAATTACAGTTTCTAATTCCTCCCCCTCCTCCCCCATTTTACCCACAGCCATGTGTCTTATTTCTTCCAAAGGCTCTTCCACATCACAGAACAGTCACTCGAAGGGGGCTAAGCTAAGCATTAGGCACTGTTTTTTCTGCCTGCTACTTGCTTTACTCAGTCCGATTTCTTTATTCCTAACATTTTGCCTTGTGGTGTCCGGTAAGGGTGGGGGGCAGTTCCTTCTCCTCACCTCCTGATCCTCCTGGACATGGATGGTTATTCGTTCTCTTTTCTTATGCAGGAACCTTGCCAGGGACCTTACACAGAGCTGATGCCTGACTGTTGATTGTTATATCCATGTCGAGGAGCCAAGGAGCATGGTGGGTGGGTGGGTGGAGAACAACAACACACAACCAGAAAATACTGTTGCACACCACCACAATCTCTGAGAAGTGAGAGATTCCAGGGGTTCCATGTGCTTACCCAGGGTTTGGTTTCCTCAGAATGAGGGACAGTGGAGCCTGAGGTGTCTTTATAATATATGGTTTATCCATCAGAGCCTACAATGGAAGTGATCACAGCATTAACACCCCAAGAAGGTTTTGCTTCTCCCACAGCCACAGCCTTGGATTCCAGCAGAAGTCAAGCATGGCTCTGGCTCTCTGGATTCTGCCTGCTTCTAGACAGTTTTCAGGAGTGAGCAAGCCAGCAGTAAACCACACGTAAGTGGAGTTAACTCTTTATTAAAACAACAACAACAACAACAACAACAACAACAACAACAACAACAACAACAACAGGATTTGCACTGGAGTGTCAGGGCTAATGAGCCTAGCAACTCTTCTTTGGTAGGTCATGCCCCTATGAAGGAGTTGTGGAGAATGAAGGTCACTTCTTCCCTATAACTGTCCCCTCCTCTTCAGGGTTTCTCCCAAGCAATCTGAGATTGCACCTGCATGCTTGTCTTTTCTCCTCCCACTTTATGCTTCCTCTGGTTATGGGAGACCTGGGTGGAGGGGACCTTATCACAACAGGAGGGGGAAACACCCAAGTCTCTTTACCAGGTGGACTCCTTTCTGCCTCTTGACCTCCCTCCTTTCCTCTCTGCCACAGACTCTCTCTGCTCACTAAACCCTGTTACCTCTTTAGCTTCCAACAGCTCCTCCCAGTCTTCTCCCTCTGACCACTCATTTTCATCCCACCACCCATTCCTGGGTTGTGAGCCTTTTTTTGCTTGGTTCCCTAGCTGGTTCCTCCCAGCATTCCTCTGCATCCAACCAGTCCCTGACAATAGTACATAGCAAGAAGGTTCAAGATCCACCCAGAGAGGAAAATACTCTTTTTATGAGCAGCCAAGAGGAGGTGCAACCACAGACGCACACTCAGAGCAGCAGCCTTCCACCAGCTCTATCCTAGGAACACCTTAAAAAAATAACTGCCTGCCATAGCATGAAAGGGTACAGCAGATGGCCTGGACCAAGTAGATTAACAGCCAGTGTGGTGTTGGAGATAAAGTGTTGGACCTGGGAGAACAGGGTTCGATTCCCTACTCAGCTATGAAGCTCACTGGGTGACCTACCTAGGGGCACTCATAATCTCTCAGCCTAACCTACCTCACAGGATTGTTGTGAGGATAAAATGGGGAGGGGGAGAACTGTATATGCTGCCTTGAGCTGCTTGGAGGAATGGTGGAATATATTAAATATAATAAATTAATGAAGGAACTGCCAGGAACATCTTGGTCACTGCTGCTGGTCGTGGCTTGGGCCGCCTCCTCTAGGCTGCATGGAAAAGCATGTGGGATGCATCCTGTACCTGGGGAGAGTAGAACAAACAATAGATAGCAGCTGGCACACAATAGGTGGCTGAACCTGGCTGCACAATAGATGCTTGTGGGGAAGAAGGCAGAGGGGTGCCACCAGGTTGCAGAGCCACTGCTTTCACCTCAACCTCACCCCAAAAGTGGCTGTGATACTGCAAAGCAAAAATAAAATCAAATCAACTTTCACGAATGTTTGGTAAGCAAAGACTGGAACCAAGTGCCTGGCCTTTACCAACAGAGGGTTTACTTGCTTGTGAAGATAAATACCTCCACAATGATCCCCGCTGTTGGGGTGTGGGAAGGGAAAGAGCTTTAGAGCAGGCATAGGCAAACTCGGCCCTCCAGATGTTTTGAGACTACAATTCCCATCATCCCTGACCACTTGTCCTGTTAGCTAGGGATGATGGGAGTTGTAGTCCCAAAACATCTGGAGGGCCGAGTTTGCCTATGCCTGATTTAGAGGAATCAAGTTCAGATAAGACATACCACGTATAGTGCATGGGGTGACATGGAGCTTTGGGAGACAGTTGCAGTAGTTGCTTAGCTGTATGGGATGCTTTGTTCTGTTGCCCCCAGTTGTTGGAGTGGAGTTTGCATCTGGAGTCCCAAGCCAAGGGAAGATTTGAGGCAAAGAACTTGCATTGCTGATGACCAGTGTTGTTTTAACACAGAGCACTGAACAGACTTAGTTTTTGTGAACCTAGGCCTGCTTTTCTGCATCAGTTTTGCCATTCTGCCAGCTAGGATGCGGGGCCAACCCAACCATGAGACAGAGTGAGGCAGTGGCCTCAGGTAGCTTGCTGGGCATGAGGGGTAGCCATGAGGTTGTTGTTGGGTTGTTGTTTTTTTGGAAGGGGGGCAGAGCTGTGTGGGCCACAATGCCTGCCCTGCCTAATGTTTCCCACCCATGGCCTCAGCTGCCCTGGAGAATACTGTCCTGTTGTCTGTGCTGAGGTAAAATCCAACTGCCAATCTGGCCGCCTTCTGTATGTGAATGGGTGAGGGTAGGGGTGGGGCGAGTGCCATCTTGTTTTTCGCCTCAAGCAGCAAGGATGAGGCAGACTGTGAATGGGCCTGTGTCACAAGGCTTTGCTGGCATTCTTGTACAAAGAAAGCTAAAGAAACCTCCATACTATGCTGCACTAATAAGCCAATGGTGTAACTCCGACACCAAACATAAAAATACATTCCATACATAACGTTGGCACAACCTTTTGGGAAAGTGCCTCAGAGCTGTGTTAGCCCTGCATCTATAAATCTCCATTAAATCAGTTTGACCGGGGTGAGTGTTAAGAGAGAGAGCTGCCAGAAATAGCTCTTTTCCTGCAAGATGTAGAAAAGATTACAGCCGCGACTGAAGGGAGGGTGGGGGTGGCAGTGGCGGCAGAGCGGGGGTGGGGGGTGGAGTGGAATCAAACCAGAGGAGGCAGGAGAGCTGTGAAAGGCATCTCATAAAAGTCTCATTTGTTGGAAGCCTGGAGGAAGTGGAGGCAGCTCTGGCACACGTGTCCACGGTGCTAAATTAGCTGTTAACACAAATAATCAAAGTGCAAGGCCCATCAAGCCGCTGGCGCCAGCAGAACGAGGGAGTGGCCAGGTCAACGCTCCCTCCAGAGCCAGCCAGCTAGCAGGTGGAGACTGTGCGAGGGGACTTCACAGGATGGAAGTGCTTAGAGAACACATTGATCCACTGACAGAGGAAAACGCCACTCCACTCCCACTTTCCAGCTATTGTGTGCGGCGAGTGTTTGGTGTGTGTTTTTATTCCTCCCCCCCCTTCTCCTCCTTTGACTGACTTATTTAATTCCACCCCCACCCCCAACAAGTTGCTTAAGTCAAGAGCAGTCCATATTTGGCATTGGCATCGGCCAAGCAGCTGAACAAAAAACAAAGCCAAGAGTTATCAAAGGTCGCAAAAGAGCTAATCAACCCAAAAGCTTCCATTTGAAAAGAACAAATGCTTTACAGAAATAGGATTCGAAAAACAATATATGCCATAGCTGGAGGGTGTGTTCCTACATTTTTATTTTTATTTTAAAAAAGCACTAACAACACTCAAGCACCACCCTGGATTTTTTCAGATGGCTCAGCCTTGGGAAACAGAAATTTTTGAGCACGGAAATGAGGAATCACACCCTCAGCGCAATCGTATTCTCATATTAAACCGTTTGGATGATGATAGGATTCCTAATTTGTTTGTTTGTTTATATCCTGCTTTTCTCCCAGTACAGAACCCAAGGAAGCTCCCACCATGAATTAAAACTAATACAACTAAAACATGCACACCCACTATATATATGAAGAGAGAGAGAGAAGTAACCCTATTAAAAATAGCATGGAAAATACTTAATACCATTTAAAAGCACACATAGAAAAGGAGAGAATGTACAGCACCCACCTTCAGAAGACCCTGCCACAATGGTCAATGTCAGTGATAAGAAAGCAGAAAGGAGGTCAGACTACACTCCCATGGCAAGGAGTCGAGAAGCCACCGAGAAGGCCCTGTCTTTTGTCCTCACCAAATGTGCTTGTCAAGGTAGCAGGGCCGAGAGAAAGGCCTCTCCAGAAGATCTCAAGGTCTGGGCAGGCTCTTAAAGGGAGATACGGACCTTCAATTTGCCTGTATCCAGGTTGTATAGGGCACTTTTAATTGTGCCTGGCAATCAACCATTAGCCAGTGAAACTGTTGTAAGAAGTCAGCAATCTGCCCATAGCATCTTTGACTTGCTGAACTTTCAAGCACTTCCCAAAGACAGCCCCGCATAGAGCATGATGTTGCAGTAATCCAAACAGGACGTAACTAATGACCAGATCTCCTGGAATGGGCACAGCTGGCACACTATTGTTAAATGAACATGCGGATGCTCTCCCAGTCACTACCAACCCCTAGGCATCTAAGCTCAGGGTTGAATCTAGGAGTACACACGAGCTGTGAACCTGAGTTTTCATGGGGACTATAACTCACCCAGCACAAGCTGAATTGCTATTTGCTGATCTGCTTTTCAATTGACCAGGATAACCTTTGTCTTATCTGGATCAAGCTTCATTTGTTCTCCCTCATTCAGTCCATCACTGACACCAGAGAACAAAAAAGTTCCCTCAGATTTAAATGAAGAGAACCCCCAAATTCTGGGCAACCTCTCACAGTGCTTTAATGTAGATATTTAATAGCATGAGGCACAGGACAGAACCCTGAGGGATGTCACAAACCAATGGCCATGGAATCAAACAGGAGTCCCCTAGCACTACCTTCTGGGCTCTCCTGTCCAAGAAGAACATTGGTTTCAAATCCCATTCCAGGGAAGTGGCCCAGAAGGATACCAGAGTCAGTGGTATTGAAACCTGCTGAGATGTCCAGCAAAACAAACAGGGATGTGCTTCATCCAGTGGCGTAGCGTGGGTTGTCAGCACCCGGGGCAAGGCAAGTAATTTGCGCCCCCTAACCCGTGGATTTGCGCCCCCTAACCCTAACCCCCAGATGTTGCGCCCGGTGCAGCCGGCCCCCCTGCACCCCCCACGCTACGCCACTGGCTTCATCTGTTCAGCTCCTGAAGTAAGTCATCTACCAAGGCGATCAAAGCAGTTTCCAAGTCATAACCTGGGAAATGGGTGTTGTCATTTGTGCTGATGGTATGGTTTTCTTTGTCTATTGTTGGTGTTGGGCATCTTTTTTTCTCCTTCCTTAGCAAATAGTTCCCTCAATTCTAATTCGTTTTCCATTGTCTACCACCTTCAATTATTTCTGAAAGATTACTTCTGGTGCAATTCTTCTTCTTTTGCTTCAGTGAATGATACAAATCTGGGTGAAGCATCAGTCACAAGAGTATTGACACAAACTTCTGACTTGTTTAGTTTGTAATGGTGGATTTGTCTCACTCGCCACACAGCACAGAACAAGTAGTCAACTGAACCGTCTTTGCTTGATTTGTCCTTCATGGTGGTGATATAGAGTTACACAGTGTCTCCATTTCTTAATAGCTTGTGTTTTTGAATTTGGATTGCTGGATCTGGTGGTCTGTGGTCACTGATTGGAAGAAGTCTTATTCTGTAAAGATCCAAAGGAAAGTGCTCACATCCCTACAACTGCCAAGGCTTCTGTTTCGGTTAACAAGAGCCACTGTTCTGTGTCTGTTCATGTTCTTTTTGTATATGCCCTGACATGACCTAGTTGCATCAAAATAAGCAAAAATGTCCAGTTAATTCAAGAGGGCTTGAAATAACTATTATATCTGGTTATCTGTTTTACCTCAGCTTGCAATGCAGTGGGTTTTCTTCATTCGCTTGTTCATTTCCTTTTATTGTCTGTTGTTGGGTTCTGATTTATTTTCACCTTGCCATCAGGTGCATTGTTGGTAGGGCTGTACTACTCAGACATGGGCGTAACGTTATGACACAAAATGGCTTCTGTTGCTCTGCCCATTGCTTGCTCTGAACCATTTTCTTCAACCATCTCAGCGGTTTTCTCTGTCCCACCCCACCTCCTGAGAATTCTTCCCAGTCCTCAAACATCCCTTGTATGAGGTTTTTAACCCCACATGGACTGACAACTTTCCCTCTCTCACAGAAGGTGGCTTACACTGCTTTGTTTCCTGAACAACCAAACATTTTGAACCACCAGACCAGCTTAGCTTGTCAGAGGCTTCCACAATGCAGGACTGTGTAGGTGTTCTAGAAAATCTGTCTACTAGGAGGAGGGCTGTAGTTCAGTGGTAGAGCACAAGATCAGGTTTCTTCTTTTGCCTTGTCAACAGAGCAGGATCAGCTGCTTACTGCACATGAGGTTTTATCTGTTAGCTTTATGCACTAACTTTAGGTACACTGAACAAGAGAACTCAACTTCCAGGTTCAGATGGGGCCATGACTGCCCACATTCCCACCCTGACCACCCCAATATAAGGACCCCCCCCAGTTTCCACAAACATGTTCTTATATCTGCAGAGTTCTTAATGTTTAACATAAATCTTCCTCTTGATAGCTCAAAACAGTTGCATCACTCCAAACCATACATTCAATGCACCCTTATACCATATTAACAGTTAGGGCTTTCCCAAATAATCATGGGAACTGTAGTTTCTCAAGGGTGCAACTTCACAGTTTCCAACATCCTTAACAAACTAAAGTTTTCTGGATTCTTTGACTGTTAAAGTGGTACTAGCTGGTAATGAAGAACTGCTTTATTACTTTTGTTCTGAGAAACTTACAAAACACAACTCCAGTTTGTTTCCACTTCCCCTTCTCTGTCCTGCACACCATATCAAAAAGTCTCAAGTGGCCTGGTCTGCGCAGTCAAGGCAGTGCTGTAGAATATGCAAGCCTCTAAGAATCTCTCCCCTACAAGTGAGAAAGGTGTTGCTTATTTATTTCTTTTCCAGGGAGCTACTGCTGCCAAAGTGGTAACTATGATCCAAGCTAAGCCCAGGGCAGAGAGAAGGATCCTTCTTAATCCAGTTTCAGTCCCTGCCAAATTTTAGGCCCCTACCAGAAGTGTTAGTAATGCTAGAACTCTTTAAGAAATGGGCTGCGGTTAAACAAGCTATCAATCCCCCACAACCCCCAGTAACCTCATCCTGCAGAAAAGCTGGAGCAGCTTCAGCAAATTCACTGCATCCTTTTTTGTTGGGGTGGGGGCAGAACAACATATAAAGAAGGTGTCTGGAATTACTAAGCCAGCATCAGAGAATTCTGCCTTGACAATTAATGTTTGGCTAGCTTAAAAATAACTGAAGGGAGGGGCTTTAAATGGGAAACATTTGGCAGGTTTAATGAGGCCTTCTCTAAGAAATGACACCAATAACTTTGAATGCTGAGGATTTTTGTTTGTTTGTTTAAATATTATTAAAATATAACCTTCATGCATACATGTGAAACCCGCTAATCAATTCCATAAGTGTATATGCAGTCAACTTTTCACATTATTATTTTTTAAGTGCCAATAGGAGCGTTTTCTTGAGGCTAATTTCAGTGGTGAATGAGGGTTGTTTTTTTTAATCGGGATCCTGGCTGGAGAGGGAAGGGTTAAACCTCCCCTCCCCACATGCTGTGGTCCTCATGAAAATTGCGCTTCAACACCCATTATGAAAGGGTAATATCCCAGTGGTAGAGCATCTGTTTTGCATGGATAATTTCCCAGTTTCAACTTCTGGTATCTCCGGGTAGGAGTGGCAACGTCCCCTATCTTAAACCTGTTGACAGTCAGTGTGGATAATACTGAGCTAGAAGAATCAGTGGTCTTGATATTTCTTAACATCAAATTTGACTGTCAGTTGCCCTCAGCTCTGTTAGGGATGCTATTCTGCATTGAACCTTCCAAGCCAAAGTATTATTGGGCATTATGTGCAGTCATGTGTCCTGACAGTTTGGAAATAAAGTGAGCAGCTGGTGCTAGAACAGGCATAGGCAAACTCAGCCCTCCCAGATGTTTTGGGACTACAACTCCCATCTTCCCTGACCACTGGTCCTGTTAGCTAGGGATGATGGGAGTTGTAGTCTCAAAACATCTGGAGGGCCGAGTTTGCCTATGCCTGTGCTAGAAACACCTTCTTCTACAGCAGCTTTTTATAAGGCTTCCAAGGGCAAGGGGTGAGAAAAATGATAAGAGGCTGGCCTAATCTGATAGAAAGAGGGATTTCTTAATCATTGGTTTTTTGATCTAAGCAAATCCCTCTTCATGTTAGCCTAACCTAATGTTGAGTTTTTGCAAGTAAATCTGAAAGTACCTTAATAATTCTAAACACAAAATAGGCATGTCTTCTTTGTCTCTTTAGACTTTTTTAATTTAAAAAAATTAAATTAAATTACTGTTATGCCACCTAAGAGATTCTGTTCCCTTCAACAAATGTCTGTGAGTAAGCCTCATAAAGTTCCAGAAACTTCAAACCAAAAACTTCCATAAAGTTAAAAGAAACCTTTTATCTTGTCTGTCTTTTTTTAATTTAGAAAAAGCTTTACATTCTAAATCCAGCATCAGTAGTGGCATGACCCTGAGTTACGAGAAAGTTAGCAGCTTAAACACCGTAACAAGCTTCAAAAGCTATGTGCGATTTCTATTTCCAGATGTTGAAATGAAGAAGTATTGAAATGTGAGTTCAACCTGCTATTGTTCAGAATAGTGAACCAGTCTGATTTTAAACTGCATTTGCCATTTTTAGAATTGTTCCTTCTTTTTCTTTTTTCTTTTTTTTACTTAAAAAAAATCTTAATGAAGAAAATGGTAGAAACTGGATTTTTCTAAATTGCTCTATGTGACTTTTAGCTTGTGTAGGGAAACCTGATCTAATGGAGTGAGTTTTGGTTCCATACTGTAAATAAGGGGTGGGGATGCTTTGGCTCTCCAGATGTTGCTGAATTACAACTCCTATCAGCCCCAGCAAGCATAGTCAATAGCTGAGGGTGATGGGAATTTAATTCAGCACAAGGGCGGAAGAAGGGGGGTTGTGATGGGTGCAGGCCACCCTGGGCGTCACCACTGAGGTGTGTGACAAAATGCCAGGTGGCACTCACCGCAGGGCCTGCAGCGCATCCGAACCACTCATCTTTCCTGGGAGTGATGCGGTGGCTTGGGCGCACACAGGCTCTGCGCTGCCCCAAACGGTCCACCCACTGCCTCCCCCCCAGCTGTAGGGCAGCTGAATGGGAGGAGGCAGGCAGACTCCAGAGGCCCTGCGGTGCGCCCCGCTCCTATGGGCAGCTCACCACGCCCCTGGGCATGCCGTCCCAGATGCCTGAGCAGTTTCCTCCACCGCTGATTCAGCAACACCTGGAGAGCCAGGGCTTCTCCACACCTGCTGTGAATGGACGGTACAGAGATGATTCGTATCCCCCTCAAATGGTTTCATATGGACCTCACAAAATCCACCCAAAATTTCATGGCAGCAGTTGATTTTTGAAGAAATGTTGTTGTTTATTCTCAGCTGTCCTTCTCAGGCTGCATTCACACAGCAGTTTATTATAGTTTCCTCATGTTTTCCTCAATTAATTTCTGCATTACATTTGAAATTTCACATGACATAGAAGCTACTTCCAGAAATATAGCAGAATATAGTGTAAGTTTAGCATTCATTTCTGTGTGGTTTTTTTGTGGAAACAAATAACACAGAAACGAACACTAAACTTAGACTCATAGAACTCTAGAGTTGGAAGGGACCCTGAGGATCATCTAGTCCAACCCCCTGCATTGCAGGAATATGCAGCTGTCCCATACGGGGATCAAATCTGCAACCTTGGTATTATCAGCACCACTCTCTAGCCAACTGAGCTATCCAGGCTCGTGCTGTATTTCATTATATTTCTGAAAGTAGCTTTTACATCATGTGAAAGCTGAAATATAATGTGGAAATTAATACTTAGGGGGAAACAGAATAAACTGCCATACGAGTGCTTCTGCCGTACTCAAGAAACCTTCATTTTCCTTTGACTCTTCTAGGCATCAGTTGGGATAGATGGTATCTCTCTGTCATTGTGTTTGGAGCTGGATAACATCAGCCAAGAGGAGAACACAGCCAGCATTTGATGGGAGTGTTAGTATGTATATGTGTGTGTGGTGCTTTTAGCTCTGCTTTTTTGAATAGAAAGAACAAGAGCTTGGGCAGCACTTTAAATTCCTGCCAACATTATTGCTGTGCTCCATTTGTATGGTTTATATGTGACCTGTCTACAGTGTATGAGAGATATACCGTATTTTTTGCTCTATAAGACGCACCAGACCACAAGATGCACCTAGTTTTTGGAGGAGGAAGACAAGAAAAAAAAATTCTGAATCTCAGAAGCCAGAACAGCAAGAGGGATCGCTCCGCAGTGAAAGCAGCAATCCCTCTTGCTGTTCTGGCTTCTGTGATAGCTGCGCAGCCTGCATTCGCTCCATAAGATGCACACACATTTCCCCTTACTTTTTAGGAGGGAAAAAGTGAGTCTTCTAGAGCAAAAAATATGGTACATGTGGTCTGTGTGTGTGTGTGTGTGTGTGTGTGTATGTGTATGTGTGTGGTGAATGCATGTGCATCCTGCGTGTATGTGTTAAGAGAGTATGGGGTGGCAACAAACACTTTGGAGATGCACCAATATTACAACATTTCTTGGAAGTATAAGTTGTCCCATTGCACCAGCCCTGCTCACCTCATATCAGCCTCAGGAACCTCAGCACATCAAATTATAGTGTCAGGCCACTGGAGAGCTTTGGCTCAGAAAGCAGCACGATAAAATGGCGGTGATTTGGCCATGTGGTGGAACTGATACATCACATATTCACTGCTAGCAAAGAAATCTAGGCCAATGATACACTTGTGAGGAACTACAAAATCTGCCTTGTCTCATTGGAGAAATGCAACTTTAGTGGAAAATTTTAGAATAATGTATTTCAGTGCTTTTGCCATATTTGGTAGGAACCTATTGCACAAGCTTCTAAATAACCTTAACAAGCTGGTTGGGAAATTTTGGAGGGGAAATGGCAAGAAAGTTATTTGGGGTATTCTTTCAGCAGAACCACCAAAGGCCTGCTGTTGATGCTAAGCAATAAACCTCACACTCCCTATGTCTCAACCAGTGATCTTCCCCTAATATTACTAATTCCTCCCCAAGAATGATTAATGGCATACCTCTAACTGGTTTGCAAAGCATATAATTTGGTTCTTTGGGAATTATGGGGCTACATGCACTCATGACTCACACAATGGCATTAATGTCAGTCATGGGTAACACCACATGTCCTTGCTGAAGAGGGCGAGAGTCAGATGCTAAAATTGTGGCCAGCCGTAGGAGGGAAATTTAGTGGGAAACAAGACTTGGAACATGAAGGTCAATACCAGCAGGGATTTGCAATAAAAATCTCTGACGTCTGAACAAGAGTGGAGGGAGAAGGGATTACAATAAAGATCACACCCTCTGCCATCTGGGGAGCAATCACCAGAAACTAGACAATCATAAATCAGTCCCCCCACAGAGCAACTGAAAATCTTCCTTTCTGAAAGCCTTTTGTTTTTAAAGGAATGAATTGGATCTAACCAGAGCCAAATAATATAATCATATGTACTAAGAAACAGATTTATCAATGACTGTTCTACTGCAGTGTTGCTTTTGTCCCACATCTTTTAGGATAGCAGCCATTTTTTCCAGGAGAAAGAGGGAGTTTTTCCAATGCCTCCTGGGGAGAGAAACAAATATTCTGCTTAAAAAAGGCATGTGCAGTGTTGAAGTTTAATCTGTTTAAAAGTCAGGAGCCGAGGACAGTGGCTGCTTCCAAGTGAAGGAGTTGCACTCATGTCCACCTTGCAGGCTTCCCACAGGCATCTGGTTGGCCATAATGAGAACAGATGCTGAACTAGATGGGCCATTGACTTGATCCTGCAGACTGTTCTTCTGTTCTTCAGTAGCCTTTTCCTCAATATGCATGAGCAGTAGGATGGAGCTTACATTTTAAGATAGGAGATCTAAGCTTCTCTCCAGGCTATTGTCAATTGAAACTATTAACCTTTCAACCTGTTGTTCTCCCTGTGCATATCACAAGGGATCAATGCTAAGAACAGATTTAAGGGGGAAGCCCTGTCCCTGGACTCTTTACATTTCTGTCTCTTCATCTGACATCCAACCCATATTTTCACCTTTCCTTTGAGAATACTAATCTAACATTAGCAATAAAGTCAAGTACAACTGTATGATGCCAAACAGTGAAATCCATCATCCACCACATTCTTCTTGTACACTAGGGTGCTGGCTTTCATTCCAATCAATCCTGGTGCTTTTTGAAAGACCTCAGAGGTGTTGAAATAGCAAGGTCAAGTCATACCAAATGTTGCATTAGGATGGTATTTCAACACTTTGTACCTCATAAGCCTCTAATTTTGACATTTTCTTGCAGTCACTAGAGTCTTTCAAGATGAACTATAATGAACTGCGCCTTGCTGAACACATTCACATATAGAAAATACTATGTATTTAAAAACAAATATGTGTTTAGACAAAGTTGCTAGTCTTTTTCTTTTAAAAAAACAGACTCAGGTCCTCTCCAGATGGCCTTTTTATTGTGCATTCATAATTATTTGTGCTTATGATGCTATAGGGGCACCCATATGTGATTTCGCTTTCAATATTGCAAAAATTTCAGGGTAATCCTTTCCAAAAGTACGTAACGTGTAACTTCCTGCTGAAATTCTGTCACTTTCCATACCACAAATGTTCTGTGTTTTTTGTTGTGCTATAGCCCTACTGGACAGCAATGATGTGGTAGCATTGGGGAATCACTTCAGAACAGCCAATAAAGCAGAAAAAATCCACCAGTAATGCACTATTACTTAGTTATTTTGTTAAGATAATATGTTGCAGAATATATCTGCAATAAAACACCAGTCTGGATTGGCCCCTTAAGAACAGCTTTCTTAAACTGGTCACAAGACAAATGAATATGGTGTCAGATATGTGAATTGTTTTTGATTTTCTATAGCAGCTAAAGTTTTTTATTTGCTTCACTTCACATATAGTATGCTGATGTTTCCAATCACAGTACATTATTCTTTTCATGGCTCCTCCTTGCCTTGTGGGCTAAATTGTTGATAGAAATATTCAGAATGGAATGGATTTTGGGATCTACCTGTTGGTGCAGCACTTAGAATGGATTTGTAATACCACACATAGAATTTGGTCCAACATGCAGTCAGTTTTGGCATAGGATGTGACTGGCAAATGTAAGAAGGTTCAGGCTATTCATTTCTGAGGAATTCTGGGAGCTGAATGCATGCCAGCCCTTTAATCTAGGTTTTATAGCAGGGAATTTGCAGAATGCACCCTAAGATGGGAATGTAGTTGGCATGTAGCTCTTAGATTAGGGCTAGCCACTTGGTGCCCTCCAGATGTTGTAACTCCTGGCAGTCCCATTTAGCTTGGCCAATGGCCAGGCATGATGGGAGTTTAAGTCTAACATCTGGAGGACACTGTGGCAGCTGTCCCTGTCTTAGGTGGATAGCCAGCCATTTCTTTTTGGTCAATGCTGATCCCACTCCCCCTTGCTTCTTTTGCACCTGTTGCAAAGGTGCAGTGGTATAAACTGCAATCTCACTGCAAACACCGGAGTGGAAGTCTGTTGAATCCTTTTTGACATCCATGGTGAAAGATTCCAATGACCTCTTTACTGCGGGCATATAAAAATGTAGGGCTTATCAACACTTCTGTTTGTCCTGTGCCCTGCACTTTCCAGGCACGGATCTCAACTGTTTTCCACATGTCTCACTCCTTTCCCAGGGAAAACCTGCCTTTTAGTGCTAAATTGGAGCAAATGTCAATCTGGAGAAAACCTGAATGCTCCAATTAAAGAGCAGTTTTCCTGAGGAAAAGCAGTACGACAAAGGAAGTGTGAATGAGCCCTTAGCCTGGTGAAAAAATTTGGGACACGGATAAAAGTAATTGCTGAAGGGTTGGGGTTTTTTTTGCTCAAGGGCTGTGTTAACTAACACTCTCTTTGGAATCTTCCTTCACTTGGATGTTAGTTTCTGTTTTAGTCCCTTCTGTTATGTTGTCTCCAAATTGTGACTCACACACAAGGATCATACCAACAATCACTTTAAGAGGAAGGCTGTGAAAGAGTCTTTCGGGAAACCATTCATGCACTTCTTCAGGAGGTTAGCAAAAGTATCTATAGAATGAGCTGAGTTGTTGATTTAGCTGAGGCCAGATTTGACATAGCCATGCTACTTTCCAGGATAATTTTAGCAGCTCATTTTGGTAAGCTTTCAAAAATGTAATATTGTTCTGGCAGACCAGAAATGTCTCCTGCACAAGTCCCCAATGGAAAGGAAGGGGAATTGCACAAGAGCAAACTTTATTCTTAGCACACTATTATACAGTTATATGTCCGTTATTAGCCCTATGGACAGAGGATGTTTCACTTCTGTGTTCTATATAGCCGGGATGGTGTGTCCTGTTTCACTGCTTGAGGTGAAATGGGGAGTGCTACTTTGCCCTGCTGCCACCACTGCTCCTGGCACAACCTATCTGCTCCTGCTGCTGCCATCTGCTCTGCTGCTACCATGCGCCCTGCTCCATCCTCTGCTGGTGGAGAAGCACCACCAGCACCGGTGCCAATTTTGGGCAAGATCACACCAATTTTGGTGTGATCTTGCCCCAAATCATGTGAGATCACCCCCCAAATGGCCACAAAATCAACACCAATGGCAGGTGGTGGACATGGCAGGGCACCTTTGGGCATGCTGCCATGGGGGTTTCTGCCGCCTGAAGCAGCGGCCTCACCTGCCTCATGGCTGGTACAGCACATAATACATTACCAGCTTTATAGACATGATTAATATATTATTATAATAGTATATGACACCTAGAGTAATGATACTCCTGAATGTTCAGTTCTTAAAGGCACCTAAACTTTCCTCAGCAGAACAGTTACTAATCCTTTGTGTGAAAAGGATTTTCAAATCTGACAAAGAATTCACCACTGTCTGAAGATTAAACAAGTCTGGAAATTGATAAATTCTCAACATTGCAAACTGGGCAAATGTGAACGGTTCTTAATGGGCAAAGCAATTAGTTTTTATAGAAGAAGAGAGAACAATTGAAAAGGTGAAGGGTTTGCTTTTCAGAGCAATGGACCTTTGAGAACCACACACATTCTTTGCATGTTATCTGAATTATGTTCATCCTGTTGTGCTAAAGAAGAGGCACACACCCCGCCAGTATCTTGAGCTTGATGTAGACATGACCTTTCACCTGGAAGTCACTCTTCCTTAATTTCTTTCTGCGATGGACTAAGAATGCCACATATACATCAGTGGAGGAATGACTACAAGGATTAAGAATCCCTGCAGAGCCCTGGAGCTCATGGGGTAACCTTGACCCAGTCACAGTCCCTCAGTCTCACTTGCTTCACATGAAGATTGTGAGAATAAAATGGGATAACCCCCATGTGTACCACGCTGTGTACCTTGGAGATGCTACAGAAATCTGATAACTAAACAAAACATATCAAATTAACTCTTTGAGGGTGGCCAATAAATTTTTTGAACAATTTATTCTGGGAGCATTAAAGCGTTTTGTGCCATCTGCTTTGTGAGAAAGGGAAGGAGGGAGAAAATTCTTAGGAATGGGTCTGGTGGCTCCTTGTCTCAGGCAATGATGCTGAGAAAGCACAAATGAGCCACAGTGGTGAACTCATGCAAATGCAATGCCCCTCAAGGCCACAGGAATTGTGGAAAGATTTGTGTAAATATCTCATGCATTCTTGTGCTGTAAGGTTTATGGAAATGAAAACCACAGTTGAAAAGCCAATGCCACATTCATTCCCCCTCCTCATTGCCTTTTTTAAAAAATGACTAGAATAAGTTCACAGAAGATGTGATGAGTAGTCAAGAAAATAAGTTGTTCTTATTTCAGTACCAGGGAGGTAAAAAAAGAGTGGAGTTTGCCATACACGAGGCAGGACAGGATGTGAGAGTGTGGAAGGAGGAGGCCATTTTGTATGTGTCAAACGAACTTCTGCCGAAGGCATGGAGAGAAGAATCTGGGCCACACACACACAAAGTGGAAAAGTTGTTTGAATGTGGATCACATGTATATGTCATTGTACTCTTATTCAGCTTAAAGTAGGGCTAGTCCAAGACATCTTCCTGCTTTAGGCAGAGCAGCAAGTGGTATCCATTCCCTGAATCTCTCCCCTCTCAAGTGAAGATTCATAGTACTCATGACTGGTCAAGTTACTTTGGTGCCCGCGGCATAAAATTCTACAAGGGCCTCTCCTATCAGTAAGATATACAATAGTAATACATTAAATAACAAGTGGCTGCCCTTCCATGATAGAATTAGTGGTTGAGGTGACCACTCCACACTGCTTAATAATAGGGTTTAGCTCAGCACGAACCTATAAATGTCTCCTAAGAAGTAAGTACCATTGAATCCAATGGGGCTTATTCCATGGAAAGTGGGTAAAAGTTTGCAGCCATATTTCGAATAGAGTAGCCACTATTTTGTTCTTTGCGTTGGCTAAACAAGGCCAGTGGTGTGACTGGTTGAGGACACATGGGACTAAGGGTAGATAAAATTGCAGGTATTTCTCTGCAATGGGATGCTGCCCAGATAAACAGGCCCAGAGTTCTGTAACAAATGGCAGTTATGGCAAACCCAGGACTTTGGGCAAGTCTGTCTTGCAGCAGTCAATCAATGGTACTGCACCTGAAGCAGGAAATACAAGTTTTAGTGGTGTCTTGGAGCAACTGACATTCCCTTCTAGTCTGAGCTAGGTAGTCAAGGTGGAAGTAGGCAGTTTGGACTACAGCTACAACTGATACTATATATCTAAGTTCAGTGGCTGTTTTTGAATGACATAATTTAAAGGTGCTTCACATGTATTTCAAAATCTACAGACAAAAAATCTAGGAAGGTCATCAGCAGTGAGTTGCATTCTTTGTGGTATGAAGCAACTGCAGCAGACACTCTTTCATTGACCTCAGTTACATCACCTGGTTGCACAACAACTCTGATTAAACCAGAATAAGGTTGAGAGCTCAATTTAAGTATGGTCAATCAAGTGTCCACAGTGCATGTCTTAGTGGAGAAATGAAACAAATGTTGTTCAAAGAACTCAGTGGCAGTTTCTATGGCAAATATACTCCAGGGTCTGCTTATCATCTCTGAACGTTCCTCACCTCTTTGTTCTTCTGTGTCTGAATTTGGTATGAGGGTGGTCCATTTATGCATCAACAAGAAAGAAGATACCACCATGAAAGATCTGCATAGAATTTGCATATGCTAATTTATATGTACAGATGCCATTATATAAATTAATGATGGTTCCCCATCTGGGATTTTTAGCGCTTCTCAGTCTGGATGAAATGCCTTGCTATTTTCCCTCCCTACTATGTGTTTTTCGAAAAGTGAACTTGCAAGGATTTTTTTTTCTTAAATAAACCCCTTCTTTATTTGAGAATTTGCTATCAACTCTCAAATGCACGCTTGCCTTTCCCCCTTCTCCCCTGCGCTCATCAGTTTCTCTGAAGGAAGCAGATCTCTCCTGACCCTCCTGGAATGCTCTGTGCTTATTTTATCTCTGAAAACAAAGCAAATTTTGTAGTGTTTTGTTCTATTTCCTATGTGATAGAATCCTTTGTTTTCATCTGCAACCTCTGCAGCTTCCAATATTTTACTTTATTTTTCACTCCTAGCAGCTTGTCGAGACACCAGGTTCAATAGTCTGCCACCAGGCCCTGCCTCAAGGTCGAGGATTCCCTCCTTTTCCTTCCCAGTATTGTCCTGCATCCTGGAGGGCCCTTCTTCATACAGTGCAATGGCTGCTGTGACAATAAGGACTGGCACCAGGCACGCTTGCTGCCACGGTATTGGTGGCTGAGCGCATGCCAAACTCTGGTGACAATAGCATGACTTCAGATCCTTTATTAGGAAAGGAAAGGCCTAAATGGGAGGGTCCACTTACGAGCACACAGTGCCACCTTGGTTCTGCCTAGTGCATTGTTCTTGTCAGCCTACAGTGAAAACTCCCTCCTAAGCTTGTAGAGTTTAGAGACATAGATATATAAACTTGCAAAGATTACACACACACACACACACACACACACACACACACACACACACACACCTTTCTGTTGGGCCCCTTAACTCATTCTTGCATTCATGGGTAGTCTAATACACCTGCACATTTATTGAGAAACCCTTTGGGTCTAAGAAGAGGATTTGTTGACAAGTGTACAGAAGGTCTAGAGCTTAAACTTGTCACTGCAGCAAAATTGCCATTTGGTGTCAGGTGAATCACTTATGGAAGGGATGGAGAAAAGGTAGACCAGGATCTTCTGGCAGTAATGGAAGTAGATCACCAAAATGTTCTGACTCTCGGTTGTTTAACAACAATAAAAAATACCCCCTAAATGATACTGTTGCACCAAATAAAGCTGTGTATGATTATTGCATGTGTTTAACCTGAGGTGGCTTTTTGTGTCGAAGGACTGTAAGCTCAGTACAGTTTTGGGAGTTTCTGGGCTCAGAATTTTAAAATTCCAAGTATGCTTTCTTTAGAAATACTGTAGCATTTATTGAAATTTTCCAGTACAAAGAAGAAAAAAATACATTGTTGGCTGCCTTCTATGGTAAGGCACACACACACACACACACACACACACACACACACACACACGAATTTGTAAATCTGCCTGTGCTTGGCTACCCAGAGCTTAAATACATGACTTTTCACACACCCTTTCAAACACATGCACTTGGAGAGGATCTCTAACTTGACGCAGAGAGAGAGAGAGAGAGAGAGAGAGAGAGAGAGAAGACCTGTATTAATACAGGACAAAACTGTATCAATACAGGACATAGCATTTTACAATCCTGCATTATGCATGATAGCTGGCAACACTAGGCAGCACCTGTCTTGTGGAATATATTGACTACAGAGCTTTTCTTTTGTCCAAGCCTTCTTGCCTTGGACAGAGAATGCAGATGTTTATTTATGAAGGTTTTTGAAGTAATGTTTCAAATGTTTAGGTGATGTTAGGGTTAGTGGTTTTTTAAACCATTGCTTTTAGCTTGATGTACTTAAGTGCATTTCTGCTGAACAACCAACTAACCTGCATTGTTATTTATTATTATTGTAATCCATGAAATGCCGGCAAAACAATGCATGCCACTTTGAACAGATGCAGCAGCGATGGACAACCTGCAGCTTTCTAGAAATTACTGGACTACAGTTCCCACCATCCATGACCATTGGCCATGCTGGCTGGGGCTGATGGGAAGCTGGAGTCCAATTACATTTGGAGAACAAGTTTTCCATCCCGGCACTTTAGGCAAGTCAGTATATTAGCAGTTATGGAGATAATTTTGGAAGACACACTAGGTGAAGTGTATATTTAGAACAGATAATTATAGTTCAATGAATCATTACGTGCCTTGTCTAAAGTCAATGAGGAAATAGGGACAAGCAGTTCTGCGTCTCTCTGAATTTAGGGCCGATGAACGTTAGCTGAGTAGCAGTAAATCTATCACTTTTAAAGCTTGCCTCCGCTGATGGGTTCTGCCTTCCTGTCACAAGGAAGCTGTATCACTGTGAGGCATTTGACAATGCTTTCATGTCATGTTTGCATGCAGTTACCATGCGATACAGTGTCCCATGAATTGGTAATATAGCTGTCACACAGAGCTATAATCATTTTGCACAAAATGGCTGATAGCTCCTAAAAGGCAAGCGGGGTGGAGCTGGGGAGACCCTGGCTCTTCTCAGCTGGTGATTTATCCCACCACTTCTATCCCCCACAGCTGGACCTGTGTCTGTGTATTAGTAAGCAATGGCCAGTTCCCATTTTTCATGGTATATATATGTTTACAGTTGTAATGGCTTGATTTATAGTGTATGATCTATTGGTCCCCACAGAGCTTTTCCTAAGCCTAGGTTCTGGTGTGTGTGTGTGTGTGAGAAATATCTGTGTTCCTTTTCCACAGACTTTCCCAGTGTGAAGTGTAAACAGTGAGTGTTAGGGAAGTAAACAGCTTACACTCTTCCCACCCAAGCTGCTTCACATGAATATGTGGATCCCAAGGATTATCACACTTCTGGGAATATGAACATCAACTTAAGTGTGTGTGAGAGAGGGTGGGGAGGGGGTCAGTGTGGTTCAGGAGATAGAATGGAAGCTTCTGACCCAGTTTTGAAACTTGCTTCAGATCACAGCCTCCCTTGGTATCCCTGGGCAAGCAATTATCTTTCATTCTTCACTCCACAACTCTAAAAAGGGAGTAACAGCACAAGGGTCTGGAAGGTAAACGCTGAAGTCTCTTAAAAAATGTCCTATTAATTGTTTTAAAAGCATAGACGGTGTGATGAAGTGGTTAGCATGTTAGACTAGGACCAGGGAGGCCATGTTTGAAATCCCCATTGAGTCATGAAGTTCACAGGGTGACTTAGGGCCATTTAATGCCTCTCAGGCTAACCCCCCTCACAGGGTTGTTGTGGGGATTAAATGAGGAGGGGGAGAACCATGTGCACCACCTTCAGCTCCTTGGAGAAAAAGGTGGGATACAAATGATGTTTTAATTTGCTGGAAGGTGCCCAGGCAACCCAGTCAGATGGGCGGCATATAAATAAATTGTTATTGTTGTTACTGTTGTTGTAAGTAGATAGGTAAGTAAGTAAGTAAGTAAGTAAGTAAGTAAGTAAGTAAGTAATAAATAAATAGTTATGTCTTTATTCTAAGAAGGAAATCTGCCATCATCATTTAAATATACTGGCTTCTCAGTTTTCTTAAGCTGCTTGACAGCCAAACTCGAAACCGCATTAGGGCATATAGTAGCTGCCACCAAAAAAGGCAGCTGTATGTTTGATTTCCTTCCTTTTTTGTAATCTCTAGTGCAAAGCTCACATATCTTGATCCTCAGGCCAGCAGTAGCTGACAGTGTCAAGTGGAGGCAGTGAAATACAGAATATTATGACATCAGGGCATGGATAAACTTTAGTATGTACAGTGGTACCTTGGTTCTTGAACATAATCCATTCCGGGAGTCTGTTCGACTCCCAAAACCATTCGAAAACCAGGGCATGGCTTCTGATTGGCTGCAGGAGCTTCCTGCACTCAATCGGAGGCCACGTAAGCTGCATCAGAAGTTCGGCTTCTGAAAAATGTTCACAAACCGGAACACTTACTTCCGGGTTTGTGGCATTCGGGAGCCAATTTGTTCAACAACTAAGCCATCCGGGAACCAAGGTACCACTGTATATTGGAGGAAGACAGGCATTTTCCCTTTTCTTTTTAACAGTTGTGTGTTTATTGTAATGTCTTGCTTGGATCTAGTTTACCATTTTGCTTCAGGCTCTCATTGTGCCAGTTCCCTCCTTTCTCTCAATATGCAGTGCTTTCCCCCCTAAAAAAATGTTTAGGGGTACTCTCATTTTCCTACTCATATTGAAATACTGCCCATCAATACCAGGGAAGATTCTGGAGCAGATCATTAAGCAAACAGTCTGTGAGCACCTAGAAAGGAATGCTGTGATCACCAATAGTCAGCATGGATTTCTGAAAAATAAGTCATGTCAGACTAACCTGATCTCGTTTTTTGACAGAATTACAAGCCTGGTAGATGAAGGGAATGCAGTGGATGTAGCCTACCTTGATTTCAGCAAGGCATTTGACAAGGTGCCCCATGATATTCTTGTAAAGAAGCTGGTAAAATGCGGTCTTGACTATGCTACCACTCAGTGGATTTGTAACTGGCTGACTGACCGAACCCAAAGGGTGCTCATCAATGGTTCCTCTTCATCCTGGAGAAGAGTGACTAGTGGGGTGCCACAGGGTTCTGTCTTGGGCCCGGTCTTATTCAACATCTTTATCAACGACTTGGATGATGGACTCAAGGGCATCCTGATCAAATTTGCAGATGACACCAAACTGGGAGGGGTGGCTAACACCCCAGAGGACAGGATCACACTTCAAAACGACCTTGGCAGATTAGAGAACTGGGCCAAAACAAACAAGATGAATTTTAACAGGGAGAAATGTAAAGTATTGCACTTGGGCAAAAAAAATGAGAGGCACAAATACAAGATGGGTGACACCTGGCTTGAGAGCAGTACATGTGAAAAGGATCTAGGAGTCTTGGTTGACCACAAACTTGACATGAGCCAACAGTGTGACGCGGCAGCTAAAAAAGCCAATGCAATTCTGGGCTGCATCAATAGGAGTATAGCATCTAGATCAAGGGAAGTAATAGTGCCACTGTATTCTGCTCTGGTCACACCTCACCTGGAGTACTGTGTCCAGTTCTGGGCACCACAGTTCAAGAAGGACACTGACAAACTGGAACGTGTCCAGAGGAGGGCAACCAAAATGGTCAAAGGCCTGGAAACGATGCCTTATGAGGAACGGCTAAGGGAGCTGGGCATGTTTAGCCTGGAGAAGAGAAGGTTAAGGGGTGATATGATAGCCATGTTCAAATATATAAAAGGATGTCACATAGAGGAGGGAGAAAGGTTGTTTTCTGCTGCTCCAGAGAAGCGGACACGGAGCAATGGTTCCAAACTACAAGAAAGAAGATTCCACCTGAACATTAGGAAGAACTTCCTGACAGTAAGAGCTGTTCGACAGTGGAATTTGCTGCCAAGGAGTGTGGTGGAGTCTCCTTCTTTGGAGGTCTTTAAGCAGAGGCTTGACAACCATATGTCAGGAGTGCTCTGATTGTGTTTCCTGCTTGGCAGGGGGTTGGACTCGATGGCCCTTGTGGTCTCTTCCAACTATGATTCTATGAATGAGGCCAAACAAGATTCACAAAATGCGTACCCCCAGAAAAAATTACTGTCAGTATGTATCCATTTCCTTCTCTCCATACATCAGTAAGGGCCATAGCTCAATGGCAGAGCATCTGCTTTGCAAACACAAGGTCTCGGGTTCAATCCCTGGCATCTCCATCTAGGACTGGGAGAGATCTCTGTCTAAAATTCTGGAGAGCCACAGCCAGTCAATGCAGACAATACTGTGTTAGATGGACTAATGGACTATTTTGGTATAAGGCAGCTTCTCAAGGATGGAGAAGTATATAATGAAATGTGCAAATACGGTAAATTAAAATTTGCCTAGCCAATTTTTAACAACTCATGTCAATTAAAGCTTAACCCATACAAATGCTGGCAAAGTAGAATGGGTGGATATATATGATGCTCTTAACTTCTTGCATAACACAAATAATAGCAAACACAAAAAGTCTGCATTCCTGCAAGAGACTCCTGATTGTGGGACAGCCACCAATAACAGCTCTATATGGTAAGGTAAAGGACCCCTGGATGGTTAAGTCCAGTCAAAGGCGACTATGGGGGTGGCTCTCATCTTGCTTCAGGCCAAGGGAGCCGGTGTTTGCCCAGAGACCACTTTCGGGGTCATCTGGCCAGCATGACTAAACAGCTTCTGGTGCAACAGGACACCGTGACGAGTGCCAGAGTGCATGGAAACACCGTTTACCTTCCTGACACAACATACATAAAATAATTGACAGCATATTCTCAGTAGATTTAAATATATCATTGGAACATAGGGATGGGCTGGGCCATCCTGTGACATAATGCCTTGTTCTTCTAATGTTTTAGTACATTTTCATTACTGCATATGCAATAATGATGTTTGAGCTTTGCTCCTTAGCCCCAGCTGTGTTAGACTCCCCTGCCCCCCCCATCTTCATTTTTAAAAAATGTGTTTGCGGAGTTTTGTTTATAGGGTCAAGATCCAAGCTTTTGGAGAAATAAGTGTTGTAAGAGCTGTACAGGAGATCTGAAGTAATACTGCATGGAAATTTCTTTCACTTCCTCTTTGCAAGAAAAGGCTCCAGCACTGAAAGCTGTAGACTTCCCATCAAGCAGCCATCTGTGCAGCACTTGGGAACAGTGGTGAGTGCCTGAATCATCAAGTTTGGCAGTCATTTACCCACCACTCTGTTCCCTTTGGGCAGCTCTTTAGTGAATTTGGAGGAAAGGGGGAAGAGATGAGGCAGGACAAGGGAAGGAAGGATAGAAAGAGAGAGAGAGATAAACTGCCTTTTAGCTTCATGATTTATGTTTGGTCCAAGCGTAGTCCTGCTTTATTTTTTCCCTCTTGGAATTTATCTTGGACATGTTGTTTCAATATGAGACAATCAGCTGAGCTCTCTTTGGAATGTCCCCAGAGAGGAGAAACAGCCTCCCAGTAGGGTAATATGTTCAGCAGAACACTAAAATGCATTTTTGAACATCTGCGTTCTATTTATGCCTCCAGAGTACTTCCCATCAGCTTTAGGGGAATCAAAAGATGCTTTGAAAGATGCTCACCAATTCTTCATGCTTCACTGTAATTTGCAAGAGAGCTTGCTCTTTTAAGCTGGTTTACTTAAGGCATGTGATTGCTGTAGACCAAACATTACAAACCTATGGTCCTTCATAATGAAAGGAATCCTTTTATTGACCTGCTATTTGTAGATGTCTTAATAGGTTCTACTGATTAATCTTTCAGATACATTTTTTAGTTGTCACTAAGGAAAAGCTGTCACCAAGGAAAACACATCTGCTCAGGATGTTCAAGGAAGGAATGATATATCAGGTTTTATTAAGAAGTGATAATAAAGGCCACACTACATGTTAGGTTGGGAGTTCTGCGATTGGAGTGCCTTGTGAAATTTCTTTTAAAAAGTTGTGTGTGGTGTTTGTGTGATTTGGATCATTGTGTGTGACTTAAATTGTTCCTCTAATCTGCTCTATTTCACAGACGAGAAACTATACAAGCACAATTTTGTGGTTGCATGTTTTTCCTTCTGCACTTAAGCGCAGCTCAGGGAAGAGTGATTTGTCTTGGGTCCATGATGCAGATGGACATGTGTGACTAGTTTTTAGAGAAGAAAAGTGCACTGGGAGATGCAGCCACAAAACTATAATGTAAGATGGAGTTTGAATAAAAGAATATACTGTACTGTGAAATGCTAAAGAATGACACCAATTAATATACCACAGGGATGTTAATTTGTGATGGATGACTCTTGAGTTGAAGCAGGGTGCATCATAGAGACTTGGGGCTTGTTGGAAGTAAAGGAGCATCTGCACAAGGCAGCATAAGTTATTTCTGGTTACTTGGTGATTCTGACATAAGAAAATGTTGAAGAGAGGCAACTAGCAAAGAAAAATTAAATGGCTCTAAGCTTACCATATAAGGACAAACACCTAAGTCAAGTAATGAGATAAGGGGTAACAAATATCCAGTAGTGGGGTGTTGCCACTCACCTGACCTCTGGTCAACTGTGTCACTAGCTTACTAGGAGGTAGAGTGAAAGGGGCAAGGCAGCTGTGAGGTTGGCATGGTGCAAATGCACTGGCATAGCCAATCTGGTGCTCCCACCGGTGCATCTACACTTACCTCACTCCCACCTTGTCCTTGCCCCTCCCCCTCTATGTCCCAGTAAGCAGCAGTGACAGAAGTGACTGCAGGTCAGGTGAGCAGTGCCACCCCATCCATGCCATCCACTATTGCAAATACCAGACAGGGGAGGGGGAGATCTGTTATGGTGGGCAGGTCAACACTGTAATCCAAGGGAACAATTTTACCTAGAAAGTTACGTAATCCTTTTTAGTTCTCTCCCCTGCAAATTCCATCCACTTCTGTCAAAAAGAGGAAAAAACCACAATAGTTGTTTTATAAATTTACCAATAGTAAATGGAGTGAGGGTTATGGAAATGAAGTGGGCCCTAAATTTTATGAGCTGCTGTTACAGGAAAATCACTGTGGCTATCTTTTTAAAATTTGGCAAGCTTCATTCTCTTGGAAAAAATGATGAAAGCACTTTAGATCAAGGTGGGATGTTTCCCAAAGTGTTAGATCATGATCTAAACCAAATTTTGTGGTCTGTATACACCCCTAATATTCATGCAACGTTTCATCTGCCCTGTGAAGAATAATGAAATCTCATTGCTGAATTTATCAGTCTTGAAGGTAACATATTAAAATTGATGAGCCTTTTTTCTATGCTTCATGGCAAATATCTCAGCCAGGGTATTGGCTAGTTTAATTCTGCTTGATAAAAGAAAAGAAAAACTGCAAAAAATAGTTTGGATTTTTTTTTAATATAAAAAAGAATACATTTTCATTAATTCAGTCAAATGTAAAACAGACTATTAAAACACACACACACACACACACACACACACACACTCCTTGAACAAACAACCAGGGCCTTGACTTGTGAAATTTCATTCTCATATGGGTGCTGAAGAAGTTCCCATAGTACTGTTATGACTTGTTATCTGTCTTCACAGGATATACTCCCACACTCTTTCTTCCAGGGTCCCTGCTTCCTGTGGGTCTTCCCACAGCTGCCAGCATAGACAGCTTGCGTCTGGAATAGGCTTCATGTAAGCCTGAAGATGCTTATACTCTCTCACTCAACTGAGTGAGTCAACACACAAATGTGGCAGATGTTCAGCATCAGGAGGCAAAAAACTTGCATTTTGCACCATGCAGCAAATTCTTTTTTCTCTGATACCTTTAATTTCCTCTCCGCAGGATGTGGAATAATTTTCCTCTGCTGCTGCCATTCCTGTGAACTCAGGGGTCTGTGAATTTTACAAGGACATTTGCATTGCCATGTCATGTGTGCTCAGACTTAATGAGGCTAAGTTCACTGATGCGAGCTTTTCCTTGTTTTATTTCTTCCCCTCCCCATGGCTGAAAGATGAATGGCAACTCTGATAATATATGACAATTGTGGATTACTTATGCACTTTGCATATGTGAGGTGGCTAGTGACTGAGAAGGCAATTTTTAAACACACCAACAACCAATAATCTGTGGATATTAATGCATGAACCAGTGTTATAGAATCCCACCCACTGTACATAGAAACTCAGATGGGCGGGGTTTTTAAAAAAATTATTATTTCCAGGTATTTGAGTACTATACTGTATAAGATGCTAGCTTTGTAGTATAGAGAATTATACTATTTGCCATGTGGCATCCCACCACCATGTTGCTGACTACTGTTGAAACTTTGTGTAAGCTGATTCAGCTGGACACAGCTCATGGAACAGGTTGAGAAAAAAACACATCTAAACCAAGGAGTATAAACTTTGTCTTTTATTCTAGTTTATTATTTTAAGTAAAGTATTCAGACATAGATTTATCCTTTAAAACACAAGTGATATATCAAACCAACAATGTAATGTATGTTATAGTTTCTTTGGGAGATTCATGCTTTGTTATTTTTATTTAAAAAACACACCCCCCAAACCCACTTTACATTAATTGTAAAGCTAGCTTGATGTTATGCCTTGGAGAATGAGTACTGAGACTTGTGCAAAGCACTTAGACAGTGGCCCTGATCCAAGTCAAGTTCATTAAGACAGGCAGCTCAATCATATGCTCCCACTACACCACCAGCAGCAGCTGTGCCATAACCACACCAGCAAAGTGTAATCACAATTCTATGCACTCCCAGCAGAAAGAAAGAATAGTGATGTCATGATGGTGGTGGTGATAAAAATAATACAAAGAAAATATGTGTTTTCATTACTTATTCATTCATTTAAATTATTTAGATAATTCTAAAAGTGTTACCATCCCCCTAGCTTCAGGTGATGGGGGATTCAGGGCAGGGCATCAGGGGTTGATGTTAGTATTTGGGCAAGTTCTTGTGGGAAAAGACAGTGTGTTAGGGCAAGGGTAGCTAACCTGTGGCTCCCCAGGTTTTGTTGGATTCCAACTCCCATCTGCCCTAATGAGCATGTCCAATGGTCAGAGATGATGGGAGCAGGGATCCAGCATCATCTTGAGGACCAAAAGTTCACCACCCCCTGGTTTAGTGCTCCCTAGGTTGAAACTGTGCTTGGAAATGGGTTAGGAGCCACTATAAGAATCTCACTTCAGTGTCAAGAGAAAATTTGATGAGCATCCCTTCAATTCCTTCATCCAAGTCATTTATGAAGATGTTGAACAACAACAGGCCCAGGACAGAACCCTGCAGCACCCCACTTGTAACTTTTGTCCAGGATGAGGAGGAACCATCAATGAGAACTCTGGGTTCGGTCAGTCAACCAGCTACAAATCCAGAGCACTCCCCTGATTTGTCTGGCATGACTTATTTTTGAGAAACCCATGCTGGGTCTTAGTAATCACAGCATCCTCTTCTAAGTGCTCAGAGATTGACTGCTTAATGATTTGTCCTAAGATGAGTTGGTAGTTACCTTGGTCTTCTCTCTCCCCCCCCTTTGAAGATAGGGACATTTGCCCACCTCCCATCTTTAGGAACCTCACCTGTTTTCCAAGAATTCTCAAAGATTATAGTCAAAGACTCTGAGATTACATCTGCAAGCCTTGAACCCCCTCCCCAGCGCCACCGCCGAAATAAAAAAGCCATCATGAAGCCTACTGCCAGGGCGCCTGCCACCCTCTTGGGCCTGGCGAGGCGCCCCCCCTGCAAGCAGAAGCAGCGGAGGGGCCTTATGCCCCCTCCCCAGCACCACAGCCACGGAAAAACAATCAAAGAAGGCTGGCAAGCAGCCTGTAAACAAACAACGCAAAAGACTTACCTCAACCTGGTTGCTCAACGGAACACATCCAGCAACCTGGAAGATGATCCTGGAAGGAAGAAAACCAAGTGAGGCTTGGTTGAAAGGGTCAGCCTCTTCTCTTTGGCCTTAGCCCCACCCTCAGCTGGCCATCCATTGTCCTCCCTGGCCAAGGGCGGGTCAAAGGCAAACCCAAGCAGGTGGGAGGCACCCGTCCAGGTGAACCCCCGCTCGGTGCCGCAAACCCCACCCACCTGTAGGGAAGGGAGGGCGGAAACTGCCCACCTCCAATCTTTAGGAACCTCACCTGTTCTCCAAGAATTTTATAAGATTATAGTCAGAGACTCTGAGATTACATCTGCAAGCTCCTTTAGTACCCTTGGGCACAGCTGATCAAGCCCTGGAGATTGGAATTCGTTTAAAGTAGCTAAGTGTTCCCTTATAGCCTCTTTTCCTATCTTGGGCCGCAGTTCCCTCCTTACATCATATTTTATGTTAACACTAGGTTGGGCATTGCTTTCTTTTCCCCTTCCCATTTATTTATTGCAAGTTAGATTCTGAACAACTCAAAAGCTGCAGATATTTGCTTCCATTAACATTGGACCAACCTCCAAAATACTAAAACACATGCATGGTACTTGACCCTCAAATCTGAAAAGGGAGTGAGAGCACTTGGCAATCACTTCTGCCACCTTATTTATGCATAATGGCAACCTACCAATACTATTCTTGGGTATAGTGTACCTGTCTTTGGCCAGAACTCCATAATCCTTATTTGTCCAGCCATTTTACGAGAATTTGGCTACTCACATTAAGAAGGAAAGGATGAATGGTTAGGCTGGTTTTCTTGTAGCAAAGGATCACATTACAGGTGGAATCTTGGGGTTGCCTGGTCCAAAATCAGACAATTATTCTTTATATCTAATCCTTCTAACAGAACCTTACATAAAGTGTACACTGAGGAAGAGCTTTGCCAGGTCAAGCAATACTCTGTAAATCACACATGCATGGCTTGAGCTCACACTTATTTTACAAATGAGTGGACCGCATATTTTTCATGCGAAGTATAAATGCTCCCTCGTAGTAGAAAAACATTAGCTTCCATGAAAGGGCAAGTAATCTGCATCTAACAGAGGTCCCTCTAGCATATGCATTATTTTACATTCAGAAATTATTTACATCCCAAAGATTAGCTGCTGCTGAAGCCGCTTTCTCTTCTCAAGATGCTCCTGCCCTGTGAAAAAGAGAGTTGTGTTTTGATGAAGTCTCTCTGTATACAGGAATGTGAGCATTAATTAAACACAGACAGCAAGAGGTCTCTTCAGGTGGCATTTGAGTGAATGGCTTCCAGAAAGATAATTAACAAACTTCACATAAAAAAGAAACTGTTTTCTCACACGCTGAGCTAGATTAGTAGATGAGGGCAGTAATGTCCTGGAAAGGAGGTATGTAAACAAGAAAAGGTGGCAGTGTTAGGTTTGTGGTGAACTGCGTTTGTCAGTGACATAAACAGCATGAAGAAGACTTCTAAACAAAATCTCCAACTGGTCAGTGGAGCCGACCCACCACAGGCCTTCGATGGTGCAGAGAAAATAACTTCACATTTTCAGAGGACACTAGTGTGTCTGTAACAGCAGGGATCCTCAGATTTTATTGTCACTGTGTAATTGTCACTGTTGTTGCCACCAGGTGTAATTCTCTTGGGTGAGCTGGGGCTGTAGATACATTCTTTCTTTTCAGCTTGTATATTGGAAGCAGTTTGGTCTGGCTTTCATGCTGTCTCTAACACTGTTTTTGCTAGTGATAATTGAATCCATTTGGACATTTCCCATGCCTGTAATTCCAGTGTAAAAACTATATTGCCTAGAATCAACATTCAGGTTAAAAACGGAAGTAGATTGAAATATGATTCTTTACCTGGGCTTCTGCTAACTGCTCCAGACTTTCATCCTTGTGCAGAGCACTTAAGCATGAACTTAAGTATTTCAGTAGTCCATCTGAAATTGACTAAACCACATCTTAGGCAACAGAATAACATAGATGCTTAAAATGGGTCATAGAAACACATATTTATGACTAAATATGTGGCCTGTTTTAGAGACATCGTGTCTCCGCAGTACTGATCCAAATTGGCATATTTGAACATTGCATAACAAGAAGTGACTTCCTAAATAATGGATTACATGGCTGAAGCTAGGCACCCGCCACTAAGAAACATACTTATTTATCTGTTTCAAACATTTACATTCTGCATTTTACTAATAAATTCAAGGCAGTCTACCAAAATTAAAACAAGTAAAGCAACAATTCATACATTTAAGACAAACAGCATTTAAAGCACTATGATACCATAATGGACATGGCTTCCTTCAAAGATTTCTGGGAGCTGTAGTTTCTTAAGGGTACTGGAAGTTGTTAGGAGACTGCTATTCCTTTCGCAGAGCTACAGTTTCCAGAGTTCCCTGGGCAGAGGGATTGATTGTTAAACCACTCTTGAGAATGCCATGACTGTTTAAAGTGGTATCATGGAGCTTTAAATGTACAGTGTGAAGGTAGCCTTAGATCTGCAATTTTACCTCCATAGCTTTGTGTCCCGTACAACTGGCATGTTTGGTAGAGAACAGGCCTGCTTCCTGCAGGCATTGGCTGTGTGAGTTCCTATGGGGACCTCTCTAGCAAAGATGATCCAGCAGGATTTGGCTCTGCCAGCCAGAAGCTGACTGGCAGAAGACCGAAAGCCTGCTTTCCTTTGCCAATCAGGGAGTGCACTTTAAGGTTCTTGATTGTGCATTGGCAGCTGCGTCTTTACCTGCCTCACACCTGACATTGCATATGATGTCAGATGTGGGGCAGGTGAGTGTGGTTTGGGAAAAACAGCCTCATGGGCCAAATTTGAACCTTGGGACAGGGCTTATTTGGCCCATGGATGAGAGGTTCCTCACCCCTCTTGAACATCAAGAGAAGCAGGCTCACCACATTTGATCTGATCCAGCTAACTGTCATATGATTATGGGAGCATGCTTCTGTGCTTCTATCCCTAGCTGAATGGGCTATTGCAAGTGCACAGATGATTTCTGAGCCGCATTGACCAGCCCCAGGCAATGCACACCTAATCTGATTTAAATTGCAATTGCTGTTTGGATCAGGGAGCAGGATTAGTCTCCCTGCTCTTTCCTTTCTGCCAAAGAGCTGATAAACACAATTCAGAGTATCTGCATCTGGGTCCTGGTGTTTTGTAGCTTGTTCTTAGTTTTTCTGTGTAAGGCTTATTCTCTGCTTAGTTACCAGCATTGAAGCTGATCTGGGTAGAATGAAGCTTAGTTCTGTTATACTGTATAGCTACTTCTGTTATATAGTCTGAATGCATAAACATAGTGTGGTGGTATATTTTAACAACTGGGCTGCATATACTTCTCCTTTTTCATATGTTAGGGAGATAGACTTCAGATACCTTTGACACAAACAAAGGTATTCTGATGAGACTCTGCAAGCCAAGCATTAGTGCAGCTTTTCACCACCAGTAGAATTACTGTGCACTGAAATAACAAAAAAGGGAGATAGTAATAGAAAGAAAGCAGGCACCATATGTGATGGATTGGGGTGTGTGTGTGTGGGGGGGGACCAGCTTAGGAAGTTTAGAGTTCCTATCAGAGCAAGACCAGGAACTGAATCGGAAGCTGAAATGACTGTGACACTGAATTGAACTGGGTTTCCCAGTGGTTTGCTGGCAGAGATGGAGATCAGGTACTATGGATGATGGTTCTGGGTTTTGCAAGAAATAAAATAGATTGCATCCACTTCTCTCTGTCTCCAGTAAAGCTAGGGCAGAAGAAGCAGCTAATGAATATGAAGAACCACTCCCAGGGTTAATTTTGTGTTGAATTGCTATACCACTGATTTTGGCCATAGAGAAATAAACTGTGATGTTACAGTCAAGCAGCAAACCTGAACATTTCATGGAAGTGGGTTTGTTGTTATAGAAGAACTTTTTGCACAAATATATGACAGAACAAACTTAATGATGAAATCATAGCAGCATGTTTTGCTGATAGTAAGTTCTTATAATTCTATCAGACTCATAAAGAGTAAGAGGTCAATTCCATTTTTGCTTCATTTAGGAAATATCAAACCCACCATATTAATGTAGATTTTTATTATGCTGTTATTTTGAGGACTAACAGACTGAAACACTGTTAGAGCCTAGTGGTTAAGAAACTGAGCAATGAACTGGATCCAGATTCAGCCACGAACCCACTGGGTGGCTTTCGGCAAGGGTCTTCTCTCTGCCTCTGACTGCCATCTCTGAAATGTAGATCACAATATCAGCCTAGTTAGCAGTTTTTGTAGGATAATGGAGATAATAGATATGAAGCACCTGAAGCACTAAGGGTGTGTGTGGAAATAATAGAAAAAAACTTACCAGTATTCTTAGTGTTACTTCCATGTTGCAAACCTTTGAAGGTTTCTATAAGGTTTTAAAGTTAAACCTTAAAAAGGAAAAACAAATCTGTATGAAAAAGATGTGCAAAGAGAAGAAAGATGGGACCTTTGCAGTCAGGATGACTGTGTTTGATGGAAAGATCTGTTTTTGATTAACATGCCAAAAAGTACTTAGGTTGAAAAATTTACTAGATGCTTTGAAAGGCAAACCATTTAGAAATATGTCATAGAGTCAGTCCTGGGAATGATTTAAAAGCCAGTGTTCTCTTCCCATTCAAAAATAGAGGTGGGCGTTTCTACCTTTTTAGTGTGTCATTTGCTTAATACAAATAATAACACCAGTGCTCTGAAAACCAAAATACTTGATAAGCATTTGGTGAAATTTGTTAGCCTAGGCCAGTGATTGCCAACATGGCACCCATTTGCCCACAAATGGCCTTCTCTGGCTTCAAGGAAGCATTCTGTTGTAGCAAACAGAGTATGCTTGGGTGCCTCCTTGGTTGCAGCGTGGTGTGGTTCCCCCAGCAGTTTCTCTGGTTTGCAGATGTGCCCATGAACTCCAAAAAGGTGGTGTCCCCAGTCTAGGCATTATAAATGTTTGCAGCGGCATATGGCAGTATAATATATTGGCTGGTTTGGTTGGCATCCCTCTGCCTTGGGAGACAATGGGGGAGTGTGCCTTTGGGAATGAAGTCAAAGGACAGTGTAAACTGGCATTTGCCTGGTGCTTTTGCCAAGTGCTACCATGATCAGCTGATGATTGGCACTTGCAGAGCCCTGTGCCTCTTCAGCTGCACTAGGGAGTTCTTGAAGGGGCATTCCTTAATGCAGCAGATCCCAGTGGAACAATCAGGGGCTCACTTTAAGCTCCTGATTCTTCCTTTTGAGCCGTGTCCTTACCTGCTCCACATCTGACATCATATGTGGGCATAGGTTTGGGGAAAAAATGGCCCCATGGGCCAAATTGGGACCCATGCTAGATCTAAGCAGGCCACAGGTGGGATGCTTCCACCTCTGCAGATACACTTGCAGATACAGGTGTGTAGCAAAGGTGGAGGTATGAAGGCACCATTTGCTGTTCACCTGAATGAGGTATGAGAGACAATTGAAGGAAGATCTCAAGTTCTGGCCCCTGAAAACCACTATAAGTCATGCACTAGGGCTCAGATGTAGACTCAGATTCTCTCCTGTCCTTAAGACAGTATTTCTCAATTCACTCTAGATGCATCTTTTCCCAGCTTGGGTTTCCAGACATTGTTGTGGGCTTGTCATCTGCTTTGGTACCTCATCAACCAGAGCAGCTGAACTAGTTTAAGTTCTCAGCAGCAATGAGAAGTTCACCAGAGACAATAAATCATTGACATAATGAATTTCTGGCTGGTGTGTGAGGTGATTCAGAAATATATATCTCAGCAGATTGCAGCAATCTGTGGCATTCCCATCAGGTGATGAATACTCTGTTGGAACACACAATTCACATGAAGAGAACAAGCAAACGGAAAATAAGACATGCAGTATGGAAAAAATAGCATTTTTGTATATTTTTAGGACATTAAAAACATATATCTGTTTGGATTGTTCATGAAAGATGTAAATGGCAACTTTTCTCTCAGGAAACAAACATGCCTGCACATCCCATAAAGAAAAGAGCTGATTGCCAGTGCCACTTAATCCTGCCTGGAATTAATATCAAATTCATACATATCATAAGAAAACTTATTTGAATAGTGTGTTTTGAAGTATTTAAAGAAAATGAAGTACTGCAATTTTTGATCCCACAGCCACTCTGCTGCTGAACAATGAGCTTTGATTTATTAAAGTTATATCTCACCTTTATTCCATTATGGAGATAATGGCGATACACAACCAGTCTCACATCAAGGCACTGACCAGACCCAGACTCCTTAGCTCCAGCATGCATGCTGTTTGTGTCATAAGAATATAAGGAAAGTCTTGCTGAATCACCCCAAATGCCAACCTAGTCCAGCATCCTGTTCTCACAGTAGCCAACCAGATACCTAAGGGAAGTCCACAGGCAGGACCTGAGTACAATAGGCTATCCCCACCTGACCCTTGAGAACATGCTGTTGAAAGCAACCTAACACAAACTGAAGGTTTTCAGCTAAGCTAGTTATGGGCCACCTTCCTCCATTCTTCTAGGCTTGGCTTGTAATTAGTTTTTTAATTGCTTTTTGGGAGAATCCTGGAAAACCCCCCAACTCTTGGGATTTTCTGAGTTCTTTCCAAGAAATTTCATGAAACAAAATGAAAGGGAGCTCTTAAGATGATTTAGCACTGAAAAGAGAACCTGGTGTAAGCTTCTCCTAACCCTAGCTGCTTCTAATTTAATTGCATTGCAAGGGGTTGGACTGGATGACTCTTAGGGTCCCTTCCAGCTCTACAATTCATAGAGCATGGAAAACTATGTTTCCCACACCAGTAAATGCCTTTTATGAATTTAAACATTTGGTAAAAGCATCACAGAATCTTGTGGCACCTTAAAAGCTACCAAATTAATCTACAGTGGTACCTCGGGTTACATACACTTCAGGTTACAGACTGTGCTAACCCAGAAATAGTACCTCAGGTTAAGAACTTTGCTTCAGGATGAGAACAGAAATCGTGCGGTGGCAGCAGGAGGCCCCATTAACTAAAGTGGTACCTCAGGTTAAGAACAGTTTCAGGTTAAGAACGGACCTCGAGAACGAATTAAGTTCTTAACCCGAGGTACCACTGTAGCTGCACCTGATAAGGCAAATTCTGAAATGAAGGAACCTTCTTCAAAAGGGGGTATCTGGAAGTCTTAGCAATGGGAACAACAGAATGGAGCATCAAATGCAATCGTTTCAAAATAACTATCATCTTAAAAAGGGGATTAAAAGAATCAATACAGCACAACTGGATTAATTTAGACACACGTCTGGTTAGTCCTAAACCCTGCTGACACAAATCAGGAAACCATGATTGTTTGGGTCACCAAACTAAAACCATTACCCTCCCCAAACAGACAATGCTGTGATTTATTATTTCTTCATATGAAAACACTTGTCAGGTAGTTGGTAAATTGCTGTGTCTGCAAAGCTAGATGATAATCTTATTTTGAAGCTTCTTGAAATGCTTGCTCAAAAAACCCCCCCAAAACACTATATAAATATATTTTAACTAACTTGACAGATTTTCCTTTTTCTGGAAGGGGAAATGGAGTGAAAATATTAACATCAGGCATAATAAAAGACTGCAGTGCTGAGCACGCTTACAAAATGGTAAATTCAAGTGCATTTAGTAAGATGTCTTCTGAGTTAACATCCTTCTTCTTCTTCTTCTTCTTCTTCTTCTTCATCTTCATCATCATCATCATTTACATTTATTCCCCAACTTTTCCTGTTACTCTAACATACTCAACTCTCTCAATAAAAACAGATCTTCTTCCATGAGAGTCTGACTGAGGGCTAACCCAGGAGTGGGGACCCTGTGACTCACCAGATGTTATTATTTTTATTAGTATCATTAATTTATTAATCATCTTCTACACAACTGATTCAAGGTGGTATACAATAAACACAATTAAGAACGTTAGAAAAACAGCAGATACATTTAAAACAGTTCAAAAGCAATTCAAATGAACCACAACTCCCATCAGCCCTAGAAAGCATGAACAATGGGCAGGGATGATGGAAGTTGTTGTTCAGCTATATCTGAGCTAACCTAACCATTCTAGTCTTCCCTGCATGATAGCACTTTGTGAATGTAGCTTTTCCATTTGAGAAATGTGTTAGCCTCTTTGCTTCTCTCTGTTCCACTGTATTCTGCTGCTTGTGGACAACTTAGAGGTGTCTGCTGAAATGCTTTGGCTTCTTAGACTTAGCGTCTTGCAGTTGGAGTGGGTTGGTGAAATTGGGGATGTAGCAAACATGATTCATTAAAAAAAAATCCCTCAAGTCCTGGGACAAATTCTATGGGATTCCCACGTTTATTATGTGGGAAAGTGTTGAACATCTTGTATGCATTATTTTTTTTCAGGCTTGGACTCTCCAATTCCCCGTCTGCTATGCTATTGGTTCCTATTAGGTATTGCTGCAAGGGAGGGGAACCTCTAGGGCCACGTTGCCAATTTTAAATTGCCAAGCGACCCATGCCAAAAAACATACATGAGCATTGTTCTTCCTCAAGAACTCATGCAAACATGTGCATTCTCCCCTTCTCTCTTTGAAAAGAGTTGGAAATGGATTTGGGAGTATGAGGAACTAGGGTGGAGTTGCAGGGGGCGGGGGCAGAAAGAAGGAAGAGCCAGATTTCCCTGGCTGGTAAATCAGAGCAATTACTTTATTTAAAAAAGGGAAATTTGGAAATTGTGAGCTGGTAGGTAGAAAGTGTGCCAGCTCCAGTAGGGTTGGGCCCTTTGGCAAAATGTCTTCAGAGGCCTCCTCACTGCTGTTGCCACCACTACCCATTTGCTTGCCCCATTCCTCTAGGCCTGATCCAAGGGAAAAGGGCAAGTCAAACCAAGAAAGCCTCTTGTCTTGTGGTTTACTCAGAGCAGGCAGTGACGGGAATGTGGTGGAAGAGGAGGAGAAGCAGGGCCAGGGAGCTCAAGAGACTGGCAGTGGGCCCCTGGTGGGGCATAGAGACATTGCCAGTGATACCGACTGCAGAGGCACACTCTATTTAGAAACATACTAATAGCCCGTGGTAGATTTTCATTCTTATGAGTCTGTGAACCTTTTGTATGCAGTGATTCAACTATGCCTGGATGTTGGGACCTAAGTCCCGGGCACCACAGCCTAGCCCCCCTAGTGATCACTCAGAGAATGGCAGACAATGGGGGCAGTGGAAAGCACATCTGGTGGGCTGCCAAGCACATGCTGGAACCCTCAGAGGCCAATGCTGGTCAACGTAGCAGGCATTTTGAAAATAAGCATTTTATACTTGGGGGAGATGGGTAGCTAGCAAGGCATGTGCATGCTTACAGATCCTTGTTTTATTATTTTTATTATCCTTTTCTGCAACAAAATGGGGCTTACAGGACAAAATGGGTAAACAGGATCTCAGGGTAGCTGAAGCAAATCCTATTTTTTGGTATCATTATGGTAGTATGCCTTAAGTTAATTTAAAATGCAAACCTGGGCATGCATTAAAACAAAAATCAGGGCTTGCACACTGTTTTCTGTTATTGCTCTAACAGGTCAGGAATGTAGAAGGAGTTGTAAAACATGGAATTGAGGAGGAGAGAGAAGAGAAAGGTTACTTATGTGCATCACAAATGAAGTAAAATATATGGCTATCTAAAGCTCCCCCTCCCCATTAGACCATTAAGTTCAGGGTCTAAAATTACCTTTCTGCACCACTGTCCATATGTGCTCAGTGTACATTCCAATCTTTTATTTCTAATTCCATAATCATTGCCATCAAGCACTATGTGGGCAACATACTGATATAAGAAACCAATGATTTACCTATTTACTCTTTCCCAAGGGCAGCGCTGAGTCTAAGGCCAATTGCTCTGCTCTCAGACATCCTGCTAGGTAAAAGTCAATCCATCAGCGAGTCATTCAGTTGACGCCTGCTGGTCCTGCAGTGTTAAAAGTGACATTTCATGGACAATAGTGTTAAATGCTGCTGAAAGACTGAATTAAAATTAACAGAGGAAAATGTCTCCATCCAAACACATAGCACTGGGTGAGGACTATGGTCATGAGTGGCATCACGTAAGTTCTAAGACCAAAGGTGTATTCAGGAGCTGATTTTGATTTAGGTGTCACTGGAGTGGTGACCTGATGAGCTTCAATTTTACATCTTTTAATCAGCTGGCTATGACATTGGTGTCAATAACTGATTTATTCAGGAGCTACACTATCACAGATTTAAGTTGTTAGGCAATGTACCTTATGCATCCCCCTCACCCCCAAGCTGGTCTTCATCAGTCAACAAATATATGTATGGATAGTACAAATCAGAACTGATCAACATATTTTGAACCACATTGTGTGATACAAATAGGAGCTGATTGGTGTTTAAGAAGGAAGGACTATATGGGCCCCTACAACAGGAAGGCCAAACATTTCCCATACCTGTTTTATACCCTGATTTTAGACTTTGTCATCAAATCACTGCTCCTTGAGTCATGCAAGAAGTTAAAATAAACAAACACAAAAATTAAAATGAACAGACATAAAAAATAAACATAAAGTACAATAAAGTTAATTTCGAAGACAGAGGTAATTATTTTATATTGTTAATGTAGTCCAGCTTTCATTTTGCAAGAAGTCTAGGGAACCAAACCCTTTATTAATAGAACTTTCCCATGTTAAGGGATCACCTGACACTATTTCCCCCTTGATATTGTGAAACAGAGTTCTTGGTATTGCTCTGAATGTATCATTCCCATGAGGCCCTGCCCTTTATATTAGGGTTGAATAATTAGATCACAAGGTTTAGCATCGTGATGCAACCTGCTAGCATTGTGCACATATATTATCACTTAAGAAAAGGTCACCTTAAGTCTAGTGCAGCACCAATTTCTTTTTTTCCCTTGGGAATAGTTCTAAGGGTGGTGTCACTCTTTCGGTGTGTGACTTCTCTGTCATCATTTAACAAGCCTAACCTGAAGACAACAGGCTGCATTGTAAGACCAGGCTTTGATTTTGCAAATTCATACACATACAAATAAGTACACGCAAACACTGGCCTTAAGAACACTCCTTTTTACTCATGGGCAAACTACTGGCAAAGCAAAATCCAGCCCTTTTTTGTGCCCTCAATGAATTTCTCACTGCAATACAAATAAATTAAAACACAAAAGAATAACCCAAAACATACTACACACCTATATATTTAATGACACAGTCATACCTTTTGGGTTACCATTCACAAACCTGATGACATGCCAAAGGTTGCAATCCCAGCTGCAGTAGATTGGGGGCACTCAGACAGTTTTTTTTTTTTTTTAAATGTACAGTAATCCCTCTATATAGCACTGAAAGCTAATGGGAAAAGTCAGAAGTTAGCATCTCGTGTAAAGCTGGATGCAATTAAGCCTGTTGATTTTTCTGGGCCTAAACATGGCTCCTGGATTGTGACTGGATAATTTTATTTATTTTTTAATCATCTTACCATGCAGTGTGGGCACTTCTTTCTGAAAACTAAAATTCATGTTGCTTGGGCATAATCTGTGGTGCAGTCCCAAAGTGCCATCATGCTGTCCCTATGGCAGAACACTGCCCTGGGACTGACTATTCTGTGAACTGACATAACACACGACAGTACAATTTTTAAATGAATAGGACTTCACCAATTAATGGGACCCTTAAAGCACTTCCAGGACCCCATAACAAAAGTGATAGGATGTCAGTTCTTAAAACCAGCTTTTAGATGCCCACTTCAAATAGCAGGTGTGGCTCTTCAGAAGTTGCTGAACTACAGGTTCCATCACCTCTGGCCTTTGACCATGCTTGCTGGGGCTGATGGAAGTTGTAGTTAAATGTATAGTAATGCCATGACCTAATTGCCCTGAGATATTTTACCATCTCTAGAATATGTAAATTTTCCATGTTAGGACAAGTAAGTTCTTTGCTCCTAAATGCCAGAGTTGTTTAGCACCTGCACTTTTCACTAATGCCAAATCAATTCATACAAGTTAGAATGCCTGTTGGGTATCAGTGGCAAAACATCAGTTGCTAGCATGGCTTTTGTTGTATGTATACTGAGATTCAGCAGCCCTTAATTCCCCCCTTTGCTGCTCCCCAGTGTGTCCTGGGCATCT
The DNA here is from genome assembly GCF_964270895.1 of Podarcis filfolensis. Lineage (NCBI taxonomy): Eukaryota > Metazoa > Chordata > Lepidosauria > Squamata > Lacertidae > Podarcis > Podarcis filfolensis. The sequence goes on from NC_139603.1 coordinate 51,500,540, forward strand.
TTGCTAGAAGTACTGATAAGAGGATAAGCAACATGCTAAAGAAAACACTCCAGTATTTATGTGTTGTTATTTATTTGGTGTTTTAATAGTCAGTTAAATGGACATTTATATGTTGACCATATATTTGACAAGCATCCATGTTTGCTGCAAACTTAATCCCCTTTGGGCCATAGTAGCTGATCAGAGACTCCCTGTGTGGGCAGCAGAGCATTTGACTCCATGCACCAGTAACTTCATGCACATTCATGGCATGTTGCTGAACTTTGATAACATTTGTCTCACTTCGTGGCCAGATGCTTCCGAGTTCTGGTTGTCCATGTGGTTGCATTCACTGTATGATGAGATTATAAGTAACCATCACAGTGCAAATGGTTATATGAACCACCTTGAAAATCCCATTAATAAGGGATTTTATTTTAAGGCTGAGATGGATAAATTAAACCTGGCTATTTTGACCACCCCCAATTATACAAGAAGTTAGAATATGCAGGTTATTATTATACTTGCTAACTTGTGCCTGTTTACGGCAGGAATGGGAAGCCAGATGTTGCTGGACTATAACTCCCATCATCTCCGACCATTGGCCACACTGGACTATAACTCCCATCATCTCCGACCATTGGCCACACTTTCTGAGGTTAACAGAAGTTGGATGTTGACATCTTGGAGGGCCATGGGTTCTCAGCAGGTTACAGAACATGGCAGTAATTGGGAAAAAGTTGTCTGATTCTCCTCTGCAATATGGACCAAAGAACTTTATTTTAAGACTTCTTGTCCTTGTCACATTCTGCCTGTCATTTGCAGACTTATTTTACTTTGAAATAATAATGTAAGTCTGCAGTCCTATACACATGTACCTGAAAGTAAGTCTCACTGATCTCAAACAAAACCCAAAACGTCATATTGCTGCTTCCTGTCATGATCTTCCAGAATAGAAGGTGACAGATCTCCAAATATGTAAATCTGTTCACATTACACAGCGAGAGTGGACTTCTTAGAATAAAATTCCAGCAGAGATATTGGATTCCTGCATGGCTTTCAACATCTTACTGTTTGTGTGTGTGTGTGTGTGTGTGTGTGTGTGTTTGTGTGTGAGTTGTGTCTGTTACTTTTGCATATTTATAACCTAATTGCTAAGAAACGAGTGGCAGATATGGGGGAGGGAACTGCTCTCCTTGAGGTCAGTATAAGGCTGCTGCAGTTCCTTAGCCCTGCGAAAAGGATGGCAAAAGTACCCTCGGTGATAAGCCAGAAGCAATGCTATAGACATTAGGAGACTTGCGCTAGGGATATAAGCTTTGAAAGAAATGAGGCTTTAATTGGTGAAGAATGTCTCAAAGTGAAGGCAGAAGGCCAAATGGAGCCCTGGGTGTAACTTGAGCGATTCAAATGGAGTTTGAGATGAATCGGACTCTGTGCGTGTGAGTGTGTGTATGTGTGGAAGAGAATTGACGTAAACTTCCTGTGAGAACGCTGTGTTCGGTGGCCAGGCTTTGCTGAGTAACAGAGAAAGGAGTCAGAGCTGTGATTATTTGCACTGACCAGGGCTTGTCTGGCCGGGGCTGTGCTGTCTCCGCACAGTTGGACTAGATCACGCTTGACACAGTCGGAGAGGGAGAGAGCAACTTGTGGCTCCAGCATGTCGGCCCGCTAGGCAGGTTGATGAATGTTCTGAGCTTTAAGAGCTTGCCACCCAGGCCAGGCCAGCCCATCCACAATGAGTTACAGTTTCCCGATCTCCCTCCCAACGCCTCCTGCCCCCCTCCTTTCCCTCTCCACCACGACTGCTCTCCACATAAACACTGCTACTCTATCTTCAAAGCCCAGTCATCATGTCACTGTGTCAGTTCAGAGCAGACTGGAATCACCCTGCTGGAAAGCACTGGCCAAGCCTCTCCAAATAAACAGGATTAGACAAAATCTTTTCTTTTCGGTTTTCCAGCTTGAGGGTGCTTCTCTCCTCAGTTCTTGTTGAGGAGCCGGTGGGGTGTTTTACCCCCCCCCTTTTCCTCCCTAAAAAATCAGGTGGGGGGACGACACAGGACAATGCAGGTTTGAAGTGAAATATTTCACTGGCGATGGTGACACATTCCCTGTTGACGCCTCTCCCCAGAGGTTAGGTTGCGCCTCCTCCTGAGAATCTTTTCCGCAGGGGAGAGATGTCTGTGGGAAGGAAGCCTTGAGGGATTGCACAAGGCTGTCATCTCCCAGGGAAAAATGTGCTTTATTTCAATGTTGTTCCCACCAGCATCTTTCCCGTTCCATGCATCTGGTTTCATTTTCTCCACAATGGTAGTTTCAAGCTATTTTCTCTTCTTTTCACATCTCCCCCCACCCTCTGACCCATCCAGAAACGATGAATTTCATCTGTGCTTGAAACAGGCTGAGAAACAATAAAAAAGTTGTGGGTGCCAGGGGAAGATTGCTCTACAAACCACCACTAATTCCACAAGTCTTCTCTGCAAATAATTAGCAATAAAACCTTGCATTAAAACAATTTCTATGATGTGAAAACACTGTGCACCACACTCAGATGAGTGGATGAACTCAGGATGTGGCTTTTTAATTGTTTGAGATAAATGCTCACATTTTAAGCTGCATGGTGTGGTTTCCCAAGGATAGATTTCCCTAGTAATGTTTAGTGTCCCCCCTACAGATTTCTTCTTTTTTTTTTTTTTAGTTTGGAAGATTATCTTCATTATATACTTATATACTTCATTATATACTTCAGTATATACATTATATACTAAAGTATATACTTCATTATATACTTTAGCAATATTGGTTAAAGAAGACACATACCAGTTACTGCAATATGAAATAAACTATTGGTGTTGATGCTGACTATGCTTGTTTGGTCCTGAAGAAAACTTTAAGAGACAAAAGGTTGAGTCATTTCTGGATGGTTACAGACATCGCTGTTACAGTCATGTTGAATTTCCTAGCCTATGACAATTTTGGAGTACATCGTGTCAGGCAACTGCCAATGAAAATACAGGTGTTTCTCGGATCTTTTTGACAGACTGAGTTGTTGAAACTAACTTTTGATAGATATAGACTCATTTTTAATTGTTTGCTTAATTGTATGTTTTAATTTAATGTTTTAATTTAATTGTATGTTTTAATGAGAGCCAGTGTGGTGTAGTGGTTAAGAGCGGTAGTCTCGTAATCTGGTGAACCGGGTTTGTGTCTCCGCTCCTCCACATGCAGCTGCTGGGTGACCTTGGGCTAGTCACACTTCTCTGAAGTCTCTCAGCCCCACTCACCTCACAGAGTGTTTGTTGCGGGGGAGGAAGGGAAAGGAGAATGTTAGCCGCTTTGAGACTCCTTAAAGGGAGTGAAAGGCAGGGTATCAAATCCAATTCAGGATGTTTTAATGTCATTGTGTATTTTAACTGTGGTTTTTTTTTAGTTGTAAACCACTAAGAAACTATTTTGACATATAAGTGATATAAAAATTAAATGGCAACAATAGGCTTGCTATACATCTGGAAATTTCTGGACATGTAAGGAAATCGGATGCCTAAAATAGTATCCAGGGGAAATCTTTTTTCTGGTCCCCCCCCAATCAATCAATAAAATTAACAACAAGCTAAAACCAAATTAACACAAATGACAGCTTCTACATGTTCGAATAGGTTTGCCTAAACAAAAACGTTTTAATCAAGTGCTTAGAATAGTACAGCAAAGCCACTTGTCTGATGTCAATAAGCAGGGAGTTCCAAAGTGAGTGTGCACACTAAAAGATCAATGTCTTAAGAGCATGGAATGAGTGTTACAGTATGTGTTGCCTGTAACATTGCCAGTTCTGCAGGCAGGTGAGCAAATATTTGTAGCAACCCCATCCCCATTCCACCCCTGGTCCCTGTATCTCCACATCCTGGCACCATTCTCAAATGTTAGTGTCTTTCTTTCCCTGCTGGGTAACATAATTACATTTCTGGTCACCACTGGTATTGGAGATCATATATTCACTATGTGTGCAGAAGGAAGAAATGTAAAAATAACACGTGATCTTTCTGACTTCTGGTCATAATCTTAACTATATAACAGTGTAACATTTTGAGAGCAAAAACGTGATATTTTCATTCATGTATGTATTGCATCTATTTCTTACCCCCCCCCCATCTAGCAGGATTTACTTCTATCTAATGCTGAAATTTACCGGTACTTGTAGCAGGTCTCTTTAAGTATTAGTTGTTCATTATTGCTACTGGGGTTCCTTTTCATTGCTAATGAATTAATCTAGATGCTCTAGGTAGAAGAAACCACAAAAAGATATTAAGCAAGTGTTTCCTCTTCCCTGGCTTGGACTGGTGCTAAGTGCAGAAAATATGAGAGAATATTTAGCTGGCCTAAGAAAAATGTGCAAACTTAAACTAATGGTTTTTCAGTGCTGCCTGTCTGCCGTTATTGTGTGTTTAGGACACTCCAATAAACTGCAATGTATTTTCTGGGTACCAGGAATTACTTATTTAAATCTAAGCCAGCTATAGTTCGAAAACACCTGCTCACACACTATTGTACCTGACATGCAAAGACAAGTTGATTTCCATCATGTCCATGTCAGTTTCCCAACAGGTAAAAACTGGCATCATTCCTTGGCAGGAGTTGCAAACTAAATTATTGTTCTGGCTGATCCCTATGCTGAAGCGATCCCACACAGGCTTTTTCTACACCCTGGAATAATCAGCAAAATTGCAAGCAGTTATTACTGTAAATTCATCTGGTTGTGCAGAATGACTCATTAGATTTAGGCTCTATGGCATTGTGCTGTTCGAAGTATAACAGGTGCATCTGAAGGCAGTTCTCACCATCTGCAAAGAATGCCTTGAAGGATTAAGGCGAGCTTAAGCACTGTGATTTTCATGAGCGTTGGTGGTAGAAGGATAGGGGATGGGGACTCCCAAAGGTATTTGAAGATTTATATACTTGTTCAAACAACTCAGCCCAAACAGGTATGAGGCATGACTCAGCTAAGTCAGGTGCTGTTGAAGACATGTTGATTTCCAGCTAAGATTTCTTACCTCTCTCTCTGAAATCAGTTGCACTCTGAAATCAATTGGCTGAATTGCACCAAATAATGGTTATTAGTGTGAATTTCTCCAACTAGAGAGTTTTTTATGAAACTTTGCGCATTACACATTTTTTGCAAAGCAATTTCCCATTATATAATGCTTTCTCAAGCATGCTATTTCCACTAATATATGTGGTTTTATGCACACTTTATCCTAGTATGTGCATTTTTGTATACATTACTTGGCCAGAGAATTGCACTGTTAGATGCAAGGAAGTGTACATTTTGAAGGATGTTTGTGTTTTTGTTTACAAACTGATTCAAAAAGTATGAATTAGGTAGGTTCAGCTATAAATGCAAACTGAGTTGAATTTCTCCTCCATCTCTAGTGTATTTTGCCTAGATTAGTGACCACCAGAGACAGGGCCTTCTCTGTGGTAGTCCCATGGCTTTGGAACTCTGTTCCAGTAGCAATCTGTTACTCTTCAAGATTTTTGAAAAGCTCCAAAGATGTTCTGGTTTTGATTGGCCTTTCCTTGAGTAGGCGCCATCTATTTGCTAGAGTGGATTATGGTATAAAGGATTTGAATGGGTTTTATTATTTTGTGTGTGTTTTGTACTATTTTGTAATATAAATGCAGCTTTTATTGTTGCAAACTGCTTTGGATAGACTTTTCACATAGCAATCATGACTCTCTTTGCCAAGTTGAACTGAGATGTGATTAATGAGATTACTCCAGAGCAAGCAGTCTGAGGATGAAGCTCTCATTTTATTGGAAATAAGTTTCCAAAGAACTCTGAAGGTATTTTTTCACATCCAAATAAATGTGTTTAATCTGGGCTCCAGTTATTTAAGTGGAAAAGCCACTTCACACCTAACTGTGACTTTTTCATTTTGATTCTTCCTTGAGCTCTGACTGTGTATGACTGGCTGTGCTTAACTTAGAAAGAAGGTGTTGCAGCGGTAGACTAAAGCAGGGTAATGGGCAACACTTTGAATTTGAAAATATGTAAAGAAAAGATCAAAGTCTGTTATGTTAATTTTACAGCAGCTATAGTTAGCTACCAGTCAGCTGCTTCAATATGCATTTTAGCAATTATTGAAGAGTGACATTCCAAGGGTTTCTTTCCTCCAGCCAGTGTATGAACTGGTCTCTTAGATTACTTTTTAAAGCATGGTTAAAGATATGATCAGAACTACAATGGTTATGCAAGCTAGGGAGAAGAGGTATGAGTGGCATTTGGCTATTTATGGCTAACAGCATTTGGTTCTGTCTGATTCTGTGGAATAGCAGCCAAGTTTTCTAAATCTGACTGACCATTCAGGATGTCAATTTCATGCCGATCTGTCCCTTAAATCTTTTATTGCTGCTTTCATTGCTGTATGGAAAGAGGACCTTTTACTGAATAATGGAAAGGACAACTAATCAGGTGCCTTGCCACCATCTCCTATTTGGGGGACCGTAGAAGAGGGTGAATAGTTATTGTAAAAATGGTAACTCTTCTTTCAAATGGACCTGAAAACACTGCTGTTCTTTGCCACAGTTCTGACAGAGCAGAGAACTCACTGGATAAAACATAACTGGCACCCTGATCCTATTGAATTATTTATTGTTTCATCAAAGTTTTTCAGAATGCAGTGTTTTCCAGCACCCATTCTGTTGTTGCAAATCTAGAGTTAGTGAACGTTAGAAATTAGTAAAATGGCAGAATTTCAATGACATTTGGAGTATTAAAGGGAAGATGCCAGACCAGTGGAAAAAAGTACAGGCTAAGTTTCCTTTTCAGACCAGGGCGGCACTTGGGATTGAGGCCATTAAGCATGACAAAAGGTGTTGATGGCTCATCACAGAGAAGTCCTTGGGTCCCTTGGCAACAGATGGTTGCCAAGGTTATGCTGAGCGATGATGTAGGTTACAGAAAAATTGTCACCTTTTAATACTAGGCTTGGGATAGCAGACAGAAGGGGAGGAGTTGTTTGGCAAGGCGTTTTCTGGGAACAAGAAGGAGGAAGTTGGTAGAACTTGATGCAGGGGCTGAAGGGCAGAACCATCCAGGCGGGCTGGCAGGCAGGCTGGGACAGAGACACGGAAATGTCTGGGAATCTGATGCTGCACTCCTGAGGGGAACAAGCCCCTCTTGAGATGTGAATGCCGTAAACTCTGCACTCCATCCATTGAAAGCTTCCAGTGTAAATACGTGTAGGATAAACTATATTTCTTAGACACAACAGTCTGCACCGCGTCTTGATTTCCTACAGAAACACAACCCTGGGTAAGTGCCTGGAATCTTGCTACCACTTGGCAGAGATTGGGGGTGGCACGAAATCTTTGTAACACTATTTATCTTTACACGTGCCCCTCTAAAGCCATGTTCTAGAATACAGGCAACTCTCCACTTATGTGGGGCTTACATTCCAGGCCCCCGTGAGAAGAAGAGAAATGTGTGTTAAGTTGGGAGCCTGCAGCAATACATACAACTTCCCACCCAACAGCTGTTGAGTGGGGTAGCATGGCAGCAGCAAGAGATCCCACGTGCCATTTTGGAGCCCTTGGAATCTCCCCGCCCCCCACTGAACATTTGGCTCACAGATGTTCTACAGAATTAGGCCTGCAATGCTGAATGCTTCTGGTGGATATGAACCATGCATCTGAACCATGGGAGACCACTCACAAAGCCCCTCCTCAAAGGTCAGTATAATAGTAGAAAGGCAAAGACAAACTCTGTTCACACACAAAAATAAGAAGAAGAATGAAATTAACAGCAAGTTTTAGAGTTATGAATTAAAATACTTTAAAAACAAGGAAGGAAGGAAGGAAGAGAAAGAAAGAAAGAGAAAGAAAGAAAGAAAGAAAGAAAGAAAGAAAGAAAGAAAGAAAGAAAGACTATATCATTGGCACAGAGTATATTGGCTGTTGTTTTAAACTCTATCCCTATCTCCTAAATTCTTTGATTGCATGCTAGCGTGAGGTAATTTCTCCTGTTGTAAATCACTGTGAGAAAAGCCAAATGGAGAGGAGACAGCAGAGCATGGGAACCTTAGAGTTGTACTCCGCAAAGCACATAATAGTCTATATACTATATACACTAACTTGGGCATAAGTCTCATTGAACCCAGTAGGGCTTTCTTCTGAGCAGACATAAGAATATAAGAATAATGCTACTGGATCAGGCCAGCAGCATATCTAGTACAGTGTCCTGTTATCACAGTGGCCAACCATACACCCATGGAAAGCCCAGCAGCAGGACCTAACCAAATAATCCATACAAAATAGCCCTTTGCTCATTGTATGGAAGGTCCAAGTAAGAAATCAAAAGCTCTTCCTCCAGAGTTTCCATAGGATAACCAGTAAGTGAAGCGGTATGCTTTTCAGCCGTATCATGCTGTAAAATGGACACTACAATGGGCTTTAAAGAGCACCAAATTGGTGTAACAACAGCTGGAATATCCCAGTTGATTACATCCTCTGGAGGATCACGCTCTTCCTGTACAGGTGGTTTAACTCTGGCTTTCTGAATGCTGGCTCCCAAAAGGAGTGCACTTCCCAACATTTAACAAAGGTTTCTTTATATTGCCATAAAATACTTGAGATGGAACTACCCCATATTTACATAATACATGTTTTTTTTCCAGGGATTAAAGCTGGAAGCTTTATTGTTTTTAAAAGTTAAATAGGATCTCTTTACCCAAGCTCTACCCTGCAAACTCCTTTCAGCGAGATCTGTTCTACTTTTGGGTATCCCAAGAAGGTAGCTTACATGGTCAATTGCCAGCTTCCTTGAGTCCCAGTAAGGGACATTCCTCTTGTAACGAAGAAAGGCCAAAGCCAATTTAGAAGGCTGCAATACTAAACCACTCAGGGTACTTTTAGTTAACTGACCCACCTGTTTAGGTTTTCCAAATTCATATGGCTTCATAGACTGATCTTTTTATATTTTCAGTTCCCCCTTCCATCCCAAATGATTTTCATTTATCATATTGATGCACTTGTTTCTGTGATTTCTTCAGATGGTTTTGGCCAAACAACCAAACCCTCGAGCTTATATGGTTTAATTCATGGTAAATTTGCAGGACACTTCTACTAACTAATAGAGTTTGTTCTTCTAAGAGGGAATCCCAAAACTGCTGTGTTTTCCTCAAATGGGCACCAAACTGGCAATGCCCTTTGACCCTGCCCAAGGCTTCTGGCTTGCTGGGCCACACTCCTTGGGATTGCAGATGGACAGAGTTGCTACTCAGCATGCAGGCAGTTGCTCTAATGGGCATGGATGTCTCACCCCCTCACTGACTAAAAGCAATTAAAATATGTCTCAAATATTAATAAGCATGAAAGAACCTGGCGTGTACATGATTGTAAATAATACATCAAGTGCACATGTTGGAAGAGGGAATTCCATAGCCTGGGTGCCACTAATGTGCTGGTAGCACAGACCAGCTTCAAATGATAGGGACATCTGGAGAACTCAGCTTTCGCCTGTTCTGGGAATAGACTGATAGGAATCAGTGAAACTGGGCAGTTTATTAGGCTGATAACCATAATATTTACCTTTCGTGTACTTCCAGAGGAGTAGCTGTGTTAGTCTGTTGCAGCAAAATCAACAGTGTCTTGTGGCACCTTAAAGACAAACAAATTTATTCTGGCATAAGCTTTGCTTGAGTCCCTGGAAGCTTATGCCACAATAAATATGTTAGTTTTGCATGCACTGCAGCTGATCTACTTTAGTGTTTTCCTTGTTTATGTCAGAGATTGGGTACAGAAGGGTGTGTGTGTGTGTGTGTGTGTGTGTGTGTGTGTGAACTGTGCTGGAAGTTCCTTCCTCTCATCCCAGGATTCCCCAGAGCCTTTTGTGCTTTCCAAAAATACACCAATCCTTTCCCAGTTCCCTGCAGCCATGATTGCTGTAAAACTCTGGTCTTGTTTAGAAGAGAAAACAGATTCTTAAGATTCTCCCGTGGAAGCTGTAACAGCAGCCAGTTCATGTTATGTTTTTAGGCCACGTAGATTCCTCAGCTAAGGCTGCAAGCATTTCTTTGCTTTCATGGGAGTAAATCCCATTGAACTCAACGTACAAGATTGCATGGTAACTGGCTCACAGTAGGCTGTTGCTGCATTAAAGGGAACAGTGCAGAAAAAACTGAGTCAACGTGCTCCATACAAGTCTGAAAATGGGAGATATGTAGACATAAAAACAAAAGAATGAAGACATGTTTTTATGCTAAGATTCTTGCTGCCCAAAGCATTCCTGGAAACACAGCTTCTGACAGCTTTTGGTGGGATGTGAAGAAACTGCCCCCCCATCTTTTTTTAAATGCAGAGTTGCAGGTTAAAGAAACCACATGAATACCATGCCTCAGCATTGTAGACATGGCCTGTAGCCCCAGAAATTATAGCTGCTTGTTGCATGAATTACTTTTCCCCCTCCGTGCTCACCCTATTCGCAACAATAATAGCAGAACTGTTATTACTTTTGGCCCAACAAAACAACACTGTGGAAATGCTGCTCCAAAAGGAAGTGTTTCCAGTTCCACATCTCTTTCAAGAATTATTTTCCCATGTCGTTTCTGGAAACTTTTCAGGAAACCACATTCCCTTTCTTGTCCCTATCCAGCAGCCTGATCTTTTCCCACTCAGAGTAATGCTCGGACCTCTTCATCACAAAGAATGAGCTGGAATGGAAAGCTAAAGCAAAAGGTTTTTTTATATGTATATAAAGTGCTGGGTTTCTAGCACTTATTCATAGGGTTTATTTAAAGAAGAAATATCCTAATGAGAGTGAATGCTCTGCTTACCCGTTCTTGGGAGATGAGAATTTACATCACTTTCTTTTTTAAGCTGCCGGGTCTTATCCCCATTCTTGAGCAACTGCTGTAGCCACTTAGGTCAGGCTGACCCCAGCCACAGCTTAACTGTGTGATTGTTGGGGAGCTGTTTTCTGTGTTGTTCCATAGTGGGGTTTTTTTTTTTTTGCTTTGGTTTTACTTGGCTTGAGTCAATTCCCTGCTTTTCTTACAGTTCTCAGAATGAACCTGGGAAAGCAGAGGTCCAGACACAGCCACTTGATTCAGCTGTAATGACAAACTACAGGTTGGCACTGTGTGAACGAGTCGTGTGCTTATGTATTCTTTCCTTCCTGTGTACCTCAACTTCAGCTCAAACTGTGTGAAGCTAGTTTGCAGGCTGTTTGGAGGGCATCTGCAAATCAGGGTTGTTGTTGTTTTTTCCCCTGGATGAAAAGGTAAATTATGAGGTGAGAGAGGAGGAGGAGGAAGTAACTGAGTGCTTAGATTGAGAAGGTAGTATGAGTGTGAGTGGCATAAGGAGTGCGAGGAGGAAGCATGCCATCTTGATGCTTGTTCCAGCAGTGAATTGGCCCAGTGACACAGAATGCAAGGGCATTTGTGTAAGGGCTCATCCACACTCACCTTTTGTCCTGTGCTTTCTAGACACAGGGGTCTGTGCTTTAAAGCTCCATATCCTGCTCTTTACTGGTGAATCAGAGCAAACTGCAGAAAATCCTAATTGCTGTTCGTACCAATTCAGTGTTAAAGAGTGGGTTTTCCAGGGGGGAAACAGCAGGGCGAAAAAAAGTGCTCGGACATGGAGCTTTAAAGTGTGGACCAGGGCCTAGAAAGCACAGGGCAAAAAGAGTATGTGGATGAGCCCCCTGTCACCCCTCTCAGCCTACTGTGTAGGGGCATGCACTATCCTCTAATTTTGCCTTCCTAAATGTGCCTGAAATAATTTTCTGGGTTTCTATTCCCCCCCCCACCCCAAAAAATGCACTCTGAAAGAAAAATGTAAAACAATGATTTAATAGACATTAAAACATCAAACACTGTCACATCAACACACTGTACTAAATAATTTCTGTAACACTATTTTAAAGTAGCATTTACTGTCAAATACAAATGCAATTGTAATTGCAGCACTTAATGTGCTAAATATTGCAGTAAATATAAAATGCACCTTTTCTTCCTTCCTTTTTCAAAAAGGAAGATGAAGAACTGGATGACTAATGCTAGCTCTATTATGCAATCTTCAGTGGCAACTTTGAAAAGGCGACTGCAAGCTTAATGACTATTGCATGGCCAATTAAAAGCACTCTGTTGGCCTTGTTTCATTATCTTGCTATTCTTCAAGCCCCTTTTCCATTGACCCTATTATTCAGTGCTGTGTTTTGAGAGGGCCCTGGGCAAGAAATTCTCACTGCCACCAGCTTTCAAGGAGCCAACACTGAAATCAAAGAATCATAGAATTGTAGAGTTGGAAGAGATCACCAGGGTCATCTAGTCCAACCCCCTGCAGTGCAGGAATCTTTTGTCCAATGTGGGGCTCAAACCCACGACCCTGAGATTAAGACAGTCATGCTCTGCTGACTGAGGTATCCCTGTGGCATAAAAACCTGGGAGCTCTTACTCTGTATTTTTTTCTGTTACTCAGTCAAATTTCAGTAAGGCCTGGAGTTTTAGTTTTAATTTTAAATTGACATGGAATATCAGATGGAAATGAGGTTTTGCTTTATGTCTGTTGATTGCCATGTGTGATGCCAGAATGGAATTTTGCCCAGGTGAGACAACTAGATCATTTGCTTCCTGTGCTGGTCCTGGGGGCTAACCGAGAGGCGAGGTCCGAGTCCAGTCCGAGGTCGAGGGTGCAGTATGGAGACAGTCCGTCAAAGCTGAAGCTGGGTCCAAGGCAGGGAGTCGGGTGAGTTTAGGAGCTCCGACAGAGAGGCAGGACAGGGTGCAGGCAGGAACAGGCTACCAACGATGTTGCTCCCACAACTTGGGACTGGGGCTGGCTGGCTTTTATCTGCTCCGAGGCATAGGGCGGCCTCGGTCCACAGGTGACTTGCCTCTCCTGGCCTGGAGGCGAGCACTCCTCCTGCAGGAACTTAGTTCCCTCCACCTCTCTGCCCTGAGTCTCTGCAGCTCAGGAGAGGCTGGAGAGTTACCAGACCCAGAGGCAACCTCAGCTTCCTCTGATGGGGCTGAGGGTGGAGCACCTGCAGGCAATGGGTCCTCCATCCCCTCAGGAGCCAGAGCAAACTCAGCTGGTGCCTGCACCTGAGGATCCAGCACAGGCGAGGACCCTTCAGGCTCATGCCCCAGCCCTGGCTCAGCTGTTTCTGGAGGCGGGGACTCCTGTGCAGGCTGGGATTCCTCAGGTTCAGCCTCTGAATCCGATTCCCAGGCCATCACACTTCCCCTTTAGCATAAAAACAGACATTGCTTGAATCTCTAGAAGGGGTGGGGAACATGTGGTATTCCAGATGTTGTTGGACTCCAACTCCCATCATCCCCAGCCAGCTTGTCTACTAGTTGGGGATGGTGGGAATTGTTGCAACTTCTGGAGAGACACAAGTTCCCCACCACTGACACTGGTACAAGTTAACATGGGTGTTCTGTACCAAATTTGCCTTATTAGTTGGGCTTTGTGATACTACTGTACTCTGGATTTTGTGGAGTTAACTTGGGAAGCAGGGGCTGATGTTTTGAGGAACCCCCTTTTTGGCAGGGAATCAGGCAGAATGTTCTCCAGTCCAACAATTCTAAAACTGTGCATCACAGTTTATGTATAATTATTAAAAGAGCTGCTGTGGAAGAGGGGCGTACATTTCAACAGCAAGTAAAATAAGTTAAGGGAAAAGACAGGAAAGGCTAAATGTGAATGCCCCTCAGTTAAATTAACATCAACAGCCAAACAGGCAACATGCTATAACAGGCTAAGAAATGTGGACTTTTTTTTACTCATTGTCTGAGAACCTCAAGAGACACACACATTGCCATTCTTATTTTTTTTAAAAAAAAGTCTGATCAGTGCTTTTGTTATTTTACCTACCAATCCAGTTTGGGGAGTGAGCCAGTGTCTTTCCATGAAATGAGAAAACAAGGATATTTCTGCCAAGTATGTTAATTTGTGCAGAGTTTGGTTATTGAGCAATACTTGTTGTAACAAAGAGCAGTCGCTTGACGGCTTCTGTGCCATAAGGACAGTTAAGATTTTCAAGATGCCTTTCCAGTGATTGGGATGATCATGCTGTTTTGAATTTCTTTCTTACACTGTTTTGATTGTCCTGTGTGTGGGAGGTGAGAATTACTAGAGTAAATCCCTGCACCACAGTTCCCTACAGGCAAATCAAGCCCATAAAATGCCACCTTGGATGGAAGGGACAAAAGTATATTAGATGTCCATGGGTATCAGCCATTCAGTAAAATCCTAGTTTTGTTTTATTAAATGTTTTGGTGAGAGATATTTTAATGAAAGGCAAGACATGCTGAATTTAAACTTTTGGTTTCAAAAATCTACTGCAAGGACTTAAGATTTGGAATTGACCAAATCTGTTACCACTTCATCAAATCCATCTTTAGCTATGCTAAAATGTGGCCTTCAAGAAATGGAAGTAGGCATATCAGCAAGTGTAGCCAAGAGGAACATCTGGTGGAACATCTGAGAGCAGGGCCTGCAGATCTCTTTCTTCCCATGCAGAATATTAAAAGGAAGTTTGTGTAATCAGAGTCAGTTTTACAATGAAGCAAAATGAAGCAGTTTTTTTCAAACAGCAGAATCCAGAAGCAATGCCAGTTTCCTGTATCTAGGCCCTGGTCCTGAGCAAACGGGCACCATTTTGACTGTGTGTTTAGGTGCAAAAGGGTCTAAGGCTAGCACTGAAAGTCAAAGGGCAAGTATCAAAGCAAGATGCTGAGATCTACTTTTAGAGGCAATTAAGAATATTAAGAGCTTTTGTTGGAGATTTTTCATTTGATGACAACTTAGTGTTAGCAACACAGAAAAGGTAAAGGTAAAGGGACCCGTCTTTATTTCTATATGCTTACAGCTTGGGTTCTGTCCAACTCTACTTTGCCTCTTTCCATTCACTATTGGGAAATGTAAAACATGCTATAATTTATTTTCTTTATGACAGAAGTAGGTAAAATTTGCAGACATAGTACCTCTCCAGAGTGGATAAAGCTTGCCAGATCATAGCTAAATCTGTTCAGGACCTTCTGAGTGGGGCACTTTTAAAATATGAGTGTTGGTGGCGGGTTTTTTTTTGTTTTTTAGAAAAAGAAACATCTATAACTTCTTAATTGTTGAGCAGAATTGGATGAAATTTTCAGGCAACGTTGATCCTTCTGAAGGCTCTGCCAAATGTCAGAAGCATAGATGCAATGGTTTCCCAGAAGGGCAGCTGTGTGTGTGTGTGTGTGTGTGTGTGTGTACTGTATGTGTGTGTATGTATGTATGTATGTATGTATGTATCTCATCAGACCATAATCCCTATGTGCTGCATTGCTAGTTCAGGATTTGGGATTTGTCAAAATTCAATGTACAATCCTAGTAAACTGCTTTGTTCCTTTGGCATGCACATCTAGAACATAGTACCATGGTATAACACAATTAATTTGTGCAACCTATGGGTTGATGATAAATATAGCTGATTCCATTCAGGTGAGTTGTAGCAATTCTGATATTAGAGCAGGTCTGCAGCTCTTCCTTATTGGCCTATTCTTCCTCTCTCCAAGGAACTCAGGATGGCGTACACTGTTTTTGATACCTCTTTATTCTCACAACAATTTGTTGATTTTTAAAATAGTGGTTTTTAATTGTTTTTACTGGTAATTTTATTGTTTTATTCTCTTTGTAAACCATGTTGAGGTTGTGTTTTTTTAAATATATAAACAAGCAGTGTATAAATTTTATGAAATAAACACATCAACAGGATCTCCATATGTAATTGCATATGATTAATTGCCCAACTCCTGTTTGAAAGCCTTTTGAAGGATGATATAACTACCTAATTAAAATGAAGCAAGCTGTGCTACGGCCACTGCTAATGGTGAGCTCCACTCATGAGAACCTTTTGAATAATTTCTCTCTCTGGAGAAATTTGGCAAAATGGTGCCTCTAATTTCTCTGCTTACAAATGGCATAGCAAATTTCATTTCCATTTATAAATTGCTTCCTACGAAACTTTTCAAAGTGATTAAGCAATTTAAAACATCAACAAAAAGGACACATATAAACATTTTCATATATATAAACAATTTCAAATCCAATACAGATACAGACTGATAAAAACCTCCACTTGTAAGGCTTGTTGGTGGCTCGCAGTTGCTTAGGTTACTCAGACAAATGTCTGCTATCAGCCTATGTATTTGACTGAGTAGTGGCTGAACTAAAAGGAGCAGAAACAGAGAACAAGGTAAGAAATGTACTATCTCCCATATTAATTTGTCATAAAGTTGCAGCTGCAATTTGCATGCATACACCCATTGATTTCAAGAGTAATTTTCCATGTCTTCTCCTGAGTGCAACATTTCATCCTGTGTGGCTAGACATCTCCTTTGCAGAAGCATTATATCAATTAATAGTTTATCTGGTTAAAGCAGCAACATAGCTTAACCATCAGCCAACCATCTGCGATTGTCTTTTGAAGTTTAAGAAAAAAACAGTTTGCAAAGAACAGGTGAAGCATGGGATTCAGTGGAAAGCCATGCCTATTCTTCAAGTCCCCATATAGGCAGCCAAACAGGATTAAGTCATTCAATATAAAACTAAATGCATTTATAGGATTTCCAAACTCTGTACCCACAGAGTCTGGGATTTTGCCAGTAAATGGGTGTCCTGATTCCCTCCCTGACCTGATTAAACTGATTACACAGCATTTCCCTTTAATACTCTGCATGTGAACAAAGAGATATGCAAACCCTAGTGTCAGATGTTCCACATTAAACAGAACCATGCATTTTAAGAACCCTGGATTAATTCATGAAAGGTGCAGCTCTCTGGCTCCCTTAAGAATTTGTATCTGAAAACTCAGTGTTTTTCTGCAGACTCAAAGAAGATGCTAGCGGAGAAGCAGGAAAGCTGGGAACCTCACTACCATTAGCCCCAATATGCCATGCTCTTGTAAAACAAGCTGCCACTCACTTCAGCACCTCGCAAACTGTGAGCACAAAATGTATACTTAGGACTAGAAGAACACACATCCCAGATTGGTTGCACCATTGACCTTTATTCTTTCCCCTGAACTGTAATTTGTGACTTTGTGAATAACAGGTTTTAAATGTGAGAATTGTTCAAACATCTGTCATTAATATTTACGACTTGCAGGCTCAGCCAAAGAAGTTGCGAATGACTTCAGATAAAGATGTAAAGTTCAGCCCCTCTTTCCTGCTTCTTTCTCCTCCTTGCCCTCTTGGCTGCCTGGAGAACAGTCCCCATGTTTCCCTATCTCCTCCACCTCCTGCCCAGCAGGACACCAGCTATCTTGTCCTGGGCCATGAATAACCTAAGAGAGCTGCTGCATTATAAGGGAGCCTCATATGTTCCAGTCCTTTCATGTGGATGAATTAGGTCAGCTTCATAAATGCAGCTCTCTATATGGATGGTTTGAGTAGGAGTAATTTGGCAAACCTGGATGGTTTCATTCTTTTCCCACAGAAGTATAGGTAGTATCTCAAGTATAGGAAGTGTTATTAGATTTGGTGATCTTAGAGGTAAAAGCAGAGGCATACCTAACGGATGGTTCAACAGCAAAATAAAACACACTTTTTACAGAATCAGAAAACTAGTTAGCTATTGTGAGGGGCAGGGAAGAGAAAGCGACATGTGCAGTAAAAAAAAAATCTTGCAATGTAGCTCACCACACTTTGGTCTTTTCTATATAACATGACACCACTGTATCCCATTTCTCTCTGAGCAGAACTGCAGCATCCAAGCCACTGTGATGAAACCTTGGTTGATGCTCTGCATTACTGAATTGTTCCATTTAGTAATGGAAGTGGGAAGGAAACACATCCTTAAGTACTTTTTGAAATGTACCTAAAGCTTAATGTGCTAATTTGCTAGTGTTGTTGTTGTTGTTATTTAAATTAGTATACTGCTCTTCATATGATGATCACAGACTGGTTCACAATGAGAACGCAAATTATATAATAAAACAATAGCAAAAACAGACCAATAACCCCACTCCCACAAACACATTTCAAAGGCCATAAAATGTTCAGGAGAAATGGAAGACAAATGTTTTGTTTTTTTTAAAGAAGATATTTATTAAGATTTTCCATTTTATACAAACCAAAAAGAAAAAGAAAAAAGAGAAGAAAAATTAAAAAGAAAAAATATTAAAAACACATAAATTTCATATCATATTTTCCAATAACATATTTCCCTGACCTCCTCATACCTCCCCTTCTTGTATTCCAGTTCAAATTGTTCATCCAGCAAATCCTTATCTCATAGCATTACAGCTATAAACCTTATTTTCAATCCATCTTCTTAAATTATTGTAACTTATACTTTTACTTATGTACAGAAAAGAACTATTTTTTCATATTCTTATATACCATTACAGCTGATAACCCCTTAATTCCAATCCAACATCACTCAGTATTCCTTAATATTACAATATTTTTGCAAATAGTCTTTGAATTTCTTCCATTCTTCCTCTGCCGATTCTTCTCCCTGGTCGCGGATTCTGCCAGTCAGTTCTGCCAGTCCCATAAAGTCAATCAATTTCGTCTGCCATTCTTCCAAGGAAGACAAATGTTTTCAACTGGTACCTAAAGATATGTAATGAAGGTGCCAGGCGAGCCTCCCTGGGGAACGCATTCCACAAACAGGGAGCCATCACAGAAAAGTCCTGTTCTCGTGTTGCCACCCTCTAGGCCTCTAGTGGAGGAGGCACATGAACAAGGGCCTCAGATGATGATAACAGCATGCAGGTTGGTTCATATGTGGAAAGGCAGTCCTTGAGGTGACTATGTTTTATATTTAAATATTTTCTTCCACTTTGGATCATAAAAGCCTGGAAGTCCATACATAGGACCATGTGCCTGCACATGAACATGAATACATAGATAAATAACAGGAACTACAAATATATGGAAAGCTAATGAAATGCGGGCAACGAGGTGCACTTACACATTTTCCAAAGCTGTTACATGTGAACTTAGACTAAGTAAGTTACATTTAATTACCATAGAAACCATCTGGGATAGTTACGTAGTCAGGACTTAATGGCCATTGATGTTAATGGAAGGTAAGTTCAAATAACATAAGTTTGGATCCAATCCAGTATGCTGTCCTTTTCTCCTCTTTAGCTCTACTCTCGACACAAAGGTCTCGGAATGAAAATAAAAACAATGCAACATTTCAAACCTGTACTTAGAGCAATTGTCTACGCCCTTTGTCAAGACATTTTGGGATGTAAAACTCTCCATGTCTTACTAGCTCTCCTCGGTGTTTCTGTTCATTAAATAAGACAAAGAACACAGCATGAATTGCTTGGGATAATCAGTAACATAGACTTAAGGACATCAATCTGCAGTGCTCTAGGAGAGCAGACTGTGCCCACAAATGAGTTTTAGAGGAAGTCTTTTCAGTCTGTCAATGGGAGCTGCTTCATATTGTCTTTATGGAAGGTCACATTGCTGGTCAGCCTCCCTCTGTGCTGAAGAAATTCCTCTACAGATCCTCTGAACAGTCCTCACATGATATATCAGGCCCTGGTGTGAGGGGTCAGGGCATTTACAAGATCTCCTGTGGTTTCAGAGAGGTGACCAGAATACAGATTCTTGGCCCTCTGGGCTGAAAAAAGAAAGGCAATGATTCTGAGGAGAATACAAACCAGAAAGCATATCTAATTGATTGAGAGGGCTTTGACTGCTCTGTGTAAACAGTGTTTTCCACAATGTAGATCTTTTACTAATTAAGCATCTTGAGGAATGAGTTAATCAACAAACAAGTGCCAAGAGCCATCAATGTTCAACGATCAATAAAAGCTGCAGATACCAAAAACCGCAGAGAAGTCTGAGATGGGTGAACTTTGGGTTCAGATTGTCAAAATAAAGGATCTAAAGCTGGCTTCCAAAGTCCACATTTAGCTGCAAAAATTAATGGCCTGGTTTTCTAAAGCATCTTACATCGTGAAACTATTGCCTGAGAACTACTGGATGCTAAATGTATGAAACATGAGATTGCTTGCCAAGTGCCTAAGTTAGGAATTCTAAGACTGTGGCTACAGAACATTGGATGTTCAGTCAGAATCAACAACACTGGGAGCTGAAGACCAACCTCTTAGCTGAATATTTTTAAGGGTGCGTTTGGAGTACCCTCCCCATTGTACATTAATATTTGCAGTCTTGTGTAGGATGGATTCAAATGCATGATGGATTCAAATCTTTACTGTGAAGAAGATTTTGATGCCAATTATTAAATAGATTTTCTATTCCATAATTTATTCAAGGAGTTCAGTATAGTGTATGTAGTTCTCCCTTCTCTCATTTTATCCTCACAACCCATGAGTTAGATTAGGCAGAGAGAGTGACTGATCCATGGCCAACCAGTGAGCTTCGAGGCAGAGTGGGGAATTGAACCTCCAGTCCAACTGTCTACTCATTATACTACACTGGCTCTTATTTCTGATTATCCTGGCAGATAGTCCAAATCCACATGTATTGCACTGCTTGGTGACTACTTGCTATCTAAATCACCCTAAACCATGCATCTGTAAAATCTAGTGCAGTATTGTCTACTTTGACTGGTAGTGACTCTCCATGGTTTCAGGCAAGATTCCCGCCCCCAGCCCTACCTGGAGATGCTGCCAGGGATTGAGACCTGGGACCTTCTGCATGCAAAGCCAATGTTCTGCCACTGGGCTATGGCCCTTCCCTCAAGCTTTTGCTCAAATGCTGGAAGGTACAGCAAACTCAGGTAAAACAGCAGGCTGGTTTGAAGCTTCACAAGGCATTGCATCTTAAAGAGATGAGAAGGCAAGGCTATCAGGAGCATAGGAAGAGTGACACAAGATGACTTGGTACTACAATGGTTCTTCCAACACAGTGCAGCTACCAACATAACCTTCAGTTCAGACTGCATGGACTGTATGCATACAACTGTCCAGATGTCTAGTGTAGATTGCCTGAGTCTACATCAGCAACATGTCTGATGTGTAAACAACCTAGTATGGAGTAAAAATGCAGCCTCAGCTCTAGGGAGTTAAAAAATCAGCATCCTCTTTCCTTTTTTTCAAATTTCCATTTATAGCTTTATAATGAACTCTGAGGTTTGAACAATGTGCTTTAACTGCAACTTGAATCTTGATTAATAACGTATTTCCTTGTCATGAAGAAATTCTCAGTGTTGATAAATTGGCTCAAATAATTTGTTTCCTTAACAGGGCTGATGTTGATGAGTTCACAATACTTTTACTTATTTTATTTATTTAATTAATTCTAAAAAACACTTACAGGGAAGCAGCTTTATAAATTGCACACCAGTAAATATAACCATCTAAGTCTGGCACATCATCAAGAGCCTATATTTTTAACTTCTTTTCGTAACATCAACAAAGAGCAAGACTGCAGAAGCTGGATGTTTTGTAACTCTGCTGTACTACCTAATAGTGTTGATGCAGTTTTTGTGCCACTTAGCTTTGCAGGTGTCAAGAGCATACCACTAATTGGACACTGGACAACGATTGGGAATGGTCTGGTTTTTATACGATGAACAGTCACTGACAGATTTTATGTTTAGGTCATTGAAATGCACTAACATCAGCAACAAAGGACAACAAAATTGAAGGGTCTCCTTGGATTCCTCCAAACAACCTGCTTATTGAGCTCTCACCCTGATCTGCTTACACAAAACTTGTATGGAGGTTAGCCTATGCCTCGTCTTTCTTGAACATTTGTTCCAATTTGTTTGTGGGGATGGCCTAACCTGGTGCCTGGACAATGAGAATTCATCCTGATTTGCTTGTGTGGTAGTTATACATCTTCCTGTTAATAATTTGTTCATTCCATACTTCTCAGTGCATTTCTCCTACACTTTTTTCCATTTTGGAAAAAAGTGAATTTGTTGCACCACGGCAGCAGAGCATATTAATTCATTTCAATTGCCAAACCTATCTTTCTTGTATGTGCCTGAATCCCTCCAGAAAAATACTGACAGTCCGGAGGTGACCTATTGGTCTTTGTAGAATCTTATCAGGAATATATAAGAGGCTGGATCAAACTGACTATTGTACTATAAAGCATGCTGTTGCTTTTTCTTGTGGTCTGGTACATGAAGGATATCCAGTGTCATACTTCCATGAGGCCTGCACTGTGGATTCTTTTTCCTGTTTAAATTATTTACTCAGGTGTGAGTATGTGTAAGAGAGCAGCGGGCATGGGGTGCACTAATTCCTCCCTTTGTATTAAACATATCCTAGAACCGTGACTTTGAACGATTTGTTTTGTTTAAAAATTGCCTATTTCAATTGTCAATACTGGGCAATATCATCTCAGCAAATTTGATTTACATTTGCAGAGTATAAAATCTGTGATCAGAAAACAGAACCAAATGTCCCTTAATTATGTCAGAAACCATGTTAATGAGTTCACTTTCCTAAAAGCATCATTTTACTGTGTAGGGAGGCAGCAAGGGGCCAGAAATAAAAGTGCATCTTACCGTATACTAAAAAAAATAACCTAGATACTTTGTCAGTCTCCAAAGTGACAGCAGATAAATGTCATGAGAAGAGAAATAGATTTGTGAACAGATCCAGAAATAAAGAGTTGAGACACAAGTGATGGGTTGAATTAGAGCCACAGTTTATTTATAGTATCTGCAAATGAGAAGAGTAGGAACCTAACAATTTCAACCTTGGGCGAGCCGAACCCTGCCCATTCCAAGAGGCAAAAAGCCTGGGCCCTACTTTATGGTGAATAGGGAGGCCTACCTGCCCCAACCAATCCTGGACCACACAACCTTGGGCAGGTGCAGCAGCTGAGCCTCAGGAACATTTCACATCCATGCTATGGACACCACAACCCTAAACAGCTGACCTCTGGAAACATTGTTAACTAAGGACGCTGACTTGTTACGTGATCTCCACCTTAACCTTACTTGCACCTTCGTGCCAACAATGTGACATATTTAACCATGCAACCAAATCAATCCATTTTACAGCACTGACTTCTAAACACCAATATTTCCCAAATTCAGTACAGAGCAGGTGAATAAAAGTACTTCAGAGCAGGCAAAAACATTCCTATTCAACCCCAACATGGCTGGTGATCCTATAGGGAAACAGAGGGCTGGCAAGAAGGGTGAGAAAATAAAGCCAAGGTATGTAAAGTCTGTGACCATACCAATGTGTGCGCACTGCATCCTGGGTCCACCACAGCAAGGTTCCCAAATGCAGGATGGCTGGTGTGAGCAGACATAAAGGATTAGGTTAGAATGATCACATTATAACTCGCGCAAATGACCACATTATCATTAGTACAAAGCACCTTGTTCCTGCCACTTTACTCCCACCATGTAAACGAAATGTGTTTCTATATATATATCTTATTATACACACCAAAACGCAAATGGTTTGGAGCCATTGCTTGCTCTCCCCTCTCTTTTTCACGATTTTACATTCTACAATGTAATGACTAATTGGCTGAGTTTCCCAAGCTATTTTATGTTTCTCTTGCTCTGGTTACAAGTCGTACTAAACCAGCGTCTCCACAGGGACCTATAGACGGCCAACAATTCCAAACGCTATATAGCATTCCCCTTTGCTTCTAATGCGTAAAACATTTACGAGTAATTTTGCAAATGCATTAAGGAGGACCACCTCCCCAGGAGCCCTCCCCGTCTTCTGTCGGGCACTAACCCCTCACCTCTCACACACTGCCGGCGACCCAGTCCTTCCTGCCTGCTCCTCTCCCTGCCGCCCCCCCCCCCGCTCCTTCACCAGTTAGCAGCACAACTTTCTGTTTGTGCCAGTGGGGCGGCCTGGCGAGACCACAATTGCTCTACTCCACAGATTGACGAGCCCTCAGATGCCGATTTACTGTACATGGCAGCCACTCTGGAGCCGAGGCACATCTGGAGTGGAGTAAGCTTACCGAGAAACAGGGGCCAGCTTTAACTGGAGCCAGTGGAACTGAGAGCAGCCGATGAAAGGCAGCTTTCCCGCCTTCCCCTTCCCCTCAGTCCCTGGGTAGATTTCCTAATGTAAACAGAGTCGATGGGGGGAAGAACACAGTAACTCTTTGCAGAATGTTTGTTGTTTAATGTGCTTTATCTACTTGAGGTCAAAATAGTGCCTTAGAAAAACAGAAGCTTTGCTTTTCACCTAAATAGCTAAAAGCCTGCGTATTACTATAGTGGTTTCTTTCTTTCTTTCTTTCTTTCTTTCTTTCTTTCTTTCTTTCTTTCTTTCTTTCTTTCCAAGAGGCTGGAGTGGGAAAAAGTGGCACTTTTGTGTTTATTTGTTCCTTTTTATTATCATTTTTATTATTATCATTCATTATCCCGAATCAAATGAAAAACAAACGGTTTGTCTCTGCTAAAGTTCTCAGTGCCTCTTTTTAATGTATAGGAAGATGCTTTAACCCACAAGAAGGGTACATATGTGTTTATTGTATGTACCATTTAAACAGTAAAAATCTAAAAGAACAAAAAGATCCGCCAAACTCATCTGTTCTGATTTAAAAAAAATAAATCCCTCCAACCCTCCATTTATATTATCTGAAAACAGAATAAAAAGGTTATAGATGGAAGCTTTGTTTTACTGAACGGCAAATAACTTGTGCATCCTGGTGCCAACTGGAACTCGGGGGATTCTTAATTTCTTTTCTACATCCAGAGGATATGGTTGTTTTAATCTGTATGGACCGATTTCCTAACTGAATCTTTGAGTTATTTATTTGCTAACAATATATGAGGTTTTTAATAGCAGAACAAGAAGTTTGCATGGAATGAGAAGCTGACATCTTATTTCATAGTTAATTAAAGGGGAAGGCATATAAATGAAACAGAGGAGCTGTGAGTTGAAGGGAGAAATTGTGATAGGGGTTTCATATTACACTTCATAATCACTAAAATGAAATGGGTCGAATTTTTAAAACACTCAGCGGGCCTTTCAATTTTAATCCTACTGTATTAAAGATAATGATACAACATAAGTTTAGTCGGAACATGATTAGGCTGGTGTTGAGAGCTGGAGGATATGGCATATTGACTGCAGGATGGAGCCCCACACAACAAATCTTGAGACCCACACAGGCATTCAGGAATCTTGTTTTTCCAATGTACCTGTTTCCTTTGCTCGCCTTTCAAATCCCATCTAAGGTTTCTCAAATGCAAAAGGATGCATTAAAAGTGTTATTTGGACCACAACTTGCTAAAGGTTTCTGAGCATTGCCGCCTGACTCTGGTGAAATGTCATTTTAAATCAGCAATCCTGTCTATACCCACTTACCAAGAAGTAGGCCTCAGTGAATTCACTGGGGCTTTTTCTGATTAGACGTGAACAGGATTCTGCTGTTAGTTTGCACACTGCTTTTTTGTACTCAGCATCACTTAATAGGTAAACTAAAAAAAGAGGAAGGGTTTGCATAAAAAGAACTCTATAGAAATTTTGTCTTTAAAAATAATGAATATAAACAACATAATTGAACCCCTTTTGAAAAAGGAATGCTTAAATAAAAGAAGACACTTCTAATTAATTTTTAATTAAATGATTTAATTTAATTGTATTAAATTAACAGTGATTCATTTATGTTGAACAGTGTCTCAGTATTGTGACAGGAGTCTCTGCAAGCAAGCTTCCATTTCCTATTGGATGCCTGGAAGAAGGGGATCAGCAACTCGGTTGTCTGGCTTCATGGAGTACAAGAGAGTTCCTGCTCCTCCATTCCTTCTAGGAACCTCTTCCCTAGTGGGTAGATGAGAACTTATCATAGAGGCCCTTGCACTATTGCAGGGGGTCTAAGAGACAAGGCTCATTGGGAGGGGCATTCAGAGGCCTTCAATCAGCAACTGTCTCAGGATTCTTGAAATGAGTGTTGCTATTCCACCTCTTACAGCTCTCAAACTGGGAGGTGGACATTTATCGCAGAGCTGAACTACAGATAACCACTCGTGACTTGGTGGGAGGACCATCTCGCAGTAAGTGGAGCAGTAGTTAGACTCTTGCACTTAGAAGAGCTGGTGGGGCTAACAGGGATGTGAGGAAAACATTGTTTTGTCCTCATCAAGAAAAGTACACTTGTTCCAGAGGGTCCTGCAATGCTGCGTGGAGGACACTGATGTGTAAAATGCTGAGTGTGGGTGTCTGAAGAGAAACATCTACATGCAACCAGGACCCCTATTTGCTCAGGCATCTTGATTGTGAGGAGCAGCAAAGTCTCCTCTTCAGAGGTCCATGATCACCACATGGATGTCGGGGTGGGGCTAAAGTGGTCATATGATGGCAAGGGCAGGGCCAGCAGCACAGCCTTGCTCCTTGGTCTACACATGAGTGCCTCCTACATGAAAAAGATGTGAATAAGACTTGTGTATATGAATTAATATGATGGGTGTGTGGCCTTTTAGCCCACATGGTTTAAGCACCTCTGTCTCTGAGGTACCTTCTCTTTTCAACAGCTGAAGACTTGTTCAGTTTGTGAGCACTTGTTCTAGCTCTTCTAGTCTCCGCATTTGTATTGTTTGTTGAATCTTGCTCAATGTTCCACAGCGTAACCATTTTATTGGATAGAACGATATACAGCACCCTAGTAGCATGCTAGAAAAGCGTTGCTGGTGCCCCGTTTCTCCACGGGCCAAACCAGAAGTGGCAACATTTACACAGTCATCTATTGTGTGATTTTCAAAGAGAAAGTAGCACCTGTGGATTAGGTCCCTGGGCCTCCTATTTGCCTTGTGACAAAAGGGTTAATGGGTGCTACCAGGGTCCCCTGCACCTGTTATTTACTCTAAGAAAATAATGGTATCCCATCTAGTCTGGCCCCTAGTTGGAGGGAGGTAAACGGTGGCTAGGTTTTTCTTAAAGGAGAGGTATGCAGTTAATTCACTATCCCTAGATACAAAACACAAGGCACTAACACAAATATTCTTATGAACCTGAAAAGGCTGCATACAGACCTGTGCTTGTATGCCCACTGAATAAACAGTATACAGCAGCGCAGACAGCTTTGACAGTACCAAACACCTTTTTGTGTGTTGAGTGTGTGCGCGCGCGCCCGCTGGATTTAAACTACCCGAAATGGGATTGGCTCTGTCAAAGCAGACAATGCCAAAAAAAGTAAAAGAATGCTTCGGTAAAATATTCACCCCTGCCAGATATCTACCTTCTACTGCATACAGAGCCAAAAAGAAAGAAAAGCTGAGCAGCAAGAAGATGAACGAGAAAAATGCTACAGATAAAAGCACAGATAATTAGGAAATATGTTAGATTTCCTGTTAGAGTCTGTAAAATTATTTAGAGCTAATCTGTGTATGTACCATTCAAACTGGCTGTTCATATGACAAGATGCTTTGAATGGATCATAGGATGAGATAATTACCTTAAAGGACAATGATATACTATATTTGCTTAAAAAATGGATTAGATAAGCATCTAAGCCTAATGATTTATCAGAACACATTCCTCTCTGGGAGTATCTTTAAAATTGTCATCAGTACTTTCCAGCCAATATGCTTTTCTAAGCAGAATGGTACCTCTGAAGCAACAACAACAAAAAAGTAATTATTTGACTCCTAATTTACATGTGGGATTACTTGAAGATTTACACAACTGAAACAACATAGTATGGATTGATTTACAGATGTAATTTTCCTTTCCTTTCTTTTTCTTGATAGGTTTTCTACTTTAGCCCACACAATCTTGGGGGTTTGAATATAGAGTAAGAATGCATTTTCCTCATAAATTGCAGACTATTTATTTCTGTGCAGTTAGATTAATAACATATATCCAAACTTAAACAGTAGGTTTATGCAAAACCACGCTTTAGCCACAAATTCTTGCCTTACCTGATTTCCCCCTCTCCAAATGGATTATACTTGCAGAAAATCTGGAAAAAAGCCATTTGCAGCCCCCTTTCCTTGAATAGGTATGCAACTCGAAATTGATATAATGCATGTAACATAAAATACCAAACAGGAAAACGGTAAGACAAGAATAGTAGAGAAACAGGCAATAGTGATTATTCCATAAAGACTTATATTAATAGAAGTGCAGGACTTCTGAAAAGGTTGTGTCAGCCGTTCAAGAACAGATATATAATTCCTCTTCCAGACACATGATATGGAAGTACTATGACATCGCAGACACCATGGAGCCATTGATTTGGAAACATATGAAACTACTATCAGAATTTGGTTTAAGACCTCCAGTCAGTTAAATGTTTAAACATGGGTTTCAGAGTGTACAAAAACGGGAAGCATTTGCATAAATTTTGTGGCTTACAGCCATGCAAATTGACTTTGCTGAAGGTAAGTCTCCAGTCCTGAAATGAGCCAATTTATTTTGGATTGAAAAACCTTATTTAGTTGCATGGTACAGGTGTTTATAAACTTTATAAACATAGTTATTATTTGGAAGAGATTCTGTACCATAAAGGTACACGTTCCTTTTTAACCAGGCCTTTGGTTGATTTGATTGATATCCTATGCCCTTTTAAAATGTGTTTTTTGCGGGGAGGGGGTGTCATTGGGTTGTTGCTTTTATTTTGATTATGTATTTTGTGGTTTTACGTTTTGATTTTATACTGTGAACCGCCCTGAGTCCTGCAGGTATAGGACGGTATATAAATTCAACCAACCAACCAACAAATAAATAAATAAATCACACCAGAATTGTGATGAAATGGTTGTGTGAACGTGTGCAGATATATTATAACTGCTCTGCATACAAATTCAGGTGCTTGAGAAGATTAAGAAATTGTGAAGATGGGCATATTTGAAGGACAAATGCATCCTATAAAAACTTGAAACAAATAATTTCTGCTTTAGAAAAAAACCTACATGTTCACTAGCCCAATTATGACCACCTGAGATTTTTGATGCAGCTATCAGGAATGGTGCTTACTTCTGAGTAGACATTCATAGGATTGAGCTGTAAGTCTCCATAACTATCATTGTTGGTGTTTTTTTTTTTGCCTGTTTAGCAGCAGAGTAATTGAATTACAGCTTGTCAACTGTAAACAGTATTTCGAAACAAAACAAAACAGACAGGGTAATATTTCTCCAACCAAAATATGTACTTATTGCATAAATTTTCAGACTATAATTCCGTTCCAAATATAAATATCCTAAAATAAACCACGGTACATTTTAGAATAAGCATGAACTAAAACAAAGAAATTGAGAGAACCACTAGAAGAAGAACAAAAACATAGGGAAAGGAAACCACAAAAATGGGGGGGGGGGAGAGAATTGGAATTGCAGGCATTAAGTAATATGCTGAGTAAGCAAAGAATGCTGTAAAGTACAACTAGGTGAGGAGAACGGAAGAAAAATACCACAAGTTTACTGTCGAATCAGAAAGTAATAAATCCCTTTAGCTGAGGCAGATTCTGTTTCCTTATTCCAGTGGATTCAGATGTGGAATTGTAAAGTGTGGTGTTATGATGCAACAGGAGTTTGATTTCTGGAAATACTGTAACTAGAGGTGGTGAGGTTGGAACTCTTATCGCTATATAAGGAAAGATCATCTGGATGAAAACCTCAGACACATTTGACCAGCGGCTGAAATGTGGACATTTTCTATGTTGTTGCGGTCAAAACCCATACATTTCAAATCCTCAGCTTAATATGGCTCTCTTTTTTTTACCATTTAGAGTTAAGATATCAGCCTCTTGCTACCACATTACTACAAAGAAAACCTAGCAGTGGCTTCTACTGAACTCTATAAATACTTGTAATATCTCCCCATTGATCTTGCTTGCAGAAATAGCTTTAATGGAAGAAATGGAACTCTATTAATACAGAGACTGATTTTAAATGAGAGTTTCTTTGATTTCAAGATGCCTCAGCCTTCTGCAGGTCTGCACCAAGACACCTATCAACACAAGCTCGGCTATTCATATTGTAGAGGGATATGAATAATAGGTTAAACACGCCACAACTTTATTGAGGGAACATGAAAGGCATGTATCAGTTAAGATAAGGAGACGGTTCTCGCCCCTTCTGAAGAGTTGCCTAGGAGGACTAGCATGGATGGATAGCCAACTCACTGTCTCCCTTGCGTCACTGAGCAGAACTCTGAGCTTCACTGATGAGCTGTAACCAGAGGCATAGCATGGGGGGCTTTCTATATTGTTGAGACTATATTGCATGGGACCCCCTACCGAAGATGCATACAAGGGGGCATGAAGATTGTCACTCATAATAGCTTATTTGCACCTGGAAAACTCGAGTCCCTGATATGGCACATTTGCTTATTGTGGCCTTGCACAGAAGCAAGTGAAGCCAGAAAGAATCAGGCAGGATACTAACAAATAGACCCCCCCAAGGGAATTGAAAAGGTCTAGACTTCAGTTTGCAGTGAAGCTCCTTGTCCCATGCATATATGGCTGATTTCTTCATTTACTAGGTATCCCTTTGTTTCTTTTTAAAAGTAAAGTTTGGATTTCAGCAGAAACAATGCTGTACTCTTATCATTTTGTGAATGTTGAAATACCATAACTGTGGGAAATCAATTCAAGAATGCACAACACAACCAAATGCAAATAATTACAAAGAAGCCTGTTTCTCTTTTTTGAGTGAAAGACTTTGCAGTACAGAACATTGACATAGAACGAGTTTTGCTTTCTAGTCGGTATTCAGAAACCATGATAACAGTGAGAACCAAGCAACATGTAGCTCCAATCTGGTAGTCTGTGGTTGGAAAAAAATATCACAGGTTATTGCACTGCATGATGTCTGTGGAACACAGAGAGTAATAATAATAGAATCAGAGAATTAGCGAATTGGAAGGGAACAAAAATGTCATCTAATTCAGCCCCCTGCAACGCAGGAATCATGTATAGTAACATTTTAAAAATGGCATTAAGAAATAAAAGTTATCAAATGACAATAATGTGGCGAAATTGAGAAATTCCTAGGTAGTATAATAAACCCTAGTGTTCTTACCACAGGGATGTGTAGCCTTTGCTATATCCTAGGAACAAAGCCTCAACCAATCCAATTGTGAAGTTAAGGTTTATATTTGCAAGAAGATTTGCAGTATCTATGCTTCAACTTCTTTATCATCAACTTTGTACAGCAATGGTTTTGAATGAGTGTAATAAATAATGTACTGTCGTTGACTTTGGGTTGTTACCACAGACAGTTTACTTGGCTTTTTCAGCATTTGGAAATGGTATTTCTCACCTCCTCCACACAAGTCTTTTCACCCTCCTGCCAAGATTTTGAAAGGGAAAAATAACTCCATTTTGGTTTGAGGTGTTTCAGAAGTTATTTGAGGAGAAGCATAGCTGGCTACTTGCAGGAACATTAGAAGTCAGCTATGTAGTTCATTTCTAAACACATTTTGGGATGAATTTGTACAAACCCTGGGAAAGGGATGCTATCAAAAATGGACACATTTTGAACTGTCTCCCCCCCCCCCGACTAACAATAACAGCAGCATTCCCAGGTGTCTTTGCAGCATATTAAATAAATATTTAGTGGATGGAAAAGAAACAAACATGTCAAGCAGACAGATGGATTACGAATCTATATGTTTAATGGTTTGGTTTCTTTTAACATTTAGTTTAGAAATCAAGTTGCCATTCATGTACTTCTAACATAGATACAGAATTACAGTGAATAGTCGATGTGCTTCATTGTTACTAGGGTGAAATTTAGCAGTTCTCTATTAGCTTTTAGATGATAGCTTGACAGGCAAAGGCTTGATGCTTTCGTATTATAGCTCTTTAGTCTGGAATTGTCATCTATTATTCACTCTTTTTAAATGAAGAATCCAGATGACACTATTCTAGTGTTTTTTTTGGAATATTTTTTTCAGGCTAGTTTTTTAAAATAATTGTTCACTTGCAATGCAATTGCAACGCCAGACTGCCCAGTGTGGATTGTAAAAGTACTATTTAAAGTTTTCAGGGCTACTGTACCATTAATTAGTAGCTTCCTCCTTGTGGCATATGTTTCAAACTGCTCCTGTTCAGCAAGAGAAAATAAGTGAAATGCTCCCAGTTTGAGTAAAACAGTACAGAGGCGGTCTTTCTCCAGTTTAGTAAAGTGAATTGCAGTGCACCACTGGTACACACAGGACTATAGGAAATGTCTGCAATTAGAAATTAGGAAATGGACGTAACATTCTCTCCCTGTCTGAACTTCTTTAAAGCTTGCAATGCTGGATTAGGATTTTTGCCACGGTAGCAGTGAAGGAGGAAGTTGCTTCAGTTACTTGAAGAGATTTATTTTTCTGTTTGTGTGGGACACCATCCCATTACGTTTTATGGTCTGAAAGTGGCACCATTTGTTGGGCTGCAATATGGTGCATAAAAAAAGCACATATTTATGTGGCTACACAGTCTGAAACAATAATGGGGTACAGAAAACATTTTTTAAATATATATTGCTTTAAAATCCATCTTATCTAACAACAGCTGGGAAACTAAAGAGTGGACTGTGGGGTCCTTGGTGGACAAAAAAAGAACTCATGCACCTGAGGTATGCAGTAAAAATAATGTTTTATACACACACACACACACACACACACACACACACACACACTTGTATGCCAGTTCTCATTTACTTTACCTTTAAGAGCCACCCCACCACCATTTTTGCAAAGCTGAGCAGGCAACTCTAATGAACAGCAGCAATAAGTAGCCTGTGGCAGTAAAATAAGGCAGACTTCACCCCATGCCCTTCTCTTTTCTTGAGATGAGGAAGTCACTTGTTTGCCTCTGGTGCGTTCCATCCCTTCCCTGGGCTGAAATATATTTGGGTCTGCTGGTGAGCCTGGTAATAACTGTGGTGGCTGCTGAATGGGGTGGGGTGGGGGGAGCAGGGAAGCAAAGGGAGTAAAATAAGTGTCAAGGAATTCATTGTCTGTCCTCCACCTGTTGTTATTCTGGTCCCAATCAACCTGCTAGCCAGGCTGGAGCCAGTGGCCATCTGGAAACACTGCTCTGTTTATAAACTTGGCATGAAGCAGCACTCCCGGGCCCTGACCTCCCACACAAATCTGGAAACAATTAGAGCAAGATGATAGGCAGGCAAGGAGAGCGAGAGTGAGAGCAGGACGGAGAGGAGACTGCAGGGGAGAGAAGAACAGAGAGTTCCTTTGCTCTTCGACTAAGAGGGGATTGTGGATCCCCTTCTGATCGAAAAATATATTCCTATCGTTCCTGCCCAAAGGTTACCCCATGATTTAAGGATAATGATGGCTCTTCTGCTGCTTTAATCTGGCTTTTCCAAATTGCCTCTTCTATTTATTAAGTTTCAAAATTTTCACCCGTACAACGAAGGAACGGAGAGAAGTAAGTTCAAACCGCAACCGCAACTCAAGGCAATCTTTCTGAAAACCAGATCATATGATACAGTTCCTACTCATTTTTACCAGCAGTAAAATCTGCCACCCAGAGAGCTCATATTTGTGCGCTTTCCATGGGGGGGGGGGATGGCTTCCTTATCCTGCCTTCTAATAAAATATGGGACACTTTGGGGGGTTCTCTTCATCACCAAGCCCTCCTGGCAGTGATTCCCTTGAAAACGTTTGTTGTGTTTGCTCCAATAAAGCCAGGCCTTCATGCATGCACCTAGTTCAGGTTCTGCCTAATGAAGAATTAGCCAGGCAGGTAGCTTGCCAAACATGAATCTGATTAAGTGGAGACTCAGAGAGAAGGAAGCTTTAAAAAGAACAAATCAGGCACTTCCCTTTCTAGAATAAATTGTACAAGCAACCTTGTTCTTCCTAGGTCTGAGTAATTTTACCATGGCAAGTACAGATGCCAGCATGTTGCTTCATTTCTCACAGTTTGTCCATTTAGTGGAAAAAAAGGCTGCCAGATGAGGCGATCTTACAGTAACTCCTGTATGAGTAAAGGGAAGTTAAGCAGAGCTCTTGCTTCTCTATCAGAACTTAAGGCAGTCTTTCTCAACTTAGGGTGCCCAGATGTGGTAGGACTACAACTCCCACCATCCTTAGCTAGCAGGACCAGTTGTTTGGGGTGATGAGAGTTGTAGTCCAACAACATTTGAAGACCCAAGGTTGAGAAAGGCTGACTTAAGAGTTCTTTTTCTGCTATAGTCTCTGGGGGGCTATACCACTTGCTTTTTCTGAATTTGAGGTTTTGCCCTCAGTTGCAAACAAGTAGTTTGGATTCACACTTGGATTCACACTGATATGAAATGTAGTAAACAGGTTGTTGTTTCATGTAGTTTTGTTTTAATGTGGGGTTAACCGTTAAATCAGTTTTGCTACTGGTAGTTGACATGGAAATTGTGATAATATGCACAGTATCACATAGCTTACATAAAACTTGTTATTTATAAAGTATGAGTACGAAATAGGGTGGACTCTCAAAAGCATTTTGCTATGCACTGAAATGCATTTTGCTGTTTAGAAAATATGCTAGGTTGCAACTCTTCTGTTTCTATCCCATCGTATGGGTATTATTCTTATGGAATTCCTATCTGATATTTGAAATGGTGTTGCTGTGTTGGTCCAAGAGAACACAACAGGCAG
The DNA here is from genome assembly GCF_964270895.1 of Podarcis filfolensis. Lineage (NCBI taxonomy): Eukaryota > Metazoa > Chordata > Lepidosauria > Squamata > Lacertidae > Podarcis > Podarcis filfolensis. Next base: position 51,535,029 of record NC_139603.1, read on the forward strand.
ACTAAGTGAGGCTTGTCTTACTGACTGAACCCTTTGGGAGAGAAAGTGTGGATTTCAAAAACATGTGCTCCCTGCCCCCTTCAATACGAAGGGGCTTGAAAGGAGTGCAAATGGGAGAAGAGTTTAATTTGGCTTCTTTGAAGTAGCTTTATGACTAAACGTTTCTGTGGGAATGCAAGTTTCACAGAGCCTTGGCACTGGGGTGGATTTTGCCCATAAGAAAGAGGATATGAGGGAGCTTGATAACTGAGAACTGGATCCTGTGAAGTGCTGAGCACAATATTTCAATCGTGAAAGCCCATAATTTTAAGGAATGTGTGTAGTGCTCAGTGGGACGACTTCCAAGGTGCCAGTTAATCATGTGCTCTGTTGGCGCAGATTCCTTTACAGAATAAAGTTTCAACTGCAGGGACCTCTGTTGTGGGCAAATAAAAAAATAGAAGGCTCCATTGCTGTTGATCTGCTAGCCCTACCAATAGTTTGATATCTATAGAGTCTCCCTCCATTAGTAGAAATATGTTTCGTCAGTTCTCACTGGTGGTTTTGTTTTTTGGTTTGCCTGAAAAAGTATCATGTCAGGGTTGTTTGCTAGTGCTATTTGAAAATCTCACCATGGCATCCAACTCGGGACTGCCTGCATTCCCTCCTTCTTCCTCTTCTTCTTCCTCCTCCTCCTCTCTTCCTCCTCTTACAGAGCCTCTGCAATCTAAAAGAGCATAGAATGGAGTGTAGTGCAAAAACAGAGAGGGCTTCTTTAATGCGTGAAATGGCAAAGAGGCAAAAAGCAGTTCATCCACAAGGCTAAAGCAAACATCTTCTTCGTGAAGCTCTGGTTGTTTGGTAGCTGCAATTTTAAAATGATATGAGTAGTAACATTTGTTAAAAAGTGTTCAGTCTGGGAAATTAGTTCTGAAACTCTTACGCAGCATTGTTGAAATTGGATCAAATTGAACTGTAATATATAAAATATTGTGCTTACTTAACCCCTGTAAACTGATTTCATTTGTCTTTGTGAACTTGCTGGGCTATTAAGGACACACATTCCTTCCACAGTTAATAACATTTAATATTTTTCTCTGAATTCATAAATTTAATTAGACTTGGTTAATCAATCTCATATTTTTTAAAAAGTTGAAAGACTTTTGAGAAACCTTTTGATTTAAGAACAAGCAAGTATCAAGTTCATGCATTTCAACTGGTTAATAGTGTGCTTACATTATCTTCTAATGCATAATATAGGCCTGAACTGACTGGCTTCTAATTATACTGCAAAGAGTTTCCAAAGCAAGCCATTTTCATGACTGATAATAAGGCAGCCCAAACCACTCCCTTGGTAATCTCTCACAGTGTCACGGCTGTAAACTATATGGGGACAAGGAATCCCGTTCTCTCCTACCTACCAAGCAAAAGACGCGCCACTTTGTGGTAAAAGTAAACAAGAAGAAACTACTTTTAGGTGTAAAATATGTTGCGTGGAATGCCCAAGCCTTTGACCTTCTAGCTCTAAGGGTTAGGGAAGCATTTCCAGCCTGAGGGAGACATTTCCTCATGGACAACCTTCCAGAGGCAAGTGGTGGGTGGGGACAGAAGCAAGTGGGTGGGACAACAATTGTACCTTTGTATACTGAGCTGCATTCCAGCCACACAGAAGTCAGAGGTTTCCAACCCACTTCCTCCCGATGCTTCATCTAGGCAAGCAAGAGGCATCACCATAGTTAGGGACACATTTCAGCCTGGCTAAAACATTCAAGGAGGGCCTTCAAGAAGAATTGGACCCATTCCTTCCTGGCCACTGCCACATTTCTCCCCCCATATTTATCTCTTACTCTTTGGGATGCTGGATGGAACGATCTGTCAATTTCAGTTTTCTCAGTTTATTTTTCCAATCTTAAACCCAATTTTCCACATTTCTGTAGCAATTTTGTGTGATTTTTTTTTATCTTCATGAAATTTTTTTGGTGTTTTAATTTGAATTTCTGTATTTTTCTGTGTAGTTTTGACTAAGGTACACATTTTTGCAAATAATTTCTCCTAATATAGTGGATTTTTATATGTTATTTTCAAAAATACCTTCATTTTTATGCATATGTTCCCCTAATATATGCATTTTTCTAAACATTGTTTGCTTGGAGAACTGCATTACAAAATTTGCTACTCTGATGGGGGGACAGAAAAGGGGTAATGTCAGTTGCAGCCTTTTAGTTTATTGTGGAGGCACAGTAAGAAATTATTATGATCCTATATTGTGAGTTACCATTACCCCTAGATAACAGGATCTCCCGGTTACAGAATGTGACACTGGTTGAAAATTCAGAAACTACCTATCTACAGGGGACGTGCAGAGCCTAGGGCCTACAGGGGAGCACTGAGCCTAGGGCTTGCCGATCAGAAGGTCGGCGGTTCGAATCCCCGCGATGGGGTGAGCTCCTATTGTTCAGTCCCTGCTCCTGCCAACTTAGCAGTTTGAAAGCACATCAAGTGCAAGTAGATAAATAGGTACTGCTCTGGTGGGAAGGTAAACAGCATTTCTGTGCACTGCTCTGGTTCGTCAGAAGCGGCTTACTCATGCTGGCCACATGACCCGGGAGCTGTCTGTGGACAAATACCGGCTCCCTCAGCCAGTAAAGTGAGATGAGTGCCGCAACCCCAGAGTCATCCGTGACTGGACCTAACTGTCAGGGGTCCCTTTATTTTTACGTTTACCCATCTACAATAAACTAAAATAAGTTTTCAAAAGAGGAAAGCAGCACAATATGAAGATAAAATGCCATGCTTTGGTTTTTTAAAAAATTCCCTAACAATGCTCTTGTTGCTAAAAGGCTTAATATGTACAGATTCGGGCTGGATGTAGGCACCTCAAAGAAGCGTTTCAGTTGAAAGCGTTGTAAATTTAAACAGGGAAAAGAGGTAGAGAAAAACGGGACTCCACATCACCATTTGGTGGCACAATGTTATATCGCACATGCAACGCATATAAATTGCTGTTTCTTTACCAGTCTAGGTGAGTCCTAGTTTGCAATAATAATTCTTAGCAGTTCTTTCCTTCCATTTTTCAGCAATGTAATACGAGGCCAAGGCCGAGAGTTTATGTCAGGATCTGTCCAAAGCACTCCTTGAACGGGCCTGTTAGTTGATATTTTTGAAGTGGCAGAAAGGAAGCACCAGGGCAGTGTCCTTCCTGGCTCTGCCGGGCTTCCTGTACGCTTCCCTGATGGAATGTTAGTCAGAAGCCTTGTTACAATTCAGACTCAGTCTCTCATGCCATCACCCGCCTCCTGGCTTTGATTTTCTGAGCCTGTGTTCTCCGCCGGCACACTGTCTCTACCCTCTGACTAACACATGAGTGTACAGGTGGCAGAGGAAAGGGTGAACAGTGATGGAAATTACCAGTGATTCAGATTTGGAGAATGACATGGTTATTTCCAGCTGGAAATACACCTGCTTAATAATGCTGCAGCAGACATAGTTGTGTAACATGGCCAGATTACCGTCTGCAAGGTTTCTTCGATGTATACCCACCGTGGTTAAAAATCCAGAGGCAACTGCCTTTTCTGGCTTGTTGCCAGAAACATGTATCATATCCTTCATGAAGTCTTCCCAAACTTTGAAATTCCTGTTCCCTTTTGGCAAGGCTTGCCTGTTGTTGGTGTTCCTTTAATCACTGTTTCGTGGAAGGAATAAAGCTGAACCAATTGGGTTTCCCTGTGTGTGCATTTCTATAATATTCGCCAATGAATGGGGCTATTTTTTACCCAGACAATTCCCAATATATGGCAAGGAGGGTTGCTAGGCAAAGAAGCCTACAGCTTATGTAGGGGAGGGGGGATTCAAAATCTGAGAGAGAAAATTGAATGAAGGTAGCAATAGGCATGTATAAAATCAGAAAGTTATTAAGGCTGCAGTGTATACAGCCTTACTTGGGAGTAAGATTAATTGGACTCGGTGAGATTTGCTTCTGAGTAAACATGTATAGGATTCCAAAATCCACAGCTGGGCAACACCTTGACTGAAACGAACAAAAATGTCACAGTTTAGGACTGTGCTGTTAGCACATAAAATTTCTACATTTTTAATATTAGATGTTTTTGTGCATGTAGACTGATAATTCAGTCCGGATAGGGCATTGATAAGTCTCCTGTGGTGAAAGAACTATCTTAATTAAGTTGGATTCTTATTCCTTGTACGTCAGCACCCAACAGCACGGAGGCCTCTTTCTCCGCTTCAAAGGAGCAAGAGGGGGGAATCATGTGAATCCTGCTTCTGTGCTATTGGGTTCTTATTCAGAGGGCGCAGTTTGCACGAGAGATCACCTGAACTGTGGAATGGAGAGGATTAGGCCGGTTCTTCATCACGCTGCCACAGACCAACTATATGAAGTGTGGGTCATATGAATCTCCTAACTATTGGGGGGGTGTATTTGCTATAATGTATAACAGAGGCTTATATTGGAGCTGGAATGCAGTCAGAATAACTGTGACGATGATGGCAACAACAACAATAACAGGTGATAAATTGGCAAGGCTGAGTTAACTGATATCTGTAGGTGAAAAGGAAGCCATTGTCTTTCTACAGGTCCAAATGGATACATTTGAACTTCCAGATGAAGTTCCATTTTTCAGCTTCATGCTGAGGTCTCCCTTTGTTGAAGTATGCTCACCTTCAGATCATTGGCAGAGTGTCCCAGAAGATGGAAAATTATCTTACTAGTTTATGAATATTGCCCTTTCTGATGTCAGATTTGTATAAATTGTTTCTTTTGTATAGAGACCGGGTGTTGCTGGCATATTGTTTTGTATTTATATGGTACATTTTCAAAGTGGCCATACCCACTTTGTACACGTTTGTCTCAGTTCTGCAAGGTCATCCAGTATTACCCTCATGTCATAGATGGGAGGCTAAGAAAAAGTGGCATACTCCAGGTCATGGGTAAATTCCTAGCGGAGGCAAGATTTCAAGTGAGGATTTCCTGGCTTAAAGCCTATTCCCTTATCTACCATGCCAGACTAGCGCTCTTTTCTTTACTAGAGTTGCATTAAGTAATACTGTACAGATTTTACAGTCAGGTTCCCAACTTTTTATTCCAAAACTGATGACCCATGGAATGAGTCAGGGTTGCAGACTCTTGTTAGGCCAGGAGTTGAAGATAACAGCAAATATTTTCTGCTGAATTCCTGGAGATTATGCTGGCTGGCATGGTGGGCTGAGCTTTGGTCCTAACAAGGAAGTACACTAGGAACAATCCCATAGCTGCTGCCGCTATGTTTGGCTGACAGCACCTCTTGTCCTTCACTTCATGGGCTACCAGAAGTTAGCATTTGTAGAAAATGGGTTGAAGCAGGCTAAAAAAAACAACCCCTCTGCAAATGATGGCAGTTACATACAGCCTTTCCTTCCTGCTGAACAGAAGTTTGGACCTAATATATTTCTAATATATTATATACCCTAGGAGACAGCAAAAAATTGGCATTTCTCAAAGCAGGGCTACCCTGGCTTCTATTAATAGTTTATGTTCCATTTTATTCAGCACAGACACAACTTGTATGATACTCAATGTTTTAAAAAGCTTATTCAATTTCATTGCTGGAGTGTGTTTCTATAATCAAGTCACGTGTACCCTAGCATTACAGGGACAACTTCTGCCTGCCATACCCAGTTTTGTGTTCTTGGAATATCTTTCAGGAATGGCTCTATGCAATTGTTTCAGCTTTCATTACACCAATAAAGCATTTTAATGATTTTTGAATATCCACCAAAATTGGTTGGGGTTTAAAAGAAAGTGGAGTCTTGACTCTGAAAAGTATTTGGAAGGAGAGAAGTGGAATGTGTATAGAGTTTGCTTCATTGCCATTTCAAATTCCAGTTGCTCACGAAGCACTTGTTCAGTGTCTGGTTAACAATCACCAGAATAATAGAATCATTTTTTGGTTGCTGGCATCCATCTGTCTCAAGAGACAATGGAGTGCTCTTCCAGGGGCAAAGTCAAACCACTGGAGAATCACAGCACCTACTTAGAAAATTTCAGCTGCAATTAACACATATGAGGTTAGCAACTGTGGTAGAATTTGATTTTTTATTTATTTTAAAGAATCATTTCTCAGTTTTTGTTGTCCTTCCATATTACTTCTCTAAATGTTGGTGCCTGCCTGTGCCCCCTTCTAGTAGCTCAGCTTCAGAGTAGAATATATTTCCCAAAGTTAATGTTCTATCACACATGCCTTAAGAGTCTCCTGTGTATTACCAGCCCCTGTGCTAATATATTACTGATTGTCTGCTTGGGGAAAAAAATAAAAGCACAAATGTCAGGCTGGCATATGAGAAAAATAAATCATGAAGAATTTCTGGTGGGCTTTTCTTTTTTCTTTTTTGCATGAATGTTGCATTCCTGGTTCAGGAGACAGAGCATGTTTCCTGACCACTAAAGCACCTTTTCCGCTTCATGTAAGTCAACACTTCAGCTGTGTGTGCAATGCCAAAAAGACTGAAATCAGCCCCTCAGGAAAGAAAAAAAAATCAGTTTCAGTACTTCACAGGGACTCTGGAGTATAGATAACCTATGCATCATCAAGTTACATAGGATTTTGTTTTCAGTGCTACCCAACTTATTGCCTTGGGCACTTAATTTTTTTTAAATTTCCCATGGCAGCCCCTGTATTGGCATTCCATGTCATAGAGCAGATGTGGGGAGTCTGTTGCCCTTCGGGTGTCCTTGGACTCCATCTCCCATCAGCCCCAGACAGCACGCCTAGTGGTCAGGGATGGTGGGAACTGATGACCTGGAGGGCTGCAGGTTCCCTGTTCCTTTTTGGAAAACACCCCACAAGTTAAAATTGTGTCCCAAGAGAAGGACTAGAAGGGAAGAAATTCAAATTTATGAAGCCACAAGTTACCTATATTCTGGTTACGAACATGGAATATAATAGTGTCTGAAGAAGAACTTGCTCTTTCATAACCCAACTTCTTGGCTTGAACTTATAGTGAAGTCATGTAGTATTTATGACACAGAAGATGTTTCCAGAAAAAAAAATGTTATCACAAATCCACTGGGGTCAGGGGAAAGTACTTTAACTAAAATAGAAACCACAGTGAACTTCTGCCTAAATAGTAAGCTCTTTTGAAAGCAAATGCACCGTCTTAAATTCAATATACATATACCTCCTTTCTCGTGATGGTGGTCTTATTTAACTATCCTGCCCCAAATCCCCCCAGTCACTTGTTTTGCTTCCAAAACAATTTAGTTTCTAAGATTGAAACCTTTAGGCATTAAGAGATGCCTTAGACAAGAGAAGGTCTGAAAGCAGTTTGAGTGGTTTGATATTAATGACAAATAATGCAAATAATTAACAATGCTAATGAAATTGAAATCAGGGACACACTGGGGAGTTTAAGGGTGGTGACTTCTCTGAGAATGGAAGTTTCTCTGTGAGCTTTGCGCACACCCTACAGTGTAGGCGTGTGGGAAAGGTTACACTGAACTTGCCCTTTCGTAAGAATCACTTTAGAGCAAATAGCAGTTCCAACATGAGAAAACAATTCTGTGGCACAAGAAGCCGAAGTCTGATTCAAGGGCTCATTAAATCTGTTCTTTGCATTTCTTTCTCCATATATTATGGCTTTGATAATATTTATGGTTTTAAGAACTTTATTGGCTGTGGTGTTCACTTTAATCAAACTATCACACATTGTATCATGAAGCAATGGCTCTGCTTTGTATCCTACACCAAGGTATTAGGCTTTTGTAGCACAATCTACCCTGCTCCTCAGAAATTGCACTTGCTCTTTAATCACCCTTTCGCCTTCCCCTGGTATTAATTGCAGGCCAAATGTGAAGAAGCAGATTTGCTCCCTATTTAAAAAAAGTCTGTACATCATTACATCAATCTCTTGTCTGAAAATGCTGTGACCTGAAAATGTGGACAGGCTAATCAGCGCTTCAGAATGGTTGGCACTTATTGATAAAAAACCAGGTTGTGCCCTTAAATGTTTTTCACCTTTCTTAGGGGGACACTGAATGCATCTTATGAATGCATTTGTGCTTTCCCATGTACCACAACATCAGGGCAAAGCACCTTGCCTGCTTCCACTGAAGAGAAGGGTGGCAGCCATGGCTTTGCCTATTCATGTGTCAGAGTCTGATCAGTGATCTCTTCCATAGCCTATTCAAGGATAGGTTGGCTGAGTTTGTCCAGGCTGTGTGATGAGACTGTTTTGAAAGACTACGTTATTCAAGACTGATGCTCTGCTTCTCCACTGCTGTAGGAACTTAGCATGACATCCCAATAGCCAGTGTGAGACTAGTTGAGTGCCAGTTCTGGGGTCAAACAGGGATCATTTTTCCCCTTGATCCATATTAAACGGAAGATAATAGTCTTCTGCCTACTGCCTCTGCAGCTTCTACAGGTTCTAGAACCAGATGGTTGACTGGACTTAGGTAGAGGTAAGGCTTTGGGATATTTGGCAGAGTTGCAAATATAAATAGTTGCCAATACAGGTTTGGGTTAGGGCACAGTTTAAAAGGCTACAAGGATGAGCAGCTCAAGACATTGTGCTGGTGAGGGAACTTTCTCATCACCTCCAAAGAGCTTGTGGGAAGATGGGCTGGTAATTCCTCATGAGGTTACTGTCACAGCGACTCACAGCATTCCAGTTTATGGATAGTGGTATTTGCTGGTCTCCCTCAGAATACCTTCTATGTATGTAAACTGGGAATAGTGGAGATATCAAGTCTGGATGAGGGTCACCGAGAGAGGTTATTGGAAAAGGCCAACACATACTTTCCTCCTTGAATTAAGAAGGTATAGCTGCTAATCCTGAAAGGCTGAAGGTTGCAGGCAAATACATAGGAACTGTTAGGCATGTTGCATATCCTTTGTATGCAATAAAGTTTACTTTATTCCACCCACTCTTCATATAGGGACAGTGGTTGGAATTCCTTTTGACCAAAATGAGCACTGGATGCTATAATGAGGTGGGTGATTTGCCCACAAGCTCCTGTTTCACTATGGTAGACCAAGCAGCTATGCCAAGAATCTGACTCATACTTTCCAAAACTGATGAAAAGGAAAGATAACATATATGTAACTGAGGCAATATTGACACCACTATTTCTTTAGTAAACACCTTATGAAAGATTCAAAAAGGAGAAACATCCTTTGAGCTTTATGAATGAAATGTGGTCATGGGATCCCACTAAGCAGGAAACTGTGGCACGATTTCTTTATTTTTTTAAAAAAATACTGCCATTTTGGAAATTTTCTTTATAAGTTTCAGTTACTTGCATATTGTTTGAATGGAGATCAATAGTATTCCCCCATCTCCCTGAAGCCTACTGTCATTCATTTTCTTTTTAGAGTACAGACGGCGACGAGTTTAGGTGTGTCCAATTGGTGTATGACCACTGACATGTGAGTCCTTTTGAACCTGGAAGAGGGAAGAGTGGGGTGGGATGGGGTGTAACGGGGCAGGGCAAGCTTATGCCTGCTCTGCCAACGCATGCTTTGACCCAGAATGGAACCCCCATGGAAACAGGGAGTTGCCTGTACTGCACATGACCCTGGTCAGTGGTTCTTATTCTTTGATTCTATCTTGATGATCAGACTTTTCATGCTGTGCACAGGTGCTCAACATTTATAGGTGGCCAAGCTGTTCTGCTATTCCTGGTAATTTTTTATGATGAGTGCTGGCTCAGAGTATTTACCGAGACTTCATGTGCTAGTCCAGAGACTGCTAGCCATATTCATGTGAGCTATTTATGTCTCCTAGAATAAATTGACCTGAACTGTTTTGTAGAGTTAGTTGAATAGCAATTACTATGGGCGACTTTATATGTCTAGCCTCCTATGGCTGCAGTTCAAAGGCACTTACCTGGGAGTAGTTCCCACTGAGCACAATGGGATTTAGTTCTAAGTAGACATGTATTGGATTGTACTGTTAAAGGCTCATAAGACCTTTCCTTATTTGTCTTCTCAATATTTTTTGATTAATTTGCTTTCAAAACTTTCTGTTCTCTTATCTCTTCTGAAGTTAGCATGCCCCCAGAGGGTCTGCTTTTGGATTTGAATTGAGGAGACCAGATTGGAAATGTCAGTTGACTTTTGAATTAAATGAATGATCACAGGCAAATCACACCCCATCCCAATTGTGGAACATGATTCCTCTGATCTTTCTTAGTGATGCTACATATATTGTCACAGTGGGAATAGAAATAATATCTTTCCTAACAAGAGTGTTCTGAGATAAAAGTTGCAAAGAACATTGTCTGCTAAAATGACTATATGGAAAATAATTAATAACATTCTTGTGGATTGCTTTGAGGCTGATATTGTGCCTTAGGTTCTTTTTCTAGGGATTTCAATTCCCTATTAATTATTTTTCTTTGTCACTTTGATTTTCTGACCCCATAGCACTTTAGCATTGCAAATTTTATCTCTGTTTCCTAAGCTACAGTGTTCTTTTTTCACTTCACATATAACACCCCTACCTCTCATTACAGAAACTGTATACTGGGATGGGGAACCTGTGGCCCTCCAGATGTTTGAGTCCCATCATTTCCATTTGGTTATTTGGTTCTGAGAAATGTATCATTTTTAAAAAATAAAATCTCATCCCTTACCCCAAATGCTTGAAGTTGTGAAAAAAAAGAGAAGGATGTTGGTTTAGGTTTAAATTAAACCAGGTTCAATTATGCCTGTTGAAAAGTAGTGGGATGGTTTTAATTCTACCTAAAAAGAAGTATGGTAAAGTCCCACTCAACTATTAGCACAGGTGTAGTAAAACAAGGTGGAAGTACTGATGGTAGGAGGGAGGGTTCAACTGGGAAGAAGTTTTGAATATGTTCTGTGGGCAGGGGTAGACTTTGGTCTTTCAAATTTCAGCAGCGCCTTGTAGAAAGCCAAAATTAAGTGCCCCTTGCCTCTTTTCCTCTGTTGTACTCAATTCACTATGTCATAGTTGCAACACACCCTAGACTTGGCACCCAGTGTGATGGAACCACTTGTGCTGCCCCAAATCCACATCTGTTGTGGGCACAGGTATAGTTTGGGGTGGTCCTGAACCCCATCCAGTGTTGTCTTTGACATATTGGAGAAGGTTATAACCAGAAGTGTTTTTGACCAGCTTTACCTGGTCCACTAGCTATGGCCTTTCCTGAGGAAGGCTGATTTTGTGATAATTACACGTGCCCTGGTCACAGATGGACTACTGTAATGCGCTTTACATGAGGCTGCCCTTGAAATGTTCAGTTGGTGCAAAACGCAGCATCAAGGTTTGCTGACCTGAGCTTGTTTCTTTGACCATATTTTATCATTACGATAGCGGTTGGAACAGTTCCTAGGCTGTGTCTAATTGAAGGTGCTGGTTCTTTGTTTTAAAGTCCCCAACCAGTTGGGGCCCTCACCTTCCACATGACCTGCATGCATACTGTGAACATCAGGAGTTATATGCTCCTCTAACTTGTGAGGCACAGAGACCATGAACATGAGCTTGAGTCTTCTTGTCTGTGGAAGCCAGGTTATGGAATACACTCTCCCAGCAGATCTGGATCTTTTGTTTATTAAACAAGTTGTAGGAAATCACAGTTTTGAATATGTTAAAACTGTCCTGCAAGTCAAAAAGCAGCACAGGAGGCAAAGGATTGGGTTACCACAAATTCCCCTGATACGCTAGTTAGCTATTTACAGCTAGCCATTTTCTTTTTGCATGGGGAGCTATACAAAAGTGATACACCTGCAGTCTGGAATGGCACAGTTCATTCAATTAACTCATTTCCTTCTTAGTTTGCTGCATGTGTAGATCAAGTTTCAGTTAAGAGTGACAAACATCTTGTGTTCCACAGTGAACCTGATGGCAGGTCTGCAGACTTTTCTGGTTAGGAATGTTGTCCGACTCTACTGTTTTCCTATACTTGAACCAATGGTATATAATTCTAGTCTCACTGATCACCAGGGTAAACAAAAGCTAACAGAAGAAATACCCTGCTAGCGCCACAGGCATGGATATTGACTATTGTAAAAAGATAGCCTTTGCAATCTGTGCTGACAAGTGACAATACACATGTAGATCAGATGGATAAGGAACACACAATTCTTGTTTTCTGGCAGTATGGAACTAAGACAGCCCTCCTGGCTGGCTTGTCAAGAGTTACGGCATTCCACACACTGGTTGACTAATCGTTGTCAGGTTTTCAAATCAGTGTCAGGATTTGATGCTAAAAGGGAAAAAAGCATCTCATTTCAAGAAACTGTCATTGTGTTTCATGGGATTCAGACTCGGAGACATTTTATTTCTTATGCTTACTTGATTACCACCAATTTGCTGAGGTTTTCTCAGCATGTCTTTGAAACCACTTAAGTATTTATGTGTCAAGAAGGATGATAAATGATCTAGGTTATAGAGTACTGGTGTTCTGGATCCCATCCTTCCTTCAGCTGAACCTGATGCTTGGGGAAAAACATGGCATAGTAATAATATATAGAAGTACAAGTTCCACAGTTGCTGGTGATAATGGAAAAAGCTTTAGCCATGTGTTGGGTTTCCATAGCTGGAAAAAGAAACACTCTTAGAATTCACAAGATGAATCACAAGAATGGCTTAGCAACATCCGGAAGAAAAAGATATTCTTTATTTGGATTTATTGAATATGTAAAAATTGATTCCAGAGACATTTAGATGATAAAATACAAGATCTTAGTAGATCTAAGATGGAAGTAGACATAAAATGTAAAAGTATGACACACATCATTTTTACATGACATGGAACTGATGTTCTAAATCTTGTAACCCTACTTCTGTTAGTCTACAATAATGCTTTCAAGATGGCTTTTCATAGTGAGAACATTATAGAGTTTTGCAGCACCTTGAAGACCAAAATATCTATTATGACATAAGCTACTTCATCCACTGCAGCATTCTGACTAGGGAGGTTCAAATTCAAATGGAACTTGGTAGTTCAATAAAGAGGCATTTTTAAAAATAACACTCTTTGAATAATTGTAAAGAATCAAGTGGTAAAATCATGTTTTGCTGATCTCTGAAGATGCTGTTGAAGTTAATTTTGAGATTAGATATCAGTAATGGTGTTTGAAACATAATCCTATATTTTAATTCCCCCCCCCCAAAAAAAAGCCAAATGTGACTAATTGGGAAATAATACATTTCTCAGAGCTCCCTGTGCATGCTGCTGTAAGAACACATTTCAGGGAAAATGAGAGAGTGGGAGATGGAGGGAAGATGAGAAACCTTCTTTCTAGCCATCCTCACTACTGCTTGTTTGTATCCAAAGTTGAAATTTATGAGTGTCAGCACCATCTCTAAATATTTAATAAGCCCCTAAGAACTTCAGAACTTCAGCTAGCATAAGCTGATGGATTTGAATTATTTTGCTGAACAATATTCAGAAATAAACAGATACTAATAGGCTTTTTACGTTATTCACTGAATGACGTAAATAACTTCACTGAGTTGAAGTTGCTTTCAGTTACCTCTTCTCTCTTCCCAGTTTTCTTCTGTAAGCTGCTCCATAAGTTCTGAGGATCAGTCTTAAGAGCAGGCCAGCACAGCGCTTTCTCTGCAATTCAGCCAATTCCTGAAGTTCCTATATAGGGCAGATTTCATCCACCACTGATTCCCTACTCATCCATATGGCTGATAGAAATGACTGCAGCCACATCATGTTTTCAGCTGTGAGGGCCAAACTACACATTACACATAAACATGTATAATTGTAACTGGAAAATCCACTTCAGGATGGAGCAATGCTGCGTACACGCTATGAAGCACATTTGAAATGCATTTTTCACCTCAAAGAATTCTGGGTGCTGTAGTTAGTTAAGGGTTGCTGGGAATTGTAACACTGTGAGGGGTAAACCACAATCCCCAGAATTCTTTGAGGAAAATAATGTGCTTTGAATGTGCTTTAAAGGTATACTGTGTATGCTTCCTCAGTGGAAGTAACAATGAGGTGTCTTATCTGTTCTTCACCTTCTACTTCGCTAGTTCAAATGGTCTCCTCAAATGGCATTTCCTCTGTGGTATTCCAAACATGGGCTTGTTTAAAAGAACAAAAGAAAACCCACTTTCTGGGGAAACAGAGGCTGGGAAAAAGAATTTCCCTTCTACCAGCTGCTTCTTCAACCCCAATTACGCCCCCCCCCCCAAGTGTTGTGTTTATTTAAAGTATAAAAATACAGCAAAGGACTTAGGTTGCTGTATATAGCATTACAGGCAGAACAAAGTTGAAGAGGGAGTCGCATTGTGTGTCCACTAATTCAGTTTGGTTGCTGGTGGCATCTTGCCAGCTATGTCCTGCCACCACATCTTCTCCTCCACAGACAGAAGAACAGATGAGACGTGTTCTGCATGAAGCAACACAATAAACCTGCCAATTTGGCATGGCGCTTCTTACGTTATTATATTTGACTTGCGGTTGGGAATGGAAGAAACTAAACTCCTGTAATTTAAACCTGAGTAGGACATTGTGCGCTCTTTCAAATGTTGCATAGCTCTTAGAAGATTGCAGCGGCTGCACACCATTATGGAAAGCGATGTAAGGCAAAAAGAGAAGAATGCTTTGAGTACTGCCTTTAAGTCACGATCAGAATCCTTGGGAGCATCTCTGAAATGTCACCACCAGCAGAATACTGAGACCTATAGTTTCATACAGATAAGAAAGGGAACAGGGGTAGCAGCAAACGGCTTAAACAGAACAGACGGAGGTAAAACTGTAACAAAAATGTTTTTGCACTGCTGTAATGATAAAGCATTTTTGACTTAGGAAAAAATGTAAAAGAGGTCCTCAGAGTGATTTGAATTGTGCACTCCTGACCTAGGACTCCAAGAGGGAAAGGCACCTTTACCCATTTCCCATTTGCCAATACAGTGCCTGTAAAACATCAGGCAGGAATTGAGCTGAGACTGGCTAAGGGCAGTGGGTTGAATCTGACCAAGTGTTGTAACAAAAGCAAATGTTTCCTCTAACTGTGAGGTCAGATTTTAGCACAATTGCAATGATTAAGTGATACTTTGGGGGTCGTTAAGGTTGATAAAAAAGAAAGGGAAAAAAGATAAACCATGCCCCAAAAGCTAATAAAAAGAACAGAATTCTGAAAGAACTCAACCTGGGGAATCATAATTACTTGACATTTTCACTGAAAACCAAGCAGCATATTAACAACTGGGAGCATGTTTACTGAGAACCAAATGCATTGTGAAATATTCTCAAATAGCAATCTATCCCAGGTATTTTTGCTGGATGAAACCATTTTTAGAGGTCTCCAGTGCACCAATGTTAATAGAGTTTTGTTGTACTTCTGGTTTAATCTGTTCTGGACTTTATTAGCTTCCCCTTAACACATATGCTGTATTAATCTCTACTTATAAATGACACTCAGGGCATTTATAGTGGACATTCTAGATATACTGGGAAAAGGCACAGGGAGCAGGATAAATAACATATAAAACAAATTCCAAAAGCTTGTCTACTTTCAAGCTATAATTCCACAAAAACAAACTTTGTCAAAGAAAGTACAAGTATCTCACATGTGGTTATGGCTTGGGGATGCTGCTATGTAACAGTATATCAGGATATTATTAAATATGCCTGTCTAGAAGATCTGGAACCCTCTCTATCACTCAGACCTCCCAAATTGTACCGAAAACCCAGAGATAATGCAAAGCAAAAACTACAAATCTTTTGGCTTTAAAATTGCACTAGTCTCTTAATAGGTAAAATATTTTCTGCACATCTTCCTTGGCCTTGATACTCTGTCCCTGGGAGACAGATGTCAGCTTTACTGATAGCAGATATATTTTCTTATTTTGCTCATTAATTACCTTTTTTGCTGTGTACCAAGGTTACAGAATGATGTAGTGCAGAGATTTGCTACTGCTATCAGCTTCTGGAAAATAGGGTTACCTGTACCCAGGTGTACCTATTGTTGACACTGTTGCACCATCTGTGATTTTTTTTAAGCCTATGTCACAGAGACGATCTGACATCTGTCACTTATTTAGATAAGAGATATATAATCCATGTAGCTCATTGATCCAACAGGAATATGAATCCCCAGGGCTCCTCCTTTGTACAATTGCACAGTAGTGGAAAACAGCAGCTCTTTCTTGACCAATGACGGACCCCTATGGCACCATGGTATGGCAGTAGTCTGTTCCTCCCCAACAAGTCCGCAGCTGCATAAAGTTCTTTTAGTGTCAACAAACAGCCTCATTGTGTTACTTTTCTTTTCTTATCCTCTCTCATACAAAACCACAAGATGGTGTAGAGCATTCAACTAAAGGACATCCCCCCCTCAAAAAACACACCCTGGTAGGATACTAACAAGATTACTGTCCAGCTTTAAACACACTCGGTACCAGCTTATCATCAGCCATTAAAATATTTGCCAAGTTGGATAAGAAGCTCTTGCTTTTTGGAAAATGTTTGACCATGGCAGAAGTCCAAGGGCGAAAAGTTCCACTGTTAGTTGCCCTCTTGTGCAGATAAGATAGTCAAGCTGTCTTGGTTCATTGTAATGATCCCTATCTAACACAGTCATAGAAGCAGTCTCATTGACAAGTAGGGTATGATATATGCCTGCTTATTTACACTACATGTAATTTAGATCCCACTGAAATCAGTTGGGCAAGTTAGTCATTCTTTAACTTAATTCTACTAAGTTCTACTAACTTAGTCTCGACCTAACCCTCTGTTCTGAAATTCTTTTTGATGTAAGCCACCATATCTCACGTAGGAGATTCTGCCTGCCTCTCCTCAAGGAGATCTAAGGTACCTTGCACAATTATATGCCCAAGGAATAAATAATATATTTTATGCTATGAAATCACTCCCCACTGCACATGTTTGACTTGTGAGATTGATTTTCCTCATTTTAAATTTTCTTCACCTCCACACTTTGGAACCTTTGGTTCCAGACCATTAAATAGAAAGTTCATGCTTTGTAGAAATCCAAAAGAAAGAAAATGGCTGGGGAGGCAATTTCCGCTATCCTTTGTTATCCGTCAAGAAAAAGAAAAAAGAAAGAAAGGCCTCACACAGGGAAACATTCTGCCTTATACCCCAGTGTATTTTGTAACCACTTCTACAGAGAACACAGTTTTTAAACAAAAGAAAGTGCAAAGCAAATGCTTATTAGGCTGGTGTGGTTGTGCAGTTTATTAAAGGCTAAACCAAAAATAACATTGAGCCACCTCACAGAAAGGTAATGAGATCCAATTGAAACTGTTACTTTTGGCATTTCATTTAATCACTTATGCATAAGTCTGATGTCAATGTTTCTGGCATATTTGATTTTCTTTATTTTTGGAGTCTTAAAAAAAGAAGAAAAGAACATGAATTATGTACTGGAACTCAAGCTAGTAGTTTGCCCCTGAGTGAGGGGCTGCAGGAACATTGGCCAAATATGGCACATTGGGCTTCCCTAACCAGCACACAACCTCCTCATCTTCCTTATATGTGTTATTTAGGTTTAGAAACAGCATTCAGTTAACACCAATAGACAACTATTTGCAAGTCTAATTCCATTGTGGAGGGGGTGGTGCAGCTGAAAAGGGAAGAGGGTACTCCTTCCCTCACTGCCCCCCCAACTCATTCTGCCCCTGCCCCAAGACTCTCCACCTGTGCTGGAATGGGGCTTAAAATTACACTGGAGTTAGGCTACTGGTGTCAATAGAAGGCTGTTTTCAATGGGGAGAGAGTGCAGTCTTCATGTACATGGCAGCTGGGGAGAGAAATGTCAGTTTGGCTCATCCCATTTCACTGCTGAAGTGGGGGGTTGTGCAGCTACAGTGTTGGCTTCTAGGTTCTGGTGATGGCAGCGCCCTCTACCTCATGGGAGAAGCAGTAGTGGCCTCTGGTTTCCAGCAACATCTCACCAGAACCCGGAAGCCGCTGTCACTTCTCCTTGCTTCTCGGAGATGCTGGGGGGGGGAGGTGCCCACAGTGGTGCCAGGGAACTTATCCAGTGGCACCCCAAGTGCCCCCCCACTGCAGGAGAAGTGAGGGGAAGCACCACCACCACTTCTTGTTTTTCTGGTGGCGGCAGCAGCAGGTGGGTCACTCATGGGGTTCCACTGCCTGAGGCAGCTGCCTCCATTTGCCTTAGGGGTAGACTGGCCCTGAGTTTAGGGCCTAATGTCTTTTAATTTTCCTCTGAACTTACTGTTCAGAAACACCCCAGCATCCGATAACACATCTGATGAAGTGCACTAAAGTCCCCAAAAGGTGATGCCATAATGAATTTGTATGATTTTGAAGTTTCACAAGACTCTTTTTAAATTTTTGCTGCAACAGTCCAGCACAGCTACCTGTTTTGGAAGTATTCTGGTTAGTTTTGTTTTTTTTTGTTTTTAAAGGAGAAAAGCCAGACACAGTTCTCACTTGCACCTGTCCACTCCCAGTGCAAGGATTCATTTTGTACTGGATACATTAATGTGTGTTGACACTTTGCATCAACCATCGTTTCCCAAACTGATGCACCCCCTGCAATGAGGGGATTAGGTAATGGCCAGCTGTAAATATCTGGGCACCTGGTTTTGGATTTGGATATGATGTGTTGGCCTATAGATAGTGTGGGTTCCTTTTCTCTTAGGGTAGTACCTGTGTCCATTATCCTATATATTTTTATTACAACCCAGTGTGTTATTAGGCTGAGAAGTGGAACCTGACTCAGGATCACCACAGTCACCTAAGCAGGGATATGAAGCCAGCTTTCTGCAGTCTAAGGTCATCACTATGCTCACTGCACCTCACTGGATGGAGCTCTGTCTCTTTTTCTTTGTCTGTCTCCCTCCTACATGCTAGCTAGTCCACCTTTTATCTACATGCTGCTGGAACTGTCTGCTTAATTGGCATACCTAAAGGGCCATCAGAAGTGTATCTTTCCCTTCAGTGGCCTGACCCTAGACAAGTAAGCCTTATGGTGATGGCCTGGGCAGAACTGCAACTTTCTCGGCCCTTTTGCAGCTTTGCAAATGGTGCAAGTTCATATAAATGCCCCTGTCCCCTGAGATAAAATTCATATACATCTATAGGAAATGCAATGTAAATATTTAGTAGTTGTATTTTAAGGCACCACCATAAATCCAATAGGAAACTAATTACACAGTATATCTCTCTCTTTGTGGTTGCTACATATGCTAATTGATTTTTATTTATTATATTTATTTATTACCGTAATTTTGCTATTTTTGTCAGCTAGAGGGAGGTTTTCCTTAGTATCTACAAGGAAAGGAACATGATAACAGGAACAGCTGCTTAATTTGGAGGTATCATCCAGCATTTTCTCCCCAGATTGTTTGGATCTTCCTTGCTATGCATGGACTAACTGACCAATGTGATTGGCAGTGTGTAAGGCTGGGAGGTCTGCACAAAGGACGGGTGTTTCCTGATACGACATACCTGATATGTATAGACTCTGGGTATGTTAAGATCTTGCAAGTGTACAAAAGTTAAAACTAGCTCCCCCGCACTCTGCACTTTATTAGGAGAAGGTATGAATAGCGTCTGCTGCTGAAGGGGAAAATTTGTATGGAGTGATGGCAGGAAGCTGTTCTGGTTTTTGATTAGTTTGTATCTCTTGCTGCATGTTGTGACCTCCCTGTTTGATATCTTTATTGATTGCTGATAGGTTGCACTGTGCTATGTTATGAGTGGATTGTGTTTTAAGTGTGAAAGGTTCTGAGGTTTTGTTGATATTTCTGTGTTGCTTTTATGCTGTAAACTGCTCTGAACTGTCTCTTGGGAGGAAGGGCAAGGTTTAAATTTGACAAATAGAACAATAATAATTTTTTTTTTAAAGAAAGCAGCCTGGGTCACCCCTCTCTCTGATTTGTAGGGAAGATCCAGGCTCTGTGCTGGAGTGCATTCCGCCAGCTGCAGACCAAATTCCCCAAGGAAGCCCAAGCAGGTGGTTTGAATTCCACTGACAGGTGTTGCTAGTTCCTGTGTTAAGGATAGCTGGCTTTCTACCTCTTGCTCAAATTCTGGAAGGCACATTTCAAAGCTAAGCAAATTTGTGTCTGTCACTGTCAACATTCTTATTCCCACCGTGGTGCTCATAATGGTTGTAACGACACTGTGGTGTTTTTGGTATCTTTTTTTTAAATGCTAGTTCAGCAGCTCACATTGTACTTGTGGGATAATTAGATTTGTTTTGGCTTCCTTGCACTCGCTTGCTCAATAGTTCAAAAGTTGGCACTGAAAAGTGAGTTTGAGTTCAAACACATATCAGTTGGAGTTCACTATTCAAGCACATATGGAAGGCTTGCATCTGTGCAATATTTTTGAGGTTGCTATTAAAGAATGTTGTTAAAATAGCCCTGGCTAGAAATAGCTTTGCCTTTAATTTTAACTTCATTAAAATGGGATTGAAGAAAGAGGGGCAATAAATTATAAAGCTGTACAATGCTTTCTGGGAAGATGTACAGAATGCAGCTCATTTTTTTGTTTTCCATTTATATAATAAGGACATTTTCACGCCCTTGGCAGCAGCAACTAAATGCATCGCTGTAGCCCAAACTACATTTTATGGGATTATGTGTGGGAGCTGCTGGCTCACATCTCCTTGGTAATGTTGAGTTGAAAAAAATGCACAACGTGATGTCATTGCGTTAGTTTTCACCCACCCATTCCCCTGCTCTGGTTCATTGGCTGCCACACTTCTTTTATTCTACAAGTTACCAGGGAGATATGGCAGTTGTTTTGGCTGAAGTAAGTGTGGTCACGTAGAATTAGGGCAGAACTGCGTTTTATGAGCAATGCTGGGATGCTGATGAAATGGCATCTCTGTTTTGAGCTGCCTTCTTTCCCATGTAATGTTTGGAAATGCCAACCTATGTTGTGGCACTGCCACACTGTGCCTTTTGCTATCCCTGCTCAGTATCATTCCCCCCTGCCTTTAGACAGACTAAAGGATTCCGCCCAAGGCCTAAAACCGCCAAAGTTGCGACAATTGCTACGGGGAAGGCAAAGCCTGCGCGGCAAGGAAAATTCCTTCCCGGTTCTTTAACAGCAACCATCATAAGACTGTAGCAATGCCCTCTGACCCGGAAGGAAAAAAGGTTAACCTGTAATCAAAGCATTAAACAGAGAGAGGGTTGGGTGGGTGAAGCTCCGAAGCCAACTGCACGCTCCCAGGTTGGCTCCACCCCTCTCTTTATACCCCTAAAGCGGACTGGAGTGAAGCCTGCTCACTCTCGGTCCGCTTGGTTGGCCCTGCCTCCGCCATCACCATGGGTTGGCTCATTTGAACTGGGGTTTAGCGGGAACCCCAACGGTCGTGATGCGGGAAGGCGGGCCAGCGTGACCATCCAGCGAGTCTCCAGCGGATCGGGGGTTCTGCGTGTGGCCCCACAAAGGGCGCCCATCCACGGATGGGTGAGCGATCATTATTGGTGGAGTGGGGTGAAAGGCTCAGGATGATGATGTCACAAGTGGGGTAAGTGCATACCTTTCAAGTGTCCCGATTTGCCCAGGACATCCCTGGAATTACAAAAGTCATCTCAGCTTCTTATTTGACCCTGGAACGTCCCATTTCCCCTCTTTACCACCGCCGCCACTGAGCTCAAGAGAGGAGGATGAGCCAGTGTTTGTGCCTGCAGTGGAACCATCATGAAGTGGAACCCTTGTGTGGGGGGGAGGCAGTTTCCCACTGAAGCGGAGGTGGAGAACGGGTGCAGCACTCTTGCCAGTCCCTCTCTGCCACTGCCAAAGCTGCTACTGCTGTCGTGGTGGCATGGGGTGCAGTGTGGGCGAAGGAAGCAAGTGAGGAGGGAAGGGAGTGGGCAGCTGCCAGGCAGAGACTGTGGCAGAAGAGACAGCCAGCTGATTTGCACAGCACAGAAAGACCTGATTTTCAGCTGAAGAATGTTGGAGGGTATGTAAGTGTTATTACACATTATACAGAGGAGAGAGAGAGAGCTCAGCCCAGGGGTTTATCATTTTCGGCAGCATCCCCATGACAATGCATTATCAAAACTTCTGCATTGTCTTTACCAAGCAAAGCACTCAGTACCGCTGCTTTGAATTACAATTCCCCTACAAACTAGACCTGAAAGAAGTGGGATAGCACTATCATACATAGACTGAGCATTATATCATATGATATCATACATATATTGAACAGCTGAGCAGTCTTAATAAATGCCGCTTTTATTAATATTGCTTGTGTAATATATTTCTGATCCAGTTTACTATTGAGTGCTGCAGCTTCACAGCCAAGTTGAAAGTGTGTGGTAATATATGGTGATCTTACTCTTTAAAAATGCGAAAAGGATTTGTCACACTTTCCATCTCAAATAGGATTATATGAATTAAACCCTGTCCAGCATTTCCTCTTCCAGACTATATGCATTGCGTAAGTAATTCAGAATTGCCTTTATCTCATATTTTGTTTGTAAAAGTCTGAAAGAAATAAAGATATTATCTTAAATCTTCCCCTGATGGACTATTTTCCAGTGTAAAGTTCTTTAGAGCTGCTGGAAATGTAAAATGAAAATGATGAGAAATTGTAATAAATCTCAGAAATACAATATCTCCATGGGAATAATAAAAAAGCAGAGACATGATTACACCAAATATCAGTCAACGAGAGTTCAAGTAAATCTCATATATGTTTGCCATAATGTTCCTTTCTTTTCATGTGGTAGTTAGTATGGCTGAATGTGTGGTGGCATCTATGAATATCTGTGAGTCTGATGAAGCCCAGTGAATGTCCTTGGGTCAATCATTATCTCTCAGCCTATGCTACATCACAGGGTTGTTGTGAGGAAAAATAGAGGGGGCAGAAGCACGTTCAGGGAATGTGATGATCACTGTTCTTATTCTCTTCTGATTATCATGTAAAGTCTCATATTGTGGACAATGCACCCCATGAACTGAACTTCAGGGAAGAAATGAAATTCTCCCTTTCATACAAGACCTAGAAGCATGGGAGGAAAATGTTTGACTCCCTTTAGAAAAGACGACAACGCTATCTTGATGAAAACCACCAAGCTGCTGTAAGAGATTTTAATAATGATTTTAAAGCAGTACATACACTTACACATTGAGAGGTCACCTTTGCTTGTTTAAACATGCCTTTTTGCTATCATTAGCATAATATACATTAACAAAACCTGAGAAACCACTGCGAATATCATTCAAATTACTGCCAACTTTCCTTTTGCCAGAGAAAGTGATCTTGGAGAAAGGTGACTTTGAGAAGTGAACTGGGGGGTACAGGGCAGTGAGGTAAAGTTTCACCCCATTACTCCTGAAGGAGGGACGAGAACCTTCAGATGATGGACATCCATCATGCCTGACCACTGGCTGGGGCTGATGGGAGTTGTAGTTTAACAACAACTGAAGGGCCACTGGTTCCCCATCCCTGAACTAAAGGGTCTGTTGACAAGTTGTGTCACCATGGGTACATGGGACCAGATATCCCTTCTGCTTCTTAGTAAATATGAAGAGCCAAACCTAATAATAATAATAATAATAATAATAATAATAATAATAATAATATCCCGCTTTTCCCGCTGACGGGACTCAAGGTAACACAGATAAAAACAATAAATGCTGAAAACATAGAGCAATAATTCAAATGCAATTAACCATTGATAAAATAAGAACTGTATACATATATAAAAAAACGTTTAAAACGTACTGATAATGAGAAAAGAATAGAAACAGCACGGCAAGACACTTTTCTGCTTTTAAAATGTGGAAGACAGCAGCATGTACCAGCCCTACTTGGTCCTTTTTAGGAGTGCATGAATATATTCTTATAAATATATAAATTCACTGGATTCCCGAAGAGTTTCTCCTAAACATTTCCAATGAGGCAATGAATAGCCGTGTGAGGTTGAGTAGACTGCAAGTTTGCAGATCTAGACCTGGGGTTCCATTTGGTCACCAGAAGGTTATCCCATAGACCTCACCAAGATTATCACGTTAAACAGATGCCTACTTAATATATGCTGAAACACAGTTTACCAGGTAACTAGATGTCTTTTAATTCTTTGTAATGTGCATATATTGATCCAAGAGGAAACATGGATTTATTTTTTAAAAATACTGTTATATGGTTTCCCATTCTACAGTGGTACCTCGGGTTAAGTACTTAATTCGTTCCGGAGGTCCGTTCTTAGCCTGAAACTGTTCTTAACCTGAAGCACCACTTTAGCTAATGGGGCCTCCTGCTGCCGCTGCGCCGCTGCACAATTTCTGTTCTCATCCTGAAGCAAAGTTCTTAACCCGAGGTAATATTTCTGGGTTAGCGGAGTCTGTAACCTGAAGCGTCTGTAACCTGAAGTGTATGTAACCCGAGGTACCACTGTATTATTTCAGGTCTACATAAACACATTTTTATAAATAAATAACCTTCCTGAAATCATTTTTTTCTTGTTACTGTTTCTCTTAAAATAGCCCTACTATTCAAGCATCCTGAAATCACAGACATAAAACTCCATTGAATTAATGTAACACTGACAGAACCTGACACACAGCCTGGAAATTCAGAGCTGTGGTTGGCATCCCCTTCTGAACTCAAGCCACTGTGCCTTTTATTTTCCACAGGAGCATTATTGCAGCTTTAAGTGTGGATTTCCTGGTTATTATTATTTTTATTTTCATCTGCATGTGTTTTCTGCCTTTATATTATTTAAAACTGGGCTTCTGTTCTGGACATCTACCACAAAAGAGAATGCATCGAAGTCTGACTCAGTGTTTGTATTGATAAAGCCGGTGTATAGATCAAGAAGCAAGACTAATATTGATCCAAACTAGGCCAAATCTTTCTAGATGGAAGGAAATCAAGGTAATTTGTTGTGCCGACATATAACACCAGTCAAAACCTTGAACACTATGTTCTGAGAAGCACAAAAAAGACATTTCCCACATCATTATTTAGTATGGACTTCTACAAATGCAGACAATTTGGAAAGTTCAGTTAGGCATACCTTGGGTTCCATTCCAATATGCCCAGGTTATTGTTGTTGTTTTTTAGCTCTGAATTCTACATTGAATCTACCACCAAATCTCAGTAAACACAAGGCAAAATTAAGACCATTGTTCCCAATATGAATGCCGTTAGCTTTCATCGCCGCTATACAAAACTACCATGCTTCTTAGCAGCTAACAGATGAAGTACCAATATGATTCTTGTATTGAGCAGGTTGAGTCAAGGCCTCTTCCAGCTCAGAAAATCTGACTGTTCTGAAGTCTGATAGCCACAATTATTCCATAGTTATTCTTTTGAATACGCCTCACTGTCTCAAATTGAGACTTTTCTAATGATTAATCGGGTCCTCCCTTAAAGAGGGCACATATTGTGGTGAGACCTGGACAACCGACACCCTGTGTTGTGGGTGGGTTCAATTGGTTAGCCACAACACCCGATTGGTAGGTCCCTCAAAGCTGGGTACAATCTGGCCAATGGGACGCAGTCTAAACGGTTCGAGGGACCTATTTATGCCCATGCACGTGACCCAGAGCTTCCTCTTTCGGTGCGTGCATTCGGAACACCCACCCACCTCTCCCTACTTTTAGGGCTTGTTGCGCTTGACCTTGCTATGCCGTCGTGTGTCGTCTGTCGTTGGGACAGGGGCACGGCAGGAATTTTACCCACTTGGCTGATAGGCTGTTGCCTTTTGGGTTTCGCCTGCCGCGTAGCAAATTGTCACAACTTGTAAGGTTGCAGATAGGCTCTGATTCAGGTGATAGGGATGGGAGAACGCTTTCACCATCCCTATGTGAAGGGTATTCTGTTAAAGGAATCCAGGGACTCGATGGTTTGGTCAATCCCTGAGAGGGGGTTGTGCCCGTGCCAGAGTCCAGGGGGACATTTGGGTGGCGGAGTTAGCCTGTGCCCGGCTTTCTGCTTATCCAGGTGTTCACCCTTGGCTGACCTATGCTGGTGCCCTGGGTCAGCGCTACCTGCATGCCAGGGAGCTAGTCAAACCAGAACCTATGCAACCAGTCACTTTCTGTAATCAATAAAGTTGTGGCCTAAATTCTGCCAAAAACCAAACCAAAATTTTGAGTCAAGTGTGAATTTATTTAGGGGGGAGGTTTCTGGGTCTGAACACGCAATAATGGAAATACCTGAGTGCACAAGTGAGTATTTTACAACAGCTCTGTGTAATCATGGAAATCTGGCCACCATGAATTCCAGAATTAGTGAATGAGATGAATCCATTTGCTGGGAGGCAACTCACCCTCATATCACACAATCATGCCCATATCATACTTCAGAATTGTTTGAATATTTATAAATCAATATTTATAAATAGTTACCCAATGCTTAACAAACTTCCTGATCCTCATAAATATACATTTCAGCTTTCCTTTAACTTACCCTTCCATTTTGAGTGAAATTTCTCCTTTTGAGATTAAATATGATTATGTTGAGTTTAATTGAGCAATTCCCTACTCACAGATATTGAATTTCGTAAGGCTGAGGCCACAAACAAGAACCTGGACACTATTTAAAACCAAGATTCTTCTATTTGTTTATATGGTTACTCAGGGCATATTATTTACACCACCTTGGTGGAGATGATAAAATCAGTGATACTTCCACTTCTAGAGGAACAGAGGAACTGAATGAACTGGTGAAGGCTGCTGGAACACGTCGTGTCTCTGAAGGCTATTTGCATCTTGAATTTTATATTTGTGCAAGTGTCTTTATATGTGACCTGTGTCTTTTACGTGATGGCTTCCCATTTCCCATCCTTACCGTATCGGGTTGTATCTCACTGCTCAGCGGGAATTGTGTCAAGCTCAGAAATGCCTTAGGTTACGGGTTTTCTAGTCTCACTGATGACAATAAAATAAACTGTTGAGCTCGGAGCGCTGTGCATCCTGTCTGCTGAAGCCTTCTTCCTGTCTGTAGGAAGGCATTGTCTATCCCATGGGGAAAGTGTTTCTTGCCAGACAATGCAAAGCAGCTTCTCACCTTCCCCTTAGAACGAAAGAAAGGAAACCAGAGTGCTGCCAGCCAGAGATGAAGAGGAAAAACATGCCACATCATTTAGTGCTAATAATGACCAGAAATTCTTGATAGCTGCAAGGTATTCAGGGTATTCTCAGTTTTAAAAGAAGAAGGCGAAGACTATAGTCAGATGGCTGCAAGTTTTAACACCCCTTTCCACTAGTGCTAACGTGGGACTTTTGATAGAAATTAGAATTCATAATAAATGCTTTGGGGAAGTAGAACACTTCCGGAGCAAAGAAATGAAGCTAGGGAGATGTAAAAATAATAGGATTGCTTTCAGAAAACTTCTTTCTGTAGGATACAAAAAATGTCTCCACTGCATCAGACTAGCTTATTAGTTGTCTGCCATTGGGTCCATTTACTATGTCTTAGAGAAGAAAACAAAGAAAAGAGCAGATAATATTAGGATTTCAGATACCGTAGTATGCTGCTAATGTGAACATATCCTAAGACCATTCATCATTATACGCCACCATTCAGTGGAAATGGGATAGATACAATACTGAATGGGCTGATACCCAGGAAGACCATTGGTGATTTTATAACGGTGGATGATCTTGGTTGCAAAGGCCAAATAGATCACAAGACCATCAGTCTAAATAAATGCATGTTCTTCTTTGTCTTTTCTCTGGCTAATAACTCTACAGAATTGGGATATGGTTAGAAAGACTAAACTCTGCTAAGTGTTCTGATTGGTTATTCTTAGTGTCATACGGATGCCAGTGAAGTCCGGTAAATCCACGGGCCTGTTTTCATTATTATGTAGAAATTCCATTTCATGACAGAAATAATATATTCCAGACAGAGAATTTCAGGGTGATAATTATACTTCTTGGGTGGTTAAAGTAACTCCACCTTAGTTGAGTGAGTAGATTTGCCTGCTGGCAAAAATGGCAAACCTTTTTTTGGTTTCAGCTGATTTTTTCTTTTAAGGAGAAAGAGAGGTAATTTTGGTAATATATTTCAATATTATTGGCCAGATATGAATAAAGTGATATTAGACCCGAGTATAAAAAATACATTTTTACTGACAATGTCAGCCTGCCCTTTACTTATAGAAATATCAGTCTGCCATTTACATAAAGGAGTTATACCTCCATAATGTCTGAACAATGGCTTGTGATGTAATCCAAAGTGGAAGACAGCACTTTGGATGCAAAGTAAGCACTATAAATTATTGAGCTGCCATAAAAACAACACCACCAAAACAGTTGGAGAAAATTTCCAAATCTCATTAATTTCCTATGCAATAAGAGGCATCATTTTGTATTTGTATTTAGGAGAAACAGGGGAAAGTGTGAAAAATATATGAATTTAGTTTTAGGACGGCATTTCTGATAAACTTTCTTAAGAATGCAAGAAGACCCAGCTGGATCAGTGGCGTAGTGTGGGTTGTCAGCACCCGGGGCAAGGCAAGTAATTTGCGCCCCCTAACCCGTGGATTTGCGCCCCCTAACCCGTGGATTTGCCCTAACCCCCAGATGTTGCGCCCGGTGCGGCCGGCCCCCCCTGCACCCCCCACGCTACGCCACTGAGCTGGATGAGGCCATCTGGTCCTGCATCCTGTTCTCACAGTGGCCAATCAGAAGCCTGAAGGAAACCCACAAGCAGGACCCAAGCACAAGAGCCCTCGGTCCTCCTGCAGTTTCCAGCAACTTGTATCCAGAAGCATTATTACATCTGACCAGGCAGGAAGAGCATAGCCAGCATGGCTAGTACCTGTTGATAGCCTCCTCTTCCATGAGTTTCTCTAATTCTCTTTTCAAGTCATCTAACTTTTGCATTTAATGTTGCACAATATGCTGCCTTAACATGGACTCCACATAGCTGTGCATATGCATGTAAGGATAAGAATTAGGATACAGATAATCTCTGTCATGCAAAACGGTATCCATTCCTCACCCCTTTTAAGTTAATAGGGGAACTCACATGGATTTAAATGAAGGAATCAAGATTGCATCCAAGGCCTCACATATCCTGGGCTGGCTTGGGGGCATATAAATTGCCCCTTCCTCTGAGTTCTCTTCACATGGTCCCAAACCTGATGTAGCACAACTTCCCACCCCATCCACTGCATGGATGTGCACTGGGCAATGATATCTCTATGCATGAGCAGGCTTTCATGTGTTCTGGAACCCCAGTTGTGCAGGCTTCCACCAGAAAGGCTCTATGCCTAAGCTTTAGGTATGCAGGTTTCCCTTATGCAGAGGAAAATAGAACAGTGGTTTCCATACAATGGTTGATCTAACTTTTGCCAACCATCTGCACCCTCAAACCCATTGCAGCTCTCTATATCATATCCTATATTATTTCAGAGGGTCCCTCTGTGTGGATGTCACAGAGGGGCCAGGAAACTGCACAACACCAGGAGTGGGGCCAACAGCACAAGCCTACTGATGCTTATCTGTGTGGATCCCCCTACACATGAATAAAATGTGAAAGGACTTCAGGCTGGATGGAAAAGTGGATTTCAGCACTTCAGAATACTTCTAATCAAGAGTTAATTTCCCTCCCTTGTCCTCAAACACTCTTTGTTTCTCCTTTTCAGTGTTTCCTTCTTCAGGTTTTTAAGTCCAATGTTGAGAGTGATTAATGAGGGCAAAGATTACAATGAATGTAAAGTTCAAGAGTAAGGATGCTTATATCTTTAAGATGGTTGTTTTTGAAGTGTTTCTCTATATATTCAGCCCCATGGTTGGACTGAAATACTACAGCACAGTCACTGGCCTATATGAATATTGTTTTGACAGGAAAGAATGCTTACAAACTGCAGAGCCAACTAATCAAAAGGTTCATGTTCTCAAAAGTAATTCCACATTTAGATAAACCATGCTCATAGTCCCGACTGCGGGGAGGGTGGTGGGGTGTGTACAGTTTTGTAGCCAGATTTAGATAGCAATGGGTGAGAAGCCCCAGAGGAATTTGCTTTGATTGCTGCTTTTAAATGTTTAGCAAAGGGACCAAGATGCTCTTCGTGTTCTGCATATTTTCCAGCCTTTTTGTGATACGTATTTCTTTCAAAAGTCACATGCTTTGTGATTTGCTAATTAGATTCGCCTTTAAATGTGAACTGAAACAAAATTCTTCCCCATCCCTAACTACAGAACACAAGTTTTAAGAATAATGTAATATAGCATACACTGAGGAAATATATTTGGGAACCTTAGATCCGGTAAATAAAATTCCCTTAAAGTAGTGATGAGTGGGACCGGCAACAAAATGTTGCAGTGTGAAGTGCTCCTTGTTAGTGTTTCAGTCATCCAGTTATACCCTCCGCCATGATATGTTAATCCGTTCCCCTTTCCACTGAGTTTTGCTTTCTTTGTTCCTAATGGTCAATTAGTGTTTCATGGCCACTGTATGTGCACGGTCCTCATTGTGCTATTTTGGGGGTTTCCACCCATTAGGCTTCTTTTCCTAAAGATCTTTTCTACTTTTGCAAACCTTGAGCTTCCCTGCCCCAAGACCACTGAAACCTCCTTCTTGGAAACAGATACTGTCATTTTGGCTACATAGTACTCACCTCTGAAAATTGGAAATAGAGGGAATGATATGATATGTGGTGCACCTCTGGCTCACCTTGCCCCGCTCCCATGAAGCTCAAAGGTGTTTTTTTGGTTTTTTTTTTAGCATTCTTGTTGGTTGAGGTTGGTTGAAACATGCTCCCACTTTCTGCCCCACCCCCCTTGTCTTCCTTGAGCAAAATTGGCCTTACCTTGAGGAAGGGGTAGTAAATAGTGTGTGGGGGGGCACAGATAGGATGGTGATAGAAGGTAGGGTATGAGTACCATTTTGAGTTGGGCCTAGCTCAAAGTGGACTGAGACCAAGTCAGATTGAGGCTGGCTTATTTTGTGCCACGAGGAGATCAGTTTCCAAGCTTCTACTAACCAAGGGCTCACACCATCACTGTGATTAGTAACAGAGTCTTAAGCTACATTTCGTTGCATTCAGCTGCCCCCTGCCCAAATAGTCGCCTTGTAATTCTGCAGCAATCCTTCTAGAAATGAATATAAAGTGATTCTTCACTTTCTTTTCTAGCAGCTCAGTTCTCCACAGCAAATGCATTTACTTTGTGCAAATAATTGTTTAGACATAATGGTGTTGTTCTGTTTTCTTTCACTGGAAAACAGTTGTAATTGAAAATAAATTGTTATTCATCATTTCTGTATCCCCTCACATAATATATTGTTTCCTCTATTCTTTTCCAAACAGGCTAATTTAAATCAGGTTCCCTTCCCCATTTCAGTGCTTATTCAAATCACTGTCAGTGATTAGCTAAGGAATGCTTCCAAATATAACTCTTTCTTCTTCTTCTTCTTTTTTAAAAAGTTAGAATTCTTGTTCTTTTAATGGGTTGGTTGCCAGATTTCTTCAAAATTATAGCAGTTGCTTCCTGTTTTCAAAGGCTATCCCAAACCAGACGTGGAGACAGGCTAGCAAAACAAGATGCCTACATTAGGCTAAGCAATAATAGTTTTGTCCAACTGCAGGTGTCACAATGATTAGACACCCACCCACAGACAGCAAAGCAGGAGGCAGTTTCATTCAACCCTAAAGGGAGCTTATTGACCAGAGTTCATGCATCTGAGCTCATAAGGTCAGATTATACAAAAGAAGCCAAAGCTGCACTATTGAAGGCTGATAAACACCTTCCTTGCTTGATATTGTTCACTGTAACCATAAGAAAAGCAAAATGCAAGTTGTTTTTTGTTTTGTTTTAATGAGAGCTTTAATTTAAAAGTGGTTGGGTTGTACCAGGTCAGTGCACATGTGCTTTTACAAAATAGGCACCCAATTTTTGCTCCCCTCCCTTGCAAGCTGCCCATAAGAGCCGAGGGACCCTCTGAAATAATATAGTATATTATATAGAGGGCTGCAATGGGTTTGAGGGTGCAGAGGGTTGGCAAAAGTTAGATCAACCATTGTATGCAAGCCACTGTTCTATTTTCCTCAACATGCTCGTGTGTGCGCACACACAGCTTTTCTGTGTCTTTCTTGCATAATATGATTGGATAGCCAATGTAGTGCTTTCCTGATTTCATTGGACTATAATGCCCATCAGCCCTAGTCAACATGGCCAACACTCAGTGCTGATAGGAGTTGTAGTCTAATAACATGGACTTTTGTACTTTTTAAATGTTCTGATGCAGTTCTCAGCTCAATGTATACACAAATACACAGTGAAGTGCATTTAAAAGTGAGTAATATTTTGAGAAGAAAATATATATATAGACATGCCCATTTTGGCAGAAAATATGTTTTAAAATACACATTTAAATGTGAATTTTCATATTTCTTTTTAAAAGGTAGGTTAAAGCAGAAATGAGACAGAATGTCCTTATGTGTGCACACATGCCAAAATAACCTGTCGGGGAACAAATTAATATGCCTATCCCTAGATCCAGACTGATATAGTCAGTCATAGTCATATAGTCAATACTGAAATAATTGTACAGAAATCATAAACAATGGTTTTAGCAAATGCAGCTTGAGGAGGGGGCTAGATGGACCAACTTCTCAAAGGACCATCTGCTGTTTGTCAGGTGCACTGTAGAGAGGATGTGTGGCTTTGAGAGAATCATGCCAAGCTTCAGCAATGATTTTTCTTCTTCTTTTTTTACAATCAACTCCTAAATATAAAGGTTGGTAATGAAGTTTTCACAGGATTCTTAATTCCAATGATGTCTTGATAATATTTATACTTATATTGTGCTCTTTATAAATGTATATGAATATTTCTTACTTGTCTTTTTCTGTTTCTGTTCTAATGGGGCCCTTGATATTCACAAAAATATGGGTTTTCTTCTGGCTACCAAATCTGATCAATCTGTTACCATTCTGTTAAAACAGCTCTTAAGCCTTCTCTTCCCCTCACATCCAAAATAGCCCTCACTGCATTTGATGCAGTACAAGTTCTTTACAATGCAAAAAACTGTTCTTTTTTCATTTTCTTGAAATTAGCAACATTGTGTACTTACTGTTTTTAGGGGGGGTGTAAACCCTTTAAAAAGCAAATTTAAGCCTTAAAGGCAGCTGGTGGCAGCTGCCCTTACAGGTTTTGACAATTTAGTCCACTCCAAATAAACAGAGGAAAAGAAGAAACGTGTTTATTTAAGAACACTTGCTACACCAACAGCTTGTGTCAACCTGCTGATGAAAGTTCCCAAGGAAAGTGATTGCATAATTGTGATGGGGATTGACAGGGACTTCCTAGCCTTCCATTAAAGTCTCAAAGCATGGTGGCTCTACTAGCAGAACATGCTTACACTCATGCAAGATGGTCTCAAACATGCCTGGGACCATTTATCATTTTGACAGATATTGTCAATATCCTGTGCAGGCCACTTGAAGGCATATGGAGTGAAACTTGGGTTTTTTATGTGATATGATGGATTGGGCACATAATGTCCTCATTGTCTGAAATATTTACCATGAAGGATTTTTTTTTCTTTTTCTTTGCAGTGAAGCCTCAAAGTTCAAGGCAGGTTGGCGCTGTGAACTTTCTTATACATATAGGCAGTGGTCATTTTTGGAGTGTCTGATATGTGCATGACCACATCTTTGCAGGGTTTTTCAATGGGTGTTCCTAGGGCACTGTATTTATTGGCTTTACTGTGGTTCGGTAATGGTTGCTGTTTTCGGAGTCAGGAAGGATTTTGCCTGAAAACAGATTGGCCCTGTTTGCAGGTTTTGCTTTCCCCATAGCAATAGTCACAACTCTGGCGAATTGGGTGGAATACTTCTACTTTAACATCAGGCAGCAGGGGGTGGGGTGGGTGTGGGTGAAGTGGTTCATCCCCCCACCTCTGAACAGTGTGCTAATAGGGTACACCATTAGAGGGGTCTCACTGGAATTCTCTGCCCCAAAGCCAAGGTGTATGGCAGATGGGCCATAGAGCTTCCTTCAGAGGCTTGGATGGGTCATCTGTGTAGACCTGTGTCTTGCAGAGGAGCCATTAATCCTGGGGTTAACCCTGTCATGTGAGAGTGCTCCACCAGCAGGGCTGTGAGAGAGATATACCCAATGCCTAAGCCAAGTCCAACCAACATCTGGAATCAATAAAGTTGTGGCCAATTTTAATCCCAGAACATTGTCCTGTCCAGTTTGTTCTCCTTCACAAGCGGGGGCCTTGCTTCTGAGGGAGGGGACACTGAGAATGGGTCTGCAATGGGCCCAAGTCCCTCACCCACTATAAAATACTACCCCCCCACCTCTCAACCCTGGAAGGCTCCAGTTACTGAAGGTACTGTATGCTTTCACTGGGTGGGGTGGAGTTATAAAACTACTTCAGTAACTCCCAACCACAGATTCTGAAGGCACTTGAGATGTTAGCTTCCTCCTCTAGAGACACACTGGAACTTGATTTCTTGGCTTGCTTTTGTGTTTTTGTGTGCACACAAAGTGTGTGTGCATGTGTGCACCTTAGCATGTTTAGGACACAAAAGCATTTCCAGATGAATGGATAATGTCCAAATGTTTGCTTTTTGACAGTTAGCATTGAAAACAAGGAGGGATTTTTTTTTTTTGGTCACGGTCAG
Organism: Podarcis filfolensis; assembly: GCF_964270895.1. Lineage (NCBI taxonomy): Eukaryota > Metazoa > Chordata > Lepidosauria > Squamata > Lacertidae > Podarcis > Podarcis filfolensis. The sequence goes on from NC_139603.1 coordinate 51,569,550, forward strand.
TCTCCTTTAATTATTTGCACCAAAAAGCTACAACAGGATTTACTTTCCAACAAATCACAACCTTGTGATAACCAGTGGAGCCTGAGGATACCAAGGTTCATCATTCTAGCACCTTTGTGAAATGTATATGGTGAATCTTTGCATATTCCCCACCCTTTCAGGATTGCTGTACAGCTGTTTTTATCATATGCCTACCCTGCTATTTTGTTTTTGTTAAGAAAGAGAAAATCCAAATGGCTCACAAATTAAAAGAAAACATTAAAAACAATAACATGCAATAAAACAATATTAAAATATACAAGCTAAACAGCATGGGGACTACAAAATGGAAGAACCCAATAGGGGGATGCAAAGCACCAACCCTCTCTCTGCAAAGCCTTTTCAAGCAAAAGTGTCTTAATATAATTCCATAAAGGCAGGTGTGAAGGGGCCACATAGACATCCCAGGGGAGGCACAGGTGAGATAACAATTGCAATACATTCTCTGCTCAGAAAAAAATCAGTAGAAAGGAATAAAAATGGTAATAAGACCAAGTGTTTTAATACAGTACCTTTACTAATAGTTTCAAAATTCCAGATGGCCATTATAGCCAATTACCTGTTGATAGGCTAAGGAAGCAAATCTCATCATGAGCTCACTTCCTTCCATGGGCATTGTTTTGTACAAAAATAAATCTGCATGTGCCCATACAAATGTTCTTGCAATGTCTGGCAAGTAAGTGTTAACAGGATAACTTTTGGAATGTCTCCTAACTTAAAAAAACAAAGTGCAATAATTTGTGAGTAGTGGCCAACAGAACAACTAGTTCTTACTGCACAAAGGCAAACTATTGGAACCAGCATGGGCTGTGGAATATGAATGGCTATATATCTGGTGTTGGTGGGAAGAAAAGAGAGGGCTTACTTTATGGTCACCAGTGGCAGGCTTCTGAAAGTGACCCATGCTTGGCTCATAATCGTTGGGAGTACTCGTGTGACCCTCCCCATGATATTTTGAGTCTGTATGGACTCCCCCAGATGATCTGATTATGGGGCATTCATCTTTATTTTGCTTGCACAAAACTTATGCGGCTATTGTACAATACTGGCTCTTTATTGAGAATTCGTTTGGGTTTGTTCACAGGGAAGTTAGAGAACAATGACCATCCATCTTGATTTGCATGGGAGGAGATTGTCAAAGAGGAGGAACTTGTGTCAAGGTGGTGACCAAGGGATCCAGGGCCTTCAGGGGAAATGGCAATCTAGCCTTCCCTGGACAAAACAGGCAGTTGCTTCTTAGACCGTGGGGCAGATGCTACCAAGGCTGAAATGTTCCATATTGGTTGGGATGAACTCAGACTCGCCTCCTAATGTGGAGCGCTCATAAAAATATGAAACTCAGCAATAATTCCCCAAAAGAATTGGTTTGTTGACATTTTCTAATGTTTTCAATGAACTTCTTTCTGTAGCATCTTATGCTGTTTTAATAGAGCTAATATAAAAAGAGGGGGGTGCACTACATTTAATATGTAATGCACACATACTGAAGAAATAGAAGCAGATGGCCAACAATTGCAATCAAAAAGAAATTAAGATGGTTGTCAAAACATTGTGCAAATGAGTGATCTTTTCTGGGCAAGCATACAAGAGGAAAATCTATTTAGACAAGCAATGCTTCTTAAAAATGGCTATAACATGAGGCCCTAAAAGCCAACCACTTTATAGCGTTCTAATTTTGCACCTTTTTTCTGTCCTTTTTTCTTCTTACACTTGGCATAATCTGCACCATACACCACATGATTTTTCTCACCCCATTTAAATCTCAGTTTAACACAAATAGCCCCAAAATGAAGCCACTCCCTACAACCATAGCACATGCATGCCAAGGCCTACCTATTTTCATGTGGATAAACAGGATTCAGTACAGAGTTTTGTTTTAAATCAACACCTTCAGACATGGTATAATGTAAGAATCAGCAACCATAGAGCATCATGTCCCATAAATGCCTTATTTATTGTGCAGGGATTTCTTGCAGATTTACAGGAGGTCACCTTTTTTCTGATGGGAGCTGCATTTCCTCAGGGACATTCTGTTGGGGACTGCATATTGGAAGTGAGCAGCACAGGAGCCCCAAGTGGGTGGGGCCCGAACCCAATATGGGTGGCGCCATTCCCTTTTATTTATTTCTGCCACTCCTTTGTTTTCCACTCTTTCTCTTTCTGCTAGCCACTTTCCCCTTCCTCCTCCTTGCCAGACCTATGGCTCACTAAAACTGTGATAAGGGTTATGTGTTGTCTACCTGTCACCTACAGCATCAATCAAAGTGCCCTCTAAGTTCAGTGGATCTTATTCCACTCCTAAGCAAGTTTCCACAGGATTTCATGAACACAGGAAGTAGCCTTGTACTAAGTCAGACCATTGGCCCATCTCACTTAGTACTGTCTACATTGACTGGTAGTGGCTTTCCAGGTTTCAGACAAGAGCCTACTGGGAGAGGCTGTATAATTGATAGATGAGAAATGCTTGAGAGGAGCACAGTTGCTCTTGGAATCGTAGCTCCAGGTTCTCGAAAGGTCCATTACCAAACTGGATATGGAACATAAACCAGTTTCCATAGTAGTAGTTAGCAGTGTTTCAGCCAACAAGTCAAGGAGAGAAGAGATCAAATAAGCACCACATCTAGCATAAGGCTTACATATTGGTCCTAGGAACCAGGCAAACAAAATCAAGTGGCATTTGTTTTTCAAAAATACAAAATGCCAACGGACAAAAGCAATCCCACAAGTCTAGGAATTAAGGAACAGCTTGTCCTCTATGCAACGCCTGTATTTTGCTTCCAGACATTTGTGAACATCTTTGAGGAAGTGCCAAATATTCCGGAAGTGGAGGAGTTATAGTCATCTCTGAAATATTGTGGGGAAAATAGGGGGGAGGGGAGGAGACTCTGGCTCAGATGAACAGGGAAAAACAGCTTTGTGGCAGGTCACTCTGGCTCTCGTTGACCTTGGCCCAGTTGCAAGAGTCATATTTCAGATACATTAGCTGCCCTTGAACAATTTATCTAGTGTCTTATAGGTACAAACATCTTTTCTTCTGCATGAAATGTGCTGGTCTGTTTCTTCTTTCCTTCTCTACCTCTCCATCCTCTGCCAAGATAATCCAGAGAATAATTCATGCTCCACTCACTGGATTTTCATTTCTGAGGACTCAGGAGAATTTAGAAAGGATTTTACTCTCTCTTGTAGGAAAGTAAATGAAACATAAGACAATGGGTTGATGTTTATACCTTCTATCTGAGTTCTGAGGAAGATGGCTGTCATTAACACACAATAATAGCTCAGTGGTCAAACATCTGCTTTGCATGCAGAAGGTCCCTGGCCCACTACCATATCCAGGTAGGGCTGGGAATGTTCCCTGGCTGAAACCCTGTAGACAATACTGAGATAGATGGACCAATGCAGTTTTACTGACCTTCTCTGACAGGAGTGTTCTGTGAGTAGAATTCCACTTACAGGACATCTGGATTCAACACAAACACACTTTAAAGATTTATGTCCCACAAAAAGTTCTGTGCCTCCCTTACCAGGCTTTGAGGTGGTGCCCCTTCAGCTCAGCACCCAGGGTGTGACTTTTGAGCCAAAGAGTGGTGTATACATAAATAAAAGCAATAACACCAACAACAATGTAATGAACAAATTTCAAGAAAAAATATAGTTACTGATGGAAAAAAGAAAACGCACATGAAATCTGCATGGCCAAGTCAACTTTATTTGCAGAATTCTAATTTGGGTCCAGTAGGTAGCTAATTTTAACCTGCCGGAGGTTAGTTATTTTGATTTCTCCCCCCTCCTAAAATACCAAAAAGGATTAAGCTGTAACATGGATTAAGCACTTGTCAAGAATAATTTTGTTAAGTGAAACAGTATGTATGAGGACTAGATGGCTCAGTGCTCTGGTGATGGGATAGCTTTCTAGGTCAGCGGTTCACAAATGTCCTAGTTCAACTGCAAATCAAGTTAATCAGTACATTTTAAAAAGTCCCCTGCCCAGTGGTGTAAGTTGAATGAATTAGTGACCACAGTAATGTTGCTAGCAGAATCCCCACATAAATGTATATCTGCCAAATGACCAGTTTCTTTTTTCTAGAGAGATAGTAGAGATCAGACAGAACTTTTTTGCTTTTTAATAAGTCTTTATGTGCCCCTATCTGGCATTCATTAAAAGTGCATTATGGGAAAATCTCCTCTGCTGCTAGATATGCCATGTGGTTCTGTGGCTGGGATCCTAAGAACTGTGCATGTACACTGCTATAAGTTTGCCTCCTCATTTTCCTGCGGCTGCTTCCACTGCAGAAGAGGCAAGGGGTTTTTCAAACGGAAAAGTGGCTTGTCGCTTTGGCAATGGTAACTGCTGCAGAAAAACCAGAAAGCAGATTTTTAGTTGTGCCTGTGGTTCTCTTCCAGGCACACACACCCTTCCAATGGATAATGTACATTTGGTATTGATATCATTCTAATTCCGAGATGAGAAATCTTTCTCAATGCAATTTAACATCAAGAGGAAAAGTGAAGCTGGATTTAAGGAAGCAAATTCAGATTCAAAGAAAAGCTGAACCTCTAGCCTTAACAAAAGCCTGCTGGGCAGTATCATGTTTCCTATGCTGAATCTCAACCAAAGATTATACACTGTTGGATAAAATGTGAGTTTTGTTTTGCTGTTGCTGATTTTTTTTAATTTTAAAAAAACAACAACATTTGCGCTATTCTGGGTACATGGAAATCCTCTGGCCAAAACAGCTTTCCACCCATATCAGTGGAGGTAGCCAATATATATGTGCATTCTTCTGTGAAGGCAGATGGACTTCTTCTGTTGACATGAACCAGGTTTTCTGCACACATAATATTAGTGCACTATGTGCATGTAAGTTTACTTATAAGTTTATATGCATATGCCGTATTGACCCAAATATAAACCGCACCTTTAAAATTGGAGGGGAGGGGGGGGGGAGAAAAAAACCTGAAAATAAGCCGCTCCATTCCTCGCTGCTCCTGGCTGCATACTGGCGGCGGGGGGAGGGAGCAGTGCTGCGTTGCCAGCGGCCTTTCCTATTCCTTGCTCTCTCCCTTCCTGGCCTTGGGGGAGAGGATGGGGGAACTATGTGTGGGGCAGGCACCGCTTTGCTGCGCTTCTGGCGCCAGCCGTAAGGTCACAAATATAAGCTGCACTTTAACTTTTCACAGTCAGAATTTGGGGGAAAAGTAAGGCTTCTATTCAGACCAATACGGTAAGTGCGTATAAGTTTACATGGCTTTTGGGATTGGGAACTCTGATTCCTACATCCAAAAAGAAAGGATGGTGGGGGGGGGGGGAGAGAAACCACATCAGTTTCCTGCAACTGAGAAAAAGAAACAGAAATACAATTTAGCCGTTTGGTCTACAAATCTAACTAGCTGGGAATTGCAAGGCTTAGCACAGCTTCTCCTTTAGAGCCATCTTCTGCTAGTAAAGCATGGGCATTAGAAGTCAGGGTCTGTTTTCTTGAAGAATTATTCATATCTCATTACATTTAATAGACAACATGCTTGCAAAATCCTAGCCTTACTAAAAAAGGTGTACATCAGATGTTCCTTCTCCATTCACATCGCTGCTGCATTACAGTGAGGCATAAAAAGGCAGACACTGTTTCAATATCAGGAATTGGGAAAGTGGTCCATGGATTTTAAGGAACAGGGCTACACACACACACAAAGAGAGAGAGTCCCTGGATCTGGCTGAACTTCTCCTGGCACTGCAATTATTTAAAACAGGCAGTTGCTCTCAAAGGCCAGGTGTTGGCAACTCTATACAGGCGGGAATATTGTACTGGAATCAATGCATTCCTTGAAAGTGGAACTAGCGATGAGATGCAACCTCAGCTGAACTTGAACTAAGCAGGGAGAAGCCAGATTAATTCGGGTATTGTCATTTTATATACGAAGCTCACACACCTCAAAGCCCTCGCGAGACAATACTAACAGTAAACAAACCATAATGAATTCATTGGCAAGTGGCTAAACCCAGCTTTTAATAGCATTGTTAAAGCTCCAGTCTCAGACACTGTGAAGAGCTTTGTTGCTTCGTTCCCATGTTTCCAGGGGGATTTCCAGCTTTACTTTACCAAGAGTGATCCTGACAGCTTACTGTAATTGCTCTGAATGTATGGCACAGTGAAGCTACTTGCTACAAAACCTGATGCTTCTTGCAGAAACAGGTTATTTGCGTGAGTGCAACAAGTGTCTCCTTTCCTCCCTGAAAGAAGATTGAAGAGTGCCACAGGGGGGCACTCTTATGAACAGATGTAGGGCATCTTTCAGGTGTGCTCCTTACCTGCAAACCAATCACATAGCACTTCAATGCATTTAGGTAGCAAAAGGGATGTACTGCCTGTACTATATGCCTTAATTCGGTGATTGGATTTTGGATAGGCTTTTTTTTTTTTTAAGGAAAATTAAAAAGATTAGGGTTTGACTCTGGCAGAGCTGCAGAAAATGCGTCATTGGAAAGGCAAAGCTCTTTCGGCTGTTCATCCCAAAGGGCAATGTCTGAGCTGTCCCCTGAGTCTGAGGCTGCCCCAGAGGTTTGATAGAACTCATCAAGGCTGAACAGTCAGTGCTTTGCAAAAGTTTATCTGTCATGTGATTCCAAATAATCCTTGTGTCTTGAGGGCTAATTGCAGGAAATGGTTTTTTGGCAGAGTTTTGGAATTCTTCCCTCACCCCCCAAACTACTAATCTAAGCTTTAGCTGGAAGTTTTTCCTTCCACCCCCTTAACACACTTTGCATTATTAAATGTGGTAGGTAATATATCAAGGAGGAAAGAAATAGAGTAGAAACCGGGATCTGCAGCCAGGTTCTAATTAGATGGATTTTATGTGTTTGCATTGTGCAGATTTGAAAAGAGCATTTGTCTAACAGGAACTTATGGACCTACTTAAACTGCAATGGTGAAAAATAGAGGTGTGTGCCAATGCTGTTGAAATGTAGTTCTGTTTCCGAAAAGTGGGCAGAGCTAGGTTGGTTGACTTGCTTGAGCCACTCTGATAGAAAGTTTAATCCCTTCCCTTATGATTAGGAATGATCATGTTCATAGTCCACTGACTGCCCTGCCCTGATGTCATAGTGGGGCTAGGCAGGGAGAAATCATTGGCTCATCAGCTCTGATCTCACAACTGGGCTAGGCAGCTAAGTGCTGAGGCATCATTTCATTGCTTAAGCACATGAACTACTTAAAAATAACAACAGTCTATGTATTTGGGGAGGGGGCATAGCCTAGTGACATGCTTTGCATGTTGAGGGACCCAGGTTCAATCCTTGACATCTTCACATAAAAGGGTTAGCAGGTACTTTGTGAGTCAGAGTAGACAACACTGGGCTAAATGGACAAGTAGTCTGCCATGGCTCAAAGCAATTTCCTATGTATTGTCCTCAGGCTGTGGGCTTCTTGAACTATTGGTTAAAATTGTTCAAGCATTGGTGCAAATTGTTCAAGCAGGTCTGGCACTCTATAATGAACAGCTATTAGCCATATATACAAGCAGCAAGCGATGTCTGTCTGTGATTGCCAGTGTAGGTTTCTCAGGGATCCATCTTGTATGATCCACACACAAAATCACAGTTGCAAAGATGAGTATCATTTGAAAATAACCAATCCCTTATTCAACACCATGTTATAATGTGGTTGCAGATATTTGATGCTGAAATTAAAATAGTAGTGACCAGCTAAGTTTCCACTATTTTTAATGTAATACATTTATATACCCGTTTTCTATTTTCAGAGCACTCTGATTGGCTTATGTTAGTAAAAATGGCAATGCAACAATGGTCACAGTAAATGTATTTATGTACTATATTTTGTACAAATATATCTGTGCTCAAAGTGGTTCACAAAAAAATTAAAACTCTAAATACAGTACTGCAGTTACAATATGTAATAGAAAGTATAATATCATTGCTATTAACCCTGCAACAATTAACAGTTCATTTAACATACATCCATATTTAAGTGAGCATAAAGATTGCCAATAAATCAAGTAATATATAGATATATTCACATTCAAAAGTACCCCCAAAGCTAATGTCATTAGTTCCCAGCACACATACAGACACCTTCATCATTTATCTTCAACCCCGAAGGCAAGAATGCTCCTTCAGAGCTCGTCTGGAACTAGCTCCCTTACAAAGGCTTCAGAGTGGAGCAAGGCAGGTGGACTCAGAAATGTTGTAACTTCAGTTTAAAAGAGAGCATTGATGGAGTCAACTAGATTTAATTCAGGAGGCTGCTCCAGAGTAGTAGCACCACCACTGAGGAGTCCCTGTTGTTCACGTAAAATGAGCACTGTCTCCAAGTAGAATAATAGAATTCTAGAGTTGTAAGGAATGCTGAGGGTCATTTTGTCCAATACTCTGCAATGCATGACAGGAGACCATCTAACCTCTGGTTCAAAGCCTTCCTGATGTTTAGTTGGCATCTCCTTTCTTGTTACTTGAATTCATTGGTTCAGGCCCTACATTCTGGAGCAGGAGAAAACAAGCTTGCTCCATCTTCCACGTGACAGCCCTTTAGATATTTGAATGTATTTTAATATTCTGTTGGAAGCTGCCCAGAGTGGCTGGGGAAACCCTATCAGATGGGCGGGCTATAAATATGATGATGATGGCTATCATATCTCCTAGTAAGAGCCTAAAGTCCAGGCATATCCTTCTCCTACATTGCATTGCCGGGGATTGGACTAGATTATCCTTGAGATCCCTTCCAGCTCTATGGCTGCTAAAATCTGGTTGTTGGATGTTTGAAAAATGCTGCACAAGGGAATCTGACAGGTGTCAATCACATGTTGTCATCAGAAGATTGGCAGATATGTTATGTCTCAACTACCTGTCAAAATTGGCCCATTGGGGTGGAAGATATAAAGATCTCCACTCCTGCACTATAAAGATGTTATGATCAAATTAAAACTCACTGCTGATTTTAGGAGATAATAGTTGGAATGGACCCCCCCTCCCCCGCAATATTACATAAACTTTGATAAAAAGATTATCTCTGCCTGGTTCATCTAGGGAGGCATGAAGATCCTATGGGTGTGTTTGAGAAATGGAATAGATTGGGTACCAAAAGAGTACTGGAATTGATTCAAGAATTCGGACAAGTAGCGGGATTTAAGTTGAATAAGATGAAAACTAAAGTCTTAGAGAAAAATCTAACAGTGATGGAGAGAGAAAGGTTTCAGAAGGAGACAGGGTTAACACTGGTTAAGAAAGTGAAATACCTAGGGGTTAACATGACTGCCAAGAATGTGAATCTGTTTAAGGATAATTATGAAAAATGTTGGATGGAAGTGAAAAAGGATCTAGAAATATGGTCAAACCTGAAGTTATCATTGCTAGGCCGAATTGCTGCGATAAAGATGAATGTATTACCAAGGATGTTGTTTTTGTTTCAAACATTGCAAATATTAGATAAAATGGAGTGTTTCAAGAAGTGGCAGAGAGATATCTCTAGATTTGTCTGGCAGGGCAAGAAACCTCGAATAAAATTTAAGATATTAACCGACGCTAAGGAAAGAGGTGGATTTGCCCTGCCAGACTTAAAACTTTATTATGAATCAGCCGCTTTTTGCTGGCTGAGAGAATGGATGCTTCTTGAGAACACTGATGTGTTGGATTTAGAAGGTTTTAACGACGTTTCTGGGTGGCATGCATATTTGTGGTATGATAAGGTCAAAGCACATAAAGCGTTTAAAAACCATATTGTCAGAAAAGCACTGTTTAATGTTTGGATAAGATACACGGATTTGCTTGAAAATAAAGCCCCAAGGTGGCTGTCACCAATGGAAGCGAAGGCTCAGAAAAAGCTCAATATGGAGGCCAAATGGCCGAAATATTGGGAAATTTTGGAACAAGAGGGAGACAGATTAAAACTGCAGAGTTTTGAAAAATTAAAAAATAGAGTGCGAGATTGGCTTCACTATTATCAAATAATGGAGGCATATAATTTGGATAAAAAAATTGGCTTCCAGGTGGAAAAATCAAAATTGGAAACAGAACTGTTAGACTCCAAAACTAAGAATTTGTCAAGAATGTATAACTTGCTGTTGAAATGGAACAGTCAGGATGAAACGGTGAAATCTGTTATGATTAAATGGGCACAAGATGTTGGACACAACATTATGATGGCTGACTGGGAACAGTTATGGACCACAGGTATGAAGTTCACGGCATGTAATGCCCTAAGAGAGAATATAATGAAAATGATATACAGGTGGTACATGACACCAGTCAAGCTTGTGAAAATCTATCATTTGCCCGATAATAAATGTTGGAAATGTAAAGAGACTAAAGGTACATTCTTTCACCTTTGGTGGACATGCCCAAGGATCAAGGCTTTCTGGGAGATGATCTATAACGAAATGAAAAAGGTATTTAAATATACCTTTCTGAAGAAACCAGAGGCCTTTCTCCTGAGCATGGTCGGCCAATTGGTGCTAAAGAAGGACAGAACTTTCTTTATGTATGCTACAACAGCAGCAAGAATACTTATTGCAAAGCATTGGAAGACACAAGATTTACCCACTCTGGAAGAATGGCAGATGAAGGTGATGAACTATATGGAATTGGCGGAAATGACTGGCAGAATCCGAGACCAGGGAGAAGAGTCAGTGGAGGAAGATTGGAAGAAATTTAAAGATTATCTACAGAAGCATTGTAAGATTAATGAATGTTAGAATGATGTTGGAATGAATTCATGTGATTTTAGCAGAAATGTTACAAAGATTTAGAAAAAACAGACTGTTAATTGGTGAAAGGAGGGAAAGTAAATTTATACTAATATCAAGATAAATTTACAGGACAAAAATTTGAAAAGAGGGAAAGGATTTGCTGAAATGCATAACTGACTTAGAATACAAAAAAGGGAGGTGTGAGGAGGTCAGGGAAATAAGCTAATGAAAGAAAACAAATGGGAAGATTTGCTGTATTTTTTCTTGATTTTTCTTTTTGTTTAGTGGATTCTAATTTTTTGTTCTTTCTTTCTGATCTTTCTTTTTTCTTTTTTGTATTTCATCTTTTTTTGTTTAAAATGATGTTTTTCTTGATTTTTCTTTTTGTACCTTTAAAAACTTTAATAAATATTTTATTTAAAAAAAAGAGAAATGGAATAGATTGGGATAATGCAGTTGCTTTCAGATCCTTGATCAGTACAAACCTTGCTGAAAGTACACAGTGCCAGCTCTTGTTTAGATGGGTAGAGTGCATTGCTGGGTATCAGAAACTGGGCTTCCCGTCCATAAATTTGTAAGAAATTAGGAATTGCACAGGATTTCTGAAGTGGGGAATATGAAAAAATGAAAAGTGTAGAACACTCTACTATAAAGAGCTTGGGATCACATCTTTAGCTGACATATATGAAGATAGAGCTTTGCAGCACATTACTTGCACTTGCAGAAAAGAGTGATCTCAGAGTATGCCAGTGTGCCGTCAAGACTTCAAATGACCAGGCAACATCATGTGATCTTTGCATGGTTTTGAAAAACATAGTTCACTTTACTGTGGCGGGTAAGGGCTGCAGCTCAGGGGCAGAGTATTCACTTTCTATGCAAAAGGTCCTAGCTTCAATCCCTGGCATCTCCTTAGAGAGTTGCTGCCAGTCAGTGAATGCAATACTGAACTGGATGGACATATCAGGTAGTTTCCCCATGTTCCTGTTAGCTCTGAATCATGGTGCATCTGAAGACAAGACGTTTTCAAAAAAAGTCAGTGGAGTCCTAATGTGGTTTCCTATTTTGTCTACTTTTCCTTTAAGTCATCTTGTTTGCTTAGTCATTTCACTTGTCTATGTGTGTGAGCGCAAGTACTTCTTCTTGACTCGCTTTGTCTGTCTCCCTGATTCCTGGAGTCAGCCAGCAACACGACAGGACTTGCTTGTTTACATAGCTCGGAGGGCTATGACAACATATCAGAATGTACAGGTGCCATGCAGTGATGCAGGATCCAATTATGATCAGCCAAACAGACAGTTTAATAGGGAATTTCTTAGCATTCAAACTCTTGCATCTCTCATTATGCTCAGTGTAATAACCTGCTTACTTTGTGCCTTTTGTCTCTTCCAAATGAGTACTTTTTTTGCCTATTTTGTTGAAAAAAACAAACAAATGCGAAACAGTTGTGTTAATTGAGGGGAGAGAGAGAGAGAGAGAGAAATAAAATTCATAAAACATGTGGTTAAGTGCAATTTCCTCATAATTGCAGCAAATGTGCTGCCAAGGCAATTGCAAAACACGTTTGTTTTGGTTTGGCCCATTCAGGGGCATTTCAGCCCAGCCTTGTTAACATCAGAAGTGGCCCTGGAAGGTATTGTTCAAATTCAGACGTGATTGAAGAATCCAGTAACATTTGTGACATAGACCCATTGTGAAAATTTCTGTCTGCGCAGTATGTGCAGCTTCTAAGTAAGAATCAAAACAATTTTTCAGCTGGCAGCTTTATATGAAACAGGTGCAAGCAGATGGGATGGAGGAGGTGAACTGCTTATATAATAAGGAGATTAAGAATAAGAGTACAAGTGTTTTGATTTGGTAGGGAACAAAATGTGCTTTTTATTGGTATAACTATAGCATGTTTAAGTATCAAATGGCATTTTATTCTTACAGCAATTGATTCTCACAAAAGATAGGTTCAGCTGAGCTATAGAAAGCAGTCTGAATTGCTATCAGCCTGAACTGGCAAGTGGGGGGGGGCGGGGTTAGGGTGCCAGGGCTATGTCTGCTGGCACCACCCCCTCCAAAACCTATTATGTTTAGCACAAATATCTGAAACAGGCTTCTAAACACATTGGGCTGAAGCCTTCCAGCTGTAGGGAACCCTGTGCTATTACAACACTGGAAGTGGTATGTGTGCCCCCAGCCCCCTTCCCACTCTTTGCCCTAGTGAGCTCAGGGTTCACCCGTGAGCTTCAGTGTCAAAGAGGGTTTTGAAGCTGGGAATGGCATCTAAGGGCTTCTTCAGACTGGCAGATTTCTGTGACTGTATTCTGCAACATGTTATAGATGCTAGGGTTGCTATATGTCTGGTAATTCCTGGACATGTCCTCTTTTGGGGGTCCTACATGCCCATCCAGGGGAAATTTTACATTTGAAAGCAAATGTCCTGGATTTCGGTTTTATTTTTATTTTTCTGTGTTTGCGTGCGGACAGTTCTGGTTCAGGCTCTGGGTCTGGCACAGGTGACCTGGCTCTGACATGGGTGGCTCAGGTCTGGCGGCGGTGGCGGAGGGGCTATCGGGTGATTGATGCAATAATTGTGTGTTAGTAGCAGCTTTGCACTGCACCGTCCACACATCATTCCACTTCATTAGTTCTGTAAAGCTTTCCCAACATTACCCCATCACTGACATCTGGAGGGACACTTTTGTGAAATAGCTTGACAAAAGCGTGACAAAACAACAAGACTCAGGACATTGGTGGGATTAAATGCTGCAGGATTTAGCAGGAAGCTACAGGACATGCACCAATTGGAAACAAAGCAGCCTCAAAACTTTTGCAGGAGTAAACAGTATTAAAAACACAACAGCGTCTAACTGCCACACAAATGATCATGAATGCACAATACAAGGGATGTCTAGGGGCAGGGGCAAAGGAAGACTAACTGTCCCCTGGTGTGGGGTGTCGGGGGCGGGTCAAACCGTCTGGCGCCACATGCGTGTACGGCTCATGCTCACGCGCCGTATGTAGCGGTGCCGTGCATGTGCCGCTGGATGGTTTGCTGACAGCGCTGGGATCTTCTGTTCGTGGCTGCAGCGGCGGCAGAGGGATCGTCTGCATAGCTGTCAACTGTCTCCCTTTTTTAAAAGGGAAATTCCCTTATTTCGAATAGGTTTCCTCGCAAGAAAAGGGAAAAGTTGACAGCTATGATCCTCTGCACGTAGCTGCGGCGGCGCATTGGTGGCTGCTTGTGCCACCACACCTGGGGTCAGCAGGACAATCCTCCCACGGGATGCCTACTTGTCACCCCCCTCAGAGATGGCATCTGGGGCGAAGCGCCCCCCCGCCCCTTCCTCCACCACTGTTTAGGGGGCCCCTTAGTGCAGCATCCTAACTACTTTGCTACTGAGAGGCTGTCTTATGGCCAAGGAGAGGAAAAGTAAAGATGGATTAAAATGTGTAAGTGTCTTACTCCACATTGCTTAATTTTGTCCCACCCTGTTTTTGCCTGACTTCTGGTTGTGCATGTTTGATGTGAGATTCTTAACCACTTCATATCAGCTGTTGGAAGGAGCTAAATTTTATTCCTGGAATAGATTAAATACACAGACACTGAAGAATAGCTTCAGTGACAGAACGGTCTCTCTCTCTCTCTCTCTCTCTCTCTCTCTCTCTCTCTCTCTCTCTCTCTCTCTCACACACACACACACCAGTATTTGCAGCAGCAGGTTCCAGGTTCCAAAAGTGTGTGTGAAAGAAAAACAAGTGTCTTCATAGGAAGTGCAAAAAGAAGGGGTGGGGGAAGAGGCTGAACAAACTGTAACATCACAAGGGGATTTTTACTCCAGGAAAGCACATGAAGAAGTTGCGTTGGGTGACATGCATGACCTCAATCTCCTCCCAGCTTGCTAAGACGTTTTATCAGGACATAGCATTCTAAACATTCAGCAGCTTTCAGATAGTAACGACTCAGCCGCATTTCAAATCATCTGACCCTTTTATTGAAATAAAATATAAAATAAAAAGCCTGACTGTTACTCATACCAGCAAGGGCAGGTACTGAAAAAATGTGTGCAGGTCAGTGCCTGTCTCAAGGTGCTGCTGAGCTTGAGCAATAATACGCAAGACGAATTTGGCTACTTCAGTCTTTTTTTCAGGTAGGTGGTGGCAAACTTGTTCCTGGGTACACTCAGTGCTGAGCAAAAAAATAAAAGAAAGAAAGAAATGAACGAGTCTCTTGCAAGCTGGATTTCTCCTCCTGATCCACTCTGTCTTCTATGTTTGTGTATGTATATTTGCGTGCATATGTGTGTATCTGCTACAGTAATTTATATAGCTGCCGCCTTTGAACCCCATTGGACATCGTTGCAAGATCTGTCACCACTCTGAATCAGGTAGCTAACAGGGAACAGTTTATTACTTTGCTGATAGGTGTCATTAATAAAACTGCACTTGTTAGTCTCTGCAGGCCAAAACTGGATATGACTTCCCCACCCCTGCCCCATTTAACCACACAGTTTTTAAAACACAAAAAACCACCAACTGAGAGAACTGATAAATGATCAGGGTTCCACAAAGTTTGGAGGCAAGGGGAGGGATTTGTTTAACCCCTTTCTGCCCTGCTGCATTTGAGGAAAATCCCTGCCCTGAAGCCACTCTTTGTTCTGTGGGGTGGAAAATCTCCTCTTGAAGGTAATATGGAATTTCCTCTCAAATGTATGCAGCATCTTCCAAGGAGGAATTTTCCTAAGGACTGTAGTGGGGGAGAAAAGGGCGAGATAAATCTCACATTCATGCCTGCTGCAAACCTGATAATCAGCCACTCCCAGCTGATTCTGCATGTATTTTTTTTAAAAAAATACATTTTCAGTGAGTGAAAAGCCTCTAGTTTGGCCATAGCTCTGACACAGCAATGCATTCTGCATATTTTTATGCCCTTTGGCAGTTTTCTGTCATTTATAAAATTTCAGCAGAACTTCCTTCCTGCTAAAGCTGGGGTGGGGTGGGGATAACTAAGCTTCTAACATGCTCTGAGGCACCAATATGGGGTGTACAGCAGGTGCATTTTTTAACTGTTTGCTTCCCCTTTCTTCCTCCACCTGTTGTGGGGCAAACCTACTGGTCACATTTTATTTTCATACCAAATCTGTAATGTCAGTTCAGCTATGGATGGATGGATCAGTCCTGGTCTGGTCTGTGACAATTTCACATGTGTGCATTCATAAATCAGTTCTTCACCTGCTACACTCAGACCCTCCAAGTGTCCCTATTTTCCAGGGACAGTCCTGGATTTACAGAAGCTGTCCCAGTTTCTGATTTGATTCCGGAATGTCCCGCTTATCCTTAGGATGTCCCTATTTTCATTAGAGAAATGTTGGAGGGTATGGAATAGGACCTCCAGAGCACACTTGGGTGGTACATGGTCAGAAGAGAGGAAAGGGAAGTCCCATTGCCTGAGTGGGTCTCTGTGCACACGGCATTGGAAGCAGCCCATTGTATGGGATTATCTGTGTGGTAAAGGTAAAGGGACCCCTGACCATTAGGTCCAGTAGTGGCCGACTCTGGGGTTGCGGTGCTCATCTCGCTTTATTGGCCGAGGGAGCCGGCGTACAGCTTCCGGGTCATGTGGCCAGCATGACTAAGCCGCTTCTGGCGAACCAGAGCAGTGCACGGAAATGCCATTTACCTTCCCGCCGGAGCAGTACCTATTTATCTGCTTGCACTTTGGCGTGCTTTTGAACTGCTAGATTGGCAGGAGCTCATCCCGTCGCGGGGATTCGAACCGCCGACCTTCTGATCGACACGTCCTAGGCTCTGTGGTTTAACCCACAGCGCCACCCGTGAACCATCTGTGTGGTAGTTACATATTAAGAAAAGCAGTAACATTTGTGTAAAATAAATAAATAACACTTGGAGCTTGCATCTGTGTGAAGATCAAGCAGAATCTTTTCTTCTTCCTGCCTTTAAGTTATGCTGTGATGATACGAGACCACCCTTTAGAGGGGAATACAGATGCTTCTTAAAACTGTGCAGGCAACCTATTTAAAATTCAGAGTTGTGGCCAACTGTCTTCCCCTGTTAACTTGGTGTGCCAAGTTAGGTAGATGAATACGTTTCCCAGACTTTTTTTTTTAAAGCTCCTTTGCCGTAATATCACTGATTTTGAAGCTTTTATAAGGCTTCTAGTTTTATACAGTCTCTTTGTTCTTTACCACCGCCACTCAAATCCTTGCAAACCACAGCCTTGCTTACAGGCAAAGAAAAGGCGGAACCTTAAGCATTTGGGTGGAAGGGAGTGAGCAGGCAAGATGGTGGCGCTGGTGCTGGTGCTGGGGAAGAGAAGGCAGTGAATAATTGTTGAGAAGATTTAGAACGTGTCCCAACAGTTTCTGCAGATTCCCCCCCCCTTTTCTTGAGGCAATCAGAGCACTGCCTGAATTTTGCACCTGCCATAGGCAAGTGTCTCTGTCTTTCAGTGAAATAACTGGGTGAATGCATTTCAGTGCAGGCCCTGGCCTGCTCCGTATCCTGCTTTACGCAAATGATTATATCTTCTTTACTTCTCAATAGCCTTTGAAAAGAAAAGCTGTCACTCGGATATCTGCCATTCGATATCTGGCAATCCTATTAGGACAAACAGAAAAGAAAGCACTCAGGCCCCCATTCCTGAATGCCAGTTGGCATGATTCCACTTGTTTCTCTCCAGGACATGATATTCAAAATCCTTTCCTTATTAAGGTTATTCGAATCGCAGCCTAACTAACCTGACCCAGATGACGGCACTGTCCATGTTGTTTATCGGGCATGGAGGAAGCTGTTTAATGAATACTGCCACAAGATTAAGGCTTTTATACATGTGCTTTGAAGCCAACCACCATACAGAGAGCTATCAATATGTTTGGAATTGGATTATGGAGAACAAAATCATTGCAATTTCAGTGCTGGAAGATATAGTTGGATAAGAAGGGTTCTGTCACCAAAGAGAAGCTTGTGCTATACTGCGAAAAGAACCTACTCACACCAAATTTCCCCAAAATCAGAAGTCAGGGGTGGTGGTGAAAATGATCTAGACTCCAGTTCATTGAATAAATCTCAATGCATTTGGGTTTACTATTACCGTAAGTACAGGTTAATAGGATTACACCCTTGCAGTGCAGTGTCATATCATAACATGTCTACCCTCACATTAGAACCTCTGTGTTTAGTGGAACTCATTCCCAGGCAAGCGTGCATATGATTGCAGCTTTAAGTCGCTGCCTTTAGGCTTCCCTTTTAAAAACTTGGCCCAAGGCTTTCAAGGGCATGGAGCAATTCTTTTTCACAGTTCACTGTCAGAACCTGTTTTAAGTTGGTGGTAAAAGTTTTCATTTGGCCTCCCAAAGAGTGGCCCTACCAACAGTATAAAACACTCCCAGTTCTATAATCTTGGCATTAATTATCCTAATCTTTTCCTTCTCCTTCTTCTAATGTTCAAGCTGTTAATTTAATGATGTTGTCTAAACTTGTATTGGAAATGGGGCTGGATTTGTTTCTTTGCAAGAGCAGGCAAAAAAAGAGCTGAAGGTTACCTATCAAAGGGAGTTCAAGATAACAGAAGCATGCCTGTGTAAAATTAGCAGATATTTACGATCTACTTTCCCAGATTGGCAGAGATCTACCTTAAAGGCAGGTGTAACTGTTGCTCTGTTACGAAGATCTTCAAAACCAATACAAGATGAAGTATTCTGACATATGTCTCTCAGCCTGTGCTTAAATCTACCCGACATTTAAAAAGCATGCTGCAGACTGCATGTAGCTCTGTACAGAGGTTGTACCATCAGCCCCAGCCAGCATGCTCAATGGTCAGGGATGATGGAGCTGCAGTCCCAGATATCTGGAGGGCATCACATGGGTTACTGTAGTATTTTTAAAGAGCATACTAATCTGCTGAATTCTGTTTTTACTGATTCTTCCAAAAGCCCCAGCTATAATTATGGGAAAGCTCAGCTTCATTTGAGCATAGCTCAGTGTTTCTTGGGCTCCATGATCACTGCAGATGGTGACAGCAGTCACGAAATTAAAAGACGACTGCTCCTTGGGAGAAAGGCAATGGCAAACCTAGTCAGCATCTTAAAAAGCAGATACATCACTTTGCCAACAAAGGTCCGTATAGTTAAAGCCATGGTTTTCCCAGTAGTGATGTATGGAAGTGAGAGCTGGACCATAAAGAAGGCTGATTGCCGAAGAATTGATGCTTTTGAATAATGGTGCTGGAGCAGACTCTTGAGAGTCCCATGGACTGCAAGAAGATCAAACGTATCCATTCTTAAGGAAATCAGGCCTGAATGCTCACTGGAAGGACAGATCGTGAAGCTGAGGCTCCAATACTTTGGCCAGCTCATGAGAAGAGAAGACTCCCTGAAAAAGACCCTGATGTTGGGAAAGATGGCGGGCACAAGGAGAAGGGGACGACAGAGGACGAGATGGTTGGACAGTGTTCTCGAAGCTACAAACATGAGTCTGACCAAACTGCGGGAGGCAGTGGAAGACAGGAGTGCCTGGCGTGCTCTGGTCCATGGGGTCACGAAGAGTCGGACACGATTAAACGACTAAACAACAACATTCAAACTTCAGAGTCAGAGAAGAAAATATCTAAAAAATGATCCCTGGATTTGTAATACAGACAGACCTTGTGAGCTTGGCAACTTCAGCCATCAAATCAAGTAGTTATGAATTTCAGCACCAGTCAGAACCCTCTTGGGCATTGAAACTGGGTGTCTGTGAGGAACCATTCATACTCAGCTGAAGTATGTGACCCTGAAGAAGGTACTATGGCTTCTCCATGACAAGTTACTTGAATGCATTGCTGCCTACCTCCTGCTTCTTGTCTTGTCTTACTGGACTCTCCACTGCTATGCTGTATCCTCCAACACTGGCTGCTACCTCCACCTGTAGAAGGTGGTTAAGGAGGTGCCCAGCCTTGGGAAGGAGGCACGAGGGCTCTAGGACACTGACAGAGCGTCATGCTTCCTTCCCAAAGCCCAGTGTCTTGCTTACTGGGCTTTGAGATGGCACCCCCTTGGCTCAGCATGCCATGCGTGTGCACCACTCACATCCACTTAATCCACCTCTGCTACCTTCTTACCTACAGCCAGTCATTGGCTCTGGATCCACGTTCTCTTGCTATCCCTGCCTTCTGCCCTACCAGTCCCAGTGGGCCCAACCGTCCCCACTGTCTATCCTACATATTTTGCAGCAGCCTGTCTCTTCTGCCCCAGAAGCTCTCCACCATCTCCGAAGCCTGATTCTGCAAAAGCTTAGACATCAAGCACCAGACAAAAACATGAGTGGATTTATTATAATTTTTTACTTTAGCCCATGGAATATGATACAGATGGTTGCTACTGCCTATTTCTGTAGTGCTTTGGTGACCTTAAGTTCCCCAAAAAATTGCTGGATGAAGGAATTCATAGACCAACAGTGTGCACATGAGGGGATACACACCACGGCATCCTCCTTTAGGAAGAAGATCCATGTTGCTGATTTCAGTTAATGTTTAAGGTATTTTAGCTGGACTTCCTGATGCCAGGAAGATGTCAGGTGGGGGGTAACAGATGAACAACAAAATCAAATGGGATTGGGGGGGGAGGCAGTGATTTTATGCCACTGTCTCCTTTCATACATAAAGTCTGTGTTTCTGCTCTAAGTGTTGCTGTTGGCAGCTGTTCCAGTACAAATGAAAGAAAGAATGTGGCTCCCAACGCCTACACCCAGGAGCTTTCAAAACAGGAGGCTGCTACACCTGTGGGGATAGAACAAGTGTATCAGTGTCCTGGGCTCTGCCTCAGCTCGTCCGCCTTTGTTAGCTGGAATGTGCCGATGAGACAATCAGGTGCAGCAGGCGCGTGGCAGCCTGCTCCAAGGCTGCGTCTCTGGAGACAGGGAGGGGCCTGTGACTCATGGAGCCAGGTAAGCTCATGATAACCATTTCCAACTGCTGCAGTGATTTAGGGCAGAAGGGAACGTTTTGTGGCATTAGATGGGATTGGTCTGCTGCTGCACTGCTTTCTTCTACAAAAACACGGAGGAAGGGAAGAGGTGCATGCAGGATAAAAGCAGAAGAAGACTTGGGGGTCGGGGAAAAAAGAATTTGGGGTGTGTCAGAGATTTCGTGGCTGCCAAAAGATAATGCACTGGAAAATTACTTGGGCTACCTTTATTATTTATTTCATTATGACATTTATACCCTGCCCTTTCCTCTGAGGGAGGCATACATAATTCTCTCCCTCCCCATTTTATCCTCCCAGCTACCCTGTGTGGTACTGTAGGTTAGGCTAAGAGATGGTGGCTGACACAAGGTCACCCAGTGAGCTTCATTGCTTAGTGGGGATTTGAACCCTTATTTCCCAGGTCCTAGTTCAACACTCTAACCACTACACCATACCCTTGGGAACTTGTGAATGGGTTTTTTGAAATGGTTGCATAGTTCCCATTCATTTCTATGCAGCTTGCCTGGGAGAACGTCCCATATTATTGTGCTCCATCTGTGTCTGGTACAATTTGGCTCCAGGTGATTCTGTTTTAAGGTTGATCGTATCTCCTTGTCTAGACATCCTCCTTGTGAATCCTTCATTGTATTGTCCTTCACAACTGTTGACAAACTTTAGGTTCTATAAAATAAGAAACTGTACAACATCCATATCCCTACATTCTCAATATCTTCATGAGCACATGCACACACACAATTTGTACAAAGGAAGTATATCTTAATGGTACCCAACTACCTAGCATTGAAATTTAGCAGAGCATGCTTTTTCTCTCTCTTGATACTGTAGATGCAGCTAATTCAGAAGTAAAATGTAAATAAATATAAATGTATAAGAACGGAAGAAGGAAAAAAGGTAGAAAGAAAGATTCAAATGGTTGTCAGAGCACAGAGGAGCAGTAATTTTACCCCCAAAAGAAAGGGGACCCTGATTTAAAAATTGAGGCATGATTATAGAAGGAGAGACAAACAGCAGCAGAAATGGGCAATTTAGCAGAGCAATTTGATATGTCATAATCAGGGCAACAATCTGCTTTTATGAAGGCAGGGCAGATTCCCCATAATTCCTGGATTTAGTAAAAGTTAAAATTAACCAAGGTTTGATTAAACCCCCTGGATTTAGTTATACTAAAAGCAGCTCAGCAGAGCTAGCTGGATGGGCCATTAGCACGGGACAAAGGCCAGTGATGGACCATCAAGGAAACCATCAGAGGGCGAGACTGCTAGGCAAGGGGGAGCGGGGCTCCTTCTTTGCTGGGTGCTAGCAGGCAGAGCCAAAGGTCAGGTTTAGGTGTAGGCTAGGGGAAGGTCCTTGGAGTCAGCAGCGAGATTGAGAAGAAGAGACAGAACTCCATGTGAGCTGAGGATGGCAGGCTGGAACTGAGAGACACAGAGGATGGCTTTTTGCTGTCTTCTGAATCCAGTGCTGCCCTTAAGAGTGAAGCCAGACCCTCATAGGATATGAATGCTCTGCAATCCCTCCATCTAGGTGCAGGCTGTATATATGTGTAAATAAAACCATATATCATTAAGACACCACACTCTCTTCTGTGCCACATTGTCCCCAAAGGGAAAACAGACCCTGGTAAGCACGCCTGCAAACCATGGAATCTTGCACTGCTTGTGGAGATTGAGGTGACAGGTATCACTACTTTTACACAATTTATGGTCCTGCCCTGT
Source organism: Podarcis filfolensis (assembly GCF_964270895.1). Taxonomy (NCBI): domain Eukaryota; kingdom Metazoa; phylum Chordata; class Lepidosauria; order Squamata; family Lacertidae; genus Podarcis; species Podarcis filfolensis. Next base: position 51,591,967 of record NC_139603.1, read on the forward strand.
TGGGTTTCTGAAGTTTTTCTTTTTTTATATAAAAAAAACATTGCTCTCTTGAGTACAGTGTGAGCGCTTTCCTTTAATGTGCAAACAGGATCAGCAGACGGGTTATTAGATCACTTAAATTGTTTTCCTTGCAAGAAAAGTGCCCCAAAGCAGTAGTATTATTTCGGTATCAGAAGCCATGCTTGCGGTGGCCAAATTACATGTTAGCTACAAAAAATATATATCCTCAAAGCGTGGTTGGAAAAGTGCTCCTGATTAACATGAAAAGGATGAATGGGACAGATTTCTGTTAATGTGTAGCAGACTTCACAGTTCAGTGGCTCCATGGTTCCATTGGTCTGATTCAGTTATAAGGCAGTTGCATAAGTAAACTCAGCACCAATGCCAGAAATACAGCCCCGGTGCCAGAATCATCCATGACATAAACCAGGCTCCTCTGTGCATCAAGTACCCCCTGGAAAGCCACTGCCACTGTATCAGACTGTAATAGAGGAGGGGAGAGAAGTGATGCAGGGCCACTTTCCTCTCCACTAAGAAGCCAGGATCCGCCTCCAAGTGTCACTTGGAAGCATTCATTACACAAAGCTGCAGCACAGGAAAAGGGAAAAGGGATGTGGGACTACTCTGCTGATGCAGCCAACAGACCAGAAACTTTTGGTGCCTCTTCTCCTTGAACTTTTCCATCTCAGCTGGTCAAGAAAACAACTTGTAACTCAGAATTTGAACCTAAGCTTGCTTGTTTCCTCCTCCTTCCCTTTTTAGATTATATGTCTCTGGGTAGGAACTACTTTTTTTTTTTAAATGGATATGTAACCTTACAAGCTTCTTTGGGAGTCTTTTTCAGCTGAAAGGAAGGAGAACCAATAAAAATTATAGATAAATAATTTACTCCTTTGCTAGTTCTGTTGAAATTAACAAACAAGTCACAGAAGTTACTAGGTGTGATGTCCCACATTCTGGCAGAGAATGTCAAATGTCATAAATAAACCTGGATGGTTCATGTTAGTTTTTCACACTAACACCCCAATTCAAATTGATAGTTTATTTTGGTTGAATGGGGCATTTGAATATGCATGCAACAATAGAAATAGATTAGCCTCTGACTGCAAATGACCAGTTCTTTTTTTAAAGGAGGAGGAGAATGGGATGAGAACAAAAACACAAACTCACTGGAATCTTGAATGCAACTTAAACCATTTCACCAGGGTGGGGAGTGGGAAATCTTGTAACGACTGTATGTAAAAATATGGGCAGCTGTTGGTGCAGATGGAAACCCCTTCCAGGCTTTACATGCTTTGCTCGTGCCAATTTATTTAAGTACCACCTTTTCCAGCATGCTGAGTATATATTATTGTCAAGCCCTAGTATTAGGAGAAGGAGCATGCAAGCCTGCACTAGCAGGTAGCAGCAAGTTTATAAGAAGAGTCAACAGCTCTGAGCAAGGATGGTCCATAGGCATCTTTCTGTAAGTTTGCTTAGGCACATACGCATCATATGATGTAATGTGCTCTCATTTTACAAGCTGAAAATGGAGGGCCAATCAGATGTACCTCCAAGAAATAGAAACTATGATACAGAAAGGATAGACTAGACAGCTACGCACAGATCTGGATAAATTCACTCATCTGAGATAACAGAGGTAGAGCAAGCTCAGAATAATATTTCTTCAGAAAATGAATGTGGGAGGGAATCATGTTCTTCACTACTTTTTGCTGCAGTTATAGGACAAGAATAGCATTTTACAACCATTTACTTTCCTTCATTATAGCAGTGTTCATGGCTATATTATCCTACCAGTGAACTCATAGCTTTGTTTTCCTTCTTCCAAATTAATGTTTATTACTCTTAATTGAAAAAAGAGGGATTGTGCTGTAGTTGTTAGAGTGTTGGAGCTGGGAGACCAGAGTTTGAATCCTGACTCAGCCATGAAACTCACTGGGTGACCTTGGGCCAGTCAATGCTTCTCAGTCTAACCTACCTCGCAGGGTTGTTGTTTGGGATTAATTTAGGAGGGGAAGATCCATGGATACTACCTTGAGCCACTTGGAGAAAAAGGTGGGATTCTAAATGCAATAAATAATAAAAAGAGTTTTAATCAAGTTATTGGAATTCTGGATAAGCTTTGCTAATTAACACCCCAATATTCTATTGCATGAAAACACACATTTTAACTCTTTCAATTTTCTAGCTCCTGTTATTTTTGTTAAAATTGATTTATCTATGTATAGCATTTTCTCCAGGCCTCAATCCACAATTGTGCATCCTCTGAACATCATCAACCTCCAGCAATTTCCAGGTAAATGAACGGAAAAGTTGTGCAGACTCTGAGCATATATGTGCCAGATTGGGGCATATAAGTCTATTCGTGCATTAACCCATATATTCCATTATTTTCATTTAGTACAGCTGCACCGGGCATGTCTACAAAAATGGCCCACTTATTCATGTTACTTAATTAACACAATAGGAAACCCATCTCATAAGACAGACGTGTCATTCTTGCCTGCTGGCTGGTCCATTGTTCCCTGGTGAAAGATGCCATAGTTCAGGCTGTGATGTAGAAATGAAGCTGCATCTTTCTGCCACAGCTCAGTGGTAAACCATCTACTTTGAATTCAGAAGGTCTGAGGTTCAAGGTCTCCAGATAGGGTAGAGCTGCTACTAGTCAGTACAGACCAGAGGTAGCCAACTCAGTGCCCTCCAGATGTTGTGAACTCCAACTCCCATCAGCTCCAGCCAGCATGGCCAATGATCAGGGATGATGGGAGTTGGAGTTCAAAACATCTGGAGAGCACCACCTTGGCTAACTCTGGTGTAGACACTACTGAGCTAAATGGACTAATGGTCTGACTCAGTATAAGCCAGTTTTTATTAAGGTACCCAAAGAAGAAAAAGAAGAATCAAAATGTTTTCATCAAGTAACAGTAGCTCAATAGCAAGAGAAATCAAGCTGCCATTTTTTTTTCCATATGAAGAGAATTAATTTTGTTTAGAAATCCAGAGTTCCCCTTTCTCTTTATTCTGTGTACCTATGAGAGTTACATTGGATTAATTTTACTCTCTTGATATGGAATTGTTTGGGATGAGTTTACAGAAAGGCAATTAGCAGCCTACGTGATCACACTATTTAAATATTTTAAAACATTGCTCTACAGGGCAAAGGAAAGTTGTTTGGCTTTGGTGTAGAATTACATGGCAGTAATGACAGAGGTTTTCTGTTGAGTCACCCTTGATTCAGGTACTAAACCCCCTCAATTAAGAGACAGTGTAATTATTCCTGAATCACGTTAGCAGGTGGGTCCAATTAGTTCAGCAAAATAAAGTGGAAAAGGAGGAAAGTTGAGATGGACTTTAGTTTTGTACAAGAGGCATCTTGGACCATGGACATTCATGTATCAACCTCTACAACGCTCATGCAAGAACAGAAGCAAGCACAGTAGATAATTATTCTGTTGCGGACCAACTTGCAATGAGCCCCACTCAAGGGAACAAAGGCCTAGACAATGATAGGTGTAGCAAACTGCACAATACAACATTCTGGGATTTAAAATTGGCCACAAGTTTTATTTATTACAGTTGTAGGTAGGCTTTGGCTCAGGCATTGGGTGTATATCCATTGTCAGCCTCTAGGTGAAAGGCTGCTGCATGAGCCTGGTTGTGCTTGTGATTAGGGGACCTCCTCAAAACCCAGGTCTACCTAGTTGGCCCCCCGAGGCCACTGCCAGAAGCTCTATGGCCTGTCTGCCCCTCATGCTTGGCTTCTGGACAGAGTCTTCCCACTAGACCCCTTTAACGGGGTACCCTGTGATTGCACCTGGTCGCATAGGGGTGATGCACCACTTCACCCCAACCAGATATTAGACTAATGATTGCACCCAATGCCTTATCCACCAAAAGTTGTGAATATTTGCTACGAGGAAGGCAAAACATCCAAATGGGGCCAATCTGTTTGCAGGAAAATTCTTTTCCGGCTCTGAATACGGCAAACATTAATGAACCACAGCAAGGTCAATGAGTGGTGCAAGGAAGAAAAGAGGTCAGCATACAAATAACCACAGCATAGAGGGCGGGCAAGTTTTTACCTGTAGCTATATTGTGTACTTCTAGATTGTCACTATTTTGGGGTAGGATCCAATCACATATCAGCAAATTCAGCTTGCACAAATTCAGCTTGTGCAACAAGCTCACTTCTTCCACCTCCGCCCTCCATTCAAAATGGACTCTTTGCGATACGGAAAGCAATGGGGCAATAATATATTGGAAAGTGTTGAATAGTGCTTGGTGCTGCTTCCTATAATTGCCCCATAAATCATGAATGAAGGCTCAATAAATAACTGGTGTTGTCTAATCTACCCATAACTGCTATGCAAGCCAATCAGGATCAGTGCTCAATGAACAGGTTGTCTAGAAGTGGCTATGGTCTTTTCCCTTTGTTTCCCTTGTTCTGCTTTGCTACGTTTCAAAACCAAGGCATCTACTGCAACTCTGCCAGGCTATGCCATTTCCTAACATAGTTTCCTGAGGAAATATTTTGCATAGCCATTAAAGCATCAGCCATAAAATACTGCAGATGTATAACCTAGTCTTTCATTAAAATGAATAATTCTCAGCTGCTGAAAGTACACACTGTCCTCGCACCATCAATGTGTTATCTGAGGCTCCTTGAGAGATGTCTGTAAATAGTAATGCCTAATATTTGTTGTTAAGAGACAGGCAGCGAGAGCTCAATGGAGCTTAAATGGCAGTAGAAATCAGATACATTCTTGTTCAGAGCTACCTATCGAACCTCCATCAGACACACTCAACATTTTACTGTTTCCTCTCTCGCCCCTTCTTAAATTTCGTCACCTCCAGTGCTGTTCTTAGATACCATGCCTTACACGAAAGAACTGTCATAAGATGAATCTATGAAATTTTGTCAGCCTTTGTCATCGGACAAGTCTGACATTTGTCTGAATCTGTGGACAATTTTCTTTTACACATTTCATAACTCTTTGTCATTGTTCTTGTTAAAGGATTCTGTGATTCAACTGCGAATCAGTTATGACCATTCATAAAAATGCACAGCTTTTCCAGATGAAAAGCAGGGTGTAAATGCTATAAATAAATGAATGCATGCATCAAACGTGCTGGATTGCCTACACTTCTGTGCTGGAAAGAACATACAGGCATACAGACAGTTACATTCCACAACAACAGGAGGGTCAATTTTCCTATGCAATTAGTTGTTGTAAATGTGGTAGCCACCTTCAATAGCCATCTCCATTAGCAGTTTCCAGCCCGGGTTTTCAGTGAAATAGGACTATATGTGATCATCACATGATAATCTACACATGGCATGCTTGTTACTTCTTGTGCATGTAGGAAGTGGATCATGTCTGAAGCATCCCTAAAAACCAGTACAGTTGACTTGTATAGACATTTACTCTTATTGGTCAGAGGGGGAGCTCTCTGTGGAACCCTAGAATTATGACATCAGTATTACATAAAAGCTTACACTGGTTAATTATTGGGCAATCAGTTATATGTGAGTTACACAAAATCTATGGTAATTGTCATAGAGCCTATCATGGTTAGTTTGCCCTGAAGAATACTTGAGGGTATATTTGGTTGCTGAAAAAAATCATAGCTGCCCTTTGGATAAAGCAAATACTGAATGTGATAAAGAATGTCTTATCTGTACAACACTATGTTTCTTAGCTTTATGCGACAACGGATTACTGGGTCTATATTTTCCTGTGATGATAGGCAACCCAAAATAATTTGCTTGGGTGATGTTCCATGCAGCCAGGGCACAGTCCCATAGCAAAGTTATGTTCAGAAATGAGTCTCACTGAGATAAATGGGGCTTACTTCTAGATAGGTGTGTATGGGATAACTGCCTAAGGCAGCTTTTCTACATCATTGTTATGAATAGCTTAGGAACATAGGACACAAGTCAGATCAAATTTTACATTGATTTTAATGGTGCTGGATCGCCGTCTTAGATTTATAACCTTCCTTATATATGTATAATTGTAACCAGATAAAGATTCACTTGTTTGAATCAAAACTACTCTCCATGCAATGGAACTAGTTCATGTGTTTTGCTTTTGGAGGAGGTGGAATAATACACTTCACAGCATTGCTCTGGAGAACTGACAAGCTCAGCATGGAAGGGAAGCAAGTTTTATTTTCTTTTTTTAAGGCTTAGCTGCCTAAAAAAAATAAAAAATAAATTCAACTCCCAGCCATTATAACAGCACCAATTCTTTCAGGGGTTACCATAGGCACTAGATCAAAAAAAGACGTCTGCTCTGGTGATCCTGAATAGGAACACACTTCACGCTAAATGGAAATACATAGTAAAGGATTTGTCACTTGACCATACTCTCTTAACATCTCTTGAAAATTGTTATTTAATAAGGAAAGTCTCCAAAGGGAAATATAAGCCACAGTTTTTTCCATAAAGGATATATCTGTTCCAGGCCAGTTGGATTTTCTGTGGGTACTGCCATTACAAAAAGGCTGCAAATATCATTACAGTGTTTGCATGTCAGAGAGCCAACAATTGTCAGTGTTAGTTGCTGCATCCATTTCTTTTTTTGCAGAGGAAGAATTGTTTTATTTTGGTATGAGCACAATCTTATTATTGTACAGACTATGCTCTGCCTGATTCTGGCAATAAATTTTCTTGTGCATGAAAAACTCACTGTTGCTGCTGTTCTAACCTCACTCAAGAGTAAGCTCCCTCGAGAGAATTCATGGGGTTGTATCCTTGTGCCTGGTTAATCCAAGTGGGATTTACTTTTAAGTAAATATTCATAGGATCAGGCTGTAAATAACATGTAACCTAAACCCCATTGATTTCAATGAGACTTGCAACCAATTAGCATTTCCTGGGTTGTCCTTTCTGTACCTTAAGAAATGTTGAATAACTCAGATCTGTCATTTGCGGTTTCACTCAATTTCTCATTTTCTCAATCTTAAAAACAAGTTGTGCACATTTCCACGTCAGCTTGTGATTGCTTCTTTTTTCACAAGAATTTCTTGTGAAAATTCACCAGCAGATTTTCCTTAATATAAACATTATTACAAGCACTTTTCACTAAAACAATGCATTTTTATGCTATTTTTGTAAACATAAATGCATTTTTATGCACACTTTACCTCAATGTATGCATTTTTGTACACATTACTTGGTTGTGGAAGTGCATTGCAAAATTCAGAGTACTGTGAATTTTGAAGATTGGCTGCATTTTTGTTTGTTTTAGGAAATGTAAATTTTGTAGGTTCTCCTTTAAATAAGAACTGAAATAAATTTATCCACCATCCTTAATACTCAATGAGAGATGCTGGAGTTTTGAAAATTAACTTGCTAACAGTAATTCTTTGCTTTTATAATCTTCTGTGACAAGACTAGTGCATGGATATACAGTCGTGGGGGGGGGGAGTACACCCTCTTTGAATTCTGTAGTTCTACATTTGAGCACATAATAACAATTATCTGTTCCTTAGCAGTTCTTAAAACTAGGTAAATACAACCTCAGATGAACATGCATTTTCTTTTGCAACTAACTTTATGCTACCTTCCTTGATGAGCAGCTACCTTCCTTGATGAGATGAAAGAAAAATCCAAATTCCCTTTCCCAGAAGTGATGGCTAATACATGTTCTGATTTTTTTAAGGGTTCATTATACATTGTCAATCCACTCTGATCTTGTTTCGGTGACCTGGCTATGGGTATCAAGCTTGTAGAGATTAATATCCGATCTGGCTCTCAGATACATTTTGTTTCACAAAATACCCTTAGTCTCAGCCAATTTGTATTGCACACACATCCGCTTCTCCCTTTTAAGGAAATAAAGTCCTTATGTTTTATGCCAGGGGAGGGTACTTTAGAAAATTTTCATTTTTCCCTGGTGTGTGTATGTGTGTCTGTTGTGTACATTTTCCTTGGTGGCAATGAACAAAGTCCTCTTCTGTGGCGGCTCCTCTCCTGTCTCCTTCAGCAGACTCAGTGTCTGTACAGGGAATTCCTGTTCCTCGACCAAACCCACAGGCCGTCGGCACTGAAGGACGAGGTCAGGCATCTCACACATACACTCTTCTCCTGCTGCTGATAGCCAATCTGTGCTCCTGAGACATATGGTAATGAAACATACACATAACAAGTGTGTACACGCACACGCAAAAATGCACACACATAAAAACAGAGCCATTGCCTCCTTGAATGGAAGGTGGAGTTGCTCTTTAAAGCAAACTCTCTTTATTCAATAAAAATGCATGCCAAATTGTGATAGCTACATTTCTATCGAGCTAAATCATGTGTCGAAACCTTGCATCATTTTACTGCTTCTGATAGAAGCAGTCAGATACCAAAACTGATTTCAGACCTTTCTCTGTACTTTGTTTTATAATTCCTTACTGAAAGAAGACGATGCTGGCAGAGAGCGTGGCTTATGTATACTTCAGTCAAAACACTCAAGCACTGTATTTTAGAGTTATTTGTTTTATGTTGTCAGAGGAATGCAGGTGCTTTCATAAAAATCAATTGTATCCTTAAATGCACCCCAGTTAGTCAGTAGTTCAGGAAATATCCACAGATTTTTAGAGCTTTGGCGTAGCATTAGCGAGAGCCACAATCACATTTTTCTTGCATTGGGTGCCCAAATCTAAAGCCAGTGATTTATGTCCACAATTAATGGAATAGTATCAAAGAATCCAGTACATGAAGCATGATAGGATATAATGTCAAAACCATTTCTTTTGAGTTTCTCTTCAGCTCATTGTTACTATTCACAAGTGCTGAAAAATAATTAAAAATCATGGTTAGTTTTCAACTAAATAACTGCACAAGTAGGATGACTTTCATTTGCATAACAGGACGCCCTACTCTCCCTTCCCCACCATGATTTATAGTGAAATATATATTTACAAACATACTTAGGTATGCATTTTATCACTAAATAAGTATTTAAATAAGTACTTTATCTCAAAGTGCTTTGTGTTTTTTATGTTGTATTTTTATATTGTGAAATGCCCTGGGATCTATGGATGAAGGGTATACAAATTTAATCAATCAATCAATAATTCTACATACATTTGATTCCCAAGTCCACATTTTAAAATCCACTTCGGTACATTTTTTGAACCAAGAAGTGTTTCACAAAATTTGGAAATGTGCAAAATCTGAAGGATAATTATGTTCCAATTCATATATTAGTGCAGAAGGTTTGAATTAGATCACATCACTTAAAAATACAGACCCAATAAATTTTTCTTCCATTCCTGCTGAGCAAATGTGTGCTCCCAACCCACAATTAATACCATTGCAATCAGAAAGAAGTGAAGAGCTGGTGGTCAGGGTTGTTTCATCCATTCCATGCCCATCAATTCTTCCCAGAAATGACTCCTATGACCATTTTCTCTCTTGCCAGTCATACTTCTGGTTTCAGAGATTGGAAAGGATTTTAAAATGGGGGCATTTCCCCTGGGGGGAATCAGTGGGTAAGGCAGAAATAAGTTTGCCTTCCCAACTGCTATTTCTCTGCTCTGTCCACATTTGCCTTGTGTAATGTGCAGTTCTCCTTTGAGGGATTTTAGCTTGTCCGAGGCCACCCAGCGAGCAGCATGGCTGACCAAGGACATGAACCTCGGTCTCACATGTCCCCATCTAAACCTTTCTGCCTGACCATAAGGCTGTAAATAATTTGAGAGCTGTGTACAGTTGTTGTTAGTCCCTGCATCTCAATGACACACTATGTTCAAGCTTGGCTGGTAGAAAGTCAAATAAGCCTTCAACACTTTCTGAACCTTTTGCTTTATAAATAATGCTGAAAGACACACACAAAGTGTGAAATTGGCTTATTGTATTTAACCTCATTGGTGGTGACTTACTTTATGTGTAAAGTAAGATAATGGCACATGTATCTTTCCACCACAGCAGAATGACCAAAGGCTGCCACTTTTGCCCCTGCCTCCCAGTCTCTGCTGCCTGAGGCAGTCTCTTCACTTTGTCTAATTGTAGGGCCAGGTCTTACTGCTTTTGAAGATTTGATGTGAACCTCTGCCCTATTCCGTTGCAGCAGGTTGAAAGTGTTTTTACTTTTCTCCCATAACGTTATTGTTCTGAGCAATCTCCTCTGTTTCTGAGCTGGAACATCCAAACAGCAGACAGGTCCAGTACTGCAACTGTGCTTCCAAGATCTGTTAACCTGGAAGAGTAGTGGCGGAACTGAATTATTTCATATTTATAAATCAGGCCCTTTTGAGTCTCGCTCCTCATCATCAGCTTAAGGTGCCAGAAACATTCTAGCCATTTTGCAGCAGGAGGAGTTGCTCTGTCCTTTTTTGTTTGTTTTGCTAATGTTGCTAGTTAGGAATATCTTCTGCTATAACAGAACATGAAGCCGGCTGTCTGATGAGCTATCACTCCACAAAATGCTGATTGTAATCAGATGGCTTGCTGAAGGCCTTGGCTCTGCATGTTTGTGTGTGTGCACACATGCGTCATTCTGTGTGAATGCATATTCAGGGTGGTAATTTCCTGTACTTGGCTCTTTAGCACTCTGCACGTAGTAATATATCTGTGTGCACCCAAGCACTCATGCTATATGCTTCTCCCTGATAACACAATCTGCAAAAGCTGCGAGTAGGAGTAGTGAGTGACGAATTAGGGTGAAGGAAATAAATGGCTGGGGTTTTTTTTGGTGGGGGAGAGGTTGTGGATTGCAATCTGCCCCTGTTAAAATCAAAGGGGCTTTGCTACTGATCTCACTGGAAGAAGAGCTGCATATTTGGTGCAATATGAGCAACCAGAGAAGGATTTAGTTTGATTGGTCTGTTGCAGAAGCTCAGAAAGCTGTTTGGCCCACTCAGAACAATACTGCAAAGACCCAGACCTAAAGCAGTAATGACTGGCTGTAAGTCCAACTGAAGGCAAAGAACTCTGTAATTGGCAAGGCATGTGCTAAACAGGAGCATGCTGCTGACAACGCCAATGTTGCAGGTTCGATTCCCTTAAAGGACAGCTGCATATTCCTGCACTGCAGGAGGTTGGACTAGATGATCCTCAGGGTCCCTTCCAACTCTATGATTCTATGAGATAACCCCTCTACTTCTATGAGTGATATCAGATGATGAACATACAATATGAAGCTGCCTTCCACTGAGTTGGACCATTGATCTATCTACTCTGCCTTATTGTAGCTCCTGGGAGGAGTCTTAGACAAGGGTTCTTCCAAAATCATCTCCCTGAGATCCTTTTAACTGGTTATATGACAGGTAACTTCTGCTGGGGTCCATGGTTCCATGCATGGATCAGCAGGGCTGTCCCAATATAGCTTGCTGCAAGAAGTGAAGGACAAGATGGCACCTCTTACCATTCCATATATACAGTGGTACCTCGGGTTAAGAACTTTGCTTCAGGATGAGAACAGAAATCGTGTGGTGGCAGAGGCAGCGGGAAGCCCCATTAGCTAAAGTGGTACCTCAGGTTAAGAACAGTTTCAGGTTAAGAACGGACCTCCAGAACGAATTAAGTTCTTAACCTGAGGTACCACTGTAGAAGCCAACTGGACTGGCAGTTCAATTTGACGGGCTAGAGGATAGTGTCCTCCAATGCTTGTTTGGGGTGCCAGAGTATGTGGCATACATTCCTTCACCATAAGGGAATGGCTGGAGGTTCAGGAGGAACAGCCAGGGAGCTGCCTTTGCTACCCCTAGTGTCTGCTCCCTGAGGCAATCATCTTGCTCTGGCCTAATGGTAGGGCTGGCCCTGCCTGCAGGGCTAAACCAGAACTATGCTAGCAAAGCTGCCAGACATTCTCTTCATCTCTTTCCCACTCTTTAGCATAGTAAAGTGCCATATTGTATTAGACAGTTTTAATCATTGCTCCCACTGGCCCTTCTAATTGTAATTATGGTGGTTCCTCAGTCTCTCTAACTTCTAATAAAAATATTTCTTAATGAAAATTCAGAATATTGTGTTTGGCATTGCTAGTGTAGACACTGCAATAAATTGCATCTATAAAGCTTCTGCTACAATCTGGAACTGCACCTAAGTCCTCACATCCTGTTCCTTTTCTCTGTGCTATGTCTAAGCTGCTTGCTGGTCCCATTTCCATTTTTGACTCATCCATCTCCTTAGAAGAACTTGGATCTTAACCAGTTTTCTAGAATATGTGCATTGCCTTCTGCAAGCATTGAGTCTTCTGAATGCTCCAGAATATTTTGGAGGAGTTGACCCCTGCATCACCTGACCTTGAGGTCAAGACAACCTCTAATGCCTGTTGCTTTGTCAGTATTTCATTTTGCCAAGACTTCTCTGTTTGGCCTTGATCCTCAAAAAGTAGCTTATATCTTAAGCTTAGTCATCCTATTGATGTTCATAGCCATTCCACGAAGTGCACCAGACACATTGCCCAGAACAGGTATTCTGCTTCACCAAGCTTTTTTTCTTTTCTTTAGAAACTATCATTGTTGAACCTAAACATAGGGACTTAAGATCTGAAATGTGGTTTCAAGGGATCAGTGATGCTCAGTGATGTCTACAAATGAATGCAGCCCACTAGTATGAGTTGAGTCAGGAGTCACTGTGAGTCAGAGGCACACCTCTAGAGAGTCACATTTCCTCACCTATCTTTTCATTGTTCCAGAAAGGGTTGTAATTTTATAATAGGAAATTACCGTGCCTCTCCCTTCTTCACACAGCATTATCTACTGAGTGCAGGAATGAATAAGGCAGGGCACAGTAACCATCCAGCCTTAATCTGGAGGGGTTGTCTTAACCACAGAGCCTGTCTCTGTAGAAAAGGTGTCAACTGTGAGGTGGTTCACATGACCTTCAGTTACATGTTCAAAGGGGTGTGTGTTGAGTTCTTTCCAGGATTCACTCACATAGTGAAGAGCCCTAGGTGTCTATATTGGTCCCCTTCATACATAAGACCCTTTCACATGGTGGTGGTAACAATGGTGATTTTGCATAAGTCAGAACTTTATTGTTGTGTTTGTGATTCACCAGCTTTCCTTGTTGTAGTCAAGAGTAAGGATACAAATGAACCCTCAGGGTCCCTTCCAACTCTACAGTTCTATGATTCTAATGAATAACTTGCCACTGCAGCAAGTTGGAGGCATTATCAGCTGATTGCATGCATATTTGGTGGCATACTTGTAGATGAAGAAGATTCTGGAAATATGTGCATCTTTAAGACCACAATCCCCATGATGCAGTGCATTCTTGATTGAAATCGTTGTGTGAGAATCAGCTACAGTTTGGTTTTGACACTGTGGGAATCTGTTGCCTGGGGCTTGGAAAACCGAATAAGGAACATCTTTATGTTTAATATTTGTTAGGCTTTATTAAGTTTATTTTGAATTCCTTTTGCATATTGTTTTAAAATATTTTGTTACTTTTGGTGCCTACTTTCAAATTGTGGGATTGGGTATGCCACAAATCTAAATGCATCTTCAGCACCTAAGGGTCCACACCTGAGACCTTCCGCATGCAAAGCAGATGCTCTGTCACTGAACTATGGCCCTTTTATGTACATATTTATAATAATTTTATATTACAACTGTGTTGTATGTGAGCATTTTCCAGATAACAACAAAGTTAAGCCTTCCTCAGAAGCTGCCTACCACATGTTGGCTAATCGTGTGGAAGGAAGCTGTGCCTCCTTAAAAGGTAAAGGGACCCCTGAACATTAGGTCCAGTCGTGGCCGACTCTGGGGTTGCGGCGCTCATCTCGCTTTATTGGCCAAGGGAGCCAGCTACGCCCAATGCTGAAAATCCCCTTGGCTGCACTCCTTAGAACACGACACATTGAGCATGATGTCTGCAGAGGGAAAGCTTAAGCACGTGCATGCCTATAACCTTTCAGGGCATCCAGTTGTGTGGAAGTCTATGCATTATGTAGGCTTCTCCAAGTATACACTTCAATGCACCGATGCCCACATGGTGGGGGCTGATGTCATGTGTGATGTTAAGGGACAGGTCAAGAAGCACCAACCTGCTCCATATGGTTAGCCCTATGTGGGGAACACAAGGTCCAAAGAGAGATTTAGGCGTTAAGCATATGCGGAATGGTTCTGGGAGTGGAGTTGACGTTACCCTATGAAAAGAAATAAGCAGTGTCATGATTCTGTAAGCTCCCAAAGATCAAATGCTGGCAACTTTATATATGTAAATTATTTCTCAAAGGATTGTAATGAAATAACACTACCCATAAGCTGAGGACTCACACTAGCTCCACAGTAGCCTCTTTCTGAAAAGACTTTATATAAGGAGATGTTGTTTGAGTTGAAGCCGTGTTGCTCAGCAACTGATGTGTTTAACTTTTTTTTTATATAACATTTCATAGCTCATGGGATTTTCAGCATTAGAGCTAATTTATAAGAAGGCTCCACTGTAGTTTTCTGAAGTTTACTTTACCATAAGAAAACATTTCCAAATAAATGGTGTAATCTCCATGATATGTATATTATTTGTAGGCTCCTTGACTAGCATTATTATTGAAGCTTTGATGGATGGGGTAGGCTCTCACCAAAAGACCTAAGGTGACAGGTTAGAGTTTTTGTGTCCCCACCCCCACCCCGCTTCCAGTTCAGCTCACTCTTCTCTTCCCCCTCCACCCCAAACTGAGAGATATGTACAGGCCTTTTACTATTTTGGTTAATTAATTATCTTTATACATTTTGTACAGAATAACTAATATGCTGGCTGGAAGGTACATAGCTAAATGAACTCTTTGTGTGTTGACTAGAAAAATTCAGACACAAATATTCAACACAAGTATTCAGACAGAATACTCCCCCTTCCAGTTAAATAAAAATAATCCGTTCTGTATTTTCAATGTCTTTTCCCCAGGCTTAACAGAATTCAAGATTAGTCTGTGTTGCTCACAATCTGGATATCTGGATTTCTTTTTGCATGTGTGTGTGTTTGTAGATTGGCAATGTACTCTCAATGGGCCCCATCACCCTAGCCCTGAGAATTCAGTACAATGTGGACATTGTGATGAAGTTGGGGCAGTGGGCCTTTTGCTGTTTGAGGGACTCAGCACCTGCCCAAATTTACCATCTTCCAAAGTTGCTTTCTCCTATAACTACAGTTATAGACTCTTGAGAGTCCCATGGACTGCAAGAAGATCAAACTTATCCATTCTGAAGGAAATCAGCCCTGAGTGCTCACTGGAAGGACAGATCCTGAAGCTGAGGCCTCAATACTTTGGCCACCTCATGAGAAGAGAAGACTCCCTGGAAAGGACCCTGATGTTTGGATAGATTGAGGGCACAAGGAGAAGGGGACGACAGAGGACGAGATGGTTGGACAGTGTTATGTACTGAGTTGAATAGGATCCAAACTGCAGCAGTCTGATTGGTCCTAGAACAATAGGATCCAAAAGGCAGCAGTCTGATTGGTCCTAGAACAATAGGATACAGAATGCAGCAGTCTGATTGGTCCTAGAACAATGCAGCAGTATGATTGGTTGGCAGGAACCACCCAATCATGCTCCAGATAAAAGTGAATCCACAACCTGATTGGCTTACGGTAGAATTCCGGAATTAGCCAATCATGTGCAGCCCATTGTGTAAATAATGTATATAAAGCAGATACCTTGAGGGGACATTCATTCATTCCTCCTCACGACTATGAGCTGAATAAAGAGCATGAAATCACTTTGCGACTCTGAGTATATTTCAGACAGTGTTCTCGAAGCTACCATCATGAGTCTGACCAAACTGCGGGAGGCAGTGGAAGACAGAAGTGCCTGGTGTGCTCTGGTCCATAGGGTCATGAAGAGTCAGACACGACTAAATGACTAAACAACAACAACAACAATAACTACAGTTAATAATAATAATAATTTATACCCCACCCATCTGACTGGGTTTTCCTGTTAACATGCATATAATAATGAGAGGCTGACTATCTTGGGGTACAATTGAGAGTATTGGGTGATGTTTTGGCTAGGGTGATTAGAGTTGGCTGTACCCACCTTTTCTAGTCCTCGTCTGCCTTCTGGAAGTCATCCTAAATTCTCTGGCCAAATGTCTTATATGATCCACTATCTCCACTGCTCGTTCTCATCTAGAGCTGAGCAAACACGGGGGGGAAAATATGTTCATAAACATTTGCTCAAATAAACACCACAATTTGCTTACCTGGTACCCACAGACCCTTTTATTCCCTTTTGCCAAATACTGGGACGAGAAAATGTTTGTTTCACAAACATACTTGCCTTAATGGAAAGTGTCTTGAATTCTTGATGATACTTACGGCTGTGAGAGGGAGTTTGTGTGGCTATCTTGAAAACACTTTTGGAGTTTCATAGTTATCTCCTCAGGGATCAGTGTGGTACTCAGAGACATTGCTATAGTGTCAAAAATTAGATCCTGACTGCAAATTTTAAATAGGACATAGTGAACTAGTTCTGCAATGTATAGTTGAATAAACTAGCTGCCATATAATTAATTTTTCAGTGACAAATTCATTGGATGCAAATGTGAAAATATGTGGGGGGAAATGATAGCTAAATTAATTGAAAACATCCCTGCAAATATTTGAACAGTTAGAACCAGTTGACAATCAGTAGATAAAAGTCTGTGGGCCAGAAGTGGTGGTCACTTCCTTCTGGATGGAAATAAACATGATGGCCTTTTTTAAAAAACAAAGCCTTTGAGGCTGGTAAAATTATCAGCCATTTTTGTCATTGGTAATGAGTAGTTTTCACCTGCACAGCAACACTTTCATGATGTAAAAAATAAAATAAAATAGTCATGAATACATAGGGTGGTGTTCAACTAAGCTTTACTCAAGGTAGACCTACTGAAATTCATGCTCCTCCATTTCATTGGCTCTACTCTGACTACACTTTAGCTGAGTAACAGCCAATATATCCCATTTTTGACAGGAACTGAGTATCCTGGGAGAGAGCATGGTGGACTAGCTAGAACTTCGGAGTACTCACATTGTAAAAAAAACAAAAAACAAATTCCAGGTCCTATTTGGTGGTTTTATTTGCTAACTCTTAATTTCCTTTTGGAAGAAAGGCAGGACATACATTTTAAAAAGTAAGCTAAACAGCAGTTGTCATCATAAAAAATTGGCTGCTATAAATGTATCTTTATCAGAGTGGGACTTGGTGGGTCTGACATAATCTCATTATGGAATTATGTTGACAGCTAGCAATCACTCTGCTTTCTTCTAAAAGCTTGAAATTTACTCATCTTGCTCTAGTATATTTCCATGTCCGTAAGTCAAACTAATAAGTCTATATTAGGTATTTTCCACTTGCCTGGGCCCACACAGGTTTCCCACTATTTCTCTGATATGCTAACAGGTGGCCTAGCTAACTCCTTCAGGATCCTTTGGTAATGACATCAGGTTCAAGTGATTTTTATTCCTTCAGACTAAGCAAGTATTATTGGATACTTACATTATCAAGGGTAATAACAAATGCAGCACACAGCTGCTCTACGGTTAGGCAGGGAATTCATTTTTTTATTTCTGTCTGATGTGAATTTCTGTTGGAACTTCTAGGTTTATCTTTTAGCAGGTTTTATATTCTGTCCAGAAGGATTTCTCTTCACTTTGTGAATATACAATATACCCCCTGTCTCAAGTCTGTGAACCATACCACTTTTAATGGCTATTTTATGAAACCACCAAACTTTTTGTTAAGCAAGCTAAGTCGATCATAGAAGCAATGGGGAGGTGGAAGATAAAGTGCATTACTTTGTGCATTGTCCCTTGTACAGAGATTTCAGAGCTTGTGTTTTGAGAGACCTTCTGACAGCAAGAGGTGGCCAGACCAGGACTGATATTGCCTGTGATATGTTGGCAAAGGGACAAAGCAAAAAGTAATGCACTATTATCTTTCACCTCGGCAGTACCACAAACACATGTTTGCTGGGCACAGGGAATCCCTTTATGCTTTCCTCCAAATAGTCTGAAGGCATTGTTTGGGAACAAAGTGCAGCCAAAGCTTTTATGAGGATGACAGAAGTTAGATCTTGAAAGTATTCTTGAAAATATTGGTCAACAAATTAAACCAATGGGAAATGGGGCACTGCCCACCCACCCCAGTCTTAATTCCTCCAAGCTCACCTGCCTTTTTCCTTAGGACCAGTCCAGGGGGTGGCAGTACCTCTCTGCTTCGTTTCAGCATTGCCCTTGTAGGAGCCAACTCCTGGGGGCTGTGGGGGCTTCAGCCCCACAATAAAATATTTGTTGGCATTCCCATTCAAATGGTGTGTGTGTGTGTGCACTATGTCATGTGGGGAGGAGCTTATCTGGGCACCCACAATATTTTATTCAAGTTGGCACCCCTGCTCAGCAGAGAGGAGGATGGGGACAAACAAGAATTAGTTGGCTCTTCCTGTCATTGGCTGTGGCTATTCTTGTCACTGGCTCTGGCATTGCCTACTGATGACCTCCTTGTTTTCTGTCCTACGAGCCCTAATTGGCAACAGCCACTGCTGAGGCCCAAAAATACTGGGAAAGATTTCTGGAAGTAATTAAAGAAATTACAACTGAACACTTACGTTGTGATAGGCTGGTGTATCTTTTAAATTCCCCATCCTCTAAAAAAGGAAACCTGGATCACCAAGCCATGAGCTTTGGCTGGTATTAAATCTATTAATAGTGGCTAGAATAACATATGCCAGATACTAGAAAGATCAAACAGAATCTGAAAGAACTGTTAAAAGTAAGGGAAACAACTGAACTGATAAAATGAGCAGCTTACAGGAAGCTATATGTCAAAAGTAGGTGGAATATCAAGAATGGTTGTGAGCTGGGTACTTGACTGAAGACAGGACCAAGTGCTGGAACAAAATACTATAATATATCTTCCATGATATTATGCAATTAGTTAGTACAGGAGCTCAACCCTACACTCTTTTTACATTTATTGGAAAGTCTTAGCATCCCAAGAAAGCGATGCTGAAATTACACCAGTGTACGTTGCTTGCCAGTGAAGTGGGACTATTGGATTGCTCCACTTAATATTTTAGTTTCCTGTTGCTTTATGAGTGTGGGTGTGCAGATTTTATTATGAATGCAGTTTTGTGCCTGGTTTATCATCATTTGTCCAGAGATGCCAAATTAATTGTTTGTTGACATAAAATCTCTCTCTCTCTCTCTCTCTCTCTCTCTCTCTCTCTCTCTCTCACACACACACACAGTGTAAACCCATATGAAGGTTGCAAAGTGAACATTTAAGCTTAAACTCCTAAGGACAATTATTTGGAAAATTATTTGGAAATTGGTTCCAATGAAAGCATTGAAATCCCCCCCCCCTAC
Source organism: Podarcis filfolensis (assembly GCF_964270895.1). Classification (NCBI taxonomy): domain Eukaryota; kingdom Metazoa; phylum Chordata; class Lepidosauria; order Squamata; family Lacertidae; genus Podarcis; species Podarcis filfolensis. The sequence goes on from NC_139603.1 coordinate 51,611,255, forward strand.
TATGCTTAAGATTAGGATGGAGGAGTATAAATCAAGCATACACAAGAATATATTTTGCTTAAAGGACTCTGTATTCAACATGTGACACATTAACAGACAAAGAAACCTTGTTCCTCCATAATGTAATCAGCATATCCTATGGTCTCCTCAGGCTTTTCAGCATTCACTTTCTCATTTCCATAAACAAGGCTACAAGACTGTTTCACTCAGTCCTAGGAAACCCTGAGGTTAAACCAAGAACTCCTTTCTAGAACGCATTATGCTGTGTTAAGTACATTTCTTCCTTGCTATTAATTTACTGTGGCATGGCATGAAGAAGATTGCATCACAATTACAGTGTACAGTTTCAGGAATATTTTGCCTGCATGTTGGTATGGAATAACACTTGGCTTAGAATTTGGTCTGATCTCCAACCAATCCTTGCTTCATATTTTGTATGATTGCAGCCATATATCCAAAACAGGCGAGTGCATAATATTTGGAGGTGTGTGTAGCCTGGTGGGGGGTGGGATGGACAAAGGGCAGTTGCTGAAAACCAGTTTTTGCTTAGCCCTTGGATATGTATGCAGAAAACAATGTATCCACAAAACATTTCTTGTCCTGGGATTTTGCTTGAGAGCCAGAGAAAATCTGCTTAGGAAGCAAAAGGCCCCCTTCCAGGTTTGTGTTGCTTCGGAGGGGGGAAAATATTCAGAATCTCAAAGATTTATTATTAAGGCACTGTTCTTGTTTTGCCCAAAACACAGGCCAACACATAAAACTGCAGCCTGGACCTGGCTGACATTTTCATGGTTAAGCAGCACAATGAGTCACCAGCAAAAGAAATGGCCAAAATTAAGCCTTACCTAAAACAGGGCTGCTTTCAGATGTCTTCTAAAAGTCAGGAAATTGTTTATTTCCTTGTTTATTTCCTGATGGTAGGGCATTCCACAGGGAGGGTGCCACTACTGAGAAGGCCCTCTGCCTGGTTTCCTGTAACCTCACTTCTCACAGGGAGGGAACTGCCAGAAGGCTCTTGGTGCTGGACCTCAGTGTCTGGGCTGAACAATGGAGGTGGAGATGCTCCTTCAGGTATACTGGGCCGAGGCCATTTAGGGCTTTAAAGGTCAGCACCAACACTTTGAATTGTGCTCGGAAACGTACTGGGAGCCAATGTAGATCTTTCAAGACCAGTGTTATATGGTCTCAGTGGCCACTCCCAGTCACGACATTCTGCCACATTCTGGCTGTCACATTCTGGATTAGTTGTAGTTTCTGGGTCACCTTCAAAGGTAGCCCCACGTAGAGCTCATTGCAGTAATCCAAGCGGGAGATAACTAGAGCATGCACCACTCTGGCGAGACAGTCTGTGGGCAGATAGGGTCTCAGCCTGCGTACCAGAAGGAGCTGGTAGACAGCTGCCCTGGACACAGAATTGACCTGCACCTCCATGGACAGCTGTGAGTCCAAAATGACTCCCGGGCTGCACACCTGGACTTTCAGGGGCACAGTTACCCCATTCAAGACCTGGGAGTTCCACCCACCTGTTCGCCCCCGTCCCCCAGAAACAGTACTTCTGTCTTGTCAGGATTCAGCGTCAATCTGTTAGCCACCATCTATCCTCCAACCACTTCCAGGCACCCACACAGTACCTTCACTGCTTTCACTGGTGCTGATTTGAAACAGAGATAGAGCTGGGTGTCCGCATACTGATGAACACCCAGCCCAAATCCCCTGATGATCTCTCCCAGCGGCTTCATATAGATGTTAAAAAGCATGGGGGAAGAGGATGGAACTCTGCGGCACCCCACAATTGAGAGCCCAGGGGTTTGTTTCGCTTTTACTTAGTGTCAGATCACCCACATCCATGAGGTAAACAGCAGGTCAAAGGCATGTCCACAACTGAGTTGGACCAAACTTATTCAGGGACAGCCCCATGAGGGCCATGCTTTCCACAAAGTCCCGAGCGGCCCCTTGTAAGGTTGGGTCAGCATGGATGTTAATATCCCCTAGGACAACCAAACTAGGTGTCTCCAGGAGCACATCCGCCAAGACCTGAAGCAGCTCAGCCAGGAAATCCTTGGTGCAGTGGGGAGGTCGGTACGCCAAAAGGAATCCTGTACTGCCCTATTGCCCAACTTCCAGAACATGCATTCAGAGAACTGGGTCTTCCCAATAGTATGCCTGGTGTAAACTAATGACTTCCTAAAAATCACTGCAACCCCTCCTCCCCACCCATATGACCTGGGTTGCTGTGCGTAAGAGAAACCTGGTGGACAAGCAGCAGCAAGAACAGGCCCATCTGCTTCATCCAAAGAAGTCTCTGTCACACATGCCAGGTCGAGTCCTCCATCTACGATCAAGTCATGGATGGCAGTGGTCTTATGAATCATTGACCTGGCATTGCACAGCAGCACCTTAAGGTCCTATGGGTCTCCCTTGCTGATTCTGGTATCCCTCCGGTCAAGACCAGACCTGGAGGCAGAGATGGTCTTCAAACAATGACTAAACCTGCCTCCTCGGTAATGACATGGTCCGACCTTAGCCTAACTCCTCCTACCCGTGATCACTGAGATCGGGCATCTCAGTGCACCCCGCCCCCCGTGGAACCTGCCCCAGCCATTCTGTTGTTGCGGCCCACTCCCAGGCAGCCCTGACCCTCTCCCCTTAAGAACAAAATATAAATTATGTACTACACCAATAAAACAGTAGAAACTAAACAAATAACCAAAAAACCCTGAAATGAGACTAATTTCTAGCCCCAACTAAACATTTAGCCCACCCTCAACATAGCAAAAAACAAAAGCAAACCAAACAAAAAACAACAACAAAAAACAACAATTAACATTTAAGACTATGTTAAAACATTTTAAAACATTTTTGATTGATGCTGCCTCTCAGGGGCTGGGCCTTGGAGCAGGGAGCGGTCCTCCCTCCACACCCACAGCAGCAGCAGCAGTGTCCCAATGGCCTCCTGGAGCCTTTTGGCTGTTTAGGAACGTGTGGACCCTGCTTCCTAGGTCAGATGGAGAAAGGCCTTGCAGCAGGGCATGGTCTTTCCTCCACACTCACAGCAGCAGCAGATGATCAGCAGCTACGTTACAGTCTTGCCACATGGCATCTGTAACTGCAGGGGGAGGTTATTATCTGAGGTCCCTAGATTGTAACTATGTGAAACAAACTTCTACTAACTAACTTTTGTTTGGGATACATTGTACCATAACCATTTCGCTATGCTTAACTCCATGAGAATTCACCTGCATGTTAGTTTCTCCTAGTAAGTGCATTTTGCACTTTTCATATGAATCATATTAATACACAGATTTTTGCAAAGCGATTTCCCATAACATAACACATTTCTGTATGTAATTTTTGTGTTTTTCATGCACAATAGTATATGCCCTATTGTACACATCACTGGTTGGAGAACGGCATTGTAAGAGTTGGAGAAGTGCAAATTTCACAGAATAACGGTGATTCAGTTTGCATATTGTTTCAGAAAGTGTGAATTAGATAGGTTTGCCTTTAAATGCAAATAAATTTCCTCCCTCATCCTTAGTAACCACACAGCAACTGGTAATCTGATTTTACCCCCCAAGAGGTTGTGTTCATGGATTTGAGGCTGCACTATGGGAATATGCGTGCAGAATGAAGTCCTGCCATAACTGCATTCTAGGATTAATATAGTTGGTTAACTTCATGATGATGATGAATGTATTCCCTAAGGTCCCAGAGTAATATAACAGTATAAGTGATATTTGATTGTGCCCGTTGACTTGCTGGCAGACACAGCACACTCATAAACCAAAAGAGAGCTGATGGGATCATCTGAGAATTACCAGATGTAAACGTGTTTGTTTACATTTAGCAAAAACTGGACCATTAATAGAACTAATGGATGGTACCCATTTGGTTGTGTATGGCAGAAGGGGAAATCCAGCATCATTGAAATGAAACAGGAATTAATAAAGGCCACGAGAAGAAGTCCAATAGAATTAGATCAAAGTTATGAGAGGGGGAAAGAGAGGGAGAGTAGAATGATGTGCAGAATTTTAGTACTTTGCATTATGACTTTTGTTACTGGTTCCTTTAAAGCCCGAAGGAACACTTTATAACGTCAAATAAAATCTCATCTGGTCCTCTTGTGGTATTTTTACCATTTGAGAACTGAAATCCCATGAGGAGGCCAAATGTCACGTTACATCAGCCCTTTAAATGTTGGAATGCAGCAAATACTGTGTAAAGAACTCCAAATCATGGGATTGGCAAGATTTTCATGCTCATGATGATCTTCTCTTCCGTTGACAAGGCATATTTCTTCAAAGATTTTGTAAACGTCTCGTAAGGCATGCATAGCATCACACGGGCCCTTGGAGTGGCAGACTCTCTCTAGGCAAGAAATGTGTTAGCAACGGGACACATTTCTGGTTTCTGTTGGTTTCTGATGCTTTCTTTTGAGTGGGCAGCCAGTTTTTAAACAGTTTGTTCCAGTTCTAACTGGGACTACATGTCCAAAAATGTAACAAAGCACCACCTCTATATCAAACATCATGAAGACATTTTCCTGTTTTCAGCATTTGAATCTGGATCCTGTGCCCAGACACTTGCTAGCAACTCCCATGGAGCTCAGTGAAACTTCCACAGCACAAATCTATGTATGTTTACTCAAAAGCACTACTAAATTCAAATTGGGCATGCAGCCCTAGTATGCTGAAGACTGCATCCTTCACTAAACTATTGTCACTTAGAGCTTGATGTTACCCCATTGCTGTGGACTGAGCTTAGCATCTAGTGCTTACCGTAAGGTCCCTGCCCGCTGTTGGGGGCCAGTTGGATCGACTTCCACCTCTGTTTTCCCACCGTCTTTTCTTCTGAAATGATACTATGCTGAGATGTTGTATCACTCCATGCCAACCATGGTGTGTGTGTGTGTGTGTGTGTGTGTGTGTGTGTGTGGTGGTTTACCAAGCCACCAATAGCAGCTCCATCACTGTTTGTGGAAGTGGGCAAACTTTGACCCCCCCAATAAAAGAATAAGAAATACAAGTTGCAGCCCCACTTGTTTGGCTCGGGTGGCAGTTAGGCAATGGAGTATTTGGTTGGAGAGGAGGGGAGGTGGCAGCCAGCACCTACCCCTCCTATTTCAAGGGTATTCTGTTAAAGGAATACGGGGGGGGGGGGTGTCCTCTGTCCAAAGCCCAGACGGGGGCCAGGGCCATAGCACGACCCCTATCGGTGACCCTGGGGGAATTCCTAGTTGATGTGCATCAACAGGGCTCCCCCTATCGGTGGTTAACCCTTATTAGACTCCCAGCAGGCAGGCAGGAGTCAGATATAGTAATTGGTTCCAATATCTAAGCCAATACCACTCACATTCTGTAATCAATAAAGTAGTGGCCTTTTTTCAGCCCATTAACCTTAATTCTGGTGTCAGATATCTTTATTCTACAATGGGGGAGGGTTCAGGACCTTGCCACGCAAGTCAACTTTTCAGCATTAGCTACATCAAATGAACAAGCTGGTTATTGAAGCAAATGGGCATTAAAGTTACGTTAAACATCTTTAAACATACAGTGGTACCTCGGGTTACAGACGCTTCAGGTTACAGACTCCGCTAACCCAGAAATAGTACCTCGGGTTAAGAACTTTGCTTCAGGATAAGAACAGAAATCGTGCGGTGGCGGCACGGCGGCAGCGGGAGGCCCCATTAGCTAACGTGATACCTCAGGTTAAGAACAGTTTCAGGTTAAGAACGGACCTCCAGAACGAATTAAGTTCTTAACCCAAGGTACCACTGTACATGCTCTAGAGCTTCCCCAAATATTCTACCATTTTGATTTGGGGGCAGGGTAGAAATGTGGCATTTGAGGATGATAGAAATCCCCCGTCAAAAAACACATAAATTATATAATTATTGGCTTTCCTCAATCCTTTTTTCAATAGCAGGCAGTGGGGAGGCACTTAGCTGACCTCCCATCAGTTGTTGCTCCTGCTTAACAGGAAGGAGAGGTGGAGGGGTGAAGTGGCAGGAGATGTCACAGTGCAAACACACCTGCAGGAGCACTGGATTGGCTCTGCTGGTACATCTGCACTATGCAGGCCTCACCCCTTCATCTCCCGTCCTGGTAAGCAGCAGGGACTTACTTGCTGGGAGGTCAGGTAAACACCTCTTTCCCACCACACCATCCACTACTGCCTGTTTGGCAACGAGGCATTCCTTAGTTGTTGCTGTTTTGGCACCATTATCCCCCCCCCCATATTGCTTTTTCTTTCGCAGAATAGTCATATACCCGATTCCACCGAATCAAGGAGTGAATGGGATGATGCCACAGTGCTACACATCCAATCAGATTCCGACACTTGTGACATCACAGCTGCAATTGCTGGTAAAGAAGTATGGAGGCAATGTAGATGAAGAAGTAGACAGTCCATCCCCCCATGATTGCCAAAAAATGTTGAAAAGGGGAGGAGGTTTTTTTTTTGGCACCACTGCTGTTGGTATAAAAGGTTTAAGTAGTTTTAGTGAAGCTCGTTTATCCCACAAAGTCTCAGTGATGCTATTAGCAGAATCCCCATGAGAGGATATTGAGGCAGAGAACTAAGGAAACTGGCACAAGGACACACAGGAAGGAAGCGGCACATCTGGAATGAGAATCAGGGTTGCATGAATTCCTACAGGCCCACTCCTTTTCCTGATTGAGGTTAGAGTTACAACAGGTCTGGGTGCCCCAATAGGCACATCCTTCTGTCAAAGAAAGCAAACTTCATTTGTAGTAGATGACTCATGAATGCGTAAAGGAATAAATATCTGGAGAAGAGATCAATCATTCCAGGCAATTGTTTCTTTTCTGTCTTCATATTTTTTTCTCCTGCAGAATTCTTCTCAATCAATTTATTTCAAGTATCTTGGCATAGTTGGCATCACACGTCTAGTTTGGGAGCTGTCAGCAGTGAAAGGCAGAGCAAAAGAACAAACAGTGCTAAGTCCCTTTGTAGTGGTTTATAGCTGAAGTGTGCCTGGCATGTTTACTTGTCTAATTTCCAAGAAAAGGCAGAGTATGGTATGACAAGCAGACATGGTCACAACAGGTACTACTAAACAATGTCATCAGAAATCAGGCAATTTCCTCCTTGATTCATTTCTCCAACTGGGTGACTCACAACATCCTGTTTCAGAGCTTTAATCCTTTTGCTACATAGGTATTGAATAATTAAAGTTAGAAGAAGAGAAAAGGTAAGGAAGATATCCTACTTGGCTCCACCCTGTGTATGTTTACATGGAAGTAGGTCCTACTGAGTTCAATGTGTCTTCCTTCCTAGGAACTGTGCACAGGATTGCAGCCTTAATGGGCCAACAATAGTTGCTGAAAATAGGCTGCAACTTATGTGGGGATTATGTTCCAGAGATTGTGCCTAAAGCCAAAACTGTGTATAGGCAAAATACACAGGGTTCAATGGCAGGTGGGATTGAAAAAGTCTTTTCCCCCAGATGCCCGGCCCCTTCCCACCCCCTTAAAAAAACAAATTGAACAATTTTGTCAAGTGTGTAAAGCTGAACGCACAGATGTTAAATGTGCATAGGTTGTGGGCTTACTGTATTCTAATGAAGTGATATTTTCAAAAACATATTCTGTGTTTCTCTTTAAGTTGAACCAGCACAGCAACTTGCCATCCTTAAAAAAGGGACATGAAAAATGATGGCACGTTTTGAAGAATTACAATACTCCTGAGACCTATTGCTATCAGGTAGAACAATGGTAGCCAATGGGATGCCCTCCAGATGTTCCATCATTCCTCATCATTGACCTTGCTGGGTGGGTCTGACAGAAGTTGGAGTTCAACAACCTCTGGAGGGCACCTTGGCTACTCCTGAGCTAGAACCCAGAGATCTTTATAGCCAAAGTGTGAAGTGTGCAATACGTTGGTTCCAATGTGATGTCAATGCTAGCTGTTATATGAATAATTTGGGGGGTTACCTGAATGTAGTAGCCAAATTATTAACGGGGGTTGAACAAAGAGCACATCGCACCAGTACTCAAGGAGCTACACTGACTAACTAGTGTGCTGTTTTTGTAATCTCTTTAAAGCTCTAAATAGTGCTGGACTTGATAGCTAAAGAACTGCCTTAGTTCACTGGCCAATGTTTCCTTCAGCTATCTTCTAAATAGTGTGGGAATGTTCAGGGGTGCAGGAGAGGATATATTGTGAGATTATATCCTAATCCAACTTGTGCTAACAAGTTCCGAAAATATCAGCAGAGTTTATAGACATTCCCCTTTAAGTTCGCAACGGTAACGCTTGCACAGGTTCGCTAGAACCTCTATAATAATTACTCTGGTAATTTCCCCTTTGTTCCCTCTTAAAATACAAGACACGACACAGTCTTTATAAAAGTATAAAAGAGTTTACTCACGTTCTGTTCACAATATGATCCCAGAAGGCAGACAGGCTTAAAAAGGTTACATGCATTCGGAATCTATCTTATAGCAAGATAGTCCTTTCCTCCTCTCTTGGCTAAGAGCCAAGAGAGCATCTTTAGATGCTTCTTCTTCGAAAGAAAAATGGCAGAGAGAGAGATAGCTGCCTGCCCTGTGCTTTTATCATTTACCTGCACAGGTGAGGCCACACCCACCTCTGGTCACATGCGGAGGAAGTCCGTCCCCAGGAAGTTTACCTGCTTGCTAGACAGACATCCCTCCCCATGTTCTAACATGTACACTCTAGGAATGCTGTCATTGACTGCTCCTGTGTTTACATCCCACAAATAGAAGTATATAGGTTTACATTTGAGAAATAGAGATATATTAATTGTTTAGAATTAACTTTCATTTTTCTCTGACCTTGCTCCTGTGTTTTTAACAACAGCAATGCACTGACATTTTGCAGAAGAAGTTTTTCCCAGCAGGGAAATAAAGTGAAGAAAGCTTTCATGCTGCTGTTACAGGCACAGAAGCAAGGCCTGAAAAAGTAGGCAGGCCTAGCTTAACGACTTGGCATCCTACATCAGCGATGGGGAATCTGTGCAGCCCTCCAGATATTGTTGGACTTCAGCTCCCATCACCCCTGACCATCTGGGTGTGCTGGCTGGTGCTAATGGTGGTTCTGCTCTCCTGCCCTACAGAAAAAGGATGTGTAGACTGAATACATTGGATGGGAGGCTGGGATACAACATTTGTCAGAAACAGAGTTTCCTCAAATATGATGTGTTTAAATGTGTCAAACTCCCAGGTAGGTGGAAGATCTTTAGTAGGTATTTTGGTGATGCAAGGTCAATGATAGTCAAGAGAGGAATGAATGGACAATGAAGCTTTCGCAGTCAATTCGGCAAAGCATTACTTCATCTTGTTATTATGCTCTTTGGACTCAGTCCTATGTGTGATTCTCTAACGCATCCCCAGTCCTATTGAAATCACCATATTGGACATTTGCCCTTACTGCTGGGCCAGGCCTAATGTGTCTCCAGGTTATAGATGTGTTTTTATATGCTATCGAGCATTTGACTGATGAGGAAACTGGCCACCTTGCAGGGATTGCTGAAACATTGCAGAGCTGAATTCTCTGTGGAAAAATAAGTTCACATAATTGCAAAAAGGTGCATCCAAAAGTCTAGGAGTAAATTGCACCCCCCTCACACAATATGTACTTTTGGCTTTAAAGCTATTGCAATTCCTCTTTGCGGTTATCTTTTCCACCCAAGCAACAATACTGCAATGAGCAAAAAACTTGACTCTCCCAGGCACAGGCCATCCACTTTCCACTTCTCCTTTTTGCACCTTATTCAAGCAATTTCTTCTTGCCTCTAATTGTGACCAACTTGAACATGTCAAGTATATCCTCCCAGAAACAGGCTAATATATAAACAGAGCCCAGCCAAACTTCAAAGCCTTAAACAAACTGATAAGTCTCCCTTGATTTATTTTTAAGGCTGAGAGAGAGAGGTGTGTGTTTGGATTGGGAGATGCAAATGTGGAGCAGAAGAGCACCTGCTGGCTTGTGATCTGACCAGGCCATTTGGCTTGAAAGGCTCAAAGAAAGAAGAGAGAGAGAGAGAGAGAGAGAGAGAGAGAGAGAGAGAGAGTATGTCTGTATGAATGAGAGACAGAGAGAGACTCAGAGAAAAGGGGGAATCCATTTGGAATTTGAAAACCAGCAGGGGAGATGCAGAAGAACAAAAGGTCTCTGCAGGCATAATGTGTGCTGCTTTTCGTCAGCTCAGTATCACATTCCCTGCCACAGCATGGCAGACAAATGTGAGGCCAGATGATGTGATGGAGATCAGTCTTTTTCTGAGGGGGTCTGTGCCTGTATCGTATGATAGCAGCAGATGCTGATTCAATGTGGATATAGATGCAGGATGCCTTTTAGGAAAAGGAGTGCTCTGTCTGCCTAAGTGCCTGTGGAAGGTGTCACAACCCTGCTGTCTGCATCTGATGGGCAGTGGCAAAACCAGCATTGACTATTCTTGGATGGGACTGATTGAAAGAACTATGCGGGTAGCACTCTGTACCCATGGAGCCCTTTGAGGTTATTTTTTCTTGAATGCTTGCCTCCCCCCTCCCCCACATACCAAATGTCCAAAGCCCTTGGGTGCCCCTGAGCTTCTTAGATTGAAGCCTTAATATGGATCTTGTGGACTTTATTTTATCTTTTTTCCCATTTATCCCAGCCTCCCTCTAAGGTGCTCAGTAGGATTCTTCCTCGACCCACAACATTATCTTTGCAAAGAGATGGAGGAAGGCGGGGGGGGGGGGAGGTAATGATTGGCCCATGGTCATCCAAGTCTTGTTTTTAGCTTCTCTCCATGTACACTTGGGAAGTGGGACCACATCCCCAGACCTGGACCTCAACGGTTGCAGAGGAAGATGCAAAAGGGGCTCTGTGCATTAAATGTATGTCATGTACATAGGCCTGGTGCACACAACCAGGGACCCCAAATGGGATGGTGGGAAAGAGCTTACATGCATAACATTGTATGTGAATGGAGCCCCTTTTGCACCTTTAACTGCCAAGGTGGGGTGAGCCTTGTAGCCGATTGGAAATTTTAAGCCATTACTCTAGCCACCGCACCAGGGGTCACCAACCTTTTTAAGCTTGTGGGCACCACACATACATGCCTACACAATGACATTTCTCAATTATTGTAGAGCTAGACTGACAATTCACAGAACTCAGATTCATTGTAATTTGGCTTGTTCAGTGGCCCAGTTCAGATGTCTTTTGCTGTGAGAGCTGCATAGGTTCACACAGGCATTTCTCAGACAAAAGGACTGAACCCATCACAGCAAGGTCTCAGATGATCAGGTCCCATGATGTCATGTCACAGCTTGCCAGGAAAAGCATCAAGAGAAGTGACACAAGAAAATAAAGGTCAGAGTCCTGGGAAAGTTCTCAGAAGCTTTCTATAAATCTATCTATCTATCTATTTTAAAAAAGGTGTCACAGCCACACATTATCATTAAATCACAGAAAAAATTCTTATTTGTTTCAAATTCTTCTGGTTTTAGTGCTCATGAAACATTATACATTGTGAACTGCAGCCCATTCTTATCTAGAGAGGATTGCAGGCTTTTAAATCTTGAATTTCACAAAGTCTTCCAGTGCTCACATGGAAGGTGTTAATGCAAACCCATTACATCTCTAGGTTAAATCCCAGATAGACAGACAGATCTTAGCAATTTCAGCATTTTAGCTTTCATACTTTAGTTTGACTTTTGATCCTCCCCCACGCTCAGTGAGAGCATCTTGACATTTTTAAATTGCTTTCTTTAAGGTATCACAGTTTTAACCTAGCCATAATGATGCTGTAGGGTCCACTGGTATTAGATGATCATTGGGCATGTTCTTCATACCCACTGTTTTTAAAAACTGACAATACCTAAGGCCGCAATCCTAAACTCATTTGCCTGGGAATGGATCATAGTAGGGCTTAACTCTGAGTTAAGATGCATACAGCTGCGCTGTATGGCTGCAGTCTTAGAATAGCTCAGTCAGTAGAGCATGAAGCTCTTAATGTCAGGGCCATGGGTTCAAGCCCCGTGTTGCGAAAAATATCTCTGTATTGTAGGGGGTACGACTTGATGACCCCTGGGGTCCCTTCCAACTCTACAATTCCATGCACATTTACTTTGGAGAAACTTGAGCAGAGTAAATTTGCTATGGTTTGACCTCTTAACATTTTTTTTAATGTATACTAGGCACAAATGCACCAAGTAGTCTTTGTGTGTTGCCTACACTTATTAAAATGGGGTTCTCTATGGAAAGGAATAGATTTCTGCAGGAGACCTGATTGTGTTGATTGCACAGCCAGTTCGTTTTAATGAAAAAATCATTAATGTGCAGAAACTTTGATTATAGCACATCCTTGACCAGCTGGGATTATAGTTTTATAGTGATAGAGTCATCAGATGAAAAATGTGCTTCCTATTAAGACATACTATATTTGTGTGAAAGGAAACAGTAACTGTTCCACACAACCAAATTTGCTCCTAACAGTTACATTTAACCAAGTGATCCAAACCTGAAGCCAGGGGGTTTCAATAACTTCTGGCAATGCTGAGGTCACTTGGTTGAGTAGTTCTGGTTGTTGGAATTATCCTTCTCCTGGGAAGTGATAACTAAGGAATAAATCCTTCACATTGTTTTTCCTTTTCCAGCAGAAGACAGAGGATAGGAATGCTAGTATATTTTGATAATTGTCAAAATGGAGGATTGTCTTTTGCTCTTTCCAGTGCCAGGAACTACAGACTATCTTGGATACTGTAGCTATAAATCTGTTTTAATTGAAATCATTAGCAGCTTTGCAGTCCATTCCTAGCCATAATTGTCTAGAAGTAAGCCCTAGTTAACTCAGTCTTCATAGAATCACAGGCTTATTCTGTTCACTTGTGTGTTATCAGTCCAGGTTGACATAGACATTCCTATTGGGTGTAGGGGTGGTCAATGTTTGCTTAACCTTGGTTTACTCATAGAACCCCCTCCATTCCATTTCTGCATCATTCTGTGATTTAAAAAAGAAACATGAACATTCACAGTTCTGGTTAACATTTTCCTTTAAAATATGCAATTTTTGAACACTTCGTAACCTAAAATGCCTATTTTATATGCTTAGCTGAGAATTGTTTCACTCAATTTAGAGAAGTACAAGAACCAAAGGATAAATGTATTCTGATCTGCATATTAGTTCAGGAAGTGCAGATCAGGGCAATTCAAATGTGGACCAAACATTTTTTTTTTTTTTAGTATCCTTAAGTTAGACTTTTTTAAAAAAGGAAAAGCATTCTGATTTTGTACTCCCTAGGAAAGTCCACCCCTTCATGGATCACTGCCTTGCTGTGGCGAAGGGGCTTGAAGAACTCAAAGAAGCTATGAACTATGCCGAGCAGGGCACCCAAGATGAACAGGTCATAGTGGAGAGTTTTGACCAAACGTGATCCACCTGGAGGAGGAACCGGCAAGCCACTCCAGTATCCCTGCCAAGAAAACTCCATAGACAAAGACAACAGGCATATAAAAGTTATGACGCTGGAAGATGAGCCCCTCAGGTCGGAAGGCGTCCAACATGCTACTGGGGAAGAGCGGAGGACAAGTACAAGTAGATCCAGAGCTGATGAAGCGGCTGGGCTAAAGCCGAAAGGACGTTCAGTTGCGGATATGCCTGGAAGCGAAAGGAAAGTCCAATGCTGTAAAGAAAAATATTGCATAGGAACCTGGAATGTAAGAACCATGAACCTGGGTAAGTTGGATGTGGTCAAAAATGAGATGGCAAGAATAAATATTGACATCCTGGCCATCAGTGAACTAAAATGGACGGGAATGGGTGAATTCAGTTCGAATGACCATCATATCTACTACTGTGGGCAAGAAACCCGCAAAAGAAATGGAGTGGCCCTCATAGTCAACAAAAGAGTGGCGAAAGCAGTACTGGGATGCAATCTCAAAAATGATAGAATGATCTCGATACGAATCCAAGGCAGATCTTTTAACATAACAGTAATCCAAGTTTATGCACCAACTACTGGTGCTGAAGAAACTGAAATTGACCAATTCTATGAGGACTTACAAGACCTTATAGAAGTGACACCAAAGAAGGATGTTCTTCTCATTATAGGGGATTGGAATGCTAAAGTAGGGAATCAAGAGATAAAAGGAACAACTGGCAAGTTTGGCCTTGGAGAGCAAAATGAAGCAGGGCAAAGGCTAATAGAGTTCTGTCAAGAGAACAAGCTGGTCATCACAAACACGCTTGTCCAACAACGCAAGAGATGACTCTACACGTGGACATCACCAGATGGGCAGCATCGAAATCAGATTGATTATATTCTCTGCAGCCAAAGATGGAGAAGCTCAATACAGTCAGCAAAAACAAGACCTGGAGCTGACTGTGGCTCAGATCATCAGCTTCTTATAGCAAAATTCAAGCTTAAACTGAAGAAAGTAGGAAAAACCACTGGGCCGGTAAGATACAATCTAAATCAAATCCCTTATGAATACACAGTGGAAGTGAGGAACAGGTTTAAGGATTTAGATTTGCTAGACAGAGTGCCTGAAGAACTATGGATGGAGGCTTGCAACATTATACAGGAGGCAGCAACTAAAACCATCCCAATGAAAAGGAAATGCAAGAAAGCAAAGTGGCTGTCCAATGAGGCCTTACAAATAGCGGGGGAGAGAAGGCAAGCAAAATGCGAGGGAGATAGAGAAAAATACAGGAAATTGAATGCAGATTTCCAAAAAATAGCAAGGAGAGACAAGAAGGCCTACTTAAACGAGCAATGCAAAGAAATAGAGGAAAACAACAGAATGGGAAGAACCAGAGATCTGTTCAAGAAAATTGGAGATATGAAAGGAACATTTCGTTCAAAGATTGCCATAATAAAGGACAAAAGTGGTAAGGACCTAACAGAAGCAGAAGACATCAAGAAGAGGTGGCAAGAATACACAGAGGAATTATACCAGAAAGATATGGATGTCTCGTACACCCCAGGTAGTGGGGTTGCTGAGCTTGAGCCAGACATCCTGGAGAGTGAAGTCAAATGGGCCTTAGAAAGCACTGCAAATAACAAGGCCAGTGGAAGTGATGATATTCCAGCTGAACTATTTAAAATTTTAAAAGATGATGCTGTTAAGGTGCTACACTCAATATGCCAGCAAGTTTGGAAAACTCAGCAGTGGCCAGAGGATTGGAGAAGATCAGTCTACATCCCAATCCCAAAGAAGGGCAGTGCTAAAGAATGCTCCAACTACCGCACAATTGCACTCATTTCACACGCTAGCAAGGTTATGCTTAAAATTCTACAAGGAAGGCTCAAGCAGTATGTGGACCGAGAACTCCCAGAAGTGCAAGCTGGATTTAGAAGAGGCAGAGGAACCAGAGACCAAATTGTAAACATGCGCTGGATTATGGAGAAAGCTAGAGAGTTCCAGAAAGACATCTACTTCTGCTTCATTGACTATGCAAAAGCCTTTGACTGTGTCGACCACAGCAAACTATGGCAAGTTCTTAAAGAAATGGGAGTGCCTGATCACCTCATCTGTCTCCTGAGAAATCTCTATGTGGGACAAGAAGCTACAGTTAGAACTGGATATGGAACAACTGATTGGTTCAAAATTGGGAAAGGAGTATGACAAGGCTGTATATTGTCTCCCTGGTTATTTAACTTATATGCAGAATTCATCATGCGAAAGGCTGGGCTGGATGAATCCCTAGCCGGAATTAGGATTGCTGGAAGAAATATCAACAACCTCAGATATGCAGATGACACAACCTTGATGGCAGAAAGTGAGGAGGAATTAAAGAACTTTTTATTGAGGGTGAAAGAGGAGAGTGCAAAATATGGTCTGAAGCTCAACATCAAAAAAACGAAGATCATGGCCACTGGTCCCATCACCTCCTGGCAAATAGAAGGAGAAGAAATGGAGGCAGTGAGAGATTTTACTTTCTTGGGCTCCATGATCACTGCAGATGGTGACAGCAGCCACGAAATTAAGAGATGCCTGCTTCTTGGGAGGAAAGCAATGACCAACCTAGACAGCATCTTAAAAAGTAGAGACATCAACTTGCCAACAAAGGTCCGTATAGTTAAAGCTATGGTTTTCCGAGTAGTTATGTATGGAAGTGAGAGCTGGACCATAAAGAAGGCTGATCGCCGAAGAATTGATGCTTTTGAATTATGGTGCTGGAGAAGACTCTTGAGAGTCCCATGGACTGCAAGAAGATCAAACGTATCCATTCTGAAGGAAATCAGCCCTGAGTGCTCACTGGAAGGACAGATCGTGAAGCTGAGGCTCCAATACTTTGGCCACCTCATGAGAAGAGAAGACTCCCTGGAAAAGACCCTGATGTTGGGAAAGATGGAGGGCACAAGGAGAAGGGGACGACAGAGGACGAGATGGTTGGATAGTGTTTTCGAAGCTACAAACATGAGTCTGACCAAACTGCGGGAGGCAGTGGAAGACAGAAGTGCCTGGCGTGCTCTGGTCCATGGGGTCACGAAGAGTCGGACACGACTAAACGACTAAACAACAACAACAACAACAGGAAAGTCCACATCACTTACTAATCCCTAGGAGCCAGAATTTAATAGCAACGGGAGGAGGATACATCCTTGCTGTCTGCTAGCTCTGAAACTGGGATTTTGCCAGATTATGCTTCATCTTTAGCTAAGAGGACTCATCATGTTTCTGGAGCAAAACAAGAGTCATGGGACATGAAATTTATGTTTGCTCTGTTGCATCCAGAAATATAAAGAATAAGCTTTGGCTGCCAGACATTTGCTTTTTAGAATGCAGAGAGTATATGCTTGTGACTTTATTCAAGAAATGAAGTTGTATAATATATCAGATATAATTCAGTGTTGGCATCTGAAGATATATGCAACTGTATCTCCATAATGTCCCTAGATAGGTATTTCTTGACAGTAAGACCATATTTATCAAAATGGATATCAATTCAGGTTTGTGCTATTGTGGGATGATTGGGTGGACCATGTGGTATACATGAAGTGACTAAAAGGGAAGAACCTAAAAAAGAGACAGAGGACAAGCTCTTATTTCATAAGGCAAGGAGGGTGGCTGTTGCCAAACTGGAAAGATGTGAGTTAGGGCTACTATTAAATGGAGACATGAATGTATGGGGTCAGTGTGCATCAACTGTGAAAAATGCAAAGTCCATGCTTGGGATCATTAGGAAATGGAACATAAAACTCCCAATATGATAATGCCATATATGGTGCAACCAGACTATGCTGCGTATAGCTCTGGTTACGCCACCTGAAACCTCTCTGTTGGAACTAACCACTAAGTGTTTGACGGCAGGGGGACTAAAGCTCCTTAGAGGTGGAATCAGGAGGGAATTCTTGAGACACTCTGGCCAGTAAGGTTTTACTCACTTCCCGAACAGTAAACACCACTGAGCTCAGTGAGGACTTACTTAGACATGTATAGGATTGTGCTGGAAAGGTAAAAATCAGCACTTTGAATTGAACCCAGGAATGAATTGTCACCCAACATAGAGAATGGAATAATAATAATATAATAATAGTTTGTTATTTATACCCCACCCATTATACCCCAACCACTCTGGGAGGCTCCCAGTAGAATATTAAAAACTCAATAAATACATCAAACATTAAAAACTTCCCTAAACAGGGCTGCCTTCAGATGTCTTCTAAAAGTCAGGTAATTGTTTATTTCCTTGACATCTGATGGGAGGGCATTCCACAGGGTGGGCGCCACTACCAAGAAGGCCCTCTGCTTGGTTCCCTGTAATCTCTCTTCTCGCAGAGAGGGAACCACCAGAAGGCCCTCAGTGCTGGATCTCAGTGTCCAGGCTGAACAATGGGGGTGGAGACGCTCCTTCAGGTATACTGGGCCAAGGCTGTTTAGAGCTTTAAAGGTCAGCACCAACACTTTGAATTGTGCTCGGAAATGTACTGATGTGATATAATTTGCAAATTGCAGGTAAAATATTGGCAGCTGGCTTTTGAACCAACTGAAGCTTTCACAATATCTTCCAAGGCAACCACACACAGAGCAAATTTCTGTAATCTAATGTGGAAGTGATGCAGGCTGCAAACTCATACATCAGGAATGGGGAACCTGTGTACCCTCAGACATTATTGGACTCTAACCCCCAGCTAGCATGGACAATGGTGGAGGATGATGGGAGTTGTAGTCCAGTAACATCTGGAGGGCTTCAGTTCCATCACCCCAGGTATCTATATCTATATCTATATCTATATCTATATCTATATCTATATCTATATGGCAGTAAGTTTCATTTAACTCAGTGGGGCTCTTTTCTGAGTAGACCTATATAGGAATGCAATGTAAGACATGTATGACCGAGGCTTAGTCTGCCTCCCCAATGAGGTGCCCTCAGCCTGCCAGGTCAGTGGTCAGGGATGATAGACGTTGTAGTCCAAAACATCTGGGAGAACAACAGGCTAGGAAAAGCTAGGTTATACATATACCTTCATATAGTCATGAAGGTTTCACAGAATCATAGAACTGTAGAGTTGGAAGGGATCCCAAGGATCATCTAGTCCAGGGGTCTGCAACCTTTAAGACAAAAAGAGCCACTTGGACCCGTTTCCGAATAAAAAAAAACTGGGAGCCGCAAAACTCGTCATTATAAAAATAACTTTTTTGTCACTTTTTTATTATTTCTTTGTTTGACCCCTCAGAATTACTCCTCCTCATAGAAATAAACGTTAAATTAACAAGTTACCTTTTTGTGTGTGTGTGTTCTTCACTCCCCTTCAAAACAGTGACCAGCGTACATGCCCCTTACAATGTAGCGGGCGGGCGGGAAGGTGACGTCGGGACGGTGCGTGACTAACACACGCACCGCCCCCATGCGACGTCACAGCCAGTACAGCGCCCGCCACAGTGGGGAGTGTCGGGGCACACAATGCGCCTCCTCCCCTCGCTAGTATCTGCCCCAGAGCCGCGGCAAAGGTGTAAAAGAGCCACATGCGGCTCCGGAGCCACGGGTTGCAGACCCCTGATCTAGTCCAATCCCCTGCAATGCAGAAATCTCAGTTAAAGCAACCATGACAGATGACCATCCAACCATCAGTATATTATTATATTCAAATTACACACACACACACACACACACACACACACAGACAGACTCCTATCTCTGCAGCTAGTTTATTTCCTCCCAAATTTTGCCCTACCATATTCTATTATTATATACATTATGATGTCAGCCCAGAAAGAAATATATTTTTATTTGCCCATCTGTGTGTCAAAAAGCCTTTATTCTTAAATTTGTTTTATTGCAGAGTTTTATTGCAAATGTGAAGGCAAAGCATTTTCCATGATATAATCTTAAAACAATAGAACAGATCATGAATCCACCCTTTAGGAAAATGTGAGTGTCTTAACCTGCCAGGTCGGATAGTCCTGAAGACATCAAGAGTCACTGGAAATCTTTTGATTCTCTTCTCTTCATGGGCTCCTATCCAGTAAAAAGTGAGTAGAGGGGGGGAAAGTCTTATGGAAATTATATGGCCACTTCTATGATTTAAATCAGTGGCTCTTACAATATTATTCAGGCAGACCCATCAATCATATTTAGCCTGTGAAAGGTCACTGGTCACTTCTTTCATGACAATAAAGGTCCTCTCATTGGCCATTTATTCCAGTACTGTGCCAAAATCTGTCCCCTAGTACAATGAGCATTTTCTTCTTCTGCAAAACAGGCTTCCATTTTTTCTCTCCCTCTTTTTCAGGGCCCTTGTGAATTTCTGGAGATCTTTGGTCTGTGTGAGGTCTCCACATTCCTGTCCTCCCCCTCCATGTTTTCATTTCAGTGCATTGTTTGTTTGTTTTAGAATAAAATTTTATTGAATTTTCAAAAGTTTTACATATATACTTCAACACATGATAAATTTGTCTTTTCCTGCCTTCCTGCCCCATTTTCCATGGTGTTTTAATTTCCTCCCTCCACAATAATTTCTATTTCTTATATCAACACATCAATACTGTATTACCTAATTCTTTTGTTGCTCATTTTTTATATTTCAAACATTTATGCTTCAGGTTCTGAACTTGTATGGTGAACCCAGACCCTGGTCTGACCTGTACTAAAATCTTAGGTGGCAAAGTTAGCCAATGGATTTGCTATATTTTATACCATAGTAATTGTTGCGTGCATTGCAAACTGTGCTCAGACCCTACACAAGCCCATTTCTCCAAAGTGCTCTCTGTGCATGCCTGTGTAGTTCTTAGGCAGTGATCTGCTGCAATCCTTTGCTGTCCTCTGTTCAACTATCCATGATTCATCAAGCTTAACTGATTCTTGTTCTGAGTCTGCTGGAGTCTGACTACCTGCCTTTCTCTTCTTTGTGAAAGAATCTAGAGTAGCCATTATTTATAGGACTGAGGATTTGCAGAATAAGTCCTGTCTTTCTTGAATTAACAACAGCACTTAAAGTTTGCTACTATTTATACTTAGTTTGTTTTTTCACTGATAAATCTGTTTGAGTCAGGCTGCCCTAGGGATTCTCATCTCATTCCTTTTCAAAAACTAGTTAATAACCATTCATAACTTTAGGCACTCCAAAAGCAAATTAGATTATGCTTTCCAAACTCATTTATTCACTCAATGGAGTTAGATTACCATTATTTTATTTTTCTTGTACACTAGTGCTACAGAAGGAAACCAAAATCCAAAATTCCAGCCCCTCTGGGCTGAATACTCTCTGTTTCTTCACCTGATGTGCCAAGATGTTGGGTTTCTGTTTTCTTTTGCAACCTGCAGGGAACATAGGGTAATGGAAATTTAAGAGAGTGAGGTGTATAGTATAGTATAGTATAGTATAGTATAGTATAGTATAGTATAGTATAGTATAGTATAGTATAGTATAGTATAGCATAGCATAGTATAGTATAGTATAGTATAGTATAGTATAGTATAGTATCCTAATGGTCAAAAAATTGTTGTGAGTCATGTCCTGAGATCTAAATGTTTATTTCCTCCATGTGGGTCTAGTTGATTCCTTATTGTTTCTTTTCCGGAGTGGTTCCATGCTGCTTTGTGGTATCACTGACTGGTTGTGTTTTTTTGGCTGCACAAGTCCTGGCATGGACTGCAGATCTCGGTATTTACAAATGGTTTCATTGACCTAGTTAAACAGACTAAGGGGTTCTTCTCTTCCCCTTTACATTTTTAGAGCAGTGTATTTCCATTGCCTTAAGCAGAGGGTCCAGGCAATTTACATAGTAGTGCAAGGGAACTAAAATACTTGTGGAGGCTGGGGGTGAGGGGCGGGGGGAAGAGATTGGAAAAATACTAGGACAATGAGCAGGGCCAGCCCAATACATTTTGACACCTGAGGCAAACCGCAAAATGGCAATCCCCCCCCCCCCGCCAGAGAAGAAGGGATGAGTGAATATCTACATCAGGAATATAGTGAAAAAGCTGGCAGGTCTAATTTATTTTTATTTCCTAAAAGTTTAATACCATTTGATTGTAGAAAACCTCAAAGATTGTTAATAGCAATGAACACCCAGTGTTTTCTCCATTGGCACCAAGAATTGTTTTCTAATGGTTTTTAAAAGCTGCGCAAACTCTCATGTATAATTTTTAGTAGGCTTTATTCAAAAGCCTGCTAAAGCTCCCATATTTTTTTCCTGATTCTGCTGATATTTAGTGTCAAAGCTCCCCCATATATTCTGTCAGGCTGATCTATTTGGTTTCAAGATTCTATGTTTTAAAATTAGTTATCTGACTTTTTAGCATCTGTATTCATCTGCAATTCGTCAAATGGCAGAAAGTCTCAATAATGTCTAGTCTCTCAAGCAATACTTTAATTGAAAGTAATGAAAAATTATGGAAGATTGCAAGTCAAATTAATATGCATTGCTGAAGAAAGCAAAAAAAAAAAAGAGAAAAAAAGAGTTCAGGTTCTTAGTTTATATGTTTTATGGTGTGGTTGCAGCTGAAGTTTAGTTGCCTTTTTCATAATTTAATTTATCTTTTTACATTTTGTTTATGCCAGTGTGCCTAGGGTTTACCCCAAAAGTCCAGGGAATGTATCACTAAAACAAGACAGTATTTCACAGAAACCTTAAATTAGCACTTTGATCCAATGCAAATATAATATGAATCAGCACCTTGTATCTAAAACTCCAAGAGTGTATGCAGTACAGCTTGTGGACAAGTTTTGTGGGAAGTTAATGAGCATCTAAATACATAAGGTTTATGCATATATTTGCTTGTATTTTGGCACCGAGAGCGTCATAAAAAAGTTAGCATTGATATAGTCCATCTAAAAAGTGCTCAACACTTCTCACTATCTGGTTTATGTATCAAATGAATACCCTGCCATTCATCCAAGGTACACACAGTTTGCCCATTTTATCTTCACAACAGCTCAATGAGGTTGGTCAAGCTGAGAAATTATGGCTTCTCTTGGATCACCCAATGAGCTTCAGTGATAAACAAGGGTTTGAAACCACTCTTCTGCATGTGGTCTATTTGGAACAACAGGGTAGAGTGGGGGGACTTTGCCTTTGATAGCTGGGTGGAGGGCATGCCATGAACCACCTCCTATTGTCAACCAGCTTGGGGCTCTCAGGACCTGGCATGTGCCACCTGCTGAATGCTGAGCAGTGAGAGACACCTGGGACCTGCCGGGCCACAACACCTATGGCTTATCTTTAAGGGAATATTGTTTTTGCCTCCCTACATGACAGCTGGGGTGAGGAAGTTGTTCTAGGGTGGTTTGGCCCTTAGTGGTAGGGTTGAGACTTTCTGCTAGCACAGGCTATGCCTGCCCACATTTCTATTTGGTGTAGTTTGGTTTGGTGTAAGCATTTAATGACTATAACCTCTTACCATGATCCCTGTCTTGGGTCTTCATTCCAGATGTAGAGCAGAAGTCTTATACACTATCCCACAGTGTCTCTCCAATATTATTTTAGCAATTCTTTCAACACCTGTACAACACAGACCAATATTATTGTGCCCATAAGAGTACAAATGGCTATTGACAATGATGCCTGTATATACTGCATGCAGTACCAGAGGTGGGATGCCTCAGAATACCAAACACTGGAAAACCCAAGTGAGGAGGGTCCTGTTGCAATCATGTCTTGCTATATAGGCTTCCCATAGGCTTCTGGCTGGCCACTGTGACAACAGGATGCAGGACAAGGTGGGTTGTTGGCCTGATCCTGCAGGGCTCATCTAACATTCTTATGAGGTTGAATCATAGGGGCTTTCTAAAGCTACAAGTAAACTGAAGAAAGGGCGAGGTTTGAGCTCTAGATTTCCTGCTCATAGATTTAATCACAGCATTACAGCAGCTCAGACTAATAGGGAGACTAATTATAGCATTTCATAATCCAGAAGGCTGTAGATAATTACGCCTATATGTAGATGTGCATTCATATTGCCTGCAGCAGTAGTTTGCAACTGCGTTATCTCCAGCAATGAAGTACTATGCTTGTTGCACTGTACACAGGTCCACTATTTAACATGGAGTTGGACAGCAGAGGAACCCGGATGCAAAGGTGGCACAGATTTGCAGGGCAAGAGCAGCTTGTGAAAGAGACAAGGAAAGCTGCACCTGCTGCAATTCTTCCTTCTGCACAACAGTTATATGAGAGAGCAGAAATCTTTTCAGCTAATGTGACTGGATGCCACTTCATATTCTCTTGCATTTATACTAAGGCTGAATACACACCATACATTTGAAGCACAAGTAAAGCACATATCTTCCCCAAAGAATCAGGGGAACTATAGTTTACCCTGCTCAGAGGTGCAGTTCCCAGAAGCCTTAACGAACTACAGTTCCCAGGTTTATTTAGGGGATGCCTTGTGCTTTAAATGTGTGGTGTGTACATAGCCTAAGGGAGTATAGAAAGCAGAGGGGAAATTGCAGTTATCAGAACCAGTGTGCCTTCAGTGATTGACTGACGGGAGAAATCTGGCTTCAAATTTCAATGCAGCCATAAATCTCTCTCCCCCTGCCTTCCGCCTAACCTACCTCACATGATTATTGTGAGGATAAAATAGGAGAAAGCAACTGCTTGATGTGTCAGGGGTCAGAAATGGGAAGAGGTATGTAGGATAGCAGTGGCACACGCAAAAGGAGCTAAGTATAGCTTCCCTTTTCTGCTGTCTGTTGCCATCTTGGGGAAGGGCCACGGCTTTGCTTGCAGAAGGTCCCAGGTTCAATTTCTGCCGTCTCCAGGTAGGGCTTGGGAAGTCCTGGAGAGCCACTGCCAGTAGTGCAGTGAACGACATGAACTAATGATCTGATTTGGTGTAAGGCCTATGCTCCCTTCCCCCCACTTCAGTGCTACATAATAGGCTTGAACCTCACAATGTTCTTCAGGGGAGCCACACATGATTATTCCTCAAAATTATTCAACAAGTGTGCTAGAAACACTCTACTTATTTCAGTTATTTTCCCTTAACAATTTTTAGTTTGGTAAAATACAACAAATAACAGAACAAATAATAAACAAAAAGGAAGGACATCTGTGGTTACTTTTGCCAGAAAATATGTTACATTTTATATGAATAAAAATAGTTGGGGTGCTTCCAGATGGGGGCTTAATACCACAAACATGTCACTCAGCTATCACAAACGGGTCATTCGGAGCAGTTTTTTAATCAGATTTTCTGTAGAACAGGTAAATCTGGATTAAATTAGTGGGGGGGGGGGAGATGGGTTGGCATTTCTATTGTTCATGATGTTATGTGGATGCTGTGAAAAGTGTGCATGAGTTGGAGCACCAATCCCACAATATACATCTGTCTTGACATGCCAACATTCAATATTTCCTGATGTTGTCCTTCATAAATTAGAGTTCTATTCCAATATGTCAAAAGAAGCTTCCAACTGCCCCATTAGTGTGGACCAATGCTCTTGAAGTGAGGAATTTTTTTATCATTACCAAAGTCTGTCAAGCATTTCAAAGCCTGTTTTTAGTAAGTTCTGTTTCTTCCATCTTTTTTATTTTATTTTATTTTATTTTTGCAATTATCTCTGCTGTAATAACCAAAGTTGGTATTCCGTTTTTAATAGGTTGCTCAAACAGTCCCAGCAACAAAGCTTCAGTTTTGAAATATATTGTTTCTTCTGGTATATCTTTGATAGCATTTACAATGTGTTTCCAGAAGGCCATTCTTTGTAATCATGACCACAAGATACTTTTCAAACCTGCGTTTTGTTACTTCTATCTTCAACAGCATGAAGTGGTTAAATCGTTTTTTTAAAGAAATATTTCAGAAAGCCATGTCTAATTTTTAACACCTCTAAAAGCATGTGTATATTTGAACCTTTCTCTCAATTTCAAACCTGAAATTGGTCTCCTACACTTTATCTGGAAATGGTTGTAATGCAGAATCAACACACATTTCTGTTCTGGTACTTTGGCCTTGGTCAGCTCACATTCCCTGTACAGAATTATGAATCACAATCACAGAAGTATTTTCACCAGAACCTATAAACTGTTTTGCCAGTTCAGCAGCTCATAGGCGACCTGGTCAGAAGAACAAAAAGACTGAAAAAATCCTGGGGAAAGCAGCTAGTATCTGAATAAATTTATAATGGCATTTCCCTCTCACTTCCTAAAATGTGTTAGTCCTTGAACCTGGTTCATTCTATGAATGTGGTTATACTTAGAGCCTTATAGTGCCTTTGATCCTACACTTTAATCATGGAAATTAGAGATGGAAAAGGCCTGTTCAGCCCTCTAGTCAGTTTCCTGCTGGTGCTCATATTTCTCACTGAGATCAAGAGCAGTTCTTCTTCCAGATCAAGGGCTGCACATGGATCATAACTTCTAAAATACTGCACTGCATTGTATTTTGAGAAGCAATGTACAATGAATGATTTAAAAACAGCAAAACAACCTAAGCCCATTCTTCTTGAACTGTCCAGTCCAAAGCAATGGGTAGAGGTTCTAGGCGTGATTGTGATGTGTTAAAGAGAGAGGTAAATATGTTTATATGTGCACAAGGGTGGCACTGAAGACTTTTCTAGTGTTTATATAATGTGTCCTTTTGTAGTGGAAGAATCAGTTGATCCCCAACCAGTAGTGAAAACTCTATTCCTGCTCCAGTTTCTGTTTAATAGTGTTGACTTTTGTTTAGTGGCTGTTGCCCCAATCCAGTGAAGCAGATTTGTGCTCAGAAGTCAATTCCTGTGCAAACAGGACCTCATCCAGGCTGCAAAAAATGGACTGACTCAATATATGGGAAGCTTTCTAGAAAAGAGATTTGAACTGATCATTAGGAAGAACTTTTTAAGGGGAAAGAGCTTTTTGATGGCAGAATGGATGATCTCAGAAGGTGGCAGACTCTCCTTCCTTTGATGTGCACATTAGGCAGCTTGAGAAAGTTGCACATACCAGGGTTGCACATGGGTCACTCGATAACAATAGTCCATATTTGAGGGGATTGGGGAAAGAGATGGGTACTTGCAGGTAGATTGAAGGAGGGATGCAGGTGTGTTTGAGCAAAGGATGCAGACCCCATTACATACTTGTTGCCATCATCACCGGACCACAGTGGAATCTAAACATGTTCACCATTAGGATCAGAAATAACTGAGCAAATTTCTAACATGAATTGAGCACACACACACTCTCTCTGTGTGTGTAGGTGTAGGAATGTTGCTCATCTCTTCACACAATGTCAGTGATGGTCTTGCCATTTTTAAAACATGTGATCTGTGTCGTGCACTAAGCAGAATTAGCTCCTGCAATGTGATTGGGGAAACACCGTTTTAATGGTTGACTCTTGCACCGTCGTTGAGAATAGTGTTCAGTGCCAGCAATTGCATAGAAACAATGCTGATTTCTCTTTCTTCTGTGCCATTGGGGGAGGATGACTCTGAGGGCTGAAGTCCAAGACCCCACTCAACAGAATGAGCAGGAGGGCTCCCAAATGCAGCATGACTGATTTGACAGATTTTGATGCACAATAATATGCATTATCGTCTGAAGAGCAAGCACTGGCATCTTGTCACTTGTTTTGGTTCTGGTTGGTGGCTCGTCATAGGTCAGGGCCACAATTTTGTCTCCGTGATCCATCATAAATTATTCAGGCCCTGTGCTGAATTCTGTACGGAGGTGAAATCACTGTGAATTTCATAAATCTTACAGATATGAAATGAAAGAGGAGGAAGAAGAAGCTATATGCAAATTGTAATGGTTATATGGGGTTGCTCGTGCGTAAGTTGCCGCCACTCCTGGCTAGGTAGCCTGGTTAAACCTTTCCTGGCTGGACAGCCCTTCAGTCGCTAGCAGAATCCGTCAGTGGGCGTTTCTTGAACTTCTTCCAGCAAAGAAGTTCTTTGACGCCAAGTCTACGCCTACTTTCCCTGCGCGGAAGTCTTCTGCGCAGGGTGGGTGTGGGTAGCGGAGGACGTGTGCTCTCCCCGCTGGTCTCCAGCGAAGAGTCCTGGAGCCCTCTCTCCGATTCCCCCCTCCGCCCCCCCTTTATCCCTGGTGTTACGCTGATTTCCTTCCCCAGCTGATGAGTCCCCTCTCTCCCTGCTTGGCCCTTCTCCGGCATCGCTTGGGAGACCTGCCTCCACTTCTGGCTCCGATGTCAGTTCCCTGACACAAATTCAACCTCTAGTTCTGGAGAGATAAATTACAACAAGATTTTCTTTTTGTTGTTGTTACATGAATGTGGAACAATCCTTGAGAGTTACTTCCACTCCTCAGTTCTCTCAATCTGTCAGATACATTGCAAAGCCAGTGAATATTCCTATGATCAAAATTATTTTTCTCTTTCTTTTTACTAGCCTACCTGGTACAGTTCACGTGGCATTTTCTTTCATGTATGGAACTCTTCAGTGTAATTAAACTGTTAAGTCACAACATGAAGGAGCCTGAATTCAACTGCTAGGCATGTATCTTGTGGCAAGTTTTGCAGGAACATTTGTAATGATGATGCACTGCTGCCATGGGGTTTGCAGAGTAGAAGCCTTGCCAAGCTGTTTTTTTAATATCCTCCGTAGTAGTTTTAATTCATATAATTTTCAACAGAAGGGCATGAATGAGTAAATTAGAAATGAATCAAAACGCCAAGGGAGATATAAAAATGCTCTGCTGAGTTGCAAAATCCAAATGGGAGTCTTAACCTGCTGCTAGCTCATGGAAAGGCTCTATCTCATCTACCTTTTGTTTTTATAACCCAGACAGAGGAAAAACCACCTTAGGAGAGTAGGATCAACAGAGACGACTTCCTGGAATCAGCCTCTCCAAAGAGCCACCCATTTAGAAAGAAAATCTCCACTTAATTTTGGGGGTGCGTTGCACTGGCTTCTAATATGCATGTTGGCTGGAGCTGGGGCAATTGCATAGATTGCTCCTGCATGGGCAAAATCTAACACAATACATTCACATGTGTAAGAGTCTTTTTTTAGACATAATTTATGGATTTTCACAAGTTTTACTTATATTTCAGTAAACGTTTTTCTTAAAAATTTGACTTCCCACCCTTACTTCCATGATCTTTATATTCCCTTATACCTCCGGCCTTATATGACATACTTTAATCTAATACACTTATACTCTGTTTCACTTATCATTGTTTTCATTCTGCTGCTCATAATTCGATCCCTGCTGCATTCTCATTTGACTATAACAGTTTTTCAAATAGTTCAAAAAGGGGTCTCCACTCTTCACATGTTTTATACAGTTGTGCAGATTTCCCCAAACTGGTGCCCTCCACCTGTTTCAGACTCCACCCCCCATCTTGAACATTCAGGCTTTCACTGCTGTTGGTAGAAGACTTTGACAAGGCTCAAAATATTGCATTTATTTGCAAGAGTGGATGTACAACCTTATCTGCATAATTGATTGGCAGCCAAGGAGCAAGCTTCTGTAGAGTAGGAAGTCTTAATTAGCATAATGTATCACAAAACATTTGCTAGTGAAAGAAGAATTTAAATGTTTGACCCAGCCTGAAAAAGGCTGTTAAACTAGACAATCACTTTTCTTTAGATAGAAGGAAAAAAATTTCACTTATTATACTCAGCTGCTTCCTCCTATGATAGGAGGCTGTAATTAGTTTCCCATGCAAAACCTTGGCAGCTAAGTCAGTCACTGTAAGGAGGACCAGGTTCCACAGAGTATTGAGGAAGTTTCCTGCTCTCTTTAGAGTGTTGTGTTTTACAGATGGCTAAAACGGTTTACTGACACACTAGTTCTTACACACTAGTTCTGTTGGTGGGTGAGAGATAGACATTACACCAGTGAAACAGCCACCATCTTATTCCACTCCTCCAGAAGTATCTGGTTGTTTATCAGCTGAGCCCTCTGGTCTGGCAGTGCTAATGCCAGATTGGTCTGCAATAACACCATGCTAATCAACAACTGGGATGCGGGTGGCGCTGTGGGTTAAACCACAGAGCCTAGGACTTGCCGATCAGAAGGTTGGCGGTTTGAATCCCCGCGACTGGGTGAGCTCCCATTGCTCAGTCCCTGCTCCTGCCAACCTAGCAGGTCGAAAGCACGCCAAGTACAAGTAGATAAATAGGTACCGCTCCAGCAGGAAGGTAAACGGTGTTTCCGTGCGCTGCTCTGGTTCGCCAGAAGCGGCTTAGTCATGCTGGCCACATGACCCGGAAACTGTACGCCGGCTCCCTCGGCCAATAAAGCAAGATGAGCGGCGCAAACCCAGAGTCGGTCACGACTGGACCTAACAGTCAGGGGTCCCTTTACCTTTAATCAACAACTTGAACACTGATGTAGGGACAAGCCTGGCATGCGTCGCTGAGACCTGACCTAACTTAGTTACTTGGCCCACCCAGGTACTTGGTGCAACACCAGGCCACACCAGAAGGTCAGATGGAGTGTCACCATTGTCCATAGGAGTTGCATCTACTGGAAAATTTCTTGATCTTGAGAAAGGCTTAGAGGATTTGTATCTGGTGTTGGGCCAGAATGGGGATGCTGCTGGTGCACCGACCACCCTGGTGCCCAGTGCCTTCCTGGGTGTTGGAACCCCAGAACAGTAGACCTGTGTCGCTTTAATGTTCATGGGGAGGCTGCTATTGGGCCAACTTCATGGCTTCTATGAAAACCACGAGACTGTCTCAAATGGTCATCAGTTGAACATAGTCTTTGCCCCAAGTGTAAGGGACTGGCTGGATGACCAGGAGTGGTGGGAGGCACCAGCCAAGCAAACCCCAACGGAGAAAGGCTCAGAGCCAGGAGATTGGTGGTGGGACAGCGAGGAGAGGTCAGAGGAAGAAGAGTAGGGGGAGTTGTTGGATGCTGAAGAGGCAAGGATTTAGTGAGCAAGAAGAGCCTGTGAAAGGGAGCAGTTCATACTCAGATACTGAAGAAGAGGAGGAAGGGGCAAGAGGCTGCAGAAGAATCCCAGGAGTTTGCTTCTCCTACTGCAACAAGCTTTCCTCCCCACTTGTCTCCAAGGACATGCAGGCTGATGTGTAGAACAGAACAGAGAGCACAGGTGCCCAGATGCAGTTTGAGGCTGATTGGGAGACATCTACCATAGTGGAGGTAGAAGGAAGGGAGCCTCAGTCCTGGCAACTGCTCTATCAAGGCAAGACCTGCCAGGAATTGTTGTTGAACTGTATGCTGTTTTTTTGACGGCACTGCACTGACTTTGCTTCTTGTGGGCTGACCTACATCTGAACCCAGTGATGTTTATGCAATACCTTGCCGGTGTGAGTAGCCCTGGATGTCCCAAATGAGCACTACACCAACTACTCATAAACAGTTTCCTCATGGGAAGCGATGCACAAATGAAATTATTATATATTTACTACTATTATTGCCAGCACCACTGTTACTGCTTGTGGGCAGAATCTAACAAAGTCACTCATTCTGTCAAGGCAAGAACTGCATTGTAAGTTGGGAGGCCACAATTATTGGTTAGTTTTAGTAGCAACTTCTGTAGTCTTGAATATACTTTCCCCAATCTCCAAGACCACAGAAAGTGCTGCCAGTCAATGACCGCCAGCACCCAAGTCACATGTTGCATGGAGGAACGTGTAGCTACGCTCCAAAGAATTAGAGAGCTGGAGCTCTTCTTGGAAGCAACAGAGCACACTGTCTCCACCAAGGAGGAGACAGGGGACTCCCCTGAGAAGGAGGCTAGTTCACCAACACAGGAGCCAGATATATGGAGAAACGTGACTCAAAGAAGTAGGAGGCCCAGGGTTCGCTCTGATTGTTTAGAAATACACAATCACTTTGAGGTCCTCTCCCCTAGCATGGAAGACGAAGAGCAGACTCCATTTGAGGATCTCTCCCTCATTACAGTTGATCAGGTATATGAAGACGAGCAGCAAAGTCTGTCCTCAGGGAATATGCAGGCGACCGTGGAATGGACAGCTCATGGAAGAACCCCGACCAAACCTAAGAGGAGGCATGTAGTGGTGATAGGGGATTCCCTACTGAGGGGAACAGAAGCAGTGATCTGTGGGCCTGACAAGATGTCTCGGGAAGTGTGCTGTCTCCCCGGGGCTAAGATCCAAGATGTAACTGAACGACTGCAAGGAATCATAAAACCCACTGACAAATACCCCTTCCTCTTGGTTCATGTGGGAACCAATGACACTGCAAGCAATAGCCTCCAGAAGAGCAAAAGTGACTACGAGGCTCTGGGCAGGAAATTGAAGCAATTAAATGCACAAATTGTCATCTCATCTGTCCTCCCAGTTGAACGACGTGGCCCAGGGAGAGAGGGAAAAATAGTGGAAGTGAACAGCTGGCTTCGCAAATGGTGTAAACAGGAACGGTTTGGATTCTTAGATCATGGACTGCAGTTTCTTGAAGATGGACTTCTGGCAAGCGATGGGCTGCACCTCACAACGGTTGGGAGGAATGTTTTTGCCAAAAATATCAGACACCTCATCAGGAGGGCTTTAAACTGACTAATGTGGGGGAGGGAGACAGTGCTCCTGAAGGTAGGAGTCTATCAATTGATGAAGATGATCATCCAAATGTCATAGACCAAATGGAGCAAACAGCACGCAGACCTAGTGGTGGGAGGAAAAAATCCTTAAATAAGAGACACGGGGGAATGATTAATGGACTTCAATGTCTGTACACTAATGCGCAAAGCATGGGAAATAAACAAGATGAGCTTGAGCTCTTGGTACAGCAAACTAAATATGACATAATAGGCATCACTGAAACCTGGTGGGATAAGTCCCATGATTGGAATGTAATAATGGAGGGATACAATCTATTTCAGAGAAACAGACCAGACAAGAAAGGAGGAGGTGTGGCGTTATATGTCAGGGATGTGTATACCTGTGAAGAGATCCAAGATTTAGAACCTCAAAGCCAAAGTGAGAGCATTTGGGTCAAAATTAAGGGAGAGAAGAATAAAAGTGACCTCATTGTGGGAGTTTACTATAGATCCCCAAGCCAAACGGAGGACATAGATGATGCCTTCCTGGAACAGATGGCCAAGCATGCAAAAGGAAGGGAGATAGTAGTAATGGGGGACTTCAATTACCCGGATATTTGTTGGATGTCAAACTCAGCCAAGCGCATAAGGTCAAACAGATTCCTCACTGGCTTTGCAGACAACTTCATTGTCCAGAAAGTGGGAGAAGCAACAAGAGGAACAGCCATTTTAGATCTGGTCCTAACCAATGTTGATGACCTGGTTAGTGGGGTAGAAGTGGAAGGATCATTAGGCGCGAGTGATCATGCTCTTCTGAAGTTTACTATACAGCAGAAAGGAGCAGCCAAGCATACTAGGACTCAATTTCTTGACTTTAAGAAAGCCGACTTCATAAAACTTAGGGAAGTGCTGGGTGAGATCCCATGGACAGTAATACTAAAAGGAAAGGGAGTTCATGATGGCTGGGAGTTTGTTAAGAGGGAGATAGTAAAAGCACAACTTCAGGCAATACCAATGAGACGGAAACATGGAAGGTGCCTAAAGAAGCCAGGGTGGCTATCTAAAGAACTTTTAACTGAGTTAAGATTAAAAAAGGATGTGTACAAAAAATGGAAAAGGGGGGAAACCACCAAAGAGGAATTCAAACAAATAGCCAGCACGTGTAGACACAAAGTCAGAAAAGCTAAAGCACAGAATGAACTCAGGCTTGCTAGAGAGCTTAAAAGCAACAAAAAAGGCTTTTATGGGTATGTTCGTAGCAAAAGGAAGAACAAAGAAACAGTGGGGTCACTCAGAGGAGAAGATGGTGAAATGCAAACAGGGGACACAGAAAGGGCTGAACTCCTCAATGCCTTCTTTGCCTCAGTCTTCTCCGATAAAGAAAACAATGCCCGACCTGAAGAATTTGGAGCAAATGATTCAGCAGAGGAAACACAGCCCAGAATAACTAAGGAGATAGTACAAGAATACTTGGCTAGTTTAGATGTATTCAAGTCTCCAGGGCCAGATGAACTGCATCCAAGAGTATTAAAAGAACTGGCAGATGTGATCCCAGAACCACTGGCAGTCATCTTTGAGAATTCCTGGAGAACAGGCAAAGTCCCGGCAGACTGGAGGAGGGCACATGTTGTCTCTATTTTCAAAAAGGGGAAAAGAGAGGACCCAAATAATTACCGCCCAGTCAGTCTGACATCAATACCAGGGAAGATTCTGGAGCAGATCATTAAGCAAACAGTCTGTGAGCACCTAGAAAGGAATGCTGTGATCACCAATAGTCAGCATGGATTTCTGAAAAATAAGTCATGTCAGACTAACCTGATCTCGTTTTTTGACAGAATTACAAGCCTGGTAGATGAAGGGAATGCAGTGGATGTAGCCTACCTTGATTTCAGCAAGGCATTTGACAAGGTGCCCCATGATATTCTTGTAAAGAAGCTGGTAAAATGCGGTCTTGACTATGCTACCACTCAGTGGATTTGTAACTGGCTGACTGACCGAACCCAAAGGGTGCTCATCAATGGTTCCTCTTCATCCTGGAGAAGAGTGACTAGTGGGGTGCCACAGGGTTCTGTCTTGGGCCCGGTCTTATTCAACATCTTTATCAACGACTTGGATGATGGACTCAAGGGCATCCTGATCAAATTTGCAGATGACACCAAACTGGGAGGGGTGGCTAACACCCCAGAGGACAGGATCACACTTCAAAACGACCTTGACAGATTAGAGAACTGGGCCAAAACAAACAAGATGAATTTTAACAGGGAGAAATGTAAAGTATTGCACTTGGGCAAAAAAAATGAGAGGCACAAATACAAGATGGGTGACACCTGGCTTGAGAGCAGTACATGTGAAAAGGATCTAGGAGTCTTGGTTGACCACAAACTTGACATGAGCCAACAGTGTGACGCGGCAGCTAAAAAAGCCAATGCAATTCTGGGCTGCATCAATAGGAGTATAGCATCTAGATCAAGGGAAGTAATAGTGCCATTGTATTCTGCTCTGGTCAGACCTCACCTGGAGTACTGTGTCCAGTTCTGGGCACCACAGTTCAAGAAGGACACTGACAAACTGGAACGTGTCCAGAGGAGGGCAACCAAAATGGTCAAAGGCCTGGAAACGATGCCTTATGAGGAACGGCTAAGGGAACTGGGCATGTTTAGCCTGGAGAAGAGGAGGTTAAGGGGTGATATGATAGCCATGTTCAAATATATAAAAGGATGTCACATAGAGGAGGGAGAAAGGTTGTTTTCTGCTGCTCCAGAGAAGCGGACACGGAGCAATGGTTCCAAACTACAAGAAAGAAGATTCCACCTAAACATTAGGAAGAACTTCCTGACAGTAAGAGCTGTTCGACAGTGGAATTTGCTGCCAAGGAGTGTGGTGGAGTCTCCTTCTTTGGAGGTCTTTAAGCAGAGGCTTGACAACCATATGTCAGGAGTGCTCTGATGGTGTTTCCTGCTTGGCAGGGGGTTGGACTCGATGGCCCTTGTGGTCTCTTCCAACTCTATGATTCTATTCTATGATACTTGTTCAAGTTTACACTCTGAGACAGGCAGGTGATCTGTTAACCAGCTCACAGAAACAGAATGAAGATAAAGAAACCTAGATAATCTCTGGTATTTAGACAGAAGGCCATCAAGTCATTGCTTTATGAGTTGCAATAACACTTTTCTACCAAAAAGCAAGCTTTTTGGACCATCTACTTTAATTAAACAATCTGACTCCGTGTAGGTTCGGCAGTTGGAAACCCTGCCCAAAATGGCTATTTATGAGAACCACGGGATGCAAAATTGAATAATAGAGGTTTGTTCTTAGCAAATGGTATTCAGGCTAGTAGATGACTGCACCCGGAAAGCATGATGTGCTTCATTACTGATGATGTTTCAACAAACAACTGATTATCTGATATTTGTTACTGAATCCTCCAGGCTAATTTTTGGCCTTCTATTGCAGCAGAGCAACTTATAGTGGGGCAGACTTGGTATAGCAATTTTAGGGGGAAGACATGGAAGAACTGCCCATTGGCTTTCCAAATGACATTTCCCTCCCACTTCAAATAGCATGTACCGGCAGCACCATGATATGGATCAGAACTCTGTTGGGTGCAAATGGTTAATATTCCTCCTCTCTATGGTCCTGATTGAAGTTGTGCCTCCCAACATTGGCTACTTAGTGAAAGTAAAATCAGCCATGCAAGGACTAAGGGCAGTGCTTTTTTTCTGGGGGTACTCAGGGGTACACATACCCCTAAACTTTTTGTGAATCTTTGGACTTTTGTTCATTTACTGTATTTATTTTTCCTGACTTGAACTATAAAATCGTGATTTTCTTGAGTCAAAATGAGGTACCCCTAAACATTTTTTAAAGAAAAAAAGCACTAAGGACATGAGCAATGCCATGTCTAATTTTGCCCTAAGCCTTGGAAAGCTCTTCATTCTCTTTTGCACTACATTCGACTGTAGAGAACAATGTTTGCTTCCGCTTATTATTAGTTGAAGAAGGAAAAGCAAGAATTCCAGCAAAATTGCTTACAGGAATGTAAAATACACCAGCTTTGATTCTTTATCACATATATGGCTTTGTTTAATTTTGATCGTGCTGAAAAACTAAAGCCAATTAGCGTATTAGCCCAAAGGCTACATAAGGCACACGTGGAATTTTGGAATCCATGTTTCCCAGATCCAGGTTTAATTTTCTGCCCACTGAACCAAACTGGGGAGACGGTACAATGGCTGCCTTTGGCCATGCTAATGTTAAACTGCTCCAGAAGTTCCCCAAATGCTCTCTTCCAGCAATATGTTCACTTCCTTCTGCTGAAGTTATGCATTAACAACTCAGTGTGGGATCACAGCTTTATTCTTTGTATTCGCTTTGCACACTGATTAGTGAAATCACAGTTGTCCATGTGTGAAAAGGGTCATGTGAATTGACCCTTATTGTTCCTTTCATCACGGTTTTTTGATAGATAATTGTGTCTCCACTTTTAAAAACTGGCAACTAAAATCCATCACTGAAATGAGAGATTTGCCAAGGAAATAATGCATTTGGGGGGGGGGGGAATCTAGAAAATGTCCAGGCAAACTAATGAAATGGTGATGTTTGGAGCTTCTAAACTTCCATGCATTATTCTTTCAGAGCCCATTCTACATAAGAAGAAAACTGAAACTTCTGCGCATTAAAAATATTGGCCTGGCTTTCAGAGATTCCAAAAGAATACTTGAAATTATGTAAGCGTGATATTTGTGATTTCCAACATGAAGGGACTCCCAGACAAGTGTGTGGATCAGAAGTAAAATGTACACTGGATTTCACACTTAAATAATGTTCTGGCACAGTTCTCGGCTCATAAAATATTTAAAAATGTGTATTTCAAAAGAAAATATGTTTAGGAATGTTTGTTTAAATGCAGAATTTTGTCTGGAAACAGATTCAACTATTCACCCATACCAGAAATGCAACATAAAACAAGAAATGCTGAAACAGACCAAGAAAATAACTGCTACAAAGCAATATACTTGCAAGGGATGTTTTGAAGTATTGGTGGTCTCTGATAGAGAAGGAATTTTTGAGGCAATTGTGCAAACATTCCCCCCCCCCCATTGAGAATTAGAAGAAGTTCAATAGCACATATCTTCCTTCTGGCAAAATATTCAATAATAATAATAATAACAACAACAAATTATTATTTATACCCTGCCCATCTGGCTGGGTTTCCCCAGCCACTCTGGGCAGCTTCCAACAAATTTTTAAAATACAATAATTAATCAAATATTAAAAGCTTCCCTAAACAGGGCTGCCTTCAGCTTTTTTGTTCCTTCCTCCCTGAGGATTATTCTCAGAGGAAGGGACACTTTTCCTGCAAAAAGGAACACCTGTGACAGCTTATTGTAACGAATGCATTTTTGTTTGTAATTATGCAATGCAATCCTACATTATATCACATTGTGCAATGTATCGGGTAACATGAGTGAATTGTCTAAGTTAGCAGAGAGTTCTTGGACATCCAAGCAGTTCTAGGCACATTGTAGTAAACTGCTTGAATTTGTGGGAATCATATATTATTATCAAGGCAGAATGGAACCTGCCAAAAGAGATGAAAAGTGGGAAGAGCTTTTGAATGCTGGGCAGGCAGCAACTAAGAAGGATAGCCTTAGATAGCGGAATTTTTCCTATAAAGTGATTTTAAATTTTAAATCCTGAGATAATCCCCCCCAACCACATGGCTCTAACAAGCCTCTCTTGATTTCCTATACCAATAGTTAAAGAATTTTATAAAGTTATAAAGAACTTTATAACTAGGCCAAGTTGTCTGTGCAACATTTTCAGAAGCACATGAATCTGACCTTTGGAGAGTTTGTAAGTAAATCATTTTTTTAAACCTACCAAAGGTGTCTTTCCCCCCTATGCTGGGGGAAGAGAGGAACTTTGGAAGGAACTTGAAAGAGCACAGATTAAATAAATAATAATAATTTATTTCCACACTGTGCTGCATATTTTGTGATTTTAAGTCTCTTCTGGAGTTCTCTCACCAAAGACTACTTGCCCCAAACTTGAATCTTGGCATTCAGAAATTCTCCTTTTTATACCTATTTCCTCCCATGAACTAACAGCTTGGGTCATAACAACTGCTTTTCTAGAGACTCTTTCTGATGTTTAACATTAAGATGCCAAGCCACTTTACAGGAAAAGTGTCCCTTCCTCTGAGAATAATCCTCAGGGAGGAAGGAACAAAAAAAGCTGGAAAGAGGTTCCAAGACGCTATCAGTTTTGCCTGTCCTTCCAAAGGACCCAGGAATTGTTATTTTGTGAATTGTTAGGAGGAAATGGTGGCTTTTGTTGCTTTTTGTTTTGTTTTGTTAGCATTGCATCCTAATTTAGGATCAGTTGAAGATTCTCCACACATTTCAATATTATGCTTTTTCAGCAATCCAGAATCATAGTGGTGGTGCTTTGCGAGCCATAGGACTGCAAGGTGACACAAGCATCTTTAGGTTTTATAGCAAATAGTATTCAAAAAGAACCCAATGAAAATATTAAGCAACACGATGCAAAACTGTTAGAATGCAATCCTGTACTCAGTGACCTGGGCTGGAAAAATGTTCGATTTTCTATCTGCTAGGTGGAAATGCACAAATCTGTGGCTGAAATAGGAATTTCACATTTGGTGTGTCTGTCTCAATCGTTATTGACTTTCAGGAATTTTTAAAAAAAGCATTCCAGTATACCCAGGCATTTGATGGCTGCAAGATACTGACCACTGCAATGTTGAAATTAGCAACTGTGAGGCTATGTGGTTGCTTTTCAATATTCTAAATGTTTTGAAATGTTCTTAGTTGATTTTTAAATGCTTTCAATATGGCTTTATTTTATTTTAAATGTTGTTTTAAGTTTTTGATTTTTACTGCGCTAGACTCCTTTGGGGGGAAGGGTGGGATGGAAATTCAAACAAGAAGAGCAACCACATAATTCAGAATTTTGGAGTTGGAAGGGTCTTTGCATTTTATCTACGTAATCTGAATCTACTGCACAATAGATTCGGGTGTTGGTGCTGGCCTTTAAAGCCGTAAACGGCCTCAGTCCTGTATACCTGAAGGAGCGTCTCCACCCCCATCGTTCAGCCTGGACACTGAGATCCAGCGCTGAGGGCCTTTGGGCGGTTCCCTCTCTGCGAGAATTGAGGTTACAGGGAACCAGGCAGAGGGCATTCTCGGTAGTGGCGCCCACCCTGTGGAACGCCCTCCCATCAGATGTCAAGGAAATAAGCAACCATCTTACTTTTAAAAGACATCTGAAGGCAGCCCTGTTTAGGGAAGTTTTTAATGTTTGAAGTTTTATTCTGTTTTTAATGTTCTGTTGAAAGCCGCCCAGAGTGGCTAGGGAAACCCAGCCAGATGGGCAGGGTATAAATAATAAATTATTATTATTATTATTATTATTATTATTATTATTATTATTATTATTAAATACAGATCTGCAATGCAGGATGCATCTCTAGTGCAGCAACTTTGACATACTACTTCCCAGGATATGCCTAAATATTTCTAGCAAATGAACAGCAAATGAACCATCTCCCCAGGTAGCAAGTTACTGTTAGCAAGTATCTCCTTAAGCCTAGCAGAAGTCTGCTTCCTTGTAATTTCCTACCCATTGGAGTTCATCTTAAGAACATAAGAGCCTGCTGGATTGGGCCAATGGCCCATCTAGTCCAGTGTCCTGTTCTCACATCGGCTAACCAGATCCTTATGGGAAATCCTCAAGCAGGACCTGAGCACCAGAGCCCTCTCCCCTCTTGCTGTTTCCAGCAACTGGTATTCAGAAGCATATCTGCCTCCAACCATGGAGCAACAGACAGCAAAGTCCACTCCATCACCTGTATGGCGACCCTTCAGATAGACCATCATAATGTCCCCACTTCAATCTGGGCTAAAGATGCCCAACTCTTTTCAGCATTCCTTGTCGTGCTTGGTTTTCCAGACCCTCACCAGCTTGGATGACTTCTAGCTA
Organism: Podarcis filfolensis; assembly: GCF_964270895.1. Classification (NCBI taxonomy): domain Eukaryota; kingdom Metazoa; phylum Chordata; class Lepidosauria; order Squamata; family Lacertidae; genus Podarcis; species Podarcis filfolensis. The sequence goes on from NC_139603.1 coordinate 51,651,105, forward strand.
CTTTCATGTGTTCCTAACTACTAAATCACTTTTAAAAATGCCAGATAAAATTGCTAGCATTAGCAAATTATGTTACTGTGTTACAAAGAATAGTATTAACTTCTTGATGCAGTAGGTTGGTTTGCATTCCATCTAAAGTTTATTTCTATTTGAATGATACGAAGCAACATGGTTATGGTAATGTAGCGTATGTAAACTTTCCCTTGCTTTTACCATCTGGCACACTGTATGATTCCACAAAGGAGAAATGAATTTGCAACTAACATCCAGTTTCCTGTTTATGCCACTGACAGGCTTAAAATAATGTTGTGAAAATGTACCTAATCCTCCTTTGGTGCCTGATTTTTGAAAGCTGTTTCCTGCAGCCATCCTTTATCTGCACTGGTGCAAGTGAGGTCCAATTCACATGAACATTTTGAGATATTAGGGTGTGCTTTTGACTCCCCCCCCTTTCTGAAGATGTGGTGAAGAGCTTGTGTGTTTGCTTCAGGACAAACCCAGATTCTGATTTTCCATTTTGTTTTACTGTGTAACCCCGGGGCTATTATTGTAACTTTACTCAACACACTTTCCTGGCTTCTTTTTGTGTTATCATGCTAACATGTAGGGTGCTGACTGCTGCATGTTTATGGAGTTGCTCTTCATGGGAGTTGTAGTAGCATTTGTCTACTTCTTATCATGTGAAACAACCTGATCACACAGAGTATGTCCAAAATCAGCACAATTCAATTTCTTAAAACAATGATTTATGTGAAGTAGAATGACACCAACTCTACAAAGAACTTGAACCTGATCCAACCCCTCTGTAGGTGCAGGACCTGCATGTTGTTCCATACAGTAAAGCCCTGTTCCCATTCCTTCCAGAGCTGAAGGAGGTTGCTGGAAGAGCACACAGACATCTCATTCTCCATAATGCCCTACTGAGCATTATATGCATTATTCAGACTGAAGGGAACCCAGTCTGTGCTATGCTTGCAATGAGGACAGATCATGGCTTCGACATTCACTTTTGTTTCATATTTAGGTTTTTTAGTGAAATACATGGGCAGATACATGTAATTTTCCAGTTAATTTAACAATTTTTTGGATGTATTTGAAACTCCTCAACATTTGCAAAAGGAAAAGACTGCTGAAAACTAACAGTAGTTCTTTTGCATTAAAGCCATTCTTTGGAAGATGCCAACATTCTGTCTTAGGAAATGGAAACGGAATAGGAGCAGAGTTCACGGACAGCTTTGAGCTGGAGACATCTCTCCAGACATGTTTATTATCATTTTGTACTGACTTGACTTCAGGTTTAAGAGCAAAGCATAAAAGCTGTTCCATTTAAAGGAAGATGTAACTCATTTCGTGATCAGCACACCATCTAACCCCAAGCAGCTGCTCCCATATGGTGCTACTATCAGAACCAAAGCTTTGTTCCATGGCATCCTTAAGATTAAAACAAGCACTGTAAAATAAACACAAGGCAAGAGTGAGATAATTAAACACAGGGATCTTCTCCAGTGGAAGACAAAATTTATTTTGCATAAGGATGTGATGAGGCTACGTGACCCAGACAGAGTGTTCTAGTGTTGGCTAACACTAGTTTGCGTGATATTCTGAGGTACTGTAGCAGCTCAATAACCCTATGGAACAAAGAATTAAATCCACTTTGACTTACTCTGGTTTTTAACCACAATGAATAGAGTCAAGTCTGGTTTAGGTGCGATCTTCTTGAATGTAAGCAAAAGCATAGATTTGCATGGCTGTATACAACATCTTAACCAGGAGTCGCTAATTGACAGCCTTCCAGATGCTGTTGACCTACAAGTCCCTTACCATTAGCTATGCTGGGTGTGGCTGATGGGAGTCATATAGATATATGTCCAGTATTGATAAGGAACTTAAAAGTAAAGCAGTACAGCTGGAAAGCAGCACAGCATCCTACGAAGGCCCCTGCAAATAAAGAAAGCTTTAGTTGGCCTTCTGCGGCCTGTGCCTGGGAGCCCCACATAATCTGCTCTGAGCTTCTCAAAGGAAGAACAGGATGTACATGAAATTAATTCATCAGGATTCATCCAGTTAAGCAGCTAACACACACACACACACACACACACACACACACACACACACACATATCTGCTGACTCTTGGTATCCTAATACCAATCTGCTGAAGCCAGTGGCAGACCTACATTTTGGGGCCCCTGAAGCTTGAACTGTCTTGGGGGCCCCTTCGCAACCAGCAACGAGGTCTGGGTAACCACTGTTATCTTTTTCAGTGAGGTTATTCCATGGCACCTTTACAACATCTGTGCTGCTGCCTCTCAAACTTTGGGGTTGTTGATATTTACAACAAGTAATTAATCAATTTGAATTATGCGAATCCTATTGGGTCTGATAGACCCCAAAATTTTAAGTGGACTAAAATCACTTCTGGGGCCCCTCCATTGGTTCATTGCTTCATTGGTTTCATAGTAGATCTGCTCATGCCTGAAGCCAACTCCAGGAGTTAAAAAAAGACTTCATGTGGCTTCAGAAAGATGTTCAAGCTCTGGCTTTCATGAGCTTCCAAAGGAAAAGTGGTCTGACCATAATTGTGGGGAAGCCACTCTGAAGATCTCTATAAATTGATGCTGAAACACGGTACATAGATGATACTAGTAAGGAAATGTTGTAGGCTAATCTTAGGTCTTGCAAGGGAATGCAGGGGAGGATAGATGTATTTTCTTAGCACAGGTCTCATATTCTCTGAACAATTTTCCATATTCTTTCAACCTAAAGATTTATTCAGTTTAACAGTTACCATAAAATTGCTGCAATGTTGGCGTGAGATTTCCTGATGCTGCACATGTGCAAGGACAGTATATATTTCCAGAGTCTTCAGGATAGATCATTTTTCTGTTTCCTCTCCACCTCCTGCTAAAATATGTTTCCAAAGCCAAACTCATGAAAGGGGAAGTCACCCAATCCACCTGTTAGGAATGTGAGCCATTTGATGGCCTCTTGTAAAGGGAGAGGTTTAAAGAGTCCTGGAACTAGATTTTTCCAAAGCAGTGTGGTCCCTTGAATGCATGCAGTGCTAAATCACTTTGAAAATATTTGGTGAATGCTGCAAGCCCTATTAAACTTTCTTCCAGTAAAACATACATCGGATTAGGCTATAAATTTTGAGATGATCCACTATTTTTAAGTTTATTTTGGAGAAACGGGCATGCTGAGATGGTGGTGTTTCTGATTATATCTGTCCCTATGTGCACCCATTGCACTCTAATGTTATTTATTTATTTATTTTAATAATAATTGCTATGGTGATGATGAGGATCTTACAACATCCTGCAGTGGAGGAACCTGACTTCCATTTTTTAAAGGCATCTCAGAAGTATGCAAAGAGAATTGTGCATCACACGTGCATCCTTTACAGAAGTACGAAAGTCCACAAAGCAGCCAGAGTTGGGTTTAGGGTAAAAAGCATCACTTCAGTGTGTTTTAAAAATGATATTCAATAGCATATTGTTCCTTTGTGCCACTCTGTTTACCCCACGATAAGAGGAGTTCATTCTCTAATCATGCTGCATTTTCTGGCTAAGCTTCCTGCTTTCGAGTGTTGTTTGCATTAAGGCTGATTTTCCAACATACTCTCTCTAAGAATATTTGTTTATCAACTAGCTTGGTGAAAAAGAGAAGGGGGGAAGCATACCTAACTCATTATTTTGCTCTCCATTAGCTTGCATGCAAAGTCCTCTTTCTGTTTTTGTTTAAAGGCCAAGCTTTGGGGACGTCACTGAAAGAACTTAAATGCATCAAACAAATCCCTTGGCACAAACAGACGGAGACATAAAGAAAGTTGGCTTCTAGTCTAGAACATCTTTCCCTAGCCCTTTCCTCATGTCCCAATTCTGACTTCCTCTCCACCTCCCAAGCTCCATCCCAGTCTCCAGAACCACAGCCTAAGAAAGGCTCCTCCCCTCCCCTTGAGCAGGAGGGTATGTGACTTATCATCTCTGTGCCTCATTTACAATGAGACTTAGCAGCTGCTTCACAACCATGTGATACATTGAGCTTTGTATAACAGTTCACTTGAAGGTCTTTGCACAGTTCAGGCATGTCAGCTGAGTAACTTCAAGCAGTGCAGGGACTTGTAATTAGACGGCCCTGAGGCTGCTATCTTCTCTGAGGAGGCTTTGTTTCCTGCTGATTATCCAATTGGCATCCTGTTTCTCCGAGAACCTCTGTCAGAAGGCTCTAATGGAAGGCTGGTGAGGTGGGGGGAGCCAAAAGTATGTAAGGAGCTGCAAACAGGTATGAACACTCAAGCCTAGACAAGAGGGCTTGTTAGTCACTCCGACACAGAGCATGCAGCACCTTGCCTCTTTGTCAAGAGTGTGCAGCAGGTAAACAGTTAGAGCCTGGCTGCATCAACCCCAAGACTCAGTCCAAAACAAATACATCCACCAGGTTCGCCATTAATGATTTTCCTCCCATCAGTTGAGCACAGTAAGTGTCAAACCTTATAGGCAGGATGTCTAGGTAATCCCAGTGCCATTTTAGTTAAGAAGGAAGAGCCTGTAAAGATATATCCCTCCTCTTATGCTCATGAGGCCCAGAAATTAAAGGAAAGTTTTAAGAAACTGGTTAAGTGAGAGGTGCCTTTTTTAAAACTGTCACTTCTATCTTTCATAGTAAAATCGCAGTACAGCCTTCAAAGGAACATACAGAAGCCTAAAGGCCACACCAGACCGGTGGGGTTTTTTTTGCAGGTGTTTTTTGAAACATGTCACTGACACACTAAAGGGACGTTAGGGGTGGGTTTGTACTGGACTGTCCACACACATCATTTTACTTTATTCATTGTTCTACAATGCATCCTCCGTGGTATCACATTTTTGCAGTTGTGAGGGGACACGATAGTGCAACAAAAGTGAGACACCACTACCTTTGAGAACATTTGCAGCTTAAAACGTTTTGGAATTTCAACAGGAAGCTACAGTATGGGACATGCACTGACTGGAAATGAAGCAGTATGTCCAGCCCAAAATATTTCCTGGTGCAAATAGTGTTGAATGTGGGACCACATATAACCATCTCAATACCATCATGAGCCCACATTAACATGAATGCACAAGAAAAAGCCTGAGTTGGCATGCTTGCATATTATAATATAGCCTATATTATTTGTCCTAATATTTATTTCAAATTATTGGGGATGGGGAGAATATGTTTAATAACATTTCTCATCAAATTTCCCATTTCACTATTATCTGTATTCATGTGGGGGGATACTAGAAAAGCGTAACCTCAACACTATTTTAGGTAACTGCTGGAAAGATAGATTTTCCACGTGCATTCTGGTCAATGGCAGGGAAAGTTTTTGAAGACCAAATCTGTTTTTATCCCGGGATGGACTTTTTTGGGACCCATTAGCATCCCAACATTTTGTCATGAGAACTGCACTCAATCAGTGTAGAAGATATTGAAAAAGTCATGTATGCTGGTTTGTGTGATTTGTGGTGAGGCTAACCAATAGAGACATATTAAAGAGGATTAGACAGATTTATGGACTAGATGGCTATCAAAAGCTACTCATCATGATGGCTATGCTCTGCCTTCCCATTTGAAGGCAATAATGCTTTGGAATACCAGTTTCTGGAAACCACAGGAGGGGAGGAGGCTCTTGTGCTCGGATCCAATTTTGTGTTTCATAAAAGCATCTGTTTGGCCACTGTGAGAACAGGACACTGGACTAGATGGACCATTGCCTGATCCTGCAGGCTCTTCTTATATTCTTGTGTTCTTAAGAGTGGCTAAGCTTTGGCCTTCTAGATTTTGCTGAATTCCATCAGTCCTCACCATGGATGATGCAGACTGGGGTTAATGGGAGTTCAACAAGCTTTGAAGGATCACAGATTAGCCACTCTAGTACGGAGCTATACTTCAGTGTCTCTCCAAGTTCCCTAAAGTGATGGACGAGTTCCTCCCAGCTCATTTCAGAAAGAACACAATGTCACTAATGCACTGAATGTGGCAGCACCGTGCGTTGTTGCGCATGCACTCATGCACACACATATTTGTATGCCATCTTGAGAACTAGCATTAATTGGTAGGATATATGTAAATATCTTAAATAAACCAACACACTGGTTGCATAGTAGCTCCATTATGCCAATAATGCCTAGCAGGACATAAAATTGAAGAATGGGAGCCAAGTGGCCAGGAGGCAGTTCTTCTTCTCCAAGTCCCCATCCCATGGGCTGTGCTAGTGACAGCAGCAGCAGCAGCAGCACAGGCAGCAGTATCAAGGGCAGCCCCAGTGGGAGTCTAGCCCAGGATTCCAGAAGGCAGCCAATGATGAGACAAGCCTTTTCCACGCACCAGGTCACCTGGAGCTTGAGTGCCTGGAGTTTTGCCCTGCTGGAGCATATATGCCCCACATCACTATCTGCTTTGCGTAAATTGCATGTACGCTTTAGAAGTGACACGTCTATAATATCTGATACCAGAATAAAGGCAGGCAGACAGACATGGGTTTTTAAAGCAGTGGTAGGGAATCCCTTCCAGCCTGAGAGATACCTTCCCTTCCTCCCAGGGCAATATGGTGGGCAACAAAAGTAAATGTTAGCTGTGTATATAATAGGCTGGTTTCTGCACACAGTCTCACATCCTTCATCCAGGTAAGCAGGAGGCATTGTCAGAGCACAGGGACACATCCAGGCAGGGCAAACCTATTTGGGGTTGAAGCACGGATAGTGAGGGGTGTGACCGGAGAGAGTTCTGGAGGCCAGATGGAGAGACCTGGAGGGCTGCATCAGCCCTCAGTCTGATGCCCCACATCCCTGATTTAAAGCAAACCTGATGGCAGACCTAGACGGCCATGACCACTGACCCAGAACCTTTGGCCAAATATAAGTTTCATATGTTCTGTAGTTACTTACGTGAGAGAAGTGCTCTGTCTTTGTGCTTGGTCCTTTGCCTCGACATAAGCAGTTTCAGGGATTGCATAGAATTATTATTTTTCTCTGTGTTCTACGTCTTCCCCCAATTTTGCACTCCCCCTGCCCAGGTTCTTGAATTTGTAATGGGTTGTAGCATCAGGAATGGAAATCTTGTGTAATATTTTGAGTCTGCTGCCATTTGTTTATAAACACGAGCATCCTGGATCTTAGCTCATTGTACTGTCACATGGCCAACTTTGCTTTCAGATGCTAGATTTTAATGAAATTCTATCTAGACATGCTTTTCCTAGCTTCAGAAGTATCTCGAAACGGCAGTTTCAGTACAAAGCCTTCACCTTCCCCAAATTGGACATCATTTTTAAAAGTGAAAATGTATTCCATTGATGCCTTTGACATTTGTAACACACAGAAGCAGGGCTGGACCCCTGACGTCTTCCACTGGCTTTCTCAACAGACGCCAATAAAACTGTGCAACATTACAGTTCAGTTTCCCATGGACCAACTTTGTCCCATGATTCCGATACTTGCAGTTTACTTGAATCCCTTTCTCTTCTCATCAACAAAGCATTACGCTGAATTACGGCTTTGTTACTGAAGGGGAGTTGTGTGATTGAGGTATATTTTTCAGGGGGCCTGCTGGCTAAGTGGATGAGGTATTAATATGAGAAAGTATAAACAAAGCTTGCTTTTCTAAACTGCAACAGAGTGATGGGCTCAATTTGTTTCTCTACTGCCATCTTGAAAACTAAACTCCAGCATCCAAATTAAACAGGAGATGTAAATACTAGCCAGATGTTCCCTGGTGTTTGAACCTGGTCTGCTGTGTTAGTTCTATTAAATGGGTACATTCTGCAGGCAACATAATGCACTCTGTTTTGCTTTCCAGTTCTGGGCTAATGGCTTCTAGCATATGATTATGATCTCATCCAATCATGTAAGTGTCATGAGATGCTTTTCAGCTTAGCTGGAGAGCCAGATGTCAAGCAGCTTAGGTGAGGGTGGGCCGTTTGTCCAACTGTCTTAAAGTGGGCACTAAGCTCTCCGTTTCTGTATGAAATGCTATCTGAGGCTCCAGGTCACCTTGCCAAGCAAAACACAACACCAGCCACATACTCAGACATGTTAAAGCTCCCTGACACCAGTTACAAAGGCAGATAGAATACTTCTTTCCTCTATAGATGATGCAGCAGGTACTTGCTGCAAGAAGAAGCCCTACTGAAGAAAGATAGTAAATACATGAACATAGGGCATTGCCTGATGCTAAGTGAGATCATTAGTCCATCTAGAATTGCCTTCAGGCGTTCAGTATTTTGTGGAAGCATATATCAGAAATTTTGGTTTGTGCAATTAAAGAGGCAATTAAATGCTCCCTGTTGTCCTAGTGCAGCAAAAGGGGGACTTTTTGTGATTTGGAAAGTGACAGAGAAATGCTCTGAAATGTATAGGACAAACAAAATATTAATGGGAAGACTGCAGGCAAATCAGAATGAATGCTCATTGTTATACACTCTCCCCACAAGCAAATCAGAAGGATTGATCAATAAACCCTGGAAGCAGATATAGGGGCCCCTCTGGACTGGTGTTTTATTGCAGGTGTATTCTGTAACATGTTCTTGACACAACAATAGTGCATTAGTGGTGGATTTATTCTGCTCTATTAATTGTTCTGCGATGTTTCCCAAATGCTATCATGTTATTGCTATCTGGAGGGCTATAGTGCAACAGAAGTGGGACAAAACACTTGCACAATGTTTGTGGTATATGAAAGTTACAGGATTTCAGCAGCAAGTTATTGATTGGAAAGGAAGCCACCCCAAAACTTGCAGGCACAGATAGTGCCAAAAGCAAGGTCACCTATTACCATCCCGATAGCGTCATGAGCAAAAATAACCATGAATGTGCAATAAAAATATTTTTTGGGAGGGCCCTACCCTCTGCATAAGGGAAACGGGTGGCACTGTGGGTTAAACCACAGAGCCTAGGACTTGCCAATCAGAAGGTTGGTGGTTCGATTCCCCGCGATGGGGTGAGCTCCCGTTGCTCGGTCCCTGCTCCTGCCAACCTAGCAGTTTGAAAGCATGTCAAAGTGCAAGTAGATAAATAGGTACCACTCTGGCGGGAAGGTAAACGGCATTTCCATGCGCTGCTCTGGTTCGCCAGAAGTGGCTTAGTCATGCTGGCCACATGACCCGGAAGCTGTACGCCGGCTCCCTTGGCCAGTAAAGTGAGATGAGCGCCACAACCCCAGAGTCGTCCACTACTGGACCTAACGGTCAGGGGTCCCTTTACCTTTACCATCTGCATAAGCTTTGTGCAAGCAAATGAAAGCTCAATAAACAGGATCATCCAGAAGATCTGTTGTTCAGTATCATCTACACTAACTGGCAGCAGCCTTCCAGGATTTCAGAGAGTAGTTGCCACAGACTGGCAGGATACAGAGGAGTGGTGAGAGGCACCAGCTGGGGAACCCCCAAAGGAAGCCCCAGGGCAAGAAGGCTCTGAGCCAGGGGATCGGTGGTGGGATGGCAATGAGTGGTCAGAGGGAGAAGAGGGAGCAGACAAAAATTATGCTATTTAGTATTGCTGATTGCTCATTGGTTGTTGTGCAGCATTGACTGACGAGTAAACAGCCAACATTTAGAATTTTAGAAACAGAACTTGTTTGTTTACCTCTTCAAAATGTGCTTATGTTGCTTTTCAGTGTTTACACAGACCTCTGATGTATATATCTTTGTGTCAACCACAAAGTGTGTTCCGCGCCATTTGCACAGGAAGTGGAGAGATGAGATACAATAGGGAGACTTTCCCATAATGAAACACCCATCATTTCTTTTTTGAAATATTTGTGCACAAATATTCTGAAAGCAGAATCCTTCGTGGGAATTGCCATGGGGTTGCACCTCTGGAATAGCCATAATTAAACTGTTTAAAAGTAGCTATTTATTTTCCCTTTCAATGTAAAGGCATCTCTATCAATGCTTTGCATCTGCCTACTTCTGGAAAAACATCATCCTCTGTTTCTACGATTAAGGAACCAATGCAATCATTATTTGTCTCAGCTGAGTGTACACCAGCAAAACAGTTTGAAACTCAAGGTAAATGTGCATAAGTTGTGCATTGCTTTGTCACATAATAATTAAATAAAGTCACAGAAAATGAATTGTTGGTCTCATATCTGCAGCTTGCAGACATATGTAAAACCTGAATACGTTTCCCCATATCAGCATATTTTCTTATATACTGTACATACTTTTTCTCTCTCTTTTAAGACTTCACTGTGTGAGAAGCTTGTAGTCACCCATGTGTTGGTGTTCAGAAAGAGCACCCAATTAAATGCCTTGCTGAATCATGTTTCAATTAATGGAGCTTTGCAACAAGCAATGCATTCATTAGGGGAGCACCTAATTTATTGCCAGTAACATAGTGTGTCAAAAGTTGTGCGAAACATGGAAAGTATCTGTCCCCTCCCAATAAATGAATACTTGGCCTGCACTCTTATGTTTTGCTTTGAGTTACCCTAATGTGTATTTAAACCAGGTCTACTGAAGTTACTCTGAATTTATCACGCCCTCCAACATTTGGCAGAGGAAAACAGGTACACTTGTTTATGTTAAATGGACAGAGAGTTCACAATCTGACAGTGAGCAACTCAAATGAATGTTCTGCTTCCTTGGATCTTTGTTGAGATGCTGCCACCAAAGACATTTTGAAAAGTTCAAAATATACATTTATCTACAATCCAGAAAGCACGTGTTTGTATTTATATGCCATCAATTTGTGATTTTAACAGTTGTAAGTTTTAATTTTTTTGGCATTGTTAATGAGGGACCATTTCAAAAGTAGTACACAGTATAATGCTAATTGTTAAGATGGACAACATGAAGCCAGTCCAATAGTTTTGGATGGCAAGAGAACTACAATATTAGGAACAAATTGGGTAGACACTAGAAACCTGTGCACACAGTGAGAGAGAAAAAGAGTAGTGTGCTTGTTAAGTAGGTACAAGCCAGGTGTGAGAAACCTTTGGTCCTCCAGATGTTGCTGAGCTACAACTACCATAATCACTGGCCATTGGCTTTGCTTTCTGGGGCTGATGGGAGTTGTAGTTCAGCAACAGCTGGTAGGCCAAATGTTTCCCATTCCTGGTATAAGCAGAGGATAGCTAGACATATGTATCAGTATAACCATGGAAGCTTCTGCTTATGAACCTCTAGCCCACTGCCTGGCCAGATGATTGCAGATCCAAAGGCATCTGGTTCAAGCCCCAGTGGCTTTTTAACAACTATTCACTAGCTAGTTCAAATTTCTATAATTGAAGCTGTGGTTTAGTAAAGGTTTTGCTTACAGTTTTTCATAAGATGTTGCAGATCTGAGCTCTGAACACTGAACAACTTTATGCTTCATCTTAAGATTTGACCTACCACTGGAATCATCCAATGAAAACAGCATTAAATATAGTCAACACAGACTGGTACTGTCTTTTGATAGTTACCCTACAGGCACTGGAAATGGAGCCCAGAAAACAATTTGTTTATTATAAGCAGGTCAGTTCCTCTAAGAGACTCATGGAGTCATGCAGTGAGACAGAACAATCACAGTACTGAAATAGTGGGTAATTTTATTTGTTCCACTTGTTGGTCACAGTGGCATCATGCTAGCCAATTATTCTTAAGTCAGCAGGTTTCAGAGGTTAAGGCCTCCCTGTGGATTGCAACACTGCAGGCAAAGCAGCTAGGCCAGAATGAAAAATGTTCAAGCTAGGAGACACCAGGCATCTTCTCCCTTGGAGGCTTCCTGCGCTCTCTGCAGCCAAGGCATACATGAGATACAATAGGCACATCTCTTGTATGCAGACAGCTTAAGTGTGGCAAATGTTGAAACACCACCAGCAAATAAAGACAAAAGTGTTAATGAAGGAGGTAGACAGTGACACCTGAAGAAAATGAAATCTTGTAAACTCTTGGTTTTGTTTAATTGAAAACTCAGATCATTCCAGGCACATGCCGAGATTTGAAAGTGGCTGGAACGTTTGCAATATTCTCATTTTTTTTTAACAAGGGCAAACATTCTATAGTTACTTCTTCGTCAATGCCTCTGAGGGGCAGAAAATTATATACAAATGATAAGGATGTGGAATTTCCATACCTCCTTTTCCCCACCATCAATCAATATCAATGAAATCACTTTTAGACCGCAATCCCTATAACCACCTAACTAGGAGAAAACCCCAGTGAACTCATTAGGATGTACATCTGAGTAGAAATGAACAGGATTGCAGTGTTGAAGTAATAAGATAGTACCACACTCTAGTAAATATCCTAATAAACATCGGGAAAGGTGTGGTAACAGAGGTACATGTTTACATATCCTCAACTATATAAATGGACTTTATATGGTCCATTACAGGTTCCACAATCAGTTAAAACCACTTACCATTCTGTTGATTTACTTAGAGAAAGTGAATTTCCCAAGTACACAGTGTGAATTAAAAGGCCTTTTATTAACAGTGTCTATGAAAACGTCTCCAGCTACGTATCTCCTATTAAGGTGTGGTTTGCTTTGCACCCTATTTGCAAGGATGATTTCTTGGGGAAATAGTTTTCATTTTTTGGGTAAATGTTGAGATAAACACACACAAACACAGGTACACTGGGTTTGATCTCTGGTATCTCTGAAAAGAGAGTATGTAAGTGAAAACTGGTGTTAAGTTTGAAACAAGTCCTTAATGTAATGTTGGTGAATTAAATGTATTGCTCTTTTGTAATTGCAAAACAAACAAACTTGAAATAAAGTGTGTTTCTACCTATATCTATGTATAGATATAGAGGAATGGACACACACACACACATGCATTTTCATTAGCTCCAGGCTTGCCCATGAGACAACTGTGCAGAGGAGGAGATACGAAATCTAAACATCCAGAGACTTTGAGAAGTAATGTGGAGATAGCTGAAACTATTCCTTTGAGTTTCCCCACTGATGAAATTCATACGCAGACTTGGGAAAGGGCACAGGCAGGAAAGGAAATGGGATGTTTTAATTACTTGCTGTTGTAATTTTGGAACAGAGGAAGTTGTTCTCAGCCTATCTTTTAAAATTCACTGTGTGTGTGACATTCCAACCCTAATGCATGTACAGCACATACTTCCTGTCAAAAGCTGCAATGTGAGAGTGTTTCATTATCTGGAATATGCAAAGGAGAAGGAAGGCCAAGGCCTGAGTTATAAAGTTTCTAACCAATATTATGCCTGTTTGTGGTTCCTGGATAATGTTCACAGAGTTTTAGGAACAGGATATACATAGATTATGAAGATGAATAGCACTGCCATTAAGTCAAGACAGAATCTTGGGAACAAAGAAATGATAAGACGTATTCTGTGCTCTTGCAAGATGGCAACATTTCAAAGCCAGGCCCCACATGAACCTAGTGGGGATGCTTACAAGATGATGAATGTTAGAATACTAATTTGTGTTACGCCATTGCTGGATTATCCCAGATAATGAGGATCTGTATTGGTGTGCTGAAGAAAACTTTAATTTGCATATATTACATGGTGTAATGGTATTGAGTTGTATAGAACCTACCTGGGATCAAATTTTCTTAAATTTTCTTTTCACCCTCTGGGTCCCATACCAGCTTACAACCTAAACCAAAACGAAAAACAGGGATGATGAATGGCAGGCTCTAAATGCCAACAAACAAACAAACAAACAAACAAACAAACAAACAAACAAGCAAACACTCATTGCAACAAATGGGAGCTGCAAAGAGCAAGAAGCAGCTGTTGCACAGCTTCCATTCAGTTCAGTTGGTCTTACACACAAGGCCTTCCTGGTGGATTTTATGCCTAAAGAGTAAGTTCAGTGGTGCACTAATGTGAAACTGCATGTGATGTCAAATGTCTCTTTGCATCTAATTTTTATATTTATTTTAAATCCAAATTGCATCTTGAGTGGGACTTAATAATCACTGACACTCCAAGTGTCCCTATTTTCCAGGGACTTCTCTGATTTAGAGAAGCCATTCCAATTGCTGATTTGATCCTGGAATATCCCACTTTTCCTTAGGATGTCCCTATTTTCATCAGATAAATGTTGGAGTGTGTGCAGTTATCTAACCCACGAGCCATCTGAAGGCAATCCTGTATAGGGCAGTTTTTTAAAAAAATGTTTAATGTTTAATTATGCTTTTATATATGTTGGAAGCTGCCCAGAGTGCTGGGCGACCCAATAAGATGTGTGGGGTATAAACAGTAAAATTATCATTAAGAAATGGGATGTCCCTATTTTCATCGGATAAATGTTGGGGAGTCTGTCATCATAAGAAGAGCCTGCTGGAATAGGCTACTAGCCCACCTAAGTCCAGCATCCTGTTCTCCCAGGGGCCAACCAGGTGACTGGGAAACCCATAAAGCACAAGAGTGCACTCCCCTCCTGTGATTTCCAGCAGCTGGTATTCAGAAGCACTGCTGCCTTCACCCATGGAAGCACAGCATAGTCACCATGAGCCAGATGGTGGATCCAACTAATGATCCAAATGCAGAACAGAGTAGCATGCACTGGCTGAGGAAGAGGAGTGGAGGGGGAGTGCACCGCCTGCGGCAGCGCGATCCCAGTGGGGTGCCATCGCGGCTGCCCCCCTGCCTGTGCTGGGTGCCATGCCTCTGCAGGCGGCATGCCCCACCCCCAGGATGCGTGCCAGCACCGCCCCCACCTGCTCTCCGCCCCCCGGTGCCGGAGTATGAAGCTCTGCCACTGGTAGCATGGGGGAGGGGTAAGGCAAATCCTGCTCCCTTGCTGTGGTCCTGAGGAAAATTCATTTTCTAAATTTAGTATTTGCTTTGGGGTGAAAACTGCCCATTGGTGTCCTGTGCATCTGCGGCATCTATGTGTAGACAATCCTCCACTACATATCACACACACAATCTAATCCTCTTACTTTCTGGTCTTTGATACTAACTTGATTTTCCAACTCCCTTAGCCACAGGCTTAGGTATCACACAGGGATATCCTGCAACATTTTGTTGTGGGTCACTACTTGTACATACAGTGGTACCTCTAGTTACGAACTTAATTCATTCTGGAGGTCTGTTCTTAACCTGAAACTGTTCTTAACTAGAGGTATGCTTTCGCTAATGGGGCCTCTTGCTGCTGCTGTGCTGCCGGCGCACGATTTTCGTTCTCATCCTGGGGCAAAGTTCTCAACTCGAGGTAACTCTTCCAGGTTAGTGGAGTTTGTAACCTGAAGCATTTGTAACCTGAGGCATTTGTAACTCGAGGTAGAGGTAAAGGGACCCCTGACCATTAGGTCCAGTTGTGGCCAGCTCTGGGGTTGTGGTGCTCATCTCGCTTTATTGGCCGAGGGAGCCGGCGTACAGCTTCCGGGTCATGTGGTCAGCATGACTAAGCTGCTTCTGGTGAACCAGAGCAGCACACGGAAACGCTGTTTACCTTCCTGCCGGAGCGGTACCTATTTATCTACTTGCACTTTGACGTGCTTTCGAACTGCTAGGTTGGCAGGAGCAGGGACCGAGCAACGGGAGCTCACCCCGTCATGGGGATTCGAACCGCGACCTTCTGATCGGCAAGTCCTAGGCTCTGTGGTTTAACCCACAGCGCCACCCGCGTCCCTGTAACTCGAGGTACCACTGTACTAATGGTGATCTCAGTTCTCTGACTGTAATCCTTATATCGGACAAGGTGTAGCAGTAAAACTGTTAGCACATTTCAAAGCTAAGCAGGGTCTGGTGTGGTTTCAAATTGGATGGCGGACTGAGTGTTGAGATGGCTGCTTTGCAGGGGGTTGGACCAGATGACCCCCAGGATCCCTTCCAACTCTACAATTCTATGATTCTATGAAGGAAAAACAACAACAAAGACAGCAGGCTCCAGTGCTCACTAGTGCCAGTTCTTAAAATTCAGAGAGAATCTTTGCTCTACCACTTTTTCAAGTTCCTAGTTTTTGAGTGGTTTGGATTTTAAGAATCAGGCATCTCTAAATTCTGAGGACTTGCAAGCTTTTCAAGCTCTTGCAGGAGGAGTTTCTGCTCTGAAAAGCACAGAACTCTAATAAAAAGCATTGTACCAGTGATTACCGGAGCCTGTTCCCCTCTGCTTTGTGTTTTTGTCACCTTTATATAGCTGAAATGGCAGCACTCAAGCACAAGAGAGAAATATTGCAATGATTAGGGGAGCCCCAAGGTTGCAGAAGTTTAAAAGACTTTAAGGAAAACCCTTAGGGGGCGATGATCCCCAAAACAATCCAAAAAGGACTGAGCATGCTCAGTGAGGAAATAATGGCAGATTGAAGGCGGGGCAATGGAGTGGAGTGTCTGGAACCCTGATCAGGAGCACTCAGTACTGTAGGAGGGTGCTAACTTTTATAGGCCTGTGAGCACATTTAGATTTTTGAGTGAGTGCTGTGGGTTCCACCCCCTCTCACCATTCCCCCCCACCTTTCTCCCGGAACAGCCCTCTGCCCCTTAGGACACAGAAAGAGAAAGTGCACACATACGATACGCTTCACTTTTCCAAGTGACCTGGGCAAAAGCTGGATTTGGTAGCATTAATTTGAGCCTTGAAAAGCACATACAGTGGTACCTCGGTTAAGAACGGTCCAGTTTAAGAACAATTTGGTTTACAAACTCCGCAAAACTGGAAATAGTGTCTTAGTTTGAGAACTTTGCCTCAGTCTACAAACGGAAGCCAAACTGTGGAAGGGCACCGGCAGCAGGAGGCCTCATTAGGGAAAGCACACCTTGGTTTAAGAACGGTTTTGGTTTAAGAATGGACTTCCGGAACGGATTATGTTCATAAACCGAGGTACCACTTTATAGTTGAAAGAGGAAATGGGGAAGAGTGCTACTGGTTCAACTTCCTCTTTCAGCTCTATGTACATTTCAAGGGAGAAAAAGGTAGGCAGCTCTACCACACATGAACAATAGGGTAGTGAGAGGGGCTCAGAGACTTCACAGGTGCCACGGAAAGACCATAGGTGCACCACTGTGCCCACGGGCACCATGTTGGTGCCTTCTGCCATAATGCAACTTTTCCCCCCCAGGCCCCACTTTTTATTTACTGTCTGGCAGATAATGTGACCCTATTGACAACTTGGTATTTAGGAATAGCTTGCTCTTTATACTGTGAAAGAGCCTACAAAAGAAGTATTTGTATAGTTTCAAAAAAGAGAGTACTATTGAGAAATCAGATTTTTTTTTAAAAGAAAAACAAATCATAGCTAGGAAATAGGATCTGCTGCAACAGATCTCTTGCTAAAAAAGAAAGAAAGAAATATGTGAAAGGTTAATTGTGAAAGATATTTTATTTTAATTTTCCATTCCCGCTTTACCATTTTCCCCACGAAAGGGGGACGGGGAACACAAAAGATCCTTGTATGATTCAGATATATTTACAAAAAATAACAAAGCAGAATCATAGGGGCTGACTTGTCAGCTGATGTTAGGAAAGAGAAATCTGCAGCTAATCAGCCTGGCTGAAGCAGCAAAGGTCACAGCAGTCATGATGAGTTATTGCAGAGGTGTTACGCCATATAGTTGGTCTCTTCACTAAAAGCAGTCATGAAGAAAACAAAATTGCAGACAGATAAAAAGACATTTTCTTCTTTCGTCATTTCGTACATTAGTGTTCCACCACAAATTTGTCTTTCTCTTCTGTCGTCCATCATGTCACATTCCTATTTGTGAGCAATTGTGAGCAAAAAACAGTGCAAAAAAGAGATTTTTTTCTTTTAAGGTGTGGAGGTTGGGGGAGGAACTGACTTATATTTTAAGGCCTAGTACTTACATAGGGTAAGCCAACAGCAGATTCCCTGCTGAACGCCTAGAATAATGAAAGCACAACATTTTGTGGCCAGAATATCTCTCATATTTTGCATGAGATGGAGAAAAGTGAAGATACTACTACTATAATAGCACAGCATCTTTCACCCTCCAGGTCTGTTGAGTGGAGCTGAGGGGAGTGTATTCAGGGCAGCTACAAATGGAAATAAAAAAATTGGTGGGATGTAATTGTGGCAGAGGGGACCAATTCTTTTGAAGACAGTTTATTCTTTCAGACACTCACCAATGAAATGAACATTTCGTATAAAGTTCGGTTGGTGGTAACCTTGGCGTTTTGGCCGTTTTTCTTTTTCTTCACCACAGCTCACTTCCACTTAAGCATGTCTCTTTCCCTGCAAGCTTTCATAGGCATGGTTCAATTTTCTCACAAATTTATTTGCAACATTGACCTGTGCTGCATGCATGCTTCACTGCCACCTGTTCATTGGTGGTGACAAACAGCTTCATCTCTTTTCCTCATGACCTTTCCCCTTTCACCCACATCCGCGCTTCCACCTGCCTCTTCAATATTTTTTGCCTGCCTGACTCACCAAAGTCTCACTTTCAGCATGCCCAGACTAGATCTTCATTCCAAGCCGTGTCTCAGATGTTGATGTCTCCAGCCCTGTCTGAGAGGAATTAGCCAGAGCACTGCTGGCCAGCCCATGCACACATGAACTCACATGGAGCCTGTGCTCCAGCTGATCTGTGTTATTTGGGACTAACTTAAGCAGAAAAACCCTGTACAGTGGTACCTCTGGTTACAAACTTAATTTGTTCTGGAGGTCCGTTCTTAACCTGAAACTGCTCTTAACCTGAGGTACCACTTTAGCTAATGGGGCCTTCTGCTGCCGCCGCACTGCCATGCCACGATTTCTGTTCTCATCCTGAGGTAAAGTTCTTAACCTGAGGTACTACTTCCGGGTTAGCAGAGTCTGTAACCCGAGGTGTTTGTAACCCGAGGCACCACTGTAATTGTTCTTGGAGTGGAGGAGGGAAGCTTTTGATCCAACAGATCCTGCCACTTTCTGCAACTACCTTGCTGACCTCTTTTGCCACAACTTTATGGAAGCATCCAGACAGCATCATAGTCTTTTGCTACTGCAGAGCTTGTCATGCACTGCAGCTTTTAGGAATATGGGTGGCTTGGTGTCCTTCAAACGTGAGTACTTTAAACAGGTTGCTGAAACTTCTGTGCCAGAGCTGATCTTCCAGAATTCCTGCCTCAGAACTTGGTTTACAAGGTCTCCAGTTGACTGACGTTCAGGGAAATATATTCTTCAAAGTGTACAGAACACTGCCATTGTATTAACTTAATGTCATCTTATTCCTGAAAGCTTTTTCAAGGGGCTTGAAGATCAATTCAAACATTTTCTCAGTTTGGTCATGGCCTTCAAGGAGCAGAAGGACAGCTGCCTACCACTTGTGTACCTTGTCCTGCTATAACAATCCATCTGATTGTTACTGGCAATTTTGACACATAACACAGCAGTGGGTGGCATTGTGATGCACAGCCACTCACCTGACCCCTTCTAAAGCATTGCTGATGCTTACCACAAGATAAGTGGGGAGGGACAAAGTGACAGCAAGTTTGGCTCTGTTCTGTGCTAAAGCACCAGATGGATGCAAAAGTACTTCAGGAGAGTGGAAAGCCAGACTGGATAAATGTGGCCTAGAGAGATGGGGTGTGACAAGGGGAGTCCCTACACCTGCTATATTCATACATATTCTTTTAAAATGTTATGTACCCCACCTTTGAAAATACAGGAAACTAATGGCCACATGGGAATTGGTAGGCATACTTTTTAAAGAGTATGTTAACTATTTTAGGTTAGTGGCTAATTTTAAATGGATGTGGTTCTATTGTTGTAGCTGAAATGTCACTAAAACAGTGAACTATCCTTTCTGCCACCCCTTCACGCCCATTCATTCTCCGCCTGTTTTCTGTGGCAGAAAAACTTATTGGAAGTTCACGCAAACTGCAGCAGGAAATTGCCTTTGCAGAACTGAAGCAAACCAAAATGTCTCCAAAGCAGATAGGAAATAATGCTACACTGAGCATCTGTCAATGCTGTAACTTTCACACAGGTTTACTGTTTAGAAATTGTCATGGAAAGGAAAAGCTGACACAAACAGAAAGTGATTGGAAACCTTAGAATATCAGAGTGATTAGCTCCAACATGTAGAGCAGCTCAACAAAGTACCTAACATTTCTAAAGCAATTTGGGTAGCTTCACACTGATTTTTATTTTAATAATAACCAACAATTTATATTATGTGCATTTGAGGTAACAGTATTTTTTGATTAGAATCCTAACAGAATGGTAATTGTAGGCAGACTTGTTCTCTTTATGGCTCAGAATTAATTGCTTTCCATTCTTCTTGATGAATGAAGAGTTCAGAACAGAAGTTGGCCTGATAAAAGGCATTCCCTGTTCTTCACCTTTGGGATCAAATGCTAGCAACACTTCTAAACTCATATTGCTCGTGGGTATTTGCCGTTTTAATATTCTGGTGCCTCATTCCACCCTTGCTGGGCTGAATGACAACATTGTCCAAAATCCAGTGAGAGGATTTTATTTAACAAACAATAAAACTAGAACATCAGTGTTTGTTTCGTCTGCAATTTGTTAACTGCACATCACACTTAACAATGTAAAATATTGGAAGACTTGACTAATGTGGATGATTGATTGGCTGCGAAGTGCCAGGCAAACTGAGATGATATTAAAAATAATTCTGGGAAATAGACGCTCTACATTCATGGACACTACTTCTTGTACTGGGATGGGATTAAATCATATGAAGAAGCTCTCCAAGAAATACCAAGCAGTATTTAATTGATTTTATTTATTTTCTTACATTGATTCATGTGCTCTCAGACCATACCCTAGTTGCAACTTTCCTGCTGGTGGGATATTTAAATTAATTTTTATGAAAATAAACATTGTTATGGGACAAGTGAAGCCATATTGAACTGTCATGGATTCACTGACAGCAGTGGGATGAAATTGGTTCACACGCCCATGAAAATGGCTTGTGGGCTTCAACCACTATTTCTCAGAGCTACGATGCGCTGTTTGGAATGGTAAGTACTGCATTCTTATTTGTTGTGGATCAAAACTAAAATCCTGCTTCTGTCCTTACCTGCTAATGTACAGAGTAACAGATGGGGGTGTTTCAACCGCCTGCTGCAGAGTCCTCTTACAAAGACCATGCGATCTGAAACGCAATGGTAATGAAATGACATCTCATGGAAGAAACCAGATGCTTTGTGTTCAGTCTCATCTGCTTTCTTTACTGACCTACTTTTTAACTCTTCTTAGGACTGCAGAGCAGATGCTGCGGCCCTGACTCATGCCTATGTAATTTGATCCGGGGCACGTAAAAGCGTTATTCACACTTCTGATACAGGGTTTGCTTGTGTCATTCACCATGCCACAATGACAGAGTCAAATCCTGGAAAACATAAGTCAAGCCACTAATTTATTTTTTTAAAAAATCCAGTGTTTACAACTGCTTTGTGGTTTAGTGTCTCTGGCTAGTTCTCTGATGAAATGCTAGCTCATAGACTGAGCCTGGGAACCCCTTGGACCTTCGAGCAAGTTCCGCCACCCACTTCCTTGTGCTGAAGTAGCAGGAGCCACTGCTAGTATTGTGTGCCTGCTGGAACTTGTGGCCTGGAAATGACTGGAAATGATGGCAGCTCTACCAGAGGTACAGCAGAGCTGCTAAGCGCATGAGGTGTGAGATGGATGGTCCCCAGTTCAACTTTGAGATCTACATGGTCTCAGGCAATCTGGTTACCTTTCAGGCTCAGCTTTCTGTATGTAATATGGGGATATGCAGGGTTGTTATATGGATCACAGGGTGGCCGAAAACATGCATGTATTTGCGCCTAGGGAATGAAATACAGTGTCTAAGGTTAAAGTCCTAATGGTTAAAATGGGAGAATTAAACACATGTTTAAATCTCTTGGCTTGAAATCAATGAGACTTAAAAGGTCCTCTATTTTTGCTGAACCACACTACATTTTTTCTGATGATTTAATCCGGAAGGCCAGCCACTACAATGGGAATTATTGTTGTTATTATTGTTCATGTCACAATACAATCAGAATGCTTTTGATGGCCATGGAGTGTCTCAAGCATAAAAGGTACAAGTTACAGGAGGGTGCTTTCAATCATCTTCAGACTGAACCTGCATTCAAAGTAATCATGCTCCCTGGTCCTATAGATATCTGCAGATGTGAGGAATGTCATCAGCTCTAAAGATCATTGCTACAACAGCATTATTTGGTGGGGAAACTGAGCAGTTCCATCTTGCTGGGCATCCATTGCAATCCCACTTAAATGGCTTATTTGCCATATTTCAGGCACAAAAATGGGCTACAAAAATACTGTGCCTTTCATGAAGGTGCCTAACAAAGCAATGTTCACAACGACCATATTTTGATTTAAATTGTCACATTTATTGCTTGGAAAGAACACTTAAAAATTTGGAAATAAGCTTTTAAAAAGGGGTTGGAGGTATTGCTGATTAATGTGAAATCAAGCATTCGCAGTAAGAAATTAGTTTCAGGGCCAGTGAGCTTTGATATAGCAAGGGAAATCCCAAGTGTAGAAATCAGAAGCACATCAGTCAATGCAATTGTGCTTCTGGATGTGCATTTAAATCCACAGTTCATTTGGAGCCATCAGATTGGCTTGATATGTCCTTTGACCACTTGGTGTATAGTGAGACCAGTGTACAGTCAGATGGCATACTTTTATTTATCCTTAATTATGCAACAATATGTTTTGTAATCAAGATAAAATGGTTAGTTGCTTTTAACAAAGGACTTCATATAAGTTTGCTACAGTTATGAGGAACGGATTTCAAGATTGGCACTTACATAGTTTACTTCATTTTCATATTTTACTGCATTTTCTCCAGGGAACCCAGAGATGCAAGATTTCATTTCTAAGATTGTATCCTCACTGGTTACTAGCATGACTCTGTTAAACTTCAGAGATGGGATTTTTATCGGGGTCTTGAAGACTGTTCTTTGATCAGCCCTTAGCCATAGAGATTAAGACCTACAGACCTAGTTAACACTGACTCCAGCCTGTACACAGAGATCCCACCCCCACTTGTCATGCTTTCCTACTGACAATCAGCACCAGAGTCCATGTGTGTGTTGGGGTGTGTGGGGAGACGTGGGTGCAGATGGGACTCTGGGTCTCCTAATGGAGGAGAAATTGCACAGGTATTTCTTAAAAATGTTTATTTATACAAAAATTATTTCTAGAAAACAATACAATTTGTATCCATACTTTCTTCAAGATATCTATAGACGTGGCTATAGATAATATTTTGATTCGGAACACATTCAGCCATATAAAAATAAAACTATTTACATTATGTCAATAAACAAAGGTATTCGTTTTCTTTTTTTAAAAAAAAGGCACTGGAGGGTATTGCTCAGGCTATTGCATTTCCTTTGTGCATTTAGGAAAAAAAGCTCTTAAGAAATCCATTGTCAAAATCCCATTAACCCTCATGCTTGCACTTATTCCCATTTTTTTTATAAAAACAACAACAACATCACAAGTTAACAATCACAATAGTTTTTTTTAAAAAAGAAGTGTGTATCAAGCATTTGCCTAGGAATGTCTGCAGTGACAGTTTTACTAAGGCACATACTGTTAAGACAACTGGACATACATTCTTGTTCTCTTCTAATGATGACATCTGAAGACAATTCAGGGTGCTGATCAAGAAGCACACTATTCTAAGAAATACCATGGTCCTATTCACCACATAATGACTTGATATAGAAGACATTGAAAAGCACCTGTGATATTTGGTATCTGGCAAAACTTAGTTTTGGAATGTAATTTTTTTTTAAAAAAAAAAAGTCGTCCATTTGGCTTTTCCATCTTCCCGTATTTAAGATCTTTTGATTTCCTCTGTATCACACAATTGTCAAGCTTAACAATTGAACTAAAAAGCAATTTGATGTTATTTGCATCTTCCAGTGGAGTTGTTGAGTTGGGAAGTAAAATATAAACTGCCTCCAGGGCTGAGGGTTCCTCCTGTTCTGTTGAAAAGGAGTAGAGAAATGTTCAGAGCCCAGGCAAATTCAGTGAGCTACACAGCAGCCAGATTCCTCATGTTTGTGCAGAAGAGACATTCGGGAGAAAGTTTTTGAACAGTTTTTGCATTGGTATTTCTTCACATCCGAATGGGTCTGCAAATGGGCCCTCAAATTTGACCTGTCTGCAAATGCTCTGTTGCAATGAGGGCACGAAAAAGGCTTCTCTCCTGGAAAGAAATACACAAAAGAGGTTTAATCGTTTTAAAGCTCAAGTAAGGAACTTTCTGTATAAATGGGACAAGTCATTTTGCAGAGGAATAAAAAAAAATTTGTGCCTGTGAAAATGGTGTTTGGGTTCTATATATTATTAAAGGGTCCATTCATTACACTGCAGGCTGTCCATTCATTATTTCATACTTTTCAGAGTTTGCAGGATTCATGGTGCATTGAATGACAAGCCACTGACACTTTCTGCTTCAGCAGGTGCAGCCAGTGCCTGCAGGCTGGGCTCCACCCAGCATTTTCATATGTTCCTTCCATTCATTTACTGTATCCTGTGCAACGCCTACTGCTGCCCAAGGCTGTAGTTTACATGCCATTGGTGTGAATGGCAGAATTCCCATCAGATTGAATGCTTCAACATTGCACTCTGCTTCCTTGGAACAGAGGCAGGACAAGGAGTAGCAAGAGGACTCACTTGCACATGATCAATAAAAGTTTGCAATTAATGCACAAGCTGCTCAAGTCTGTGAACATTTTTGACTTACACTCTGGCCCTAGGCATTGTTCACAGAAGTAAGTGCAGCTGAGTTTAGTGGGGCTTAAAGGCTATGCAGCCAAATTCTCTTTGGAAATTAGGCTGGCTGTCCTCAGTGGAGCTTCCCCCTACTGAACGAAGCACAGGACTGCAACTTTAAGGTGTTTAGTACCATTGAAGAAAATCAGAAATTCTTTCTATGATAAGTGTTTGAATCAGAGTGTAATTTGTCTTAAGGTTAACTTTTGTTGCTCACAGTGACATTCGTCTTGTATTAAGTTCAATGGGACTTACTCCTAGGTAACTGTACATAAAATTCCAGCTTTGGATTGCAGTTTGCAGATTCGTCTATGCCTTCAAACCCATTAATCTGGAATCTAGTTGCACTGTCAATGGAATGGAACTTCTATTTGAAATACAATCCTTAATTCCCATTTATTTCTGTGGGATTTACTTCATGAGATCAGGTCCTTTGTGTTTAGCACTGAGATGCCAGATCTTCTAAATGACTTTCTACAGTACACATATTTCTTACATGTAAGACTTATTGCTTTCTGTGGAACTCATTTCCAAGAACTACACACTTGATTAGAGTGCAAAATTCTGTGCCTATATGCTGACTAAGGGGGTTTACTGTGTGCATTGCTTAGCTACAATGCCTGACTGCAGATTATTGCATAGGGAACCTGGTATTTCTGCTTACTTCCTTCTCTCTTGTTTGCTGTCTGATCTGTCTACCTTGCACCTGCATTCCTTCCAAAAGCGTGTTCCAACACTCATGCTGAAGCATGGAATTCTTAGGGTCAAATGGATCCCTGTCTTGTGACAGCTTGCCGAAGCAAACTTTAAGTTCTCTAAAGTGAAAAAGTGTTACACCAGTACATAAGCTGACCCACTCATAAATGATTTAAAAAGAAAAGGAGTCTGGTGAACATTTAGCAGAGCAAACAGTATAACTGGAAAACATGAAATTGACCATAAAGCCCTATGGATTTTTAAAAATGGAATTATTGCAGCAATACATGCTATGCACAATCACATTTCCCCTCTTACCAGTATGTGTTCTGATGTGTCCTTGAAGTAACCATGGTCTAGAGAAAGCCTTGCCACAGATCTTGCAGACACAAGGTAGTGTGTGGGTCCTGATGTGCATCTTAAGAGCTCCTAGGCTCACGTATTCCTTGTCACAGTATTTACAGCTGAAAGATTTCCTAGACTGGGCATCACAGTGCAACTGCTTATGCTTCGCCAGTCCAGAGAAAGTTGAATAGGTCTTATTGCATAAGCTGCATTGAAATTTCTCTGCTTCAGTTGCATGAGGGTCGGAAAGTTTGGACTGGATCCTCTCTTCTTCATCACTAATGGGACTCTCCGAGCCACTGTGATCCTTGGATGAAGTGTCAGAATGTGGAGGTGGGCTGACTCTTCCCAAAGACGAAGGGTATCCGGAGAGAGGTGAGAGGTCACTGGGTAAAGGGGAAGGCAGCAGCCCAGTTGTAGTCCACACTGTGATGGGGTTGTAAGCAACTGAGCTCAGGATCTCAGGCTGTGGAATGATAGGCATGGGGTAGCTCTCATAAAGGTATGGGGAAATGATCACTGGAAGTAAAGAAAAAGAGAGAATCGTTTTAAGACAACAGAGATTTTTCTCTTTATAACAGCAGTACAATATATCCAATACTCATGGAGATTGGAAGTGATGAAATCCTACTGACATTTGTCTGCTCCAATGAAACACACAGAATGAATGTAACATTCTGTAACTTTAGATAAAACTTTACATAAGTTGGGAGGTCTGCTCAAAGTCACAGCTTTCCTCCAAAAGCCTCTGCTGCAGCCAGAGGAAATCCAGCAGTAAAATCCACACCATTCTCTTACATTTCCAAGTCACTCGTTTTGCAACAGAGAGAAAATTTTTTTTCCAGCAATGAAGCAAACTCCTAAGTTGAAGTTTTAATTCTGTTGGCACTGACATTTCTTAGGGGGGGAGGAAGAGAGAGGGGGGGGAGAGAGAGAGATCTGTAAAAAAAGTTTGTTAAAAGTTTGCACCAGACTATGAAAAGTCCCACTTCAGCAACAACAATCAGAGCAGTTAGAATACAGCTTTCAGCCTTGGATTACCTGTGTGAGTATCCAGTTCACCATAGTTTGGCTTTTTGGAAGAGTTGAAATGTTTCTTGACCAAGAAGGATCGTGGCATCTTGAAATGCAGGGCTGCCTTCTTCCTGAAACCTCCTTTCAGCTTCAGAATAACGGTCCCCAGCTTTTGGGCAGCAGCAGCAGACAGAATCACTGCTTGCACATTGGTCCTCTACAGCATTGTCCTCTCTGCTCACCCCATGCAGTAAAATTGTGTAGTGCAGGGCTCTTTGCAAAGTGCTGTAAATACCCACCCGTCAGGTGCAGGAGGGGAGGGTCAGGGGTTTCCTTTTCATCCAATCACTCCTGATTTGCTGAAGTTCTTTTACAAACTCTGCCTGTTTGGCCAAGAGACTTATTCCTTGCTCTTCGCAAGGAGGATCCAATCCCTTCTAGGAGCTGAGGACTTGGGTCAGGTTTCAACTCCTCCCACTGGGATAGCTGTGAAGAACAGAGGAAGAAGAATCTCTTGTCAGAGGGAGCCTAGAAAATGTCTTAGAATTCCTGCCTACTAGTGGGGCTAATTTAAGTAGGTTCAGTAAGGGATAAGTTTAGATTTCACTGTACTTCCTCACCTTTTCTGAAGTGCCTTGCATCCCAACAAAGTGAAAATTAATTCTTTCAAAAAACAAGGCTGCTTTCCAGATGTGGGATAATGAAAATGCTAAGGACAAACTGTTCATTATGAGGGGCAAAGGGCAGAGGGTAGAGGGGAAGTTATTCCAAGATAAACAGTCCAGTTTTTTTAGACACTAACGAGAGAGTCTTTGGCTTGTCATGTGGGGCTTGCTATTTTTGGAAGTGAAGAGGAGTTGAGCCGAGATGCTTAATAGATTAAGGAAATATTTTGTGTTTTCTGTTGAAGAACTGGCAATGAGGTGCCGTGGCCCCGATCCAACTAAAATTAGTTCCGTTTAAGACCCATTGCTGTAATTGTGCACTGATTTTTAGCTGGATCAGGGACATTTTGTAAGACAAAACATATACACAACTCAGACGCAAAACAGGAAGACAGTAATTGAGATATGCAGAATTCACAAAAGGGCTGCAACCATTTGCACGCTGATTACTCAGAAGTAAGTTGTGTTGACCTCAGTTGGACTTGCGTCTGAGTAAATATGCAATGGATGAAGCTGCACGGGACTTTTTCCAATTTCTCAGTGCAATGTTGCACATTTCCCTTCTGGAGGAAATTGAGCCACTCCCGTAAATGGAAATTATTTGGCTGCACATATTTAATTCTGTGCTCATTTTCGATTAGCTGACAGTGACTGAGGAATGCACAAAGGACGGGCAAGAATATGATCCCAGCACATTCAAGCTCCCCTTTCCTAAAGGAATGGCTAAGACAGCCACTTTCTTCAGCTTCAGTTGAAAGATATCATTCCTGTTTCATCTTAGCCAGCACAGAATATTCAAAGGTTCATGCTTTAGTTTGGAGTAGCTTGATGTACCATGTGGTATCTTCTTGCTTGTCCAGTAAACTTATTTGCTGTGGTCATACACAGTACCAGTCTCATTTGCTGCTGCTTTTTTGGGTCAACAGCTTCAACTATTGCAGGGACTAGATGACCCTTCCGGGTCCCTCCCAATTCAATGATTCTGTGAACCAACAAACCTATAGGCATGGAAAGGATTTGAGCAACACAAGCACAGATTCATCCTGTTTAAACATTTAAAATTCATTCGGGGGGCAGGGAATATTTGCACTTCTGAGTGCACTTGAAACCTATATTTTCCTACTCAGCTGTACTACAAAATGTACCAGTAGACTGAGGGCTATAAAACGGGTGTATATATAGAATGAAGGAAGTGTGGAGGGAAGTTGCATTGAGACCACCCCAGCCTTCCCTGCAACAGGTGTTGGAATGAAGACATGGGGGGAAAAAAATCTCTGTGGTTCTGTTAAGACTTGTAAGAGCAAAGTGCTTTGTCAAGCTGCATAACTTCTTTATCTGGGAGATGCCAAAACAAGTGCAGAAGTAAAGTTATCTGCTTTCATGTAGCAATTCAACTGTTAACAGGCTCCAAGGCTGGTGTTTATCCATGAGTGGTTTACATTGATTTTTTTTCCTTTAAGAACACCTATGCTGAAAAATCGTCAGTGTGTTTTCTTTATAGCAAAGTGCATAGGTTTTTTTTTTTTAAAAAAATTACTTTAAAAACACACAGAAGCTATGGTCTATTCACTTCAATTGGCAGGATCGAGATGGGGTGCAAGTATAAAGCCCAGTTCTAAGCATTTTTACTCCCAAGTAAATATGCACACACACACAGCCCAACATTACTTTGGGGTGTTGGATCGCCTCTCTCACCCCTGAAATCTCAGTTTGAAATCTGCTTCTTTGGCAGCACCTTCCCTGCTTTTTCATTGCTTCATCCTTGTGTGTGTTCTGCTCCAAACTTAGAATTTCATGCTCAAGCTAGGTTCACGTTCTTCGCCATTTTCTCTCTTGTTTTACACTAGGGCTAGGAAACGTATGGCCCTCCAGATGTTAGGCAACAATTCCCATCATCCATGACCTCCAGTCATGCTGCAAGAAGTTGATGGTAGCTGGAGTCCAACAACATCAGAATTATAGAACCATATAACTTCAGGAGGATGACAAGATGTAAATGAAACATAGGTGAATCCCTGACATATGGCCATCCAACTTCTGTTTAAAGACCTTCAATGAAGGAGAGATCACAACCTTCCATGACAGTCCACTGTTGAACAGCTCTGACTGTCAGAAAGTTCTTCCTGATATTTAGTTGGAATCTCCTTTCTTGTAACAATGACTCTATTGGTTTGGGTCCTAGCCTCTGGAGCAGGACAAAACAAGCATGCTCCATCTTCCATGTAACAGCCCTTGATATATTTGAAGATGGCTATCATATCTCCTTTCCGTCTCTTCTTATTCAGGCCAAACATACCCAACTCCTTCAACTGTTCCTCATAAGGCTTGGTTTCCAGACCCTTGGTCATCTTGGGTGCCTTCCTCTGTACACATTCCAGCTTGTCAATATCCTTCTTAAACTGTGATGCCCAAAAGTGGACACGTATTCCAGGTGGGTTCCGACCAAGGCAGAATAGAGTGGTACTATTCCTCCCATTGATCTGAACACTATCCCTCTGGATCACCACAGGTTTCCTAGTTCTGCCATTTAAACCACATTTCTCTTGGTAAATCCCTTCAAAATGAAACAGGTGCGGCCTTACACTAAGTCTGGCCACTGGTCTATCTTGCTCACTGTTGTCTGCAGTGACTCACAGTGGCTTGAGACAGAGGACATTACCAGCTCTACCTGGAGATGCTTGGGATGGAACCTGGGACCTTCTGCATGCAAAGCAGATGTTCTCCCACTGAGCTATAGCCCTTTCAAAAGTAAGCAGCTTCTGAATATCATTGTTAGATTACTGGGCAGAATAGTGTCTCCTCTGTCTTTGGCACAGGTCTTGCCATGTGGCTGGTGCTAAATACACATTAAGTAGCAGGATTAGTTGATGCCCCCCCCAAGACACAGCCACTTACTCCTTCCTTAATGGAATGTGTGAAAGTCCTCAGTAGACTACCAATAACAGAAAGATACATTCAGAAAATATATCTACTGTGTGGGGTACTTTAAAAGCTTGCCCTTTTGCTGAATGTCTACAACTATTTAATTCTGGAAAGTGCAGTAACTTCTGCAGAAAATACCTCTGGGATCAAGCCACTTTACATTGTGGGTACGATTCCAGAGAAGTGCCAGTCTGTTCAGTTATGCCAGCTAACACTGAGATAGGCTTATACATGCCACACAAAAGGCATAAATGCTCTCATTTTCCATTGCCTCGTGCCAAACGCAGTTGCGCCAGTACAGCAGTGTAGTAATGCCTTGGTGAATTAGGCCC